>NC_133334.1:270655229-271314775 GCF_042186555.1 Aquarana catesbeiana | reverse complement strand
GTTTTCAATGGCTGTTTCAAAAGAATAATTGTGGTGACATTGTAAGATCAATAATATGGATTTTTCTTTTCAAGTACACTGTATGTGTGGTGCTAAGGGGAGGTAGGAAATATTACACTGCAGTGTGAATAAAATAAAAATGGATTGAGGTCTGTGGGCAACAGACGCTCCGGCGGCCATCATGGCTTTTCGGGTTCTTCCTCTGATAGGATTCCAGAGCTCGTCCCGTTGGCTTGGTATTTCACCCGCTGCCGTGTTTGGCGAGTCGGTTCATTTTTATTCCTCGCCCACCTTCGTCCTTGAGGGATATGTGTATCCTGTACTTGTTTACGCTAAAATCAATTCAACAGAATTTCAACAACTTTCTTTTTTTTCTTTTGCCTGAAGTCGTATAAAAAAAAAAAAAAAAAAAAAAGAAAAAAAGAAAAGCCGCCAAGTGCTTCCTCTCCAGACAGGAAATTGTAAACTATCTGTGATGGAATCCTACCACCTTCAAATGACGCTGGATCTCATTTATCAAGGCACCTTAGGAAATTATAAAATAAAATTATAAAATAAAATAAAAATGGAATTGTGGTCTGTGGGCAGCCATCATGGCTTTCAGTTCATCCTCTGATAGGATTTCAGAGCTCGTCCCGTTGGCTTGGTGTTTCACCGCTGCCGTGTTTGGTGAGCCGGTTCATTTTCGGCAAGCGTTTACTCTCCAGACAGGAAACTATCTGTGATGGAATCCTACCTCTTCCAAATGAAGCTGGTCCTCATTTATCAAGGCACCTTAGAAAATGATAAAATAAAATGAAAAAAAACAAGAAAAATGGATGGAGGTCTGTGGGCACCGATGCTTTGATGGCCATCATGACTTTTGGTTCATCATCTCATAGGATATTAGAGCCGTCCCCATTAGTTTGGTATTTTACTGCTACCCGTGTCGGTAAGCCGGTTCATTTTTATTCTTCACCCACCTTCGTGCCTTCGTTGGCAGAATAGTGTCTCATATCAGTGGGAGGAATAGTGCTCCAAGGGCTGGATAAAGGCAAGAAAAGGGCCACATCTGGCCCCCAGGCCGCAGTTTGGAGACCACTCCTATATAGTATATTAAAAAAAAGAACAAAAAATTGCTGTGCACCGCTAAAGTGTTCGGGTTTGGTGTGAAGATAAAGTGGGCAACCCTACATGGGATACCAGAGTTCGTCCCGTTGGCTTAGTATCAAGGCACCATAGAAAATTCAAAAATCAAAATGGACTGTGGGCACCGATGCTCTGATGGCCATCATGGCTTTTGGTTCATCATCTCATGAGATACCAGAGTTCGTCCCGTTGGCTTAGTATCAAGGCACCTTAGAAAATTCTAGAATGAAAATGGACTGTGGGCACCGATGCTCTGATGGCCATCATGGCTTTTGGTTCATCATCTCATGGGATACCAGAGTTCAGCCCGTTGGCTTATTATTTTACTGCTGCCCTGTTTGGCGAGCCGGTTCATTTTTATTCTGCGCCCACCATCATCCCTGAGGGATGTGTATCCTGTACTTGTTTACGCTAAAATTAATTCAACAGAATTTCACAACCTTTTTTTTTTCCTTCTCCCTAAAGCCGTACAAAGGAAAAAAAAAAAGAAAAGCCGCCAAGTGCTTCCTCTCCAGACAGGAAGTTGTAAACTATCTGTGATGGAATCCTTCCACTTTCAAATGACGCTGGACCTCATTTATCAAGGCATCTTAGGAAATTACTGTAAAAAATAAAATAATAACATAAAATAAAAAATGGAATTGAGGTCTGAGGGCACAGGCGCTCAGGTGGTCATCATGTCTTTCGGGTTCCTCTGCTGATGAGATCCCGTAGCTCGTCCCGTTGGCTTGGTATTTCACCGCTGCCCTGTGTTTGGCGAGCCGGTTCATTTTTATTCTTCTCCCACCTTCGTCCTTGAGGGGTATGTGTATCCTGTACTTGTTTTACGCGAAAATCAATTCAACAGAATTTCATAACTTTTTTTTTCCTTCTGCCTAAAGCCCGTACAAAAAAAAATATGGCAAGTGCTTCCTCTCCAGACAGGAAATTGTAAACTATCTGTGCTGGAATCCTTCCACCTTCAAATGATGCTGGACCTCATTTATTAAGGCACCTTAGAAAATTCTAAAAAAAAATGATACAATATAATAAAAATGGATTGAGATCTGTGGGCACCGATGCTCTGATGGCCATCTTGTCTTTTGGTTCATCATCTCATAGGATATTAGAGCTCATCCCATTAGTGTTAGCAAGCCGGTTCAATTTTATTCTTTGCCCACCTTCATCCTTAAAGGAAATGTGTATTCTGTACTTGTTTACGCTAAAATCAATTCAATAGAATTTCACAACTTTTTTTCTTCTTTCTGCCTGAAGCCGTACAGAAAAAAAAAAAAACCCTCAAGTGCTTCCTCTCCAGACAGGAAATTGTAAACTATCTGTGATGGAATCCTACCACTTACAAATGACGCTGGACCTCATTCATTAAGGCACCTTAGAAAATTATAAAATGATACAATACAATAAAAATGGATTGAGATCTGTGGGCACCGATGCTCTGACGGCCATCATGTCTTTTGGTTCATCACCTCATAGGATATTAGAGCTCATCCCATTAGTTTGGTATTTTACTGCTGCCGTGTTGGCGAGTCGGTTCAATTTTATTCTTCACCCACCTTCGTCCTTAAAGGAAATGTGTATCCTGTACTTGTTTACGCTAAAAATCAATTCAACAGAATTTCACAACTTTTTTTTTTACTTCTGCTTGAAAAGCCGTACAGAAAAAAAAGAAAAGCCCCCAAATGCTTCCTCTCCAGACAGGAATTTTTAAACTATGGTGGACCTCATTTATCAAGACGTCTTAGGAAATGATAAAATAAAAATGGAATTGAAATCTGTGGGCAACAGAAGCTCTGGCGGCTATCATGTTTTTTCGGGTTCTTCCTCTGATAGGATTCCAGATCTCGTCCCGTTGGCTTGGTATTTCACCTGCTGCCGTGTTTGGCGAGCCGGTTCATTTTTATTCTTCGCCCACCTTCGTCCTTTGAGGGATATGTGTATCCTGTACTTGTTTACGCTAAAATTGATTCAACAGAATTGCACAACTTTTTTTTCCCTTTTGCCTGAAGCCGAAAAAGTAAAAAAACCTGGGAAGTTCTTCCTCTCCAGACAGGAAATTGTAAACTATCTGTGATGGAATCCTACCGCTTCCAATTGACGCTGGACCTCATTTATCAAGGCACCCTAGAAAATGATAAAATACAATTATAAAATAAAATAAAAATGGATTAAGGTCTATGGGCACCTAGGCACCTTAGAAAATTATAGATTTTAGTATTCGAGTAAAGGGGGCTAAATACAAATTAGACATGTGCAATTTGTTTCGTTCCGAATTCGTTTTTCAACGAATTTTTCATTAATCGGGAAACATTCGAATTAACGAAAACCTGTTTAGCAAATTTTTCTACAATTTGTAAATCTGTATATTCATAAATTCAAAAATTCATAAATTCGAGAATTTGGAAATTTGGAAATTCTAAATTTGAAAATCTGAAATTTCGGAAATTCAAAAATCTGAAAATAAGAAAACCCAAAAATTTGAAAATGTTAAATAATAACTAACTAATAATAACGTAACTATTACTAACTGTTAAATTATAGGTATTGGAATTCGCTTTCAAATTTGGTTGTTAGAGAAGGTAACGAATATGAATTTATCTGAAGTTACAAATTATTCAAAATAATGAATGCCGTATCTAAATGAATGGAACGTAACAAATTAATAATAATAAATAGCAATAATAATAATAATAAAAACGTTTTATTATTATTATTTTTATTAATAATTAATTCCGTTCCATTTGTTTAGATGCGGCATTCTTTATTTTGGATAATTCGTAACTTCGGATAAATTCATATTTGTTACGTTAAGCCAAATTTGAAAGAAAATTCCAATACCTATAATGTACTAGTTAGTTATTATTAGTTAGTTAGTTATTATTTCGAATTTTCGTATTTTCTTTCTTATTTTCGGAATTTAGAATTTCTGAATTTTCGAATTTTCGAATTTACAAATTTACGAATTTTCGCATTTCCAGATTTTCGAATTTTCGAATTTTTGGATTTTCAAATTTATGGATTTACGAATTTACAAATTTACAAATTTCTATCATAATGAGTGACCCAAAAAAAAAAAGAGAACAAATGAGATGAAAACGAATTAATTTTTCGGCAGTGCATATGTCTAATACATATGCACGCCACACTTTTCAGATATTTATTTGTAAAAAATGTTGAAAATCATTTATCATTTTCCTTCCACTTCACAATTATGTGCCACTTTGTGTTGGTCTATCACATAAAATCCCAGTAAAATACATTTACGTTTTTGGTTGTAACATGACAAAATATGGAAAATTTCAAGGGGTATGAGTACTTTTTCAAGGCACTGTATGTGTATTCCATTGCAACTTTACATGGCAACTTTGGTTGGGTGCAATTTTGGCTGTTGACTTTGGCTTTGACTGTTGCACAACTGTCGCATTGATAACATTAACATTTCCTTAATTTTTATTTTATTTGACATTATTTTTAGATTAGTCTGGGGTAATACTTTCCACATTTCTTAAAGCGGGGTTCCACCCAAAAGTGGATCTTCCCCTTTAAGCACTCCTCGCCCCCTGACATGCCACATTTGGCATGTCATTTTTTTTGGGGGGGAGGGGGGGTCGGGTTCCTAGTCTTGACAGGTACCCAGCTCCCACTTCTGCTCTCACCACCTTGGCGACTCCTCCTCTCACCCTCCCTCCCTACAATCTTCTGGGACACGTCACAGGTCCCAGAAGATTGCCCGGCCATTGAGAAGGCGCATGCGCAGTGCGCACCCGGCTGTGAAGCCGCAAACTGTCAAAGCTGGGTGCCCACACTTGCCATGCCGGGGCCGCAGAGAGGAGAGGGGGAGGAGCGAGGCTTCGGGCGGCTGCATCGCTGGACCGTGGGACAGGTAAGTGTCTGTTTATTAAAAGTCAGCAGCTACACTTTTTGTAGCTGCTGACTTTTAATAAACTTAAAAAACGAGTGGAACTCCGCTTTCAGGGCATATTCAGGTTTTTTTTTTTTTTTTACTTTGCAACTACAGAATCCTTAAGTTTTATTTTATTTCCTTTTATTGTTATTTTATTTTAGATTGTTACATTTGTTTTTATTTTATTTATTTATTTATTTTTCTTTATTTATTTTTATTACTTTTAGAGTAGGCTTGTTTTTTTTATTTTATATTTTCTTTTTTTTACTTTGCAGCTCCTGCATTTTCTATATTCAGTTTTATTGCATTTCTTTTAATTCTTTTTTATTTCTTTTTATTGTTATTTTATTTTAGATTATTATTATTATTTTATTATTTATTTATTTTTTCCATTTTATTTAATATTACTTTTAAAGTAGTCTGGGGTAATTTTTTCTCCCCACATTTCTTAAGGGCTTATTCAGGTTTTTGTTTTTGGTTTTTGGTTTTTACTTTGCAGCTCCTGGACTTTTTAGATTAGGTTTTATTTTATTTCTTTTCTATTTCTTTTTATTGTTATTTTATTTTAGATCATTATATTTGTTTTTTATTTTTTTTATTTATTGTCATATTACTTTTAGAATAGTCCTGGGTATTTTTATCTCCACATTTCTTAAAGTGGGGTTCCACCCAAAAAAACAAAAATACCTGAAAAATTCTAAAAAAAACCCCCAAAAAAATTTGGATATTTTTTTTTTTTTTACTTACCTCTAAATGCCTGTTGCTAGGGGGTCCCTCGTAGTCTGCCTCTTCCTTTGCCTGGGCTGGTGACATCACTTCCCCCTCGGCACAGGAAGGGCTCGGCTCTGCTCCCTCCCTCCTGTCAATCATCTGGGACTCATTACAGGTCCCAGGTGATTGAGCGGCCAATCACGGCGCGCGGCGCCGCTCGCACATGCGCAGTGGGTGCCAGGCTGTGAAGCCACAGCCCAGCGCCCACAGTTGAAATGCCGGCGCTGAAGAGCGGAGGGGGGGGACGAGCGGGGCTTCGATCCCCCGCATCGCTGGACCCAGGGACAGGTAAGCGTCCAATTAAAAGTCAGCAGCTGCAGTATTTGTAGCTGCTGACTTTTAGTTTTTTTTTTTTTTAATGGACCCCCTGGGTGGAACTCCTCTTTAAGGGCTCATTTAGGGTTTATTTATTTTTGTTTTTTACTTTGCACCTCCGGCATTTTCTATATTAAGTTTTATTTTATTTCTTGTATTTTTTTTATTTCTTTTTATTGTTATTTTATTTTAGATTATTATTATTATTTTTTTTTTTATTATTATTAATTTTTTAATTTTTTTAAATTGTATTTAATATTTCTTTTAGATTAGTCTGGGTCAATTTTTTTCCACATTTCTTAACGGCTCATTCAGCGGAGC
This sequence comes from Aquarana catesbeiana, assembly GCF_042186555.1. NCBI lineage: Eukaryota > Metazoa > Chordata > Amphibia > Anura > Ranidae > Aquarana > Aquarana catesbeiana. The sequence goes on along the minus strand of NC_133334.1, from coordinate 271,308,339 downwards.
CTTACTGTTTTCAAATATTTATTTCCTCTTCTAATGACGGGAAGACAAAAATTTAGAGGAATTATCCCTCAGGACAACAAATCTAGATCCGGCCCCCAGCCCCCCCCCTCCACCAGCCCCTGCCCCTGCCCCAGACCATATGGAAAAACACTAAGATCGTTAGCGGGGTTCCCCCATATCTATTTATCTTTACTAACGTGTTCCTTACAAATGAAGCGCGTCACCATAATGGCCCAGCGAACGTGTCAGCAAGGGCAGATACCACGGGTGGGTCTTTTTCCGAAGATCCGCAGCCAAACAACAATATCGCAATCCCACCAGAGCCACGAACGCCAATCCCGACGAACGTTCCCGCCGCAATAAATATAGAAGTTTTTTTAGCTCTCCGGCGGCACAAGGAGGGGCCGCCATTCATCACGCTGGATATAAATATTGCTATTTAAGTGCTACAATCCTTCAAAGGGAGAACTAAAAATAAAAATAAAAAATAATGTATATTAAACATGTTTGAAATGACCCGACCAATTATTGAAACTTCAGTCATCCCTGGGAGAGCCGACCTATTTCTTCCCAAAAGCGCGAATTATAGAGAAGTGCGCCGAGATGTGAGCGTGAATCTGTTTAATGTAAATCCTCCGCTGTACAAGGCGCGGACTAATGATGCTTTTCTGGCACGCCGAGAGAGAGCCGCGCTCCGTCCGCACGTCAAAGATTTCAAATAAACACCGTTTTAAAATGGGATATTTTCATGGCCGGGACGGGATGTCGGGACGCGCTTGTCAGCAGCTTTCCCTGCAAAACACCAGATCCGTTATATCCGCGCTCACTTATTATTTCCTTTCTGATGGCAGACAAATGTGAAGGATTTCTAGCAACTTTATGCAGTTTTATTTCTTAGGGAGCAAGTTCATAAAGGAGCAAGAGGCAAAAGTTTAAAGTTTTTTTTTTATGTTTTTTTAATTTTTTGACTTTAAAGCTCCTGCATTGTTTAGATTACCTTTTATATTATTTTGTTTATTTACTTTTTATTTTAGGTTACTTTTATATATTTTAGAAATGTATATTTATGTAATTTATTTATTTATTTATTTTTATTTTAGATTATTTTTAGATTAGTCTGGGGCAATTTTTACCACATTTCTTAACGGCTCATTCAGAGTTTTTTTTTTTTATGACTTTGCAGCTCCTACATTGTATAGACTAAATTTTATTTTATTTTTATTTTAGATTATTTTTAAATAAGTCTGAGGTTATTTTTTCCACATTTTTAAAGGACCCATTAAGGGTTGTTTTCATTGGATTTTTTTTCTTATGAATTTGCAGCTCCTGCATTTTTTTGATTACCTTTTATTTTATTTATTTAGCTTATTTAAGATTATTTTTAGATTAGTCTGGGGTTATTTTTTCCACATTTTTCTAAAGGCTCATACTGTTGTTTGTGTTTTTTATTTTAGTTTGTTTATTTTTATTTTTTTAATTTTTTTTGTTCATGACTTTGCAGCTCCTGCATTTTTCTAAATTAATTTGTATTTTATTTTTTTTTTAATTTTTTTTTTTTTTTTTTTACATTTATTGAAATTTTTATTTTAGATAATTTATAGATTAGTCTGAGGTTATTTTTTCCACATACGGGTTTTTATTAATGTTTTTTTTTCTCATGACTTTACAGCTCCTGCATTTTTTTAAATGAAGTTTTATTTTATGTTATTTAATTTTTACATTTATTTTATTTTTTTTTTATTTTAGATCATTTATGTATTTTTTTACATTTATTGAAATTTTTATTTTAGATCATTTATAGATTAGTCCAAGGTAATTTTTTTCCACATTTCTTAAAGGCTCATTCAGGTTTTTATTTTATTCGTGTTTTTTTTTTTTTTTTTTATGACTCTGCAGCTCCTGCTCCTCAGATTAAGTTTTATTTTATTTTTTCCTATTGTAATTTTATTTTAGATGATTATATTTGTTTTTATTTATTTATTTGTGTTTATTTTTTTTTTAATTTTAGATGATTATATTTGTTTTTATTTATTTATGTTTATTGTTATTTTATTTTAGATGATTATATTTGTTTTTATTTATTTATGTTTATTGTTATTTTATTTTAGATGATTATATTTGTTTTTATTTATTTATGTTTATTGTTATTTTATTTTAGATGATTATATTTGTTTTTATTTGTTTATTTTTTTATTTATTTTATGTGTTATTATTTTATTATTATTTTTTTTTATTATTATTTTAGTTACTATTACTTTCAGATTAGTCTGGGTCACTTTTTCCCCTCACATTGAGCTCATTGACCGGGTGGCCAGGCAGGTGGTAAAAGCAGGCGGGTGAGCCCGCGGTTATTACTGTCCCCCTTGACCACCCACATGACCACCTTTGGGAGGGGGGCCGCAGTAGTGCCTTGCCAGCCACTGCAAGACTACCCTCGCAGATCGTTTTTTTTTTCGGAGGGCAGTAAGCGTTCCCGTCAGTGTGAAAGAACCCAAAAAAGACAAAAAAAAAAAAAACACGGCACGGCAAAATACAATTTTTTTTTCTTGCAAGCTTGAGCGTTCGCCGGAGACTGCCCGGTAGTTCCCCTTTAAGTGGTAAAAAAAAAAAGACGCATTTTCTTGGGAGTTCATTTAACATCTCGGCTGGCCGGCTAAATGAGGAATTTTCTCCGGAGTCGCAGCGCCCGGTGGATAGTTCTTCGGAAGGGGAAGCGTCCTGCGGAACGGAGTGTTAAAGCTTTCCTTTAAATGGCCTTTTTATGCAGCCAGATAATGGGTAGTTTGTGCTCTTCTGAATCAGTCCTATTTTGCTGCAGCCGGGGGGGGAGGTGGGTGGATGGTGCGGGGGGGGGGGGAGCTTCCAATTTATCAGGGGAAAATGCCCAGGATCGCCCCAGGAGTCCCTTTAACAGGGCATCATTCCTCCATGAGCTCTTGTGTGGGGTCAACATGCAGCACTGCCCTCCTCCAGTCCCCCTGTTGCTTCCCGCCGCACAGGAAGGGTTTGGTAATTTATTAAGATGACACAAGTCACCGTCCTCCGCCTGACTGAATCCACAACAGGAAAATCTGCCTTTTATTTTATTTTATTTTTTTTTCATATGCTGGAAGAAAACTTAGACTTTTCCCCGAAAAAAAAGGAGTCGTGGAGCCGGCTTGCATTGTAGTTGCCTTCATGTTGCTAAAATGTATCAAGATGCTTCCTGGACTGTTTGCAGGTTGTACAAGAAAAAAAAGGAGTACATGGACTGAAGACTGGCTGCAAGGGGCGAGTTCAGAGGGTGGTGATAAATGGGGAGTACTCGGAATGGTCAGGGGTGGGTAGTGGGGTCCCCCAGGGTTCTGTGCTGGGACCAATCCTGTTTAATTTGTTCATAAAGGACCTGGAGGATGGGGTACACAGTTCAATCTCTGTATTTGCGGGCGATACTAAGCTAAGAAAAAACAAAAAATCACCGCGCTATCACAAAACCCCCCAAAAAGCAGCAGTTCAACTGTGAGATATTCACAACATACAAAAAAAAAACAACGTGGGAAAAAACTGCGCTATATCATAAATGAAAAAATGCATATCAATGTGAAAATAAATGCAAAATCGCATCAAATTGCATCAAAATACTATATGTACAAAATGATAGTAAAGTCCATAACCTAAGAAATCTGAAAAGTCTATAATGGAGATGGAGAGAGTCCCACGATAGCTTTTCATAAGAGCCAGTGTGGAAAGGTGAGAAATGGAAAACACCCCTCACAGTGATCCTCCACCACCTAAAATATGCGCTTACCAGATAGCAAGCACAACAGGCACGTATATATATAGCCAAATCAGGGTGTGCGGCTGGCACTGGAGCGATCCTCTGGACAGCGTATTGGATGATACCCAAACAACCACGTAATAGGCTGTATCCGGATCTCCCGCTATAGTAGAACGTCCCTCTGTGCAGCGTGACTCCAAGCATATAAAGGGGCAATGCAGCAACCCGAATTCAAGGACATAGGGATGAAGAAAAGGTGGCCATAGTGTAATTCCGATAAAACAATTTATTAAAATTCAGTAGAAAACTTACAAGATTGTAGTAACAACAGAGCAGCTCGCCGGCCGGCAAGCGAGCGCCCGTTCTGGCAAGGTGCGATGACGTCAGAGCGTCAACCTCTCGATGTACGTTTCGTCTGTAACTGACATCGTCTGGGGAACCTGTCAACCTCCCGACATACGTTTCGTCTATAACTGACGTCATCTGCGGGATACTAAGCTAAGCAGGGCAATACCTTCTCCACAGGATGTGGAAACCTCGCAAGAAGATCTGAACAAATTAATGGGGTGGGCAACTACATGGCAAAAGAGGTTTAATGTAGAAAAATGTAAAATAATGCATTTGGGTGGCAAAAAATATGAATGCAATCTATAGACTGGGGGGAAAACCTCTGGGGGAATCTAGGATGGAAAAGGACCTGGGGGTCCTAGTAGCTGATAGGCTCAGCAATGCCGAGCTGCTGTTAACAAAGCAAACAGAATATTGGCATGCATTAAAAAAGGGGATCAACTCCAGAGATAAAACGATAATTCTCCCACTCTACAAGACTTTGGTCCAGCCGCACCTGGAGTATGCTGTCCAGTTCTGTGGACCAGTCCTCAGGAAGGATGTACTGGAAATGGAGCGAGTCCAGAGAAGGGCAACAAAGCTAATAAAGGGACTGGAGGATATTAGTTATGAGGAAAGGTTGCGAGCACTGAACTTATTCATTCTATACCTCCACTAGTCAATGGCCTCATCTAAAGTCCCAACCTTCCTTTTCTTGTGTATCTGAACCAGAAATGGAGACACATTTCTATGTGCATCATTTAAAGTCCCCAAATCCCCCCCCAATATTTTACCGGTTGAACGTAGCCCCCATATGTCTCCTATTTGGAGGGATTGTCTCTTTTTTTGCACAAATCAATAAAGGTAATCCACTCCCCCTCTCGTTTCCCAAACAAGAACGACTTTCACAGTCAGATTTTCATTTAATTTTGGAATCCGCTCCATCAAACACAGACAGGGAAAAAGAAATCTGATTGGCAGTTCAGTTGGCAATTAAGGATGAGCTTGGGTTTAGGCTTGAGTTCGGGCCAAACCCAAGTCAGCTGTTTCTGCAGGGTCAATGAGCTGGAGATTTTGTATGACATCATTAATCCAATATGGCCGCATGACCATAGCAGGTCAATGACATTGGCAGTAGTGTATTTAGGTTTTGTGCTGCCTTAGGCCTGACTAAACCCATGCACCCCCCTTGACCCACCCCTTTCTGTCAAGGCCACACCCCTTGCTGTTTAAGAACCGCCCTGAAATTTTCGAGTGGGATCACTAGTTCTGAGGGCCTGGGGGGGGGGGGGAGCAATGGATTCCCTTAATTTGCATAGATTTCCTGTCACTTCCTGTTTGGCTATGGGGCAGGAAGTGAAGGGAAATCTCTGCAATGGGACAGGGATGGTAAAAAATAAATATAACCCTCCCTTACTCTATCCAAAAAAAAAAAGTGTTGCCTATAGTTCTACACAGTGAGGAAGGTTTGTGGTACAGGATAAGAGGACAGTCAAATGTAGCGCAAGCTGGCAGGGACTCTTTCCCTGCTGCCCCCTGCAAAGTGCTGCCCTAGGCCTAGGCCAGTATACAGCATTGGACATTGGTCTAATATTGCCATGTGCCCATATTAGGTCAATGATGTCACCAGCATCCCCATCTAGCAGCTGGCATACACAAAGAGGCAGAGATGCTGGTGACACCATTGACCTAGTATGAGCACATATTCATTGACCTAATATGGCCATATGACTATATTGGGTCAATTTTGACATGAGCAATCTCCTGCCTGTAGCTCCTTGACCCAGCAATGACAGCTAACGTCTGGGTTCAGAAGGACTGACCAAGAGATGGAGTGAATTTCCGTAGTTGTTTTGTTCAAAAAGAGACATATGACGGACATATTGGGGCACAGTGAAACTGGTAGACAATCCAAACAGTCCATTACAGACAGGGGAAAAGAAACCTGTTGTAAGGTTAAGATGGTCTTAAGGATGAGCTTGGGTCCAAACCCAAGTTCATCTGAAAGCAAAAGTTAGTTTAGTGTCATTATTGGGTCAATAAGCTGCAGGCTGGAAATTGTTCATGACAACATTAACCCACTAACCCAATATGGCCACAATATGGATATCTCTAACCCAATATGGTCTCAAAATGGACACCATTAACCCAATATGGCCACAATATGGTCCTCACTAACCCAATATTGCCACAATATGGAAATCACTAACCCACTAACCCAATATGGCTACAATATGGACCTCACTAACCCAATATGGTCACAATATGGACACCACTATACCACTAACTCAATATGGCCACAATATGGACATCACTAACCCAATATGGACACAATGTGGACATCACTAACCCAACATGGCCACAATATTGACACTAACTCAATATGGCCACAATGTGGACTTCACTAACTCAATATGGCCACAATATGGACATCACTAACCCAATATGGTCACAATATGGACTTCACTAACCGAATATGGCCACATTATGAATGTCACTGACCCAATATGGCCACACTATGAACATCACTAACCGAATATGGTCACAATATGGACATCACTAACTCACTATGGCCAGGTGCTCATATTAGGTCACATCATTGACCTAAAATGATCACATGGCCCAATTTGGTCAACATCGTTGACCTAATAAAAGCTCCATACCATTGCTAAAAGATCAATATACAACTTTTTGCACAAATCAATCACGGAAACCCCCACCCCCTCTCGGTCCCTCACAGAGAGGGGAATAGAAACCTGGTGCACAGTTAAGCTGGTCTTAGGAATGAGCTTGGTTTGGGTCTAAACCCAAGTTTATCTGAAGTTAGCTGTCCTTGCTGGGTCAATGAGCTGAGGGTAGATGATTTCTTAAAACATAACTGATCCAACATGGCCATATTAGGTCAGTTGAGGAAAGTGGAAAAATAGCTCTGGACCCTTAGGGTTAACTCTTGGTGTTGTTGTCTTAAAGTATTGATGTTGATGATCTGGTTCCCAGACAGGCTACTTCTACACTCCAGATGATCTCCATGGTCTCCTTGGCTTATAGTGTAATGTAACAAAAATTGAAATTGAAGCACTGCTAAGAGGTCCAGATACAACTTAATTCATATAAAAGTCAGGGGACAGTCCAAAAAGTAACCAACGTGTCTTGGGGGTTTTGGGGGAAATTGCATGGTTAAGCTAATCTTAAGGATGAGCTTGGGGTTTTGGTCCAAACCCAAGTTCGTCTGAACCCATAAGTTAGCTGTCATTCATGGGTCAATGAGCTGCAGGCAGGAGATTGTTCATTACATCACTAGCCCAGCATGGCCACATGGCCAAATTAGGTCAGTGACATTGACTTAATATGGCCATGTGCTCATGTTAGGTCAATAATGTGTACATAAGCTGTGGGGTGGGATACTGGTGAAATCATTGACATAACATGTTCACATGGCCCTATTAGGTCATTGTCCTAATATAACAAAAATTAAAATTGAAGCATCACCACTGATGAAAGGTTCAGATACCACTTTATTTTGATAAAAGTCAGGGGTGCAATCCAAAAAGTAACCAACTTGGTGTAAGAGCATCCTCTTCATCAGGGCTTGATTCACAACAATGTGAACAAACCAGAGGTGAACTGGACCTAGAAAGGTATTTTTTGGAAGCCAAACAAGTTGCTGACAAGGCCTGTGCTTGTAATTCATACTGAAAAAAAATATATAATTGTAGGTCCAGTTCACTACTGGTTTGTTCACATTGCTGTCAAGCCCTTATTAAGGACCCCTGATTGTACCCCTGACTTTTATTGGAATTAAGTTGTATCTGGACCTCTTAGAAGTGGTGTGGCGCTTCATTTACCTAACAAGGCCATGTGAGCATTTTAGGTCAATGATGTCACCAGTATCCCGCCCCGCAGTTGACATACACGTCATTGACCTAATATGAGCACATGGTCCAGCTTAAACCAATGAACAGGTATGTATATACCATACCTGTGTGATCTCTCTAGAAGCTGGAAATCATTGCAGTAGGCATCCAGTCCTTTCCACTAGCTTCTGGGTGCTGTGCTGAGTGGCTGCCTTGCTGAATTGTGAACACAGGAGGTCGGCCACCATTCAGAGGATGCTTTGCATTTCCTTAAAGAATTATCAGTTTGGACGAGGTGGAAAGGCGGGTGGTGACATCACTCACAATTGGACATTATTTATTTATTTAATATCTTTTTCTTGTCTTGTCCATTGCTGGCAGAACCAAAAATCTTACCCAAATGAGGATGACTTTTCAGTTGCCCACATCCTCCTGGGATACTGACACCATGCATCCCAGGGGGCCTTGGGATAATCTTCAGCACATGCATCAGTTCACATCATCAAGAAACCAAGACTTTTTCATGTTTTACAGCCCTGGCGAAGAAGGGATACTTTGTAACCTCCGAAACGCATTGGATTATTTTGTTTGACCAGTGAATGGATGTTTCATTTGAGCTCCATATACTAATTTGATGTTCTCCTTCTTACAAGGCATTTCTCATGAGGTTTCTTTAATTAATTACCTAAAAAATTAACTCATAATTTTGGCCCTCACCAGGACTGCATGAGGCCTCTTTAGGTCAATTAAATAGACAATTGTTTTTACCTTACGTTTGAATAGGTAAGGAGAATAGATTAGAACCCCTCTAAGGTTTTTAATGCTTTCTGTGTCCCCATTAAGGGGGGCCATCCTCTCCCTTGGTCCAGGTGACCACTGGGACTGAGGATAAAATCCAAAAAGTTGTCACAGAACACGAATAAAGTGGAATTTGTTAGGGGTTTAGAGGGATTCTTTAATCTTGCCATGGCATTGATGGTGAAGATCTGCACCAGTCACCTCTACAGGACCATCAATACAAGTTTAAATTCATCTAACCTTGCTAGCAAGAGTACGACCATGTTAGATTTATGTCACTGATGGCATTAGAATATTCCAGATGGCCACAGACAGCAATAAACATGCCTGTGTTTTAAGTAATAATCATTATTTAATGAAAAATATTGGCCGAGCAAAGAATGCCAGGCCTAAGGTGTTATCTGTAAAGAGTGATGAATAACGCAGAGTTGGGCCGGATGATGCGCCTGAATAAATAACATTAATTTGACATTCGCTTGTCCAAAGGGGAGAAAATTACAGCAGAAGGCAGTGGATTCCTTCCACAAGTATCGCTCACTGACAGATATCTTATTTAGTTGCAGAATGAGCGCACGGAACGCGGCGAGCCCCCCAGTGTTATCGTTTCATAATCCGCTCTTGTCCGGTTTAACTAGCGCAGAACTTGGCAGACCAGCAAATAATAGGCAAGATCTGTAGTGCAACGTAATATAAAACCAGCGCTGCCTATTCCCCTGATTTCCAGGGAACACATTCCATAGATTTATTCCTGGAGATCCATAACTGGGGAAATATCCTATATTTTTAGTGCTGAAAATTGATTGTTTTTACTTTTCTGAAACGTTGGCGAAAATTTGGCTTTAGATGATTCTCAAGGTTAAGGAAGCTTCTTTCAACTATCCAAGACCTGCTTTTGGGTCAAAAACACCCAAATGGCAACTCAAACCCTATTGCCTACCCTAAAATTTACCCAAACCTTAGCGCTAACCTTGACATTAAGCTGAACCCTAAAGGTGAATATTACCCTAGTGTTAACACTAACATTGACCTTAAAGGTTACCCTAGGGCTACCCTTAACACTAACCTTAACCCTAAAGGTAACCTTAACTGTAGTGTTAACATGAACCTTGAAGGTAACCCAAGCACAAACCCTGATATGAACAATAATGGTAACCCCAACCTTAACACTAACCCAAATGGTAACTCAAACCCTAACATCAACTCTAATGGTAACCCTAGTGGTAACCCTAATCCTTACCCTAAGGTTAACTTAACCCTACTTTTAATTATAACACTAACCCCCAGCAGTATCCTTAAAACCAACCTTCTCCCCAAAGATAACTTTAACTGTAGTGGTAGCACTAACCCTAAAGATGACCCTAGCACAAACCCTAATCCTAATACTGACCCCAACCTTAGTGCTAACCTTGACACTAAATCTAACCCTAAAGGTAAACTTAACCCAAACATTGACCTTAAAGGTTACCATAGAGCTGCCTTTAAAACTAACCTTCTCCCCAAAGATAACTTTATCTTTAGTGCTAGCACTAACCCTAAAGATGACCTTAGCACAAACCCTAATATTATCATTAATTCTAAGCCTAATGCTGACCCTAAGCTTAGTGCTAACCTTTGCACTAAGTCTAACCCTAAAGGTAAACTTAACCCTGACATTGACCTTAAAGGGCTACCTTTAGAACAAACCATCTCTCCAAAGATAACTTTAACTGTAGTGCTAGCACTAACCCTAAAGATGATAACTCCAACCTTACTACTAACCTTAACACTAACCCTAGTAGTAACTCTAACCCTGACATCAACCCTAATGTTAACTCTAGTGGTAACCCTAATCCTAACCCTAAGGTTAACCTAACCTTACTTTTAATTATAACACTAGCTGTAGCGCTATCCTTAAAACCAACCTTCTCCCCAAAGATAACTAATTGTAGTGCTAGCACTAACCCTAAAGACGACCTTAGCACAAACCCTAATATTATCATTAATTCTAAACCTAATACTGACCCTAACCTTAGTGCTAACCTTGACACTAAGCCTAACCCTAAAAATAAACTTAACCCTATCATTGACCTTAAAGGTTGCCCCAGGGCTACCTTTAAAACTAACCTTCTTCCTAAAAGATAACTTTAACTGTAGTGCTAGCACTAACCCTAAAGATGACCCTAGCACAAACCCTAATATCATTAATTCTAAACCTAATACTGACACTAAGCTTAGTGCTAACCTTGACACTAAGCCTAAAGGTAAACTTAGTCCTAAGATTGACCTTAAAGGTTACCCTAGGGCAGTGATGGAGAACCTTGGCACTCCAGATGTTTTGGAACTACATTTCCCATGATGCTCAACTACACTGCAGAGTGCAAGAGCATCATGGGAAATGTAGTTCAAAAACATCTGGAGTGCCAAGGTTCGCCATCACTGCCCTAGGGCTACTCTTAAAACTAACCTTAACCCCAAACGTAACCATAACTGTAGCGTTCACACGAACCTTGAAGGTATCCCTAGCACTAACCCTAATATAAACAATAACCCTAATGGTATCCCTAACCTTACTGCTAACCTTAGCACTAACCCTAGTAGTAAATCTAACCCTAACATCAACCCTAATGGTAACCCTAATCTTAATCCTGAAGCTAATTTAACCCTAGCTTTATCTCTACCACTAACCCTTGCACTGCACCTATTATCAGTGCAGTGCCAACAGTGCCCACCAGTGCTGCCAATCAGTGCCCACCAGTCCCTTCTCATCCGTGTCACCTATCAGTGCCGCCTACCAGTGCCCATCAGAGCCATCTAGCAGTGCCCATCAGTGCCACCTATCAGTGCAGCCTCATCCATGCCTCCTCATCAGTGCCCACCAGTGCTGCCGCATCAGTGCCCATCAGTGCAGCCTATTAGTACCCATTAATGCCCATCAGTGCCACCTCATCAGTGCCACCTATCAGTGCTGCCTATCAGTGCAGCCCCATCGATGCCTCCTCATCAGTGTCACCTATCAGTGCCACCTACCAGTGCCCATCAGTGCCGCCTACCAGTCAACGCTGTATCCTGGCCTAGGCCAACAAGGCCCAGGCCTAGGGCAGCACTTTGCAGGGGGGCAGCACAGAAAGAGTCCCCGTCGGCTTGCGCTACACTGCTAGTGTAGCGCCAGTCTTATGGGGCAGACTGGGCTGAGAGGCTAATTAGTCTATTAGTTTCATTTTGGATAGAGTAAGGGAGGGTTATACCCCCTGTCAGTTTATTTTTTACCATCTTTGTCCCATTGCAGAGATTTCCCTTCACTTCCTGCCCCATAGCCAAACAGGAAGTGATAGGAAATCTATGCAAATTAAGGGACTCCATTGGCCCCCAGAACTAGTGTCCCCACTCGAAAATGTCAGGGCGGGTCTTAAACAGCAAGGGGTGTGGCCTTGACAGGAAGGGTGAGTTATATTTAAATTAGGGGGTGCACGAGTTTAGTCAGGCCTTATGCCCCGTACACACAGTGGGACATTGATCGGACTTTCCGACAACAAAGTCCATGGATTTTTTCCAACGGATGTTGGCTCAAACTTGTCTTGCATACACACGGTCACACAAAGTTATCGGAAAATCCGATCGTTCTGAATGCGGTGACGTAAAATACGTACGTCGGGACTATAAACGGGGCAGTAGCCAATAGCTTTCATCTCCTTATTTATTCTGAGCATGCGTGGCACTTTGTCCGTCGGATTTGTGTACACACGATCGGAAATTCCGACAACGGATTTTGTTGTCGGAAAAATTTTATATCCTGCTCTCAAACTTTGTGTGTCGGAAAATCCGATGGAAAATGTGTGATGGAAACCACACACGGTCGGAATTTCCGACAACAAGGTCCTATCACACATTTTCCTTGGAAAATCCGACCGTGTGTACGGGGCATTAGGCAGCACAAAATATAAATACACTACTGCTACCAGTGCCCAGCAGTGCCATCTAGCAGTGTCCATCAGTGCAGCCCATTAGTACCCATTAATGCCCACCAGTTCCACCTCATCAGTGCCTATCAGTGCAGCCTAATTAGCGCATATCAGCGAAGGAGAAAAATGACATGTTTGCAAAACAAACCATGAAAAGGTTTGGTATTTTTTTTTTTTTTAATTTTCGGTCTTTTTTCATTTATTTAGCAAAAAAAAAAAAACCCAGTGGTGATTAAATACCACCAAAAGAACGTTCTATTTGTGTGAAAAAAAATGATAAAAATTGATTATGGCTACATTGTTGCATGACCGTGCAATTGTCATTAAAAGTGTTACAGCGCTAAAAGCTGAAAATTGGCCTGGGCAGGAAGGGGGTAAACGTGGCCAGTAGGCACATGGTTAGGCAGCACGCTCCTACCTTTAAAGGGGATTTTTAAAAAATATTAATTCTGTCATATGCCAAAGTTTAGGACCAGTTTTGACTTAATTTGAGTGCAAAATAGCTTGTTTCATCGTCAATTCAAGTTTGTGAAATCACTCCAATAATCCCTACTGGGTGTGTTGGTGTTTGGCGCCATGAAACCAGCACCTGGTGGTTTGCTGCACTGGAATTTTGTGATCAAAAACAAGTATAAAAAAGTTACTTCAAACCCCCTGACCCCTAACATTAACCTGACCTTTAGATTGACAATATTTTTGATTAAATAATGATTATTGCCTAAACAGGGGCATGTTTATTGTGGTCTGTGGCCATCTACAATATTCTAATTGCCTGAGTGACCTAACGTCATGCTAGGGCAGCCCTCGTTACACTGTAAGTGCACAATGCCGTGGTAATGTCCCCTCAAGGGAGAGCCTGCACACACAGTATGTCCTCAGTCCTCAGATTGAGTGGTACTAGATGTCATTCAACCTGGAAGACCGAGGACACTTTGTGGCGGAGAAGAGGTACTGCAACATTCAACCTGGAAGGCTGAGGACACTTTGTGGTGGAGAACAGGTACTGCAACATTCAACCTGGAAGACTGAGGACACTTTGTGGTGGAGAAGAGGTACTGCAACATTCAACCTGGAAGACTGAGGACACTTTGTGGTGGAGAACAGGTACTGCAACATTCAACCTGGAAGACTGAGGACACTTTGTGGTGGAGAAGAGGTACTGCAACATTCAACCTGGAAGACTGAGGACACTTTGTGGTGGAGAAGAGGTACTGCAACATTCAACCTGGAAGGCTGAGGACACTTTGTGGTGGAGAACAGGTACTGCAACATTCAACCTGGAAGGCTGAGGACACTTTGTGGTGGAGAACAGGTACTGCAACATTCAACCTGGAAGACTGAGGACACTTTGTGGTGGAGAAGAGGTACTGCAACATTCAACCTGGAAGGCTGAGGACACTTTGTGGTGGAGAACAGGTACTGCAACATTCAACCTGGAAGACTGAGGACACTTTGTGGTGGAGAACAGGTACTACAACATTCAACCTGGAAGACCGAGGACACTTTGTGGTGGAGAAGAGGTACTGCAACATTCAACCTGGAAGACTGAGGACACTTTGTGGTGGAGAAGAGGTACTGCAACATTCAACCTGGAAAACTGAGGACACTTTGTGGTGGAGAAGAGGTACTGCAGGGGACAGTTCCGGAAAGGAGGTGATTATTACAACCAGAGCTCTGTTACATTTAATCTTTATTTATTTTTTTATCCGGGGTGAGGCTTTAAGCTTTAAGACCCTATTAAGACTTTGCAAACTAGAATTGAGTCCAGAGAATATTGTTTTTAATTGCACTTTTTTTTTTTTTAGACTTTTTTTCCCTTTACTGGATTTATCAGCATGGGATCATCCCTTGTTTTGCACCATCCTGCAGCCAATGGATCAATGCCTAGATATGTATCTCTTCCTGTGCACGAAGAATTATTTTTCCGTGCGTTGCATCCTGGTCCTGTCGCTGTCCTGTTCACCTCTGCGATCCATTATTCTTCCTGCTTGGAAGGTTGTTAGCCGGGGCTGCATTAACATTCAATCGCAGGAAAAATAATTTACGGTTTCCTGTTTTCGGCGTTATCAAATAATGAATATAGATTTTGGTATTTTATTCAGGGAGTGACTTAGACATCACTCTCTGCTAACCTTCTGTAACCACCATGCACATTTACATTGAGCCCTTGTCTGAAGGAGGAAACTGTACTCGGGACTTGTCTGACCTCTCTATAAAAAGAAGAGCCCGGCTCATAGATTCTGTTTGGAATAAACATTGTGGCAGATTTTTGTTAAAAATTATATATATATATATATATATATATATATATATATATATATATATATATATATATATATATATATACTGGCAATAAAAACAATGTGAACCCCTTGGAATTAACTGTTTTTCTGCAGTAATTTGCCATAAAATGTGATCTGATCCTCATCTAAGTTATAATAGACCAACACAATGGGGGTTATTTAGGAAAGGTAAATCCACTTTGCACTGAAAGTGCACTTGGAAGTGCAGTCGCTCTTAATCTAAGGGGTAGATCTGAAATGAGGGGAAGCTCTGCTGATTTTATCATCCAATCACGTGCAAGATAAAATGCTGTTTTTTAATTTTCCTTGCACGTCCCCCTCGGATCTACAGTGACTTTACTTCCAAGTGCACTTTCAGTGCAAAGTGCATTTGCCTTTAGTAAATTACCCCCAATGCGCTTAAGCTGATAACACACACACAAACAAACAATTTCATCCAACAGTGGGTTAAGTTCCAGAAGTGGGAAGAATGCTACTTACATTGGTGATCAGTGAGAAGAATGTTCCTTACATTGGTGATCAGTGAGAAGAATGTTCCTTACATTGGTGATCAGTGGGAAGAATGTTCCTTACATTGGTGATCAGTGGGAAGAATGTTCCTTACATTGGTGATCAGTGAGAAGAATGTTCCTTACATTGGTGATCAGTGAGAAGAATGTTCCTTACATTGGTGATCAGTGAGAAGAATGTCCCTTACATTGGTGATCAGTGAGAAGAATGTTCCTTACATTGGTGATCAGTGAGAAGAATGTTCCTTACATTGGTGATCAGTGAGAAGAATGTTCCTTACATTGGTGATCAGTGGGAAGAATGTTCCTTACATTGGTGATCAGTAGGTACAATGCTCTCTACATTGGTGGTCAGTGGGAAGAACGCCCCTTACATCTGTGGTCAGTGGGAATAATTGTCAGGGCTGGGCTCGGCCCTTCCTTCTCTGAGCTGGCCGATCAGCTGTCGGCTAATTGCCAGCTCCTATCTCTCCACAGTTACTCAGCTGTTGATGATATCCTGCTCCTCAGTCCTGCCTACTTAAGCCATCTAGTCCGCAGGATCGCTGCCTTCGCCTTGGTCAAGATCACAGAAACTATCTCCTGCGGTCCTGTTCAAAACTTGCTTTGCTGACATCCCTTCTGGCTCCAGATCCTGCTTGCTGTTCCACTACATTGATCCCTGACTTCTGGCTTGGCTTACTATCCGTTCTGGTTACTGAACTTTGCTGTGTTTTGACTACGTTTGTTCTTTTTACTTTTATTAATAAACAAGTGTGATTTAACTGTACTTCTGTCTCAGCCTGATTTCTGACAAGAATGCTCCTTACATCTGTGGTCAGTGGGAAGAATGCTCCTTACATTGGTGGTCATTGCAAAGAATGTTCCTTACATTGGTTGTCAGTGAGAAGAATGCTCCTTACATTGATGGTCAATGGGAAGAATGCCCTTACATCTGTGGTCAGTGGGAAGAATGTCCATTACATTGGTGATCAGTGGGAAGAATGTTCCTTATATTGGTGATCAATTGGTAGAATGCTCCTTACATTGGTGATCAGTGGGAAGAATGTTCCTTATATTGGTGATCAGTTGGTAGAATGCTCCTTCCATTGGTGATCAGTGAGAAGAATGCTCCTTACATTGGTGATCAGTGGGAAGAATGCTTCTTACATCAGTGGTCACTGGGAAGAATACTTCTTACATTGGTGGTCAGTTGGAAGAATGCTCCTTACATTGGTGGTCTTTGGGAAGAATGTTCCTTACATTGGTGGCCAGTGAGAAGAATGCTCCTTACATTAATGGTCATTGGGAAGAATGTCCCTTACATTGGTGGTCAATTGGAAGAATGCTCCTTACATTGGTGGTCAATTGGAAGAATGCTCCTTACATTGGTGGTCAATTGGAAGAATGCTCCTTACATTGGTGATCAGTGAGAAGAATGCTTCTTACATTGGTGGTCAGTGGGAAGAATGCGTCTTACATTGGTGGTCAGTGAGAAGAATGCTCCTTACATTGGTGGTCAGTGAGAAGAATGTCCCTTACATTGGTGATCAGTGAGAAGAATGGTGCTTACATTGGTGGTCAGTGGGAAGAATGCTCCTTACATTGGTGGACAATGGTGAGAATGCTCCTTACATTGGTGGACAATGGTGAGAATGCTCCTTACATTGGTGAACAATGGTGAGAATGCTCCTTACATTGGTGGACAATGGTGAGAATGCTCCATATAGTGGTGGTTAGTAAGAGGAATCCCCCCTCACAGATAGCTAAAAAAGATAATTGGTGTCAGTGGTTACATAGTTGAGAAGGAGACATTGGCCATTGCTCAAGGAACGCTTAGCAACCTCTAGAGGAACCCTAGTACTCT
Organism: Aquarana catesbeiana; assembly: GCF_042186555.1. Classification (NCBI taxonomy): domain Eukaryota; kingdom Metazoa; phylum Chordata; class Amphibia; order Anura; family Ranidae; genus Aquarana; species Aquarana catesbeiana. Next base: position 271,291,007 of record NC_133334.1, on the reverse strand, counting down.
ACAGAACCCTGGTTGAGAAAAGCTGGAAAAACCCTGTCTCTCTTATCTCTGGATAACATCAAAGTATAAAGGGGATTGCACAACCTCAAATACTGCATACATATATATTTTGCCCGGTAAAATGTCAAAGTGGAAAGGCAAGAAATAAAAAAGGCATGACATTTTTTTATGTTGTTAAGTATTTGAAGGAAGGCATAGTCCCAGGAACAAAAAAATCAAGGGACAAATTCCCCAAATCCAAGGTGGTCCCTGGAACATTTGGAAGTTATGGTAGATGACGCCTTCTTAGATCTTTTGTAGATGCTTCAATTAGTCATTGGACTAGGCTGCTCTCTCAACAATCTGCATTAATGAGGAAATGTCTGAATGTTTTCAACCCAGCCAAATATTCTTTCAAGTTTGGTTGGGATTTTTCACAGCCTATTGAATAAGAAAGGGTAAGGAGTGGTCTTACTGCGCTGTACAAGCAACTGTCTGCTGTATTAAAAGGTCCTTATTTCCCATAATGCATTGTTCCTGACAATGATAGTCTAGAGCAAATATTATTCATCTCCTGTACATTAATCCCGTCGTTCGTCAAGAGCATGGATGGCCCAGTACGTCTCTATACGATAAGACCTCTTTATGATTCACAGCTTGGGAAGAAATTGCTGTAATTCTTAGAATGTTCCCTTTAATGACTGTTAATGGGCGTCTTCCCTTCTAATCACTAATCTCCTGCTGAGCGATAACATCATACGTAGCAGAAATAAAGACATAATTATACAAATACAAGGATTTAATAACCGGAATTAGACAACGGGAGGTGGATCATATTAGCACACTTATTCCTATGTATCATATTAGCACACTGACCATGAAAATATGTCTTTGCCAAACTAGCTAGGAAATTTCAGTTTATGGGCAAAAAGAAAAATTCTATATATATTTAGACTTGGGCATGAATGGCTCTAAAATGTTGACTGATCTATAGCTAAAATCATAGTAATACAGAAAGTTTTCAATGGACATCACAAAGTAAAATTATGTTGCCTTTCCTTATATACCTTTTTTTTTTTAGTTTTTGGTTGGATTAGTGATGATGCCACTAATAATGACTACAACAAAATGGCCCTCATTCGCACCCTTGCTTCGGCATGTAGTGAGTTCCTCTTAGTAAAACTGGTTTTAGCTTGGTCTCCAACCCCATGGAAGAACCCCTCTAACATGTTTTGCCCAGTAGGGGCTTGGAATAATATGTTATAGGGGGGTTCTCCCATGAGAGACCAAGCTGAAGTCATTTTTACTAAGAAGAGCTCACTACACATCATGGCAGCATTCGGATAAGTACCATTTTGTTGTAGTCCTCATTGTATCTGATGAGCCAAAATTCAGCTTGACCAGCACATGCAAACACTGTGGCCAGTCAGCTGGGATAACAGATTGGGGCATTCGAGTGGTATAAATTGTATTTATTTTTTGTCACTAGGGATGAGTCTTGGGTTTGGGCTGACGAGTTGTTGTTTGAGATTTACCAAATGGGGGAACTAAATGGCCAGATTTGGCCAGTTCGCCCCTCTGGCTGCTGCAGCTGCAAGTCATCGATTTAGTGAGGGTATGTCTCCCCAAGTAAAAGGAAATAAGGTAATCAGAACAGAGATCCCCTTCTGTTCCATTCCTGTTAAACTATAACATTTTGTATTTCCTACACAATATAAACATATAGAGGGTAAATATCCATGGTGGGGTCACCCCCCAATCCAAAAATATATTTTTTAAAAAGTGAAGCTTTGGATACACTTTAACCTAAATCGCTGACTCATAACCCCAACCTTCGCTTTAGCCCAACCCTTAACCCCCAAACCTACCTTATCAAGAATCGAAATTCTCATCTTCAAAATCTCCCTTTCCTGAGCCAAGATCTACTTGCACTCCAGATTTCAGGAGGAAAGCCACTGGTTAAATCTAATAAAACTTCTAGATATTTAAACAGCATTAAACAGAAAGCAAAGTGGACAAATAAGCTTTTGACAAATCGGGAGATGGTCTTATGTCCATGGTAAACTCCAGATTGTCCCAGTTGAGAGATCCTAGTGTAGCACCCTCTAATGTGCTATTAGGTTAGTGCAGGTAAAATAATTTGTGTGACTCATGGTAAAGTGAGTCTGAGTCTGGGTCAGGGTTTACTGCAAGGCAAGCTGGATGACTCACAGAGGCAGGTCTCTGGTGCCTCCCCCTGGTCCTGGTAACTTCTAGAAGTTAGTGGGCAGAGGCCATAAGGGTTAATCTGCATACTAAGAAGAACGTGGCTAACACTCAGGTAGAAGGCTTGGCAGGGTGGCTGAGTCAGCCCTTTAATATGGACGGGTCATGCCAGAAGGGGAGTCGGGTGGAAGATGGAGTGCTGAGGAGACTGTCGGTGGCCTTGGGGGGGGACCCCTAAGTCTGGGGGGGGGGGAGCTCTGCCTCCAGGCTGAGCTCGGGCTGGCTTGGGAAGATCCTGACAGCAGTGCGGTTTGAAAGGAATCTTACCTAAAGAACAGCAGGGAGCAAGGAGGACAGTGTGAGTACATCAGCACACCTAGGGCTTCACAAGGGGAGAGACTGCCACATGTAGCAAACCTTTCTGGAGGACAGCCTTGTGCTTAACCCTTCCTATCCCTTGCCTTGGGAGATCTTAGGAGCAACCAGTTGGGCTGGTACAAAAGCGGCCAAGTGGGCTGGTAATTCCTGTAGGCAGTAGAGCTGGGATTGGCGTCTACAGTGGAGTGGGAGATACTCCTATATGCTGATTACAACACAATGTGCTACTTTCTAAGGGACTAATGCCGCGTACACACGGTCGGACTTTTCGTCTACAAAAGTCCGACGGACGCCGACGGACTAAAGCTGGCTGACAATCCCATTGTGTGTGGGCTTCCCCGGACTTTCAGCGGACTTTTCCAGCCGCAAATCTGACGGACTTTAGATTTGAAACATGCTTCAAATCTTTACGTTGTAACTACGCCGGACCCAGAAATCCGCTCGTCTGTGTGCTAGTCCGACGGGCAAAAACCCACGCTAGGGCAGCTATTGGCTACTGGCTATCAACTTTCTTATTTTAGTCCGGTGTACGTCATCACGTACGAATCCGTCGGACTTGTGTGATCGTATGTAGGCAAGTCCGTTCGAAAAAAAGTCTCACCAAAGTCCGCCAAAAGTCCGACAAAAGTCCGTCGAAAGTCTGTCGGACAGGCTGTCGGACTTTTGTAGCCGAAAAGTCCGACCGTGTGTACGCAGCATAAGAGTTCCCAGTCCTTAATGCCGCGTACACACGGTCGGACTTTTCGTCTACAAAAGTCCGACGGATGCCGACGGACCAAAGCCGGATGACAATCCGATCGTGTGTGGGCTTCCCCGGACTTTCAGCGGACTTTTCCAGCCGCAAATCTGACGGACTTTAGATTTGAAACATGCTTCAAATCTTTACGTCGTAACTACGCCGGACCCAGAAATCCGCTCGTCTGTATGCTAGTCCGACGGACAAAAACCCACGCTAGGGCAGCTATTGGCTACTGGCTATCAACTTCCTTATTTTAGTCCGGTGTACGTCATCACGTACGAATCCTTCGGACTTTTGTGTGATCGTATGTAGGCAAGTCCGTTCGTTAGAAAGTCTGCCGCAAGTCCGCCAAAAGTCCGCCAAAAGTCTGTCGAAAGTCTGTCGGACGGGCTGTCGGACTCTTGTAGCCGAAAAGTCCGACCGTGTGTACGCGGCATTAAGGGGCTTTCACATTTTTTCTTCAGAGACTGTCAGTGTCCGGGAAGGAGGACAGTTCAAGATCCTGTACATAGCGAGGAAGTTGTCCCTGGCTATTGTTTCAGTCAAGCTGGGCATCCCATAATTGCCATCCGCCATCCAAAAAACAAGCTCAAAGACTGTTCCCTTTGTTTGGATGAGAGTGGAAAAAGCTTGTCGCCTGGCTGTGCGGGAGTGGGGAAACCAGTTATCAGCAGCCCTTGCAGGGGTAGTGCTACACTAGGGAAGGATTTAATGAGACAGATTTGAAAATTATAGGTAATTACTAATGCTAAAGCCAAGATAAGATGGCATCAAGACGGTCTGCAACGTTCGTAGTGCACCTCCCTATTACATATCCATAAACAGAACACTTGGGTGTTCAGCACCTTTCTTTTTTATGGTTGAAGCTGAGCCAAAAGACATTCTGAAAGCACCACCTGGCCATTTAATATCGGCTGCAAGCTGTATAACTGTGTCCTTGGGGCAGTTTTCATGTTGTATCTATAGCTATGGCCTAAATATTGCACTCACAAACCCACCCATTTTCCCAATACCACCATGCATGTCTGCACTCTGGTCTAGTTCAGAATTTCACAGCTTGTTATAAAAAACGAGTAAGGGGGTCAAGATTACCTGCCTGGGTTATAAATTAAATTCTTCCGGCCAATTACAACTCTTCAGGGGGCTGAGATGACGTGTCAAATCCAGGCTGAAAGGGATGATTAGAGCGGATCTCCAGATACTTGCACCTGATAGCACTTGCTGCACATATACTATTGATTTTCATTTAGATATCTTAATGTTTACAGACAATCCTCGCCGACGGGGGCCCCGGGCCTCCATCGGCGGCAATTCCAGTGCATTTTTCTCTCTCTTGCTTTTTCATTTTTCTTTAAACAACTGAATTGGAATCAAGAAGGACAAATGGAAAACGGCGGCTTCGCCAATCAATCACGCCGTGCACAAATATTGCGACGGCCCGTTCCAAAGAACCTATTACCACCGGGTAGTTGGCTAGTCAGGGAGGAATAAAAATTACACTGCGAACACCATACGTTAGGCTTGATTTGTTGAGCGGAAAAGCTGACAACGCTGTCAGAAGTGTACAGCTCAGTCACGCTAAAAATCAGCCTGTTTATGGCCGCCGAATGTTTATAAAGACTGTTTATTTCATAGGAAACAGCCACCCTCACCAAGGAGGGTGAATAATAAGGGTTATAAATATGGAAGGGGAGAATATGTTTGTCTGGATCTCTGTAACTTACAGGATGGTGTTCTTACGGCCGGCTGAAGGAGAGATCTTAGGCCGGCACAGGGTAGCCAAGGTCATGCCATCGTTCTTCTCTGTCATGGGATGAAAGGCTATGAATTAAAGAGGAACTCTAGTGTCTAGGGCTTTTCCATTCTAGATTTAGGTCTGATTATTTTGGCAGCATTAAGTAGATGAATGGCCAAAGATTTTTTTTTTTTGTATTGTATTTTTTTGTAGGATCCTATCAGGGTATCGGTCATCTGTGTCATGTAGAAGCCAAGCTTGAGATGTGAAAGGTGGGGAATGAAAAAATTAGCTTGTCGGTGGTGTCTTAGATAGCAGCCCAAGAGGGTCTTATCTAAGGGCATGCCTACTAGATGTGGAGGATAGCGCCCATAGCTTCACATCATCTCCAGTGTAAATTAGAACAGGGGTCTCCACGCTTTTTAAACCAAGGGCCAGTTTACTGTCCTGCAGACCTTGATGGGGGCCGGACTGTGGCCAGCGAGAGTAGAAAATGCCCTGGCATCAATGGGAGTAAACAATGCCCCATCGTTGGTATTCATGCGAGGAATAGTGCCCCATTGTTGGTATCAGGGGAAGGAAAAGTGCCCAATCATTGTTGTCAGTGGGAAGAATAGTGTCCTGCCGTTGGTGTCAGTGCAAGGAATAGTGCCTCATTGTTGGTATCAGGGGAAGGAATAATGCCCCATCATTGGCATCAGTGGGGGGAATAGTGCCCCATTGTAGGTATCAGGAGAAGGAAAAGTGCCCCATCATTTGCATCACTAAAAGGAATAGTGCCGTGAGGTTACAAAAAAATTTTCCCGCGACTTTCGATTATTGCTGGAGATGCCAGGGGGAGCAGGGCACACCCCTACATATTTTTTGGGCTTGTCCCAAACTAGAACAATTTTGGAAAGAAGTTAGACGCATTGTCCAAAAATGTACAGAGCGTCTGATTCTGGACGACCCAGCCTTTTTCCTTCTCCATGCCTCCAATGCCCCTGGGAAGGTATACAACAAATTACTCATTCGCCATCTCCTTGACGCTGCCAAGGCATGCATTCCTATTAAATGGAAATCTCCACAGTCTTTGACCATCGGGATGTGGCTCAAGAAAGTAGAGGAAATAAATAAATTGGAAGACCCTGTCCTCTCGGCACGCCATCAAGAAGAACGCTACTCCAAAACGTGGTCGTTATGGAACATGTTCGTCTTCTCTGATGAAGGTCGAACCCTTTTTGAATGCGACTCTGTAGACTAACTTTGCTCTGGTATGACTCTGGATACATTTGGTACTTCGGAGATACCAACTATGCATTCTGAATGTCGCCTGTGTGGTTCGCGATTTCATATCTAACATCTCTCCACTCCCCGCCCCCCCCTTCCCTCCATCTTTCACCCGCTTTATACCCTACGTTTTTTTCTTTCATTTTGCTCTTCCTTTCTCCCTACTCTCTTAATATCTTTTTCTCTCTCCTTTGATCCGTGTCTCTACGGCTCAATGGTACTCTTATTTATATATAAGTTTGAGAAATGATTTGGGCTGGTTCCATGGGCTCACCCTACTGAGCAATTCATTCCTTGGCTATGATCTACCCTAGCCCTGTCCGGTTTTAAGGGTATGCCTCCTTATGCCTTGCCAGGAATACAAATTACACCTTGGACATTTAGTAGGCATAATGTCTTCTTTTGTTTTTCAGTATTCAAGTTTCTGCAATAACAATGTGTTGAGCTGTACTATATGTCAATATGTTTTTACAATGTTATGTGTCCCTGGACCATGTCCTTTGACTAAATTTAAAAAAAAAAGGAATAGTGCCCCAAGGACCGGACAAAGGCAAGCAAAGGCCACATCGGGCCCCCGGGCCACAGTTTGGAAACCACTGAATTAGAAGTATCAGGGAACATTTTGTATAGTTTGTGTGAGGTTCTGAACCATCTCAAGAGTAATTTCAAAGCAGATTTCTGGATATTATTGCTGATGGAGCATTTGTTATTTTGGGTGCAAATGAACACCTGTCAATTTGCATTGCTGTTTGTGGCCCCCTTTATTGAGCTTCACCCTCTCCTTGTCCTATTTGTCGTTATCATTAAAAGTGAAAGAAAATCCCAAAATTTTGGGTTGTCACCAGAAAAGTAAAGGAAGGGAAATCTTCTAATGGGGACACTAGTTCTGGTGACCTGGGTGTCCCCAAGGGATTCCCTTGTTTTGCAGGGATTTTCTCTCACTTCCTGTTTTGGCTGTGGGGCAGGAAGTGAAGAGAAATCTCCCCAATGGGACACGGATGGCCAAAAGCAAACTGACAGGGGTTATAACCCTCCCTTACTTGATCGAAAATGGAAAAAAAAAAGTTTTGCCTATAGTTCTACTTTAGGGTGTGCTAGATTTAGTCTTGCTGTAAGGAACGGGCACCTTGCCCCATTTATCCAGCCAACTTTAATGTCAGTGCCTTTGATCTGGGTACTTTCCTTGAGCATGTGCTAGGGCATCTACTTGCTTAAAACAAACTGTGCTTTGCCCATTAAGTGCAAAGCAACTCCTTTGCTACTCCGCCACTTCGTTCAGAGATTAGGGGGGCGTTGAGATAACTTTGGGACAATTAGCAATGTCAACAGAGGCATAGACCTGTATAAGCTACGACTCCATGAGTCCCAACCTCCATGGGACTTTTCATTCTTCCTTTCACTTCAGGTGGCTAAGTTGAGTGGCTGGGAAATAAAGAAGGGTATATATATTGATCTGGGTAGGCCTGTATTAAAGTGAACCGGTTTCCTTGTTGGGCCAAGCCCACATTTAATGTGCTTGACATATAGTAGGGAACGGGAAAGATCCCCATTGATTCTTGCCCCATTCATTCAGCCAACCTTCATGCTCGATGTTTCAGCTTAAAAATTTGGTACCATAAAATCAAAGGGAAGTGCCCCCGGCCTTGGGTAAGATCTAAAATAAAGCTTTATTAGAGAATTATCTCTTATACTCACAAGGGTGCTTGACAAACTGCTGTATAAAACGGTTGGTTCAGTTGACCAACCGTATGACCCACAGTATGCTTTGGGCTTCAGGAATGCACACAGATCACACCTATTAAAATGTACTGTACACCTTTTTCTGACAAAGCCAATAAGAAGCCATGAAGTGCATTGATGGTGTGTTTTAACCTGTTCTTATGTTTAATAAATACCAACCTTTCTGAAGAAACCACTTGGAAGCACTTTTTTTTTTTTTATGGACACTTCTGCTGATCACTTATTGGTTTCATTTTCAGGCTTCATTCTCTTTACCATTGTTGGCTGGACCTGATTGCAGCCTAGCATAGTGCAGAAAGCTCCAGAAAAACCCAACGAGCATCTAGGGCAGGGGTCTCAAACTGGCGGCCCTCCAGCTGTTCCGAAACTACAAGTCCCATAAGGCATTGCAAGGCTGACAGTTACAAGCATGACTCCCACAGGCAGAGGCATGATGGGACTTGTAGTTTTGCAACAGCTGGAGGGCTGCCAGTTTGAGACCCCTGATCTAGAGCAACCATCAACACATTGCATGGAGACAATCATATTTTCCACATTTGTTAAAATAGGTTGCTTGACCCGATAATGGGTATCCAGCAACCTTATGAATGTGAGTGTACAATTACAGTACTACACTCCGCTATACTTTTCATATATGTATAATTGAGCACTGAACTGATACCCGACAGTATCTGACAGAGGAGGTGGCTGGAAGGCAGACTGTCAAAGAGGCACCTGGATGTGGAAGGGCTCCCGTCTGAAACACAGCGATAGTCCCTACTCTGTCCCTTCTCCACTGGATCTTCTCCTTACACTAGGCACTCTGTCCTTGACCGCCTCCGGCAGGGTCTCCGTCCCTGACCTAGCCACTTGGCAAATGTGCTTCAACTGAAGGGGGGCAGTGCTATTTAATAGCACTGCCCACACCAAAGATGGCCGCAGGGTTCAAAAAGGGTAGCAGCGTCCAATCAGACAGCTGCTCTCCTGATGACACCTACAGAGGCCTCAGAGGAACATGGGTTTCCCTTTGCCTTCCTTTCTCTCCCTGCATGGTGGCTGCAGAACAGTGCCACCAATAGAGGGAGGCCAAACTACACTTGCCTTCGCATTTTGGCTAGATCTAGTTGCTGCCACCAATGTTCATAGTACTGACGCATTTTAGGGGCAAGCCCTCTTCCTTAACAACTTAAGGACCAGCCTTGTTTTGGATTTTAGGTGTTTACATGTTTAAAACAGTTTTTTTGCTAGAAAATTACTTAGAACCCCCAAACATTATATATTGTTTTTTTTTCGAACACCCTAGAGAATAAAATGGTGGTCAATGCAATACTTTTTTTTGCACCGTATTTGCGCAGCGGTCTTATAAGCGTGCTTTTTTGGGAAAAAATTCACTTTTTTTAATAAAAAAATTAGACAACAGTAAAGTTAGCCCAATTTTTTTTATATTGTGAAATATAATGTTACACCAAGTAAATTTATACCCAACATGTCATGCTTCAAAATTGCGCCCACTCGTGGAATGGCGTCAAACCTTTACCCTTAAAAATCTCCAAAAGGCGACGTTTAAAAAATTCTACAGATTGCATGTTTTGCCTTACAGTGGAGGTCTAGGGCTAGAATTATTGCTCTTGCTCTACCGGTCACGGCGACACCTCACATGTGTGGTTTGACCACCGTTTTCATATGCGGGCGCTTTAAAAAAAATTTTTTTTTTCTTATTTATTTTTCTTTATTTTATTTATTTTTTTCACTGTTTTTTTAAAAAAAAATTTGGATCACTTTTATTCCTATTACAAGGGATGTAAACATCCCTTGTAATAGAAAAAAGCATGACAGGTCCTCTTAAATATGAGATCTGGGGTCAAAAAGTCCTCAGATCTCATATTTGGACTTTAATGCAAAAAAAAAAAAAAAAAAATTTTGTTTTATTTGTTGTTTTATATGTATATATATATATGAAAATGTTTTTTTTTCTTTTTCTGTGTTTGAAAAAATAAAATATAGAATTAAAAAAAAAAAAAAAAAAAAGTCGTTTGAAAAAATGACAAAAAAAAATGTGCCTTTAAGACAGTGGTTCTCAACTCCAGTCCTCAGGACCTACCAACAGGCCACGTTTTATGTATTACCTTGGGGGAGATGCAGACTAGAATACTGCAATCACTGAGCAGCAAATGATATCACCTGTCATGTATTTTAGTTATCTTGCAAACCTGGCCTGTTAGTGGGTCCTGAGGACCATAGTTGAGAACCACTGCTTTAAGACAAATGGGCGGAGCTGACGTCATGACGTCGCTTCTGCCCTCCTATGGTATGGAGCCGGGTGGGGGCCATCTTAGCCTCACTCCTCTCCATACCTAGGAAGTGAGAGGACCTGATCGCCTTCGCCACTACCGACGGCTCTGGTAAGTGGCGGAGGGTGCGGTAGAGCGGCGGGAGGGGGGTGGCACCTCTGCTGCCGCCGATAATGGTGATCTCGCGGCGAATCCGCTGCACAGACCACCATTATCGTACACAGAACCGGCGGCCCTAAAGAAGACTACCTCGGTTGTGGCAGCAGCCGCTGCCGTTACCGAGATATCCACCTTCAAAGTAATGACGTGTATATACAGTGGCCAGTCGGTAAGTGGTTTTTAAAGCCCACATCAGTTTACTGTCGGCAGGCACAACCCATGGCCTGGGCAAAAATTTCTGATGAATGCCAGGCGCAAAGAATCGACACCCGTCTGTAACATTTCCATTCTTCCTAGAGGCACGATGCGCTCCAAGCAGAGTATCCCTTTAAATGCAGATGTTTGTATCAATCACCTTTCAGAAAATATATTTACTGCCAATACCCTAGTTTGCAATAACCGTCCGGAGTATGACTTGCAGTGCGGCACGGCCCCTGTGTGAGATTAGCACAACTCCGGCAGATGTTTTATTGTCTGCCCTTATTTACTCTGGCAAGACGGCTGTCAGATCTGAGGAATGGATGGAGGCAGTTACACACACTGAAGTTCAAATGACTGGTAATTGCTTTAAATAAAGATTGACTAATTGTCCCCACTGTACGCAGTCCATCACACAGAATTTTAATATGAACATTCCACAATGTTTGTTTTTCAGTCTCAGCTGGCTCCCATCTCCAAGTATCAAAGAAAGCGCATTATTCCTCGTAGGCTCCTAAAATACCATCTTCCCTTGTTCTCTTCTGACCTCTCATAAAGGAAAATGACTCTTAGGCTGTCAGGATTTTTTTTTTTTTTTTGGCTTTTATTTATCAAATCCATCATCACGGTCCTTCTGCAGAGATATCAGATAAGTATCAAGTATAGAAGAAAAAAAAAAAAGATTTAATCTGTCAACTACAATCTGGTATAAATGTAACACACGCTTATTTGGTTGAAATATTTGATCAAAGTTAGGTTGAAAAAAGACCATCTAGGAAAACAAAAATTAAATAAAAATGTATACATAGAATAAATAAATAAATAAAATCTCTATACACAGAATCCTATACTCACAGTTGATCCACAGGAAGGCACAAATCCCCTATAAGATCATATAGGCATACTTGATCCAAAGGAAGGCAAAAAACTCTCTAAAATCCTATATGACTTGACCCAGAGGAGGACAAAAAAAAAAAAAAACAACCCACACACCTGAAAAATCCTATACCCACAGTTGATCGAGAGGAAGGCAAAAATCCTATGAAATCCTATAGCAGTGATGGCGAACCTTGGCACCCCAGATGGTTTGGATCTACAGTTCCCATGATGCTTCACTACACTGCAGAGTTCATGAGCATCATGGGAAATGTAGTTCCAAAACATCTGTGGTGCCAAGGCTCGCCATCACTGCTATAGGATTTTCATAGGATTTTTGCCTTCCTCTCGATCAACTGTGGGTATAGGATTTTATAGGTGTGTGTTTTTTTTGTTTTTTTTTTTGTCCTCCTCTGGGTCAATCTTCTTGCCACTCTTAACTATTGAGTGATTGATTTAACATTAATTCAAGAGGTAGACCCACACCGATCGATCACCTACTTCTGCATGCCTGCGCATTCGCAGCGCTGCAAAGGAAGATCTGCTTTTCGAAAAACATTCAATTTTGCCTACAGTATGTTTGCCTTCGCCCTCCACGCTGGCTATCAGAAATTTTGGATCACTTGCATGAAAGTGATAAATTCACAAAATGTAAGGGGATGCATTTACCGGTAATAACACCAGAGATTGTTGATGCAGGGAATGTCTGATCAGGGAGAATTTTTTTTTCCCCACTGGAGCTAATTAGATTATGCTTTATGTGTTTTTTTTTGCCCTCCTCTGGATCAACGGTGTGTATAGGTTTTTAAAGGGATTTTTTTTTCCCTTCCTCCGGTTCAGTTGTGCCTATAGGAGTTTATAAGGTTTTTTTGCCTTCCTCCGAATCAACTGTGAGTATAGGATTTAATTTGAGGTTTTTTTGCCTTCCTCTGGATCAACTGTGGGCATAGGATTTAATAGGGGCTTTTTGCCTTCCTCTGGATCACTTGTGCCTATAGGATTTTAAAAGGGTTTTTTGCCTTCCTCTGGATCAACTGTGGGCATGCCATTTTATAAGCCTTTTTGCCTTCTATAGGCACAGTTGATCCAGAGGAAGGCAAAAAAAAAACCCTATAAAATCCTATATGCACAGTTGATCTAGAGCAGTGGTCTCCAGACTGTGGCCCGGGGGCCAGATGTGGCTCTTTGCTTGCTTCAATCCAGCCCTTGGGGCACTATATCATTCATTGACACCAAAGAAGGGGCACGATTCCTACCAATGACATCAACGATGGGGCTCAGTTCCTCCCAATGACACCAACTATGGGGCACAATTCTTCCCAATGACACCAATGATGTGGCACAATTCCTCTAAGTGACACCAATGGTGGGGCACTTAATACCAATGACATCAACAATGGGGCCCAATGACACCAATGATGGGGCCCAATACCTACCAATGACATCAATGAAGGGGGGCAAAATACCTACCAATGACACTAATAATTGGCCTAATGACACTAACAATGGGGCACAATTCTTATTAACGACACCAACGATGGGGCAGGGCACAATTCCTCTCACCGACACCAAAGATGGGACATTTGCTTACTCTAACTGATGCTGGGACATTTTCTACTCCTGATGGCCACAGACTGCCCCTCCCTAAAGTCTGAAGGACAGTAAACTGGCCCTTTGTTTAGAAAATTTGGAGACCCCTGATCTAGAGGAAGGCAATAGAACGATAAAATCCCATAGGCACAGTTGATCCAAAGGAAGGCAAAAAAAATAAAAATAATTCCCATGCCCACAGTTGATCCAGAGGAAAGCAAAAAGCCCCTATAAAATCCTATGCCCACAGTTGATCCAGAGGAAGTAAAAAAAAACTCATATTAAATCCTATACACACAGTTGATAGGTGGTTATTTGAGTTACTGTTGCCTTTATATTATCTGGAATCAGTCTGCCCATTCTCCTCTAACCTCTGACATCAACAAGGCATTTTCCTCCACACAACTTCCGCTCACTGGATATTTTCTCTTTTTCCCACCATTCTCTGTAAACCTGAGAGATGGTTGTGTGTGAAAATCCCAGTAGATCAGCAGTTTTTAAAATACTCAGACCAGCCCGTCTGGCACCAACAACCATGCCATGTTCAAAGTCACCTAAACCCCCTTTCTTCCCCATTCTGATGCTTGGTTTGAACTTCAGAAAGTCGTCTCCACCGCGTCTAGATGCCTAAATGCACTGAGTTGCTGCCATGTGATTGGCTGTTTAGCAATTTGTGTTACCAAGCCATTGAACGGGTGTACCTAATAAAGTGGCTGGTGAGTGTATACAGAATATACAGAATATTGAAATTCCAGCAAAGTTTGTTGGCAAACAGAATCCACTTAGGGAGCTTTTGTAGTCTCCACCAAGAAAGCATGTGACAGAGTGAAAATGTAGGAGCACAACTGGGAGACAATTGTCACCCCATAACAGAAAGTGCCTGAACAAGGACCTTCATGGCTGTGTAGCCCTGGCTGGTGGCACTTTTCAGCTGCACAGCCCAGGACATCATCATCATCGTGTCACAAGATTTCCTTGCTCTCTCCCAACCCTAGATTGACAGGCCACCAGGAGAGGAAGGGAGCAGCATCATGAAAGGCTGCATGGGCTACAATTTAGGCCGCCCCTAAAAAACAGGCGATAGCCGAACCACAGGACATGAAGTGGGAAGCAGATCATGCAGCGGAGCCCACAAGAGAACCAGAGAGGGAGCAAGGGAGTGGGAGTATGGTGTACTGTGTGGAAAGAGCTATGTGGACCCCCCTAGACATGAGCCAGACAAAGGCACAGGCTAGAGAGGGGAGGCTCCATGCGTCACAGGCTGCCTCTCACCTGACCACACAACAAGAGAGACCTGGTATCACAAAGGCCAGCAGGGTCAGCGTGGTGGCCTACTTCTCATTTGCCTTCATTCTGTCTGAAGGCGCTGCCCTTCGATGACAGACTACAACCAGAAAGACATTGGTTTGACCCCAAGATGGTGGCCCTTGGCCATCCTTTGCTGTATAAAAAACTTTGCTTACACCTATTGGGTGACTACTTCTCATTTGGCCTACTTCTCATTTGCCTTCATTCTGTCTGAAGGTGCTGCCCTTTGATGACAGACTACACCCAGAAGGACATTGGTTTGACACCAAAATGGTGGCCTTTGGCCATCCTTTGCTGTATAAAACTTTGCTTACACCTATTGGGTGCGTTTCTACTTATAGTAAAGTTTTCCTAAAAGGGACGTTTGCACCCTTTCACTGATAATTATTTTAATACTCTTTTTTTGTAGAGTTGATTACTATAAATAAATACTTTCTTTTGAAGGTTAAGCTCTCCACTGATTGAGTTAAAGGACCCCACCAACGGCAGACTGCTTGCAGATTTCTCACTGGCCAGTGATTAGCTCAGGTCTAAAGCAGTGGTTCTCAACTCCTGTCTTCAGGGCCCACTAACAGGCCAGATTTTAAGTATTACCTTGAGGGAGATGGAAACTAGAATACTGCAATCACTGAGCAGAAAATTATATCACCTGTGATGCATTTTAATTATCTTGCAACCTGGCCTGTTGGTGGGTCCTGAGGACAGGATTTGAGAACCACTGGTGTAGAGATAGCAGTTAGGCCCCAGCAGATAGGTAAGGTAGGAAGGTAATCAATTATCTCTTTGGGGGGGAAATGTACTGTGTTTATTGCTGTTATTTGTAGTGTTGTTCTCCAAGTCCAGAGTGGTTTGGCAAGGCCTTTCACTGGAGACAAAGGAAGATAAAACACCAACACTATTCACCTGGCCATGCTATTTTATTGTATCATGGTTATTGAACCACTGCATTTAAAATTGTCAATCCTGTTGACCACCTCTTTGCTTCAGGGATCATTGCCAGTTCTAATAAAGCCTACTTATTATCAATGATGTATCTATATGTTGTCTTCCGTGCAGGTCATCACTGGAAATGTTAAGAGAACCCATCATTTACCAGCAGTTCCTGCAGGGGTAAGTGCTGTACCAGGACCGCATTTACTTACTTTACTAAAAGCCTCAAATTTTGAAAACAAGTTTTGAAATGATGTTAACCTGTTCAGCCATTGAGCAATGGCCCACAGCCTCCCTCCTCCAAGGCCTTCAGACCCCTGCTGATCCCCTAACCCCCCCACAGTAGCTCCCAGCTCCCACAGTGCCACGCAACCTCCAATAGTGGTGCACCATGCCCCTCAACCTTCCACGATACCCCCAGGGCCCCTTGGGAGCCCTTGGCCCCCACAGTGCTCCCAGCCCCCTAGCTTGCTGCAGAGCCTCTACCCCCCATAGTTCCCCCTAATCAAAACAGTTTCCCACTGTGCCTCTCAGTCCCAGAAGTGCATTCTAGCCTACCACAGTGCCCCTGGAAAAACCTTCTGAAGAAACCGTATCCCCCACTGTTGCCCCCAGCTCCCTCCAGAACCCCCTACTGAGCCACCATGTCTGGTGCAAAGTCCCAAATCCCACACAAAAGCCCCACCCCACCACAGCAACACCCAACCCAACCCAAAGCCTTCCAACATTTCAGTGCATATTTTGTATTCCCCTAATTTTATTGTGTTAGTTCAAACTTTTTATTTTTTTTTACTGTTGGGGCATGGAAGGCTTTGAAAACATTTTACCAGGCCCTGGCCTCAAGAAGGTTGGGTTCCATTGGCCTATATGATATTTTAATGACAAGGACTGGGTCTAGTTTAACAATATTCAGCGTCAAGTACATACAGATCAGATGCAACAGTTCCCATGCGCTTTCAGTCCTTTGGGCATTTATATGTTGTCTCAGTGAAACAGATAAAACCAACAGGGGCCATAAGTCAAGATCACAAGCCGCCGACGCTCAGATCAGTCACTGTCCAGCCGTCACGTCGGTAACATTGGGAAAGTAACTCGGAGAAGTTGGTAGTTGCTGTGCTGTCTCTGCCGCTGATTATATATATCTGATTAGTACATGTCAGCCTTCTGCTGGCTTCTTGAGAACGGCTGCAATTTTCATTCATCACGGGTGCTGCGCAGATGCTCAGAGACGTGCCCTCTGTAACATACTACATCGTGTCCCGAGCCTGACGCTTTGGCTTTTTCAATAAAGGATACTTATTGTCTGGCAATAAGTTACTCCGGAGAGGCCGGACAGCCATTTTTCTATGAAAAATGAATGCGATCATTTATGTACCTGATGTTGCAGAGAATGTCGTCATTAATCTGCCCTCCACTTTCATCAAGTCCTTTATTCATGGCCGTTAGCGCAGCAGATGGCTGGAAAAGAGACTCCGCAACAGACATTTTTGTTCTACAGTCATTTCCGTCACGTCTTCTGAACCTTCGACCCGATACCCTTCTGTTTAAAATACTTTGGCTGACTCTGCAGTAGCATCAAAGAAAGGTCTCAGTCTAGCAGGGCAGCAATTCTGTGGCTAAAACGGACTCTGTGGAATTCCATGTCATGTGGACTTACACCATGGTGGTAGTCACCCTCAAAAGAGGTGGTAGTGAGGATCTAGTCATTGGAACAGTAAAGGAATATTTTATATGTGAACAAGTTCTGTAGTTTTGTAGACCATTAGTGGTCTCACATGAAATATAATATATGGCCAAAGGTATGTGGGTTAAATAATTCGCTTCTGGCATTTCCAGTGAAGGTTATTGTTAATACTACAGCATACAAATTATTATTATTATTATACAGGATTTATATAGTGCCAACAGTTTACGCAGCGCTTAACAATATAAAAAGGAGACAATACAGTTATAATACAAGAGGATTAAGAGGGCCCTGCTCAGAAGAGCTTACAATCTAATAGGTTGGGGCAGGTGGTACAAAAGGTTGTAACTGTGGGGAATGAGCTGATGGAAGTGGTAAAAGTTTAGTTGGAGATGTGATAGGCTTTCCTGAAGAGATGAGTTTTCAGGGGATAGCCGGACCGGTGGAGGTAGGATGGGAGAGGCTCTGGAGAAATCCTGGAGATCCATGGGAGGAGAAGAAGAGAGAGCTTGAGAGTAGGAGGTCTTGAGAAGAGCGGAGAGGATGATTTGGGTGATATTTGGAGACAAGATTGGCAATGTAGCTCAGGCAGAGTTGTGAATGGCTTTGTATGTTGTGGTAAGTATTTTGAATTTAATTCGCTGGGTGATTGGGAGCCAGTGTAGGGATTGGAGGAGAGGGTTGGCAGACAATGAGCGGTTGGTAAGGTGGATAAGTCTGGCAGCAGCATTCATGATAGGCTGAAGAGGGGATAGCCTATGGAGAGGCAGGCCAATGAGAAGGGAGTTGCAATAGTCAAGGCGAGAGATAACGCGGGAGTGAATGAGGAGCTTGGTGGTTCCATTTGTTAAAAAGGGGCGAATTTTAGGAATTTAGACAAATAAAATGTTGACAATTGTACACTTCTAACCTTGTAATGGTTTGGTTAAGGCCCTTTTCTCTTCCTACATGATTGTGTCCCTGTACACAAAGCCAGTTCCATAAAGACATGGTTTGATGAGCTTGGTGTGGAGGAACTCAAATGGCCTGCACAGTCTTGACCTCAACTCTACTGAGCACCTTTTGAGATAAATGACAAAGTCAATTGCCATGCATGTCCTCTCATCCAACATTAGTACCTGACCTAACATGTGCTCTTTAGGCTGAATGGGCACAAATGCCAACAGACACACTCCAAAATCTTGTAGAATGCCTTCCCAAAAGGGTGAAGGCTGCCATAGCTGCAAAGGGGAGGGGATAATTCCATATTATTGCCCATGGTTTTGGAATGGGATGTCCAGCATGTTCCTATACTGTAGGTGGTCACAAACCTTTGGCCTTAGAGTGTAACTGTAACTGGTCCAGCTGCACCTTGAGTATGCCGTCCAGTTCTGGTCACCAGTCCTCAGGAAGGATGTGATGGAACTGGAGAAAGTCCAGAGAAGGGCAACAAAGTTAATAAGGGGTCTGGAGGACCTCACTTATTAGGAATGACTACAAGCATTAAACATATTCCCCCTGGAGAAGAGACGTTTAAGAGGAGATATGATAATGATATACAAATATCTCAATTGTGATTCTAGCATAGGGAGAAAACAAGTCTCAGGGAGCTTCAGCTGATTGCAAAGGTTACTTCTTTTTTTTTTTTTAAAAAACAAACATGTTATACTTACCTCCTCTGTGCAAGGGTTTTGCACAGAGTGGCCCCGATCCTCCTTTTCTGGGTCTCCTCTTCTTGAGTGTCTGCACTTAGAGCCGCTTTCCATGGTGGCACTCGTGCGGGCGCGCTCCCCAGTCCTGCTGCTGCTTCCATTGACACAGACAGCAGGACTCGGCCCCACCCCCGACTCCCGTGTCACTGGATTTGATTGACAGCAGTGGGAGCCAATGGCCCCCGCTGCTATCAATCTAGCCAATGCGGACTGGAGACAGCGCTGGAGCTGCTGTGCTTGTCCCCATCGCTGGAAAGATCAGGTTCAGGTAAGAAAAAGAGGGGGTCGGGGGTGCTGCAGTAAAAAAGGTTTTTCACCTTAATGCATAGAATGCATAGAATGACGGACTTGGGCGAAGTGTCCGCCGGCTGGCCGAAGACCCGAATGAAGCTGGAATCGGGTCTCAGATCTAGTAACCCGGAGACAATGTCATGACATCACTTCCGGTTTACTCGGCTGTCAATGGCGCTGGTTTTTTAAAAATCCCTAGTGTTCCAAAACGCAAATTTTGGCGTTTCGAATACTTTTAAGTGCAAAGGAGGGATTTGGGGTCTTATAGACCCCAGATCTCTCCGTAGAGAGGACCTGTCACTGCCTATTACTGTCACAAGGGATGTTTACATCCCTTGTGACAGCAATAAAAATGATCAGAGGTTTTAAGACAGTGTAAAAAAATTAAAATAAATAAATAATGAAAAAAAAATTTTTTTAAGCGCCCCTCCCTCCGAGCTCGCACGCAGAAGCGAACTCATACGCAAGTCGCGCCTGCAAATGTACACAGTGTTCAAACCACACATGTGAGGTATCGCCGTGGTCGTCATAGCAAGAGTAATAATTCCAGCACAGGACTTCCTCTGTAACTCTAAATTGGTAACCTGTAGAAGGTTTTCGCCCTATGGAGATTTTTAAGTAACATAGTTTGTCGCCATTCCACAAGTGTGGGCAATTTTACAGCATGACATGATGGGTATCTATTTACTCGGGGTGACATCATCTTTCACATTATACAAAAAAATTGGGCTAACTTCACTGTTTTTGTTTTTAATTCATTAAAGTGTATTTTTAACAAAAAAATTGCATTTGAAAGACACTCAAGATCTGATTGAGGTTAGGGCTCATCCATGTCTCTATGGACCTTGCTTTGTGCACTGGTCCAAATCATTTGGTGGAGGGGGGATTATGGTGTGGGGTTGATCTTCAGGTGTTGGGTTTGGCCCCTTAGTTCCAGTGAAGGGAACTTTTAAGGCTTCAGCATACCAAGATATTTTGGACAATTTCATGCCCCCAACTTTGTGGGAACAGTTTGTGGATGGCCCCTTCCTGTTCCAACATGACTGCGCACCAGTGCACAAAGCAAGGTCCATAAAGACATGGATGAGCGAGTTTGGGGTGGAGGAACTTGACTGGCCTGCACAGAGTCCTAACCTCTACCCAATAGAACACCTTTGGGATGAATTAGAGCGGAGACTGTGAGCCAGGCCTTCTCGTCCAACATCAGTGCCTGACCTCACAAATGTGTTTCTGGAAGAATGGTCAAACATTCCCATAGACACCCTCCTAAACCTTGTGGACACCACTGGACATTCTTCCTAGAAGAGATGAAGCTGTTATAGCTGCAAAGGGCGGGGCCAACTCAATATTGAACCCTACGGACTAAGACTGGGATGCTATTAAAGTTTATGTGCTTGTAAAGGCAGGTGTCCCAATACTTTTGGTAATATAGTATATATATATATATATATATATATATATATAATGTTTGGGGGTTCTAAATAGTTTTCTAGCAAAAAAAATGAAGTAAAAGACGGATGTCAGAATTGGCCTGGACTAGTTAAAAAGTCCTTTTTTTTAGAGGTCTACACATGAGACCTAAAAAGGGACAACCGAGGAAGAAAGAGGAGCAATTTTTTTTCCAGTACCAAAAAAACAACAGGAGCTTATGGACTAATGCCGCGTACACACGGTCGGACTTTTCGGCTACAGAAGTCTGACAGCCCGTCCGACAGACTTTCGACGGACTTTTGGCGGACTTGCGGCAGACTTTCTAACGACCGGACTTGCCTACATACGATCACACAAAAGTACGACGGATTCGTACGTGATGACGTACACCGGACTAAAATAAGGAAGTTGATAGCCAGTAGCCAATAGCTGCCCTAGCGTCGGTTTTTGTTCGTCGGACTAGCATACAGACGAGCGGATTTCTGGGTCCAGCGGAGTTACGACGTAAAGATTTGAAGCATGTTCCAAATCTAAAGTCCGTCAGATTTGCGGCTGGAAAAGTCCGCTGAAAGTCCGGGGAAGCCCACACACGATCGGATTGTCAGCTGTATTTTGTCCGTCGGCGTCCGTCGGACTTTTGTAGACAAAAAGTCCGACCGTGTGTACGCGGCATTAGAAGGGACATTCCCTCCAGAACCTGTTAACCATTATAAGAAAAAAAGCCTCCATAAAGAATGGCCTCAGGACATGGTTGTGGGGTCAGTGGGTTGACATGACTTCACAGTAGTCCAGAAGAACACTCCAACTACCACTGTTGGACAGAACTGAATTGTACGTAAGGCCTAATGTACACGGGACGCTGAGGCAACCTCTTCTGAACTTTTTTTTTGACAGCTTGAAACCGGCGTTTAAAAAACGCCCGTTTAGCCGCGTTTCCATGCCGCGTTTAGTCGCGTTTTGCCGCGTTTGCGTCTAGTTGCGTTTCTTTAAGATAACATGATAAGACACTCTCAAAGCACAAAAAACAGTATTATTTAACTATTTCATAACTATTATTTAACTATTTCAGCCATTCTGTGAGACCGGAGTGAGTAGCAGCAGCTGGGAGAGCAGCAGTGTACTTGTATCTACCTCAATTTCGGTGCTTTTACTAAGGATCCCATAATGAGCCTATGTGAGGAAATGCTCCTGACGTTGCTGTTGATGAGGCTGGAAAGACGTTGGAAATTGCATGCGAGGACCAGAGTTCGTCGCTACTGGACTCCTCCATTGATTGCGCGTCGCATCATTGTCGAAGCTACCTAGAAAACTTAACATGAGGGCAACATGGAATTAAAAAAGCCAGGTATTAAATTTCATGCAACTATGTTTGATCAAGTCGGGGGTCAAGCTCAATGGCGGGGGTCATCCGGTTCAAATCTAACAACCTATAAGGTCAAATTCCAATTCTACTTTGGCTAATAGCAATGCTAGTGGTGTATTGGATTGGATCATGGGCTCATTAGGGGTATATAAATGGTCTATGAAGCATTGCAAGCAATTAAAATTTTTTAAAATATTTATTTAGTGTTTTTTTGAGCATTTGCTATCATTTTTAAGTTTTGTAATGTAAAAAAAAAATAGGGCACCTTTAAAAATGCTTCTAAACGGAAACGCAGATATGGCGTTTAGACGCGTTTGGCGTCTGAAACGTTGGAAGCTTCGGCGTCTGAACTCATTTTTTTTGCCTTCAAAGAAAAGCCTCTAAACGCAACGTTTTTTGGCCATATTTTGTTTTAGCGCTACATTTTTTATATCATCTTATTTGAATATTTGTCACATTCTTGTGTAGCAGCTCTGTGTCTTTTCACTGGGTTAAGCGCAGTTATATTACTATTTTCACTCTAAACGCAACTGCCTAAAAACAACATTGACCACTTGCCGACCAGCCGCCGCAGTTTTACTGCGGCAGAATGGCGTGGCTGGGCGAAACGACGTTATGTTACGTCGCTTCGCCCTGTGGCCACTAGTGGCGCGCACTAGGGATGACTGCCGGGCTCCCGCGATTGCTCGTGACACATCGAGAACCGGGATCTAAACCCACAGATCCCGGGTTCTCTGAGTGGAGAAGAGACAGATCGTGTGTTCATACAAAGTATGAACAGCGATCTGTCATCTCCCCTAGGCAGTCCCCTCCCTCCTTCAGTTAGAACACAGAGAGGGAACACAATTGACAATTGACTCCTTGATCCCTCCCCTAGTGTTAACCTCTTCCCTGCCAGTGACATTTTTACAGTAATCAGTGCATTTTTATAGCACTGATCGCTGTATAAATGCCAATGGTCCCAAAAATGTGTCAAAAGTGTCCGATGTTCGCTTTGTGAAGTTTGTTCTAGGGAGGCAGCAGTTCACCTTACTCCTAAGCACGGAATCCTTGCTTATTTCTTAAAAATGTCCGATGTGTCCGCCATAATGTCGCAGTCCCGATAAAAATCGCAGGTCGCCGCAATTACTGAATTACTGGTAAAAAAAAAAAAAAAAATAACAAAAATAATAATAGAAATGCTATAAATCTATCCCCTATTTTGTAGACGCTATAACTTTTGCGCAAACCAATCAAGATACGCTTATTGTGATTTTTATTACCAAAAATATGTAGAAGAATACGTATCGGCCTAAATTGAGAAAAAAATTAGCTTTTTTTTTTTTTATATTTATATATTATTATATAATATATTTATAATATATTTATTATAGCAAAAATTACAAAATATTGTGTTCTTTTTCAAAAATTGTCGCTCTTTTTTTGTTTATAGCGCAAAAAATAAAAACCGCAGAGGTGATCAAATACCACCAAAAGAAAGCTCTATTTGTGGGGAAAAAAAGGACGACAATTTTGTTTGGGTGCAACGTGGCACGGTTAAAGCGACGCAGTAGAAATACTATTTCAGGGGAATTTGCGCTGTTCAAAAGTGATAAAAATAATAAATAAAAAATATATATAAAAAATAAAAATAATAAAAATGAAAAATACTCTCTGTGTTATGAATCTGAACAACTCACAATAAAGTGCAAAGTGCTAGAAAGTAAATCTGAAATATAAAAAAATAAAAATTCATGAACAATAAATAACAGTGATAATCCCAACATCGGATAATAATATCAAGTGACGTGCTAAATAGCTAAAGGGGCTAATTTAATAGAAAAACGCTTCAAGCTAATGAATAACAAAAATGAATGTGTAAAAAATAAAATAGAAAAAATTATTGAGTAGTATAAAAATGGTGATAAAAAAGTCCAACTGGATGTGTGTATATATATGACTATATACTGAAAAAATATAGTCTGTGAGAAATATCCATACATTAAATCAAAAATAATGATAATGTAATGATTCTTCCCCGCCTTCCTCCGCAACTCCCACTTGTGACCGCACTCACCAGAGCGCCTACTCTCGAGAAAGCGACGCAGTGGCGAATCGCAAAAAACGGCCCGGTCATTCAGCAGCCAAATCTTCCGGGGCTGAAGCGGTTAAAATGTTACATGTACACATAAGATAACATTGGATGAGTTCAGGGGCAGCGGGAAAAAATGCGTCCAACTGCCTCTGAACGTCCGTTTACCAGCAGCCGTGTACATGAGGCCTGAAGGCTGTGTGAGGCTTTCTGTAATGAAAGATACAGTGAGTTATTTTCAAAGTCCAAAATTTGGAAACATTTTATTATCAGTATAAATATGTCATATTTACAAATTTGTTACTTAATTTGAAACAAGAAAAAAAAAAATTGTCATATTTACAAATTTGTTACTTAATTTGAAACAAGTGACAACTCCCATAAGACTATATTTCAATTTCTTATTGTGTCGAAACTACAAATATGAGAATAACCCCAAAAAAAAAAAATTAGAGAACATTTTTAGGAAGAGAAAATGGAAACACAAATCTCAACCAGCTTCAAACAAATTAAAATGTCCCAATTTTACTGTTTATGGCCGGTACTTGGATTACATTTTTTTTTTTTTTAAACAGAGCCTTGGAAAATAATGCATTGCAAACCTATTACGCCAAAACGTAATTTTCCCCGCAGCACGTCACTTTATGTTATTTACTAAATCCGTAATCCTAAAACAGGGCACTCTTTTTTTTTTTTTCCTTAATACAGTGCCTCTGATCTCACCCAATTAAACAATAATGTACATCAGCGTAGTGATTTTCTCGAAGCCTAATTATTATAACAGTCAGTGAAAAAACATTTCAGAAGGAACGTACCTACAACACACAGACAGCGCTGACAAAGAAACATAATTCTTAGATTTACAATTAATTACCCCAGTGTCTATACCTTGCATTCAATTTGCATATCTTAAAACTGTTATAAATTTCACCGTGGTCCCTAGATTACATGCTATGGGTAACTTTCCTTTTATTCATTTTTTATTTTTTTTTCTCGTCCACGGTGATGTTCTTTCCCTATAGTCACGTCCAAAAGTCAATAAATATTATTATACTTTAGCGAAGGCTGGTTATAATTTTTCTTGCCTTTTTTCCTCTGAATGTTTTCCATTATTTACTTCCTTGTTCCTCCTGCCCTCTCATTTATAATCCCCCAAAGAACGGAGAGATATAAGAGTCTGGCTAGAAGACAAAGTGAGTGGTCAGTACAGGAGATGTTATCGGTCCCCAGGAATCTGGAGCTGCTGGGTGCCTGACATATTCTATACATCTTTTTAGTGTCATTCCCATTAAATAAATGGCGCTCAATGGGAACGGTGCAATGAACGCAGTCATTCCTGTCCTTGTTGTAAAGATTGTATGCGTGCTTTTTTTTTTGTTTTTTTTTTTTTTCCTTTAGCAGAAAGACAATCCTGGAAACTAGATGACACCAGTAGGAAATGGCTAGACCAGCAGATTGGTGGTGGTAAAACGATTGGTGCTGCCTTACTTTTAAAAAGTAAATAGCAGTGATTGGGGGTGGTGCTGGGTTTGGGATTGGTGATGGATTGCAGTGGAGCTGCTTTTTCATATTGTTTTAAGGATTCAATTGAGGAAATGGGTGTGGCCTCTATAAATGATTGCTAAAGATAAGGATTAAGAGGCTTGTACCATCATCCAGGAATCTAAAGATAAGGGATTGGGATTGTCCTACTGTACCGCGATAGTCCAATTGCCCCCATGTCCTGGTGGTAGCCTGGTTGGAGACCAGGCTCCCAATCCCTTAAGGATTCAATTGAGTCTGCTTTTCAGCCTGACCACGCTAATGGAATCCCTTTTACAAGGACTGCCTTATGCCGCGTACACACGGGCGGACTTTTCGAACGGACTGGTCCGACGGTCCATCCGACGGACTTTCGGCAGACTTCCAATGGACTTCCCGAACAAACGGACTTGCCTACACACGATCACACGAAATTCCGAGGGATTCGTACGTTATGATGTACGACCGGACTAAAATAAGGAAGTTGATAGCCAGTAGCCAATAGCTGCCCTAGCGTCGGTTTTCGTCCATTGGACTAGCATACAGACGAGCTGACTTTTCCACCGGACTCGAGTCCGTTGAAAATATTTGAAACATGTTTCATTTCTAGATCCGTGAACTTTTGGGGGAAAAAAGTCCGCTGGAGCCCACACAAGATCGAATTGTCCAACGGACTCCGGTCCGCCGAACCAAGTATGCCGTAAAGTCTGGTCCTGTGTACGCGGCATTAGTCTACCTCATTTTGGGTTTTTTAGATTGCTGGATTTCCTGGTGCATTTAAATGTTTCTGCGATGGGGGGCGTCTTCTGGTGTAGGAGTTTTTAGTGGGCATGGGTGCAGAAGAGCCACTGTTAGGCTTTGGATCAAGGTTTCAAAAATTCAGGATGAAGAGCACCATAATAGTCTAAATCAATGGTTTCTCAACCAGGGTTCCATGGAACCATAGGGTTCCTTCAGAGGTTGCTAGAGGTTCCTTGAGCAATGACCAATTTCTGCCTCTCAGATAAGTTCCCACTGACACCATTGATCTTTTAACCTATCTGTAAGGGGGTAGTTCTTCCCAATGACCACAAGCATAGGGAGCATTCTTCCCACTGACCATCACACTAATGTATCATGAGTTGTAGATATAGTCATTATTAGCAGGGGTTCCTTGAGACCAGAAAGTTATTTCAACGGTTCCTCTGTGTTGAAAAGGTTGAGAAACCCTGGTCTAAATTTTTTTTTAAAGTACGTGGTAAAAAACGTTAACACATTTCAAGGGTTCTATTTCAGGTCAAGGTGTTAGGCTTCTAAACCAGTGATTGGAACAGCCTTGTTGCTTCTACACAAATAGCATGCCCAAGGTCCTTAACGCCTGTAGTTCAGATCTACTGTACTTTAGTACCATTGCTCTTGGTTGACTTTTACAGCCTATATGGAGTTCGCAGTTACTCCTTTGCCTGCAAGTACAGGTGACACTAGTGGTAAGTGGGGCACTGGACTCATCAATACCAGGAAAAATCCCAAGTATCTCAAACAGCAGATACTACAAGTCTCTTTGCAGTAAGTGGAAAAACCCTTATTTGGGTGGCAGGGCCAGTTTCAGTCTTCCTACTGGAGCTTTGTGCCACCACCAAGCTTTGTGCTTGGGCTTTACCTTCTTCACATTATTATTAGCAAATGTATTCTTATTTGTGCATTTGTAGGCAGGTGCAGTCTATAGTCACCATTGCAGGTGGCGCTTGACTGCAGCCGCATTGCAGAGAGAGAGAAAGCCAAGAGGATCCTGGTTCCTCTATGGTTTTCTGGGTCACAATGGGGCAGCTATCTAAATGGATGCTTGTGCCCCATGTGATTTTGGTGGCCATCTTGGGTCGGGCTGAGTCTATTTAAGATCTTTACTCCTCGGCTGGCGTATGTTCCACATGTAACTAGAGTAGGGACAGGTCACCTGTCTGTCAAGGACAGTGCTTAGCATCAGGGAGAGGTTCCTGAAGAGTAGGTAAAGTGCAGGGATACGCCTTCCTTCTGGAAGCCTCCCCACTTGGGTATGCACTGGCTAGGCCACATTTTTCCCCTCGAGACAGACGCTGTCAGCACACCTGAGACCTTCTTCTGCTACTCTTCGCTGTTACATCCTGTGAGTGCTCCCGGTTAAACTGCCTTCCCACTGGACTTGTTGTATGTTGAAAACTTCAATTACAATATATATCTCTGTTCTCTGAGTGTTTTTCTGCCGCTGAACCATGCTATACCTTCCCACACATTTAGTGACTTGCTTCCAATACTAGAGGACCTTATGACAGATACTGCCATACCTAATGGCCATTTATGTGACATGTGTACCTTGTATGGCACATAAGTGAACTTTGTAGCCAGGTGCTGGGCTACAACAACATGGGGAAGGAGACATTTGCCTCTTTCCCTTTAGAAGGGCCCCAATGATAGCCGGCAGAAGAACATCTTATAAGACTGCACCTCCTGTATTAATTATTCTGCGATCCCCCTTTGTTCCCCCACCCCCTCCACTACCATCTTCATTTTCTTTTGCACAGTACTGTATATGTCCAGTCGGTCTAGGACTAGCATCGCCACCATAAATACGCTCTGGCAGTATAGTTCCAGCACTCGGTAGATCAAACTTTACTTCTGCTCACTGCTGCACTGCATTGATTTCCTGTGATATTGTATGTTTGTACACTTAACCTGGTGTGTCAGAGGGGCTGAGGTTCTTGAGAAGGTCAAGGCAAAGAACAGAAGGCCTATCCTCTCCAGTGGCTCCTACAGGGGGGCAGCGCTAAATTTTATTGAGAAAGATGCCTGTGCTGCAAAGGGACGATTTTGAAAATCTTATCACATTTTCTAATAATCTCTGTTGATAAAATGGAACAAGGATAAGCTGTTACTTAGTAGTACATCTTCAAACACGGCAGTGGATGAGATTGACAAATGGAACACCAAATATATAGTAGGGTAGGGGGGTTCTTTAGTGGGATTGGGAGAAGGGATTGCCTGCAGGCTTGCTAGGGGTACGGTTTTTGGTTGACTGCTGACCTGTAGCTACTTTGTCCATATCTACTATTGGCAAACCTGCCTGTGATCCCATACTATATTCACAGCTAGGAATATATTGGTTAGTTCTAGTTTTATATCTATGAGTCGGTGAGCCTTTTTTTTTTTTCTTGATTTCTTGATCACTTTAAACTCATTTTCATGAATCTGAATCAAAAAGAAAGTGATTTTACAAGTTGGAAGATGTTTCCTAGCTTTCAGTGGGATTGCAATGTGGAGGGTTTATTGGATAACTTGAAATAACTGAATTTATAATCCTTTCTTTTCATCAGCATGCAGGGGAAAACAAATCAGCTGGTTGATTGTGGTGGGGAAGTGTATTGCCAACACTGGACCCACCGTACTGTCATATGGGTGGGCCGTGCAACTGGGTATCCATTAGCTGGGTCTGAAGAGTGGTGCTGATGTGATATAAACATTTGCAAAGTTATGCTTTGCAATTTCAACCAAAATGGTGGTGCACTACTGGACAGTAGGGATTTGAGCAAGATTTTTTCTAAATGTAAGGACTTTGATAGTTTCTCATATGCTTTTTGTTTTCCAGTTATGCAAAGAGGGACATCATCAAGTGTTGAATGTTCTTTCATTAACTTTAAGCGCACAAAATTGTGACTTACCCACCACAAACTGGTTTAACCCTTTCATAACTAAGCCTATTTTTGACAAGTTAAAATCCGTATTTTTTGCTAGAAAATTACTTAGAGCCCCCAAACATTATATATATATATTTTTTAGCAGAGAATCTAGAGAATAAAATGGCGATTGTTGCAATATTGTTTATGACACGATATTTGTGCAGCGGTGTTTTAAACGCAAATTTTTTGGAAAAGGGACACTTTCATGAATTAAAAAAAAAAACAAACAGTAAAGTTAGCCCAATTTTTTTGTATAATGTGAAAAATTATGTTATGCCGAGTAAATAGATACCAAACATGTCACGCTTTATAATTGCACGCACTCGTGGAATGGCGACAAACGATGGTACCTAAAAATCTCCATAGGCGTCGCTTTAAATTTTTTTTACGGTTACCAGGTTAGAGTTACAGAGGAGGTCTAGTGCTAGAATTATTGCTCTCGCTCTGATGGTCGCGGCGATACCTCACATGTGTGATTTGAACACCGTTTACATATGCGGGCGCGAATTCCATATGCGTTTTCTTTGCTGCGCGTGCTCGCGTGGACGGGGGCGCTTTAAAAATTTTTTTTCTTATTTATTTTATTTATTTTTATTTTTAGAAATTGTGTTTTAAAAAAAAAAAAAAAAAAATTGATCACTTTTATTGCTGTCACAAGGATTGTAAACATCCCTTGTGACAGTAATAGGTGGTGACAGGTACTCTTTATGGAGGGATTGGGGGTCTAAAAGACCCCCGATCTCTCCATTGCACTTCACAGTATTCAGATCGCCGAAAACAGCGATTCTGAATACTGTGTATCTTTTTAGAACCGGTGCCATTGGCAGCCGAATAAACGGGAAGCGACGTCATGACGTCGCTTCCGCGTTTACAATTAGAAGGCTGGGACGAAGCCGTGCATGGCTTCGTTCCAGACTGTCAGCAGCCGCCGGAGGCGGCGGATCATCGATCGGGCCTCCCGGTGGATCGGGAGGCCTGGTAAGAGCGGTGGGGGGGGCGGCGGGAGGGGGGACGTCCCCTCCCGCACCTCCGGTATAACAGCCGAGCGGCTTTTAGCCGCATCAGTTGTTATACATGGATAGCCGATCGCCGGCTCTACAACATGGTATCGGCATGATGCCTGCAGCTGGTATAACCCCGGAAAGCCGAGTACGCACATCTGTGTATGCTCGGCGGGAAGGGGTTAAACAGCTGCCAACATGCTAGTAACCTGTTTTTAACTCATTCCACTTCAAAACCAGAAACCAAAGGCTGCTTCATAGCAACTAGAAGACATAAGATTAATGTCTAAACCGCTGGAAACAAAAGTGAGTACACCCCTAAATGAGAATGTCCTAATTGGGCCCAAAGTGTCAATATTTTGTGTGGCCACCATTATTTTCCAGCACTGCTTTAACCCTCTTGGGCATGGAGATCACCAGAACTTCACAGGTTGTCACTGGAGTCCTCTTCCACTCCTCCTTGACGACATCACAGAGCTGGTGGATGTTAGAGACCTTGCACTCCTCCACCTTCTGTTTGAGGATGTCCCACAGATGCTCAATAGGGTTTAGGTCTGGAGACATGCTTGGCCAGTCCATCACCTTTACCCTCAGCTTCTTTAGCAAGGCAGTGGTCATCTTGGAGGTGTATTTGGGGTAGTTATGTTGGAATACTGCCCTGCGGTCCAGTCTCTGAAGGGAGGGGATCATGCTCTGCTTCAGTATGTCACAGTACATGTTGGCATTCATGGTTCCCTCAATGATCTGTAGCCCCCCAGTGCCGGCAGCACTCATGCAGCCCCAGACCATGACACTCCCACCACCATGCTTGACTGTAGACAAGACACACTTGTCTTTGTACTCCTCACCTGGTTGCCGCCACACACGCTTGTCACCATCTGAACCAAATAAGTTTATCTTGGTCTCATCAGATCACAGGACATGGTTCCAGTGATCTATGTCCTGTCACAGATCCGCTGCGAAGCTGATCTGTGTCTTACTGGCTGCATACGTATTTTACCTTTACTGCTGTAGGTCGGCTGGCACCTGTGGTTCCACAAGCTTGTGTTCAGCTCTTGCTGCACTTAGCAGCTATGGATGTTGCCGGCTTCACCTGATGGTTAATATATCTTCCTTCCTGTTACTTCCTGTCCAGCCTCCCATGTGCCTCTCTATTTAAATTCCACTCAGACCAGTTTCTGGATGCTTGAGCAACACTTGTTCCTGAGCGCCTTTCATGCTAAATTTCCTAACCTGTCTTTTCCTCCCTGGGTAAGCTGATTGCCCTCCATGGCTTTTTATATAATTTCTACGCTGACGACACCAATCTATCTACCCCTCAGTTCACTCACATCAGTTACTTCACATATCACTAATTTACTAACAGACATATTTCCTCCTCCACGTGCCTCTTTCCCTGACTTCTCTGTAAGTGCAAAGGAACAACCATCCACCCATGGATGTCAGGGTGCTAGGTGTTTATCTGGACTCTGAACTCTCCTTTTGGCCTCACATCCATAGGCATGCACACAGGGTGTGCCGGGTGTGCCCAGGCACACCCTAATCACCCTGTGCACATTAGTGTTATTGCTCTGTGTAGCAGCAGAAACAGGGGAAAGATCTCCCTCTTACCGGCTCTGCCATAAGAGAAGTGTTTATCCTTTTCTCTTTCACTGTCCTGGCAGGGAGGTCAATGTGCCAGGGTCATATATATGTAGACACCCGCACACGCATGTGTGTTTGAGCTTAAGGGTGCACACCCTAATGCAATAGGCTGCGCACACCTATGCTCACATCCAATCACTTTCCAAAGCTTGTTGCCTCAACCTCCGCAACATCTCCAAAATATGCCCCTTCCTAACCAATGAAACCACAAAGCTTCTTATTCAGCCCCTGGTTATCTCTCGCCTCGACTACTGCAACTCCCTACTCATTGGCTTACCTTTAAATAGGTTATTCCCCCTTCAATCCATCATGAATGCTGCTGCCAGACTCATCCACCTTACAAATACTAACAATAACTTACAAAGCCATCCAAAACGCTGTCAGCATGTGGCCATATTGGGTCGATGATGTCACCAGTATGTGGCATGTGGCCATATTGGGTCAATGGTGTCACCAGCATGTGGCATGTGGCCATATTGGTTCAATGGTGTCACCGTCATGTGGTCATGTGGCCATATTAGGTCAATGATGTTACCAGCCTGTGGCATGTAGCCATTTGGCCATATTGGGTCAATGATGTTACCAACATGTGTCATGTGGCCATATTAGGTCAATGATGTCACCAGTATGTGGCATGTGACCATATGGTCACATTGGGCCAATGATGTCACCATCCATTTGGGGATCACTCCAGGGATAAAACGATAATTCTCCCACTCTACAAGACTCTGGTTCGGCCGCATCTTGAGTATGCCATCCAATTCTGGGCAGCAGTCCTCAGGAAGGATGTGCTGGAACTGGAAAGAGTCCAGAGAAAGGCAACAAAGCTAATAAAGGGACTGGAGGATCTCAGTTATGGGGAAAGACTAAAATCACTGAACCTATTCTCTCTGGGGAAGAGACGCTTGAGAGGGGATATGATAGCGATGTACAAATACCGTACTGGTGACCCTAGCATAGGAAAAAAAAATTTCAGTGAAAGGGGATTTAAAAAGACATGCAGCCATTCACTGAAATTGGAAGAGAAGTGGTTTAACCTTAAACTGCGTAGAGGATTCTTTACTGCCAGAGCGGTAAGGATGTGGAATTCTCTTCTACAAGCAGTGGTATCAGCAGGGAGTGTCGATAGTTTAAAAAAACTATTAGATGGGCACCTTAACAAACACAACATACAGGGATATACAATGTACTATTGACATAAACACACACACGCCATAGGTTGAACTGGATGGACTGGTGTCTTTTTTTCGACCTCACCAACTATGTAACTATAATTTCTACTTAAGCCTATTCCATTTTTGCAGGTAGGACTGATGAAACAGTTTGCATCTTTCCCCTATTTACAGTGCCTTGAAAAAGTATTCATACCCCTTGAAATTTTCCACATTTTGTCATGTTACAACCAAAAACTTAAATGTATTTTATTGGTATTTTATGTGATAGACATTTTTGCCCAATTTTCTTTGCAAAATAGCTCAAGCTCTGTCAGACTGGATGGAAAGCGTCTGTTTTGCCACAGATTCTCTATTGGATTTAGGTCTCGACTTTGACTGGGCCATTCTAGCACTTGAATATGCTTTGATCTAAACCATTCCATTGTAGCTCTGGCTGTATGTTTAGGGTCGTTGTCCTGCTGGAAGGTGAACCTCCGCCCCAGTCTCAAGTCTTTTACAGACTTTAACAGGTTTTCTTCTAAGATTGTCCTGTATTTGGCTCCATCCATCTTCCCATCAACTCTGACCAGCTTCCCTGTCCCTGCTGAAGAAAAGCATCCCCACAACATGATGCTGCCACCACCATGTTTCACGGTGGGGATGGTGTGTTCAGGGTGATGTGCAGTGTTAGTTTTCCACCACACATGGCGTTTTGCTTTTAGGCCAAAACATTCAATTTTGGTCTCATCTGACCAGAGCACCTTCTTCCACATGTTTGCTGTGTCCCCCGCTTCTCGCAAACTGCAAAAGGGACTTCTTATGGCTTTCTTTCAACATCGGCTTTCTTCTTGTCACTCTTCCATAAAGGTCAGATTTGTGCAGAGCACGACTGTAAGAGAAGTCTGGCTAACAGATGCGCACCTGCACACAAGCACGGGCACACCAGTGAGTGTAAAAGGGACTTGTATTGGCGCGCACGGGTGCGCGCTGACGCACACATGCATGTGTGCACACATGCACACATGCACGTCTGGGCGCCAAATAGTTTACTTAAGTTGAACACTGACACATGAGCCTTGCTGAGTGGTCTTTCAGCTAGTACCTGTTACCTGAATCTGATCTGTACCTGTGTTTCTGTGTTTGACCCGGCTTGTACCTGAGACGCCTCTTGGACTTCTGCCTGCCTTCCTGTGACCCCGGCTTGTGTTTTGACCTTGTCCCTGCTTCATGCTCCTGTACCGCGCTGCCCGACTGTGTACCGAACCCGGCCTGTATCCCGTCTTTGATCCTGTCTCACGTTCCAGTACCTGCTCTGCTCGGCTGTTGATGATCTCCTGGCTTTTGTACCGACCACGACTCAGCCTGCTGTTCCAGCAACACGGAGTTCCAGTCCTCGGTGCCCGTCCGGTAATCTGCAGCTATCGGGCTCCTGCCAAGACCCGTCCTGAGCCACCTGCTACATAGCCCCTCGCACCACTCTATGTCTTTCACTCCCTGTCATCTCTATCAGGGGTGCTAGACAGGAGGTGCAAGAGAAGCTCTCTCTACAGCTCAGTCTCCACCAGGTACGTGACAACGACTAATAGTTGTCCTATGGACACATTCTCCCACCTGAGCTGTGGATCTCTGCAGCTCCTCCAGAGTTACCATGGACCTCTTGGCTCTTCTCTGATGAATGTTCTCCTTGCCCGGCCTGTCCATTTAGGCCATGTCTTGGTAGGTTTGCAGTTGTGGCTATGTGCCATACTCTTTCCATTTTCGGATGATGGATTGAACAGAGCTCCGTGAGATGTTCAAAGCTTGGGATATTTTTTTTATAACCAAACCCTGCTTTAAACTTCTCCACAACTATATCCCTGACCTGTCTGGTGTGTTCCTTGGCCTTCATGATGCTGTTTGTTCACTAAGGTTCTCTAACAAACCTCTGAGGGCTTCACAGAACAGCTGCATTTATACTGAGATTAAATTACACACAGGTGGACTCTATTTACTAATTAGGTGACTTCTGAAGGCAATTGGTTCCACTAGATTTTAGTTAGGGGTATCAGAGTAAAGGGGGGCTGAATACAAATGCACGCCACACTTTTCACATATTTATTTGTAAAAAAAATGTGAAAACCATTTATCATTTTCCTTCCACTTCACAATTATGTGCCACTTTGTGTTGGTCTATCACATAAAATCCCAATAAGATACATTTACGTTTTTGGTGGTAACATGACAAAATGTGGAAAATTTCAAGGGGTATGAATACTTTTTCAAGTCACTGTATATGCATAGACCAGTTGGATGCATATATTTTTATAGGCTCACTCCTGGCAACTTTCCTTTTATATCTAGGATTGGCTAACCCAGGCCTCAGTAGTCACTGATCTCCCTTTTGGCCTCACCCCCTTCCTACTCCCCCCCCCCGGGGGTTGAAGACCTTTTAAACCCTTGGTGGATGT
Source organism: Aquarana catesbeiana (assembly GCF_042186555.1). Taxonomy (NCBI): domain Eukaryota; kingdom Metazoa; phylum Chordata; class Amphibia; order Anura; family Ranidae; genus Aquarana; species Aquarana catesbeiana. The sequence continues at coordinate 271,255,644 of NC_133334.1, read as the reverse complement.
TGGGCAGAAAGAAGACTACTGCATGTTGATTTCAACTTAGTACGGTGTTGTTATGCTTACCATTGTCCTCCTGATTGTGAGTAACTGATCTACATAGATATGTTTGCTTAAAACTAATACTGCTGTGAAAAAAGGGCGGAATGTGTTGTGCTATCATTTAAAGTGGATATACAGTAAGTGCCTTATATGGATCAAAGAATACATAATCAAATAAATTATGTATAAAAAATGACAAAATATATAATCATATAACATATTCATAAACTACTTAATAATTCATATAAATAAATTATCAGTAATAATTTACAAATTCATAAAGACCAAGTGCTATTTTTGGGAGCAAAAGAAAAAGGTAAAAAAGTAAGGAAAAAAGTCCCAATCCGAATAGTGATGATTATATAAGAGAATTGCAGTGCTCCACGCGTGCACCTCCTGAAATCCTTGTGCTTCTGGTGATCACCTAGTGGTGGCGCTGCTCCACCCAAAACACATATTTCGGCCTCTTACCAGATTTTGAGACCTCATTAAAGGCTGAGCCTTATTAGAAACAGCCCTCGCTTGGGATAAAGCAACACGGCTCCCATCCGAACATCACTCAAATTATGGGATTATGTGATTTGATGATATATTTTGACACCTTTTATATATAATTTATTTGATTTTTTAGTCTTTGATCCATATGAGACAACACTTATATGCATTGCATTTTAAATGATCCCCCCCCATATGTCTGTATGTAATACAGTGAGTGCAGCTGTCTGAATGATTGAGAATTGGTATATTTTGAGGGAGATTTTCACTAATATTTTCACTAATATTGGTGTGAACCAGAATTTATAATATATGTTTAAATTGCATTGTAGAGATGTGATACTCCCAACACCCCTGATGAAGCACACTTGGTTTCTCTGAAAAGCGTGGTGTTAGGGAAGACACATCGCATCATTTGCAACACTCAGGACATTATATTAGCAATGTAGCATGCCGTACCGATATGTTTTTAAGTATTTTTTTATTTTGAACCAATTAAAAATTGTTCTATATTTTAACATATGTGTTGTCATGATAAGTGCACTATAAAGTCCCAACAAGGGGAATATAGATGCATGTGGCCATATTAGGTCAATGATGTCACCAACATGTGGCCATATTAGGTCAATGATGTTACCAGCATGTGGCCATATTAGGTCAATGATGTCACAAGCATGTGGCATGTGGCCATTGTAGGTCAATGATGTCACCAGCATGTGGCCATATTAGGTCAATGACGTCACCAGCATGTGGCATATGGCCATATTAGGTCAATGATGTCACCAGCATGTGGCTATATTGGGTCAATGATGTCACCAGCATGTGGCATATGGCCATATTAGGTCAATGATGTCACCAGCATGTGGCATGGGGCCATATCAGGTCAATGATGTCACCAGCGTGTGGTCATATTAGGTCAATGACGTCACCAGCATGTGGCCATGTGGCCATATTAGGTCAATGATGTCACCAGCATGTGGCATGTGGCCATTGTAGGTCAATGTTGTCACCAGCGTGTGGTCATATTAGGTCAATGACGTCACCAGCATGTGACATATGGCCATATTAGGTCAATGATGTCACCAGCATGTGGCATGGGGCCATATCAGGTCAATGATGTCACCAGCGTGTGGTCATATTAGGTCAATGATGTCACCAGCATGTGGCATGGGGCCATATCAGGTCAATGATGTCACCAGCATGTGGCATGGGGCCATATCAGGCCAATTATGTCACCAGCATGTGGTCATATTTGGTCAATGACGTCACCAGCATGTGGCCATGTGGCCATATCAGGTCAATGATGTCACCAACATGTGGCATGGGGCCATATCAGGTCACTAATGTGACCAGTGTGTTGTCATATTAGGTCAATGATGTCACCAGCATGTGGCCATGTGGTCATATTAGGTCAATGATGTCACCAGCATGTGGTCATTTTAGGTCAATGACGTCACCAGTATGTGGCATATGGCCATATTGAGTCAATGATGTCACCAGCATGTGGCTATATTGGGTCAATGATGTCACCAGCATGTGGCATATGGCCATATTAGGTCAATGATGTCACCAGCATGTGGCATGGGGCCATATCAGGTCAATGATGTCACCAGCGTGTGGTCATATTAGGTCAATGACGTCACCAGCATGTGGCCATGTGGCCATATTAGGTCAATGATGTCACCAGCATGTGGCATGTGGCCATTGCAGGTCAATGTTGTCACCAGTGTGTGGTCATATTAGGTCAATGACATCACCAGCATTTGGCATATGGCCATATTAGGTCAATGATGTCACCAGCATGTGGCATGGGGCCATATCAGGTCAATGATGTCACCAGCGTGTGGTCATATTAGGTCAATGATGTCACCAGCATGTGGCCATATGGCCATATTAGGTCAATGATGTCACCAGCATGTGGCATGGGGCCATATCAGGTCAATGATGTCACCAGCATGTGGTCATATTTGGCCAATGATGTCATCACCAGCATGTGGCATGTGGCCATTTGGCCATATTGGGTCAATAATGTTACTAACATGTGGCATGTGGCCATTTGGCCATATTGGATCAATGATGTCACCAGCATCTCTGAATCTTTTTATATGTCCAGCTGCGGGGCGAGGAATATCTACACCACAGCTGATTGGGCCAGAGGCCTTCTATCATGTGACAGTTATCCTTAGCTCATACTTAGTAAACGGAGGACTATGCTGTGTGTGTGTGTGGCAGAGCTGTATAAATGTCAAGACTGGATGGACAGAAATACACATCCTTTGGAAAGCTTTGCATTTCATCTGTATATGTAGCTGTTTCCTTGAAGTTCAGCTTTTAAAGTAAAAAAAAAAAAAAAAAAAAAAAAATCCACATCATGCAGCGATTTTAATAATTCAGAAACGGTTTTCTGCTAATCGAACAGTGGCGTAATCGGCACTCGAGCGTCACCGGCCCTGTTTGGCAAAACGGCTTAAGTAGCGAGGATTTTCTGAGTCTTAGGCTCTATATACATCTGTTAAATTACTCTGAGATCTCATTAAATAAAGCTAATGTACTTGTAAAACAGTAGGTAGAGCCTGTATATCATTGTAATAGCTCGAGTCAGCCATTCTGTCGGGGAGCCAGCCAACGAGGGTAGGTGCATTCTGGTCAGTGTCTCGGGTTCCGAGGAGATAAATCAAAACCGCTTTTTTTTTTTTTTTTTTTTTAAGTTTTTTTTTTTGCTGCTCCGGTATTGTGTATTACCAAGTTTGACGGATTGATGGTAGGCCAAGAAGATGAATCTGCACGTACACCCTTGTCTTCTATCCCCCCCCCCCCCCCCACTCCTCTGCTTGCGTTTGCCAAGGTGATAACGCGCCTCTCTATCCGGACGTCGCTTGTCTCATATTAAACACAGCGGGAACACATAAGGAAGATGCACTTGTGCGCTCCGTAACATAAGGGCCTGCAGATGTACTGGAGGTCCCAGGTGAGACCCACGGTGGAATAAAGCGGGACCCGTACAAGGAAGTCACGGTGGATGGATGATCTGCCAGCCGCGAGATGACGTGGTGACTATGATGGATGGAAAAAATAAAAAAAGATCAAAAGATCACTTTTTGTAATTATCTCTTTCCTGGGGATTTTTAATTATTTACACATTTAGCTCAACTTCCAGTGTTTGTAGAGTGCCGATATAGTCTGCTGCGTCTTACACAAGAGTTGTGATGCGCGCCCAGGGAGCTTGCAATCTATCGTCCCAAGGACAGTCTTGATGGAGGATAGGTGTTCAGGTTGTGGGAGACAACGGGGACACTATGACAAAAAAAAAAAAATGCATAAAAATGCGGAGAACGTAAAAGTATTATGCAGATAAGTTTCCTGCTGGAAAATGAGGCCAAGGCTTCAGTGCTGCAAGTCCACAGTTCTGTACACTGACTATACAAGTCTGATAGTAAGACGAAATAATTCTGTGTTTGGTAAGATAGCAACTGTGCAAGAATGGGAAATATCCCCATCAACCCACCTGGCCTCACCTACAAAGGACAGGTGGATCTGAGTCACTACTGACCCCTGAACCCTGCATCACTTACTACTGACCTCTGAACCCTGCATCACTTACTACTGACCTCTGAACCCTGCATCACTTACTACTGACCTCTGAACCCTGCATCACTTACTACTGACCTCTGAACCCTGCATCACTTACTACTGACCTCTGATCCCTGCATCACTTACTACTGACCTCTGATCCCTGCATCACTTACTACTGACCTCTGATCCCTGCATCACTTACTACTGACCTCTGATCCCTGCATCACTTACTACTGACCTCTGATCCCTGCACCACTTACTACTGACCTCTGATCCCTGCATCACTTACTACTGACCTCTGATCCCTGCATCACTTACTACTGACCTCTGAACCCTACATCACTCACTACTGACCTCTGAACCCTGCATCACTTACTACTGACCTCTGATCCCTGCATCACTCACTACTGACCTCTGATCCCTGCATCACTTACTACTGACCTCTGATCCCTGCATCACTTACTACTGACCTCTGATCCCTACATCACTCACTACTGACCTCTGAACTCTGCATCACTTACTACTGACCTCTGAACTCTGCATCACTTACTACCGACCTCTGATCCCTGCATCACTTACTACTGACCTCTGATCCCTGCATCACTTACTACTGACCTCTGAACCCTGCATCACCTACTACTGACCTCTGATCCCTGTATCACTTACTACCGACCTCTGATCCCTGCATCACTTACTACTGACCTCTGATCCCTGCATCACTTACTACTGACCTCTGAACCCTGCATCACTTACTACTGACCTCTGAACCCTGCATCACTTACTACCGACCTCTGAACCCTGCATCACCTACTACTGACCTCTGATCCCTGTATCACTTACTACCGACCTCTGATCCCTGCATCACCTACTACTGACCTCTGATCCCTGTATCACTTACTACTGACCTCTGAACCCTGCATCACCTACTACTGACCTCTGATCCCTGCATCACTTACTACTGACTTGTGAACTCTGCATCACTTACTACTGACCTCTGATCCCTGAATCACTTACTACTGACCTCTGAACCCTGCATCACTTACTACTGACCTCTGATCCCTGCATCACTTACTACTGACCTTTGATCCCTGCATCACTTACTACTGACCTCTGAACCCTGCATCACTTACTACCGACCTCTGAACCCTACATCACTTACTACTGACCTCTGAACCCTGCATCACTTACTACTGACCCCTGAACCCTGCATTACTTACTACCGTACTCTGATCCCTGCATCACTTACTACCAACCTCTGAACCCTGCATCACTTACTACTGACCTCTGAACCCTGCATCACTCACTACTGACCTCTGAACCCTGCATCACTTACTACCGACCTCTGAACCCTGCATCACTTACTACCAACCTCTGAACCCTGCATCACTTACTACTGACCTCTGAACCCTGCATCACTCACTACTGACCTCTGAACCCTGCATCACTTACTACCGACCTCTGAACCCTGCATCACTTACTACCAACCTCTGAACCCTGCATCACTTACTACCGACCTCTGAACCCTGCATCACTCACTACTGACTTGTGAACTCTGCATCACTTACTACTGACCTCTGATCCCTGAATCACTTACTACCGACCTCTGAACCCTGCATCACTTACTACTGACCTCTGATCCCTGCATCACCTACTACTGACCTCTGAACCCTGCATCACTTACTACCGACCTCTGAACCCTGCATCACTCACTACTGACCTCTGAACCCTGCATCACTTACTACTGACCTCTGATCCCTGCATCACTTACTACCGACCTCTGAACCCTGCATCACTCACTACTGACCTCTGAACCCTGCATCACTTACTACTGACCTCTGAACCCTGCATCACTCACTACTGACCTCTGAACTCTGCATCACTTACTACCGACCTCTGAACCCTGCATCACTTACTACCGACCTCTGAACCCTGCATCACTTACTACTGACTTGTGAACTCTGCATCACTTACTACTGACCTCTGATCCCTGAATCACTTACTACCGACCTCTGAACCCTGCATCACTTACTACTGACCTCTGAAACCTGCATTACTTACTACTGACCTCTGAACCCTGCAACACTCACTACCAACCTCTGAACCCTGCATCACTTACTACTGACTTGTGAACTCTGCATTACTTACTACTGACCTCTGAACCCTGCATCACTTACTACTGACCCCTGAACTCTGCATCACCTACTACTGACTTGTGAACTTTGTGTCACTTACTACAGACCTATGTACTCCACAGTACTTACTAGTGACCTCTGCATCACTTACTATTGACCCCTGAACTCAGCATCACTTACCACTGACCTCTGTATCACGTACTACTGACCCCTGAACCCTGCATTACTTACTACTGACCTCTGTGTTGCTTAGTACTGACCCCTGAACTCTGCATCATTTACTACTGATTTGGACCTATAATGTGGCCCAGTAGGTGGGGCTAAATCACAGCCAAGTACAGCCCTGCTACAGAATACCCCCCCCCCCACTACCTATGTTGGCCTTTAGCACACGCCCCCTCCAAACAGCGATCCTTGCTCTGCTGCCTCTGACAAGCACAGCTGCCAGCAGAAAAGGGGAGTAGAGGGAATTGATCGTTGGTTCTCCACACTTGTGCAATGTGTGGCGGAGCACAGTGGGCCCCACCTCCCTTGGGGTCCATGTGCCCAGAAAACATTGCACACATAGAGTTTACTTGCTCTGGTGACAACTAAGAGGAGATTTATCTCACTTTGGAGAGATTTCTTCTCACTTCCTGTTGTGTGGACGGGACGTAAAAAGAAATCTCCCCCTAATGGGACATAAAAAGCCATAAAAATGTAACCATTTCCTACCCTATCCAGAATAAAAAAATGGTCTTTGGCTTTAGCAATTCTTTAACCTTAAGCCGTTACATCCTGACCGGTAAGTACAAAGTGGCTTTAGGCATTTATTGATTCATAGAAGGACAGCAAACCTTCGCACCCCAGGGCCGAGCCTTTCCTTAATTCTCCGCTCCCGCCCCCAGATAATAACACACTTTAACGGTCGTACATATGGCCGATTTCTAAAGATCAGCCATCCGAAATGTTGTACAACATGTCAGGGCTGCAGTTCCGGCTGAAATACGAACTTAATCATGAAAATTTTAGAGCCTCATTAAAACCTGGATAAAGTCCATATTTGGCATGGCAGAACCCAAAGGTTAAAGTTGTATATAACGCGTTCCTCCGACGCGCTCAGCCATTATCTCGGAATGCCGCGGTTTATCCTACTTTATACCTCGCTAAAGAGGACACCCAGATAGGAGAAGGGACGGGGGGGGGGGGGGGGGCGAGCCATAACCACGGCGATCATCGTAAAGCTGATCTATGGCATGGCGGCCTTTTGTAATCGTCAACGCGTATTTGACATATACACACCCCTCCCCCTACTCTTTTAAAATAGTAATATGGAGTAAAGCTGAACTCCTGGCATCAGATAAATATACAGATGGAACACATAAAATGGCTCTGCTTTACCAGCCAAAGGATTTGCATTTCTGTCCATCCAGTTCTGAGTTTAACGCAGCTCTGTCACATAGCACAGCCCCTATTTTTTCTCCGCTTCAGTCTGACGTTCATTCACGGGTCTCTTCCCCACCCCAAGTCTGTGACTGGACAGTGAAAAGAGAAGCAGAACACTGATGGGCTCATCTCTCTGTCAGTCTGCTTCCCCCTCCTATCAGCATGCACGAAGTCAGCACATGGACTGATTGTCTCCTTGTACTGCTTCTTCTGGACCTTCCCCCACCCTGTGACTGGACAGTGAAATGAGAAGCAGAACACTGATTAGCTCATCTCTCTGTCATTATGCTCTTTCTTCCAATCAGTATGCTCCTTCTCAGCACATGAACTGATTGGCTCCTTGTATACTTCTCCTGAGTCCAGGTCCTCCCTGTTCTGCCTCCAGCCTGTGACTGGACAGTGAAGGGAGAAGCAGAACACTGATGAGCTCATCTCTCTGTCAGTCTGCATCCTCCTCTTATCAGTATGCACAAAGTCAGAACATGGGCTGATTGGCTCCTTGTACTGCTTCTTCTGAGCTCAGGTCCTTCTGGACCTTTCCCCACCCAGTGACTGTACAGTGAAAGGAGAAGCAGAACACTGACGAACTCATCTCTCTGTCAGACTGCTTCCTCCTCCTATCAGCATACACAATGTCAGCACATGGACTGATTGTCTCCTTGTACTGCTTCTCCTGAGCTCAGGTCCTTCTGGACCTCCCCCACCCTGTGATTGGACAGTGAAAGGAGAAGCAGAACACTGATTAGCTCATCTTTCTGTCATTATGCTCTTTCTTCCAATCAGCATGCTCCTTTTCAGCACATGAACTGATCTGCACCTTGTATACTGGTTTTGAGTTCAGGTCATCCCGGACCTGCCCCCAGCCTTTGACTGGATAGTGAAGAGAGAAGCAGCACAGCAATGAGCTCATCTCTCTGTTTCTATGTTTCCTCCTCCTATCAGCATGCACAAAGTCAGCACATGGACTAATCGGCTCCTGCTTCTTTTGAGCTCAGGTCCTTCTGGACCTTCCCCCCACCCTGTGACTGGACAGTGAAATGAGAAGCAGAACTCTGATTAGCTCATCTCTCTGTCTTTATGCTCTTTCTTCCAATCAGTATGCTCCTTCTTAGCACATGAACTGATTGGCTCCTTGTATACTTCTCCTGAGTCCAGGTCCTCCCTGTTCTGCCTCCAGCCTGTGACTGGACAGTGAAGGGAGAAGGGAGAAGGGAGAAGTAGCACACTGATGAGCTCATCTCTCTGTCACTTTGCTCCCTCTTCTTATTAGCATGCTCAAAGTCAGCACATGGACTGATTGGCTCCTTGTACTGCTTCGTCTGAGCTCAGGACCTTCTGGGCCTTCCCCCAGCCTGTGACTGGACAGCGAAGGGAGAAGCAGCACACCGATGAGCTAATCACTCTGTCAATCTGATTTCTCCTCCTATCTTCATGCTCCTTGCCAGCACATGAACTGATTGGCTCCTGGTACAGCTTCTTCTGAGCCTATGTCATCCTGGACCTGCCACAAGCCTGTGACTGGACAGTGAAGAGAGAAGCAGCAAACTGATGAGCTCATCTCTCTGTCACTCTGCTCCCTCCTCCTGTCAGCATGCCCCTTGTCAGCACATTAACAGATTGGCTGATACTGCGTCTTTTGATCCCATGTCACCCTGGACCTGCCCCAAGCCAGTGAAAGGAGCTGCAGCACACTGATGAGCTCATCTCTCTCTGTCACTCTGCTCCCTCCTCCTATCAGCATGCCCCTTGCACTGCAAGGTTTGTTTGCCCCCCCAAAAAAGTGGAGCTCCAGCCACAACGGCTTACATTTAAACATTTAATACATTTGATGATGTATTTTTTAATTACAGAGCTGCATTCATTTGTGTCTGCAGTTAAATAAAAGAAATATCTATATATTTGAAATAAAAACAGGATTTTTTTGTATTTAATTTCCACTAAAAATATTTTACTAAAAGGACAAATTTTCACCTGCACAGCATCCATCTACTCTGCACAAAAACACCTAATTAAACGACTTCAACATTTGGTTTAAAACACGGGATTTTGTACAATTGAAAATACATGTAAAGCCAAGGCATCTATTTTATATATATATATATATATATACATACATATATACACACACATATATATATATATATATTAACAAAGAACCTGTATTGTGGACTCCACAAACCTCTAAAAATCATAAATATATCCACAAAAATTTAAAAAATATCATTATTATTATTATATAATTATTATAATAAATAAATCCAAAATTGCTTTAGGAAATGCCTTATCATTTCCCACATAATGGTTTATTGTACAAAAAAGAACACACAATAAAAACTATGATAAAATCAACGTGACCTCCGGAAGATTTACCCCCCCCCCTTCATGACCAGGCCATTATTTGCGCTACAGCTTTGCTTTATGCCATGTACACACGGGCGGACTTTTGGACCGGACTGGTCTGACGGAACGAATCCGTCGGACAATCCGACCGTGTGTGGGCTTCATCGGACCTGCAGCGGACTTTTTCTGTCGAAAATCAGACGGACTTTAGATTTGGAACACGTTTCAAATCTTTCCGACGGACTCGAGTCCGGTCGGAAAATCCGTCCGTCTGTATGCTAGTCCGACGGACAAAAAAGGACGCAAGGGCAGCTATTGGCTACTGGCTATCAACTTCCTCATTCTAGTCCGGTCGTACGTCATCACGTTCAAACAACCGGACTTTCGAACGGACTTTAGTCCGTTCGTGTGTGGGTAAGTCCGGTTGTTCGCAAGTCCGCCGTAACTCCATTGAAAGTCCGTCAGAAAGACCACCGGATGTTTGATGCTCCAAAAACCAACATCAGTGCCTGACCTCACAAATGGGCTTCTGGAAGAATGGTCAAACATTCCCATAAACACACTCCTAAACCTTGTGGACGGCCTTCCCAGAAGAGTTGAAGCTGTTATAGCTGCAAAGGGCGGAGCCAACTCAATATTGAACCCTACGGACTAAGACTGGGATGCCATTAAAGTTCATGTGCGTGTAAAGGCAGGCGTCCCAATACTTTTGACAATATGGGGTACGTGATCCTGCGCAGAATGGCCGCCCTGTAGCAGTAAATCTGCTATGGGGCGGTCATTAAGCGGATATTCATAAAAAGCAACGGCCATCACTCTTATGCCGCGTACACACGACCGGACTTTCCATCAGAATAGACTCCGACGGTCTTTCTGACGGAGTTCCCACGGAGTTCCGCTGAAACAGACTTGCCTACACGCGATCACACCAAAGTCCGATCGTTTAGAACGCGATGACGTACGACGGCACTAGAAAAAGGAAGTTTAGTAGCCAGTAGCCAATAGCTGCCCTTGTGTGTTTTTTTGGCCCGTCGGACTAGTATACAGGCGAGCGGTTTTCTCGATAAGAATTGAGTCCGTCGGAAAGATTTGAAACTTGTTCTATTTCTAAGTCCGTCAGAATTTTAGAAAGAAAAAGTCCGATGAAGCCCACACACGATCAGAATGTTCGACGGAATGATTCCGTTGGACCTTTTCTGCCGGAAAGTCCGGTCGTGTGTACGCGGCATTAGACTTTATTGAGGTACTCTACATTTTTTTGTAGATATTTTATGAATTTTTTGAGTTTTGTAGAGACCATATTGGGGGGTTCTTTTCATGTCATTTGCCTGAAGTATTTAGTATTGAGGATTTCAAACCGGTTATGCTTACCTTTTGGACTTGGAGTCTAAATAAATTTTGGGGTTTTTTAATTTTTTTTTTTGTCTGGGATTTCGATGTATTGCTGCGCCATGATGGAGCGAGTTTTGTTTGCTGTCAATTTATTTGTTGCATTATATGCTTCCCAGATAGGGGTGAGTGAAATTTGGAATCCTCAATTCCCAGAAATTAGGGTGAAAATTAGGAGAATTTGTCAAACATATTGTACCTTTTGTGAAATGCGTTGGTAAGGTAAGACAAAATGATGGTGTTTTTTTTTTTTTTTTAGTGTGCAAAAGGCTTTCAAGCTGATATACAAATCACAAATCAAACCACTTCAAGACCACAATACGTATATATAAGTTGCGACTTTGAAGTGGTTTATCGGGGTCATGGCTGAAGCTATCAGACTTAACCCCAGTATTTTTTTTTCAGCCAGCGATTTTCTTTCTTGTAAAAGCGATCTGAGCAGCGGGATGGATCGTCCCCCTCCGGCCGCTCGATGGCGTTTCTCTGGCTTGGCGTTCCTACCTGCAGTGGCGGCTGGTGCTCCATTATTTGGGGGGGGGGGGGCACTAAACAAAGCACCCGAACCTCTCCCGTCTGGCCGGCCGATTGATCAAAGCCTAATCCCCCCTGTCGATCGGTCGCTCGCTGAACAAACCCTGCCCGTCGCTCGACCGTCCGCCCACCAGCCCCGCACTTGCCCCATCCAGGTCCTGGGCAGCTTCGGCGGCTTCCCTCTGTGTCTCTTCCTCTGCGGCTTCCCACCCTGCTTTTGCTCCTGGCCGGCCAAAGCGATCGCTTCTCCTCTTGGCCAATCCGATCTTAAAACCCGATTCCCGATTGGCCAGGAGGAGAAGCAGGAAGACAATAGCGAATATCAATTTGTCACACAAGTTGGGTGGGCTCAGGGCGCAGTCCTCGACGCCCCCCGAGCCCACCTTTTTTTAAGCCTATTAGAGCCTCAGGCCCTAATTGTGCTTAAAAAAAAAATGCGTCCATGCGTCCGGCGCCCTGCATGTAGATTAGGGTCGGGGCGCATGGATTGGGGGGGGGGCACCCCTGCGTCCCTAATGGAGCATCCGCCACTGCATACCAGTAAGCCCTGGAAACGATCAGATGCTTTGCACAGCTGGTCACAGAGGTGACGAGAGACCAGATTGTCTCTGATCACCTCTATGATCTAGGAGGACCGGAGCGACGTCATGGCGTCACTTCCGGTCTAGGGTAGAGATAAACAATTTATTTCTTTTTTTAAAGAATAAGATCAAAAATTTTTTTTTTTTGATCTTTTACTTTCAAAGGTAGAGGAGAGATTTGGGGTCTTATATTATTATTATTATTATTATTATAATACAGGATTTTTATTGTGCCAACAGTTTGCTCAGCGCTTAACAAAATAAAGGCAGACATTACAATTGCAATACAATATGGTGCAAGAGGAATCATATAGACCCGGGATCTCTCCATAAAGAGGACCTGTCATCCCTTATTTCTATTACAAGGGATGTTTACATTCCTTGTAATAGGAATAAAGGTAATAAAATAAAGGGACAATATAAAAATAAATAAATAAAAATAAATAAATAAAAAAAAAAAAAAAAAAAGAAAAGCTCCCCATCCCTCCGTGGTCGCGTGCAGAAGCGAACACATACGTAAGTTGCACACACATATGTAAAGGCTGTTTGCACCTTGTATGTGAGTTATTGCTGTAAATTTTAGAGCGAGAGCAATAATTCTAGCGCCGGACCTCCTCTGTAACTCTAAACTGGTAACCTGTGAAAATGTTTAAAGTGTTACCAATGGAGATTTTTAAGTATCGTAGTTTGCTGCCATTCCACAAGCGTGCTCAATTTTAAAGTGTGACATGTTAGGTATCTACTTACTCAGCATAACGTCATCTTTTATACTTTACAAAAAAAATGGGTTATATATTGTGGTTTTTTTTGCATTAAAACTCATTAAAGTGTATTTTTTCCCCAAAGATTGAGTTTTAAAAATCGCTTTGCACATACCATGTTACATAAAAAATTGCAGTTATCGCTGTTTTATTCTCTAGGTTCTCTGCTAAAAAAATATATATATAATGTTTGGGGGTTCCAAATAATTTCCAACAAAAAAAACTGATTCTTACTTGTAAACAAAAAGTGGCAGAAAAGGCCTGGTCTAACACAGTGGCTAATACATCATCGAGCCTGGGTTCACACTGATGCGGTGCGATGTGGTGCAATTTTACATACGATTTGGAGTGCCAGTGCAGTGCGATTTTTGGGGTGCTATTTGTGCTTTTCAGGCTATAGATCTTAAAATAGCATCGCTCCGCACTTAACTCGCGTCGCACAGGACCCGTTTTTTGAAGCACACCAGAATCGGACCGCATGTATGTGAAGAGCCTTCATAGGAAGCAACGTTTTTTCACGTGAAGCTATGTATTCTGGAAGACATCACAATTACATCAGATTCGCATACGGGTGTACCGGGACTAAATGTATTTTTTTAAGTGCAAGCAGTGTAAGCACATGAACTTGACCTGGTATCAGCCTTTCGCAGTCCCTGTACAGCAGGGCTGGATTGTGAGTGGTAAAATCAGTTCAAGTGCTGACAAGAAGGATGCTGATAGTAGGAGAGAGCAGAGCGACACTGAGATGAGCTCATCGTTATACTGCTTCTCCTTTCACTGTCCAGTCACAGTCTGGGGCAAGTCAAGGATGACCTGGAGGACCTCTAGTCCTGCGGGACTTAGAAGAAGCAGTGGCGTTGGATTGAGTGACAACAGGATACACTGGACCTGTTACTCCTGGAAAGGAAGTACAATAAGAGGTACAGTAAGTGTGTTCTAATGTGTAAGTATGTTGTACCCACCCTATGCAGAATACTGCTTTGGTGACTCCTGAGCAAAGCTCCTTTGGCCTTATAGAGAGCCCATAGTCTTGACATGACCTGTAGACTCCCACAGAAAGCGAGAAGCCAAGAAGCCCCATACCTGTTCGGCTACTAAGCAGAGCCTGCAAATATGATGAGCTATTATGACTGCCCAATGTTCATGCATATTTATAAACCAGCCTTACTTAACCTTTCTACTTCGGAGGAACACTTGAAATAGTATTCAGATCTTGGAGAACCTCTGCTTAAATGATTAGACCTTCAAGCTCAAGGCTCATGGAGAGATAATGAAATGTGGCCTACCTATTGAACACCCAGGGCAGACTTTTATTTTTTTAATTTTTTTTACCACCCCATGCTTCATATAACAAAACCATTTTTCAGTAACAATCTTTAAATTAAAAACAAATTGTTGATTTCCCTTGTAATAATAGTCAACATGGAAGGGACCCCTTACATTCATGGTCAGTGTAAGTGCGATAGCAATTCATCATTGCTCATTGGTCAAGGAACCCCTAGTAACCCCAAAAGGAATCCTTGTGTTCCACAGAACCCTAGTTGGAAAAAGGCTTACGAACAAGCCAACGGTGGTGAAACGCATCAAGGAAGTGTGTTTTTTGGGTGGAGATACCTATATATGCAGCCGCTTTGTTGACATCTAATTAAAAATGCCAGGAAGAGATCATATTGGAGACCCTTTAGTCGTGGTTAGTAGAAAATTGCCCCCTTGCTTTGGTGTTCATTATAATGCCCCGTACACACGGTCGGATTTTCCGACGGAAAATGTGTGGTAGGACCTTGTTGTCGGAAATTCCGACCGTGTGTGGGCTCCATCACACATTTTCCATCGGAAATTTCCGACACACAAAGTTTGAGAGCTTGCTATAAAATTTTCCGACAACAAAATCCGTTGTCGGAAATTCCGATCGTGTGTACACAAATCCGACGCACAAAGTGCCACGCATGCTCAGAATAAATTAAGAGACGAAAGCTATTGGCTACTGCCCCGTTTATAGTCCCGACGTACGTGCTTTACGTCACCGCGTTCAGAACGATCGGATTTTCCGACAACTTTGCGTGACCGTGTGTATGCAAGACAAGTTTGAGCCAACATTCGTCGGAAAAAATCCATGGATTTTGTTGTCGGAATTTCCAATCAATGTCCCACCGTGTGTACAGGGCATAAGTGTGATATCAATTCATCGTTGCTCATTGGTTAAGGAACCCCTAGCAAACTCAGAAGGAATCCTTGTGTTCCATGAAACCCTAGCTGGGAACAGCTTGTGAACAAGCCAACGGTGGTGAAACGCGTCAGGGAAGTATGTTTTGTGGGTGGAGATACTTATGTATGCAGTTGCTTTGTTGACATCTGATTAAAAATGCCAGGAAGAGATAACATTGGAGACCCCTTAGTCATGGTTAGTAGAAAATTGCCCCCTTGCATTGGTAGTCATTGTAAGTGTGATATCAATTCATCATTGCTGAAGGAATCCCTGCAACCCCAGAAGGAATCCTTGTGTTCCACAGAACCCTAGTTGGAAAAGGCTTGCGAACAAGCCATTGGTGGCGAAACGCGTCAAGGAAGTGTGTTTTTTGGGTGGAGATACCTATGTATGCAGTTGCTTTGTTGACACCCAATTAAAAATAGCAGGAAGAGATAATATTGGTGTGCGGCTTTCATCTTTCTACAACCTTTAATGGTGAGCGGAGATGGGCTACTGGAGTTGGCACCCAGATTGTTTGCAGATGGCAAGAGGTGCTGGCTTGGAGCGGTGTGGAGGATTTGGCTATGCCTTCACTAGTTGAGAAAGGCGGTTATAAATTATACTTAGAAATAAGGTTTTTACGACACAAGTTGATAAGATTATCCCAAACTGATCCCATTTACGTCTCTATATAAATGAAACCGCAAAAAAAAAAAACCCCAAAAAAAAAAAACCAAGAGATTGCCTATAATTGTAGCTCTGGCAGGCTGGAGAGTAACAATGCAATATAAGTTTATTTTTTTCAGTTTCGATCTCACAAACTGTGAAAGTCAAACCGAGAAGCATTCCGCTGACCTTTCTGCATGTCTGCCCTATATTCACTGGCTGTCAGCACATGGTAGCCATTCGTCACTGCCATCCGTCATTCCTGTGCCGTTCCCATCAGTCCTATTATCTGGGATGAAGAGAGAGGGCCGCATATAGCCTGCAGCATCATTAGGCCCTTGGCTCCCAGGTACCCAGGTAGTCCAGGTGGCTTGTTATTTATAATAAAGGAAAGACACAGCAGAACGGTGACGACGGGCAGCCCAGGAGGCTCAGACGGAAAGGACGAGCGCTGAGGTGTCATCACTGAAGGACAGCTAAAAGTGGACCTTCCCCATCCCCCCACCCCCCCACCCCACTACAGGCGGAAAGGATTTATTGAACATCTGTTCAGGTCTCGGTCATGATGATTGATTCGTTTAATTGCTAACACTTCTCCCAAGTAACTTTTGAATATTTAATGTCAACTTTTGAAGGATATTGTGCCGTGTCATGTCTCAATCTAAGCTTCCATCCGACTTCTGGTGAGGAGTCAACGATGATTGAAATGGACACATTAATCCGCCAATAAAAGCAGCAGAAGGTAAATGGTCAACTCAACTGCTTCTGGCCTAGATGGATGTGCCTGTTATGGATGGATAGAACGGCTTCTGGGCCTAGTGGTGGCCACACAAGTATTGATATGATCATTCAATCACTCATTCAGTGCAACCAAAATAAATAAAAACCGCAAGGCCCTTCGTCCAGTCAATTTAGTGAGCTCTTCAATTTCGTCTTTGCCATGTCCATTGGCTGTGGCCGGAATTTGTTGACTGCTTCTGATTGAACAAACAAATATATATGTGTGTGTTGGTGAACCAACCATGATACAAATTGATTTAACAATCGTTAATTGATTTGATTTATGGCTAATAGGTCATATTTACAATAGCTGGTTGCATTATTTGATACTTTAATCAATAATTTGTTTGTAGCGCTACCCCCAAGAGGGCTGCTAGAATTTTTCCCTAAAAGTACAGAGGCTGCCCGTCCCCATAAATATCAGTCCATTCACATCAGCTTTAATAATTCAGTCTAGGGGATGTCTTCTTGAATTTTTTTGCTTGCAGGACTTCAGCAGGAGAGGGGGATTTGGGAATGGGATACTCCAAAATGCTGGGCACTTAATAGGGATAGAGGTCAATCTTCTTTTAGGAGTAATAGTAAGTGTGAACAGTCTAAAGCCTCACAGGAGAAAACCATGGGGAAACATCTTTTTGGCATCTGGCTACCTTTCACTGGGCATCCAGTGCAGCTTCCAGAACCCTAGCCAATCTCAGTGATCAGTTCAAGGTCACAACTCACATGTCCCCAGGACAGCTGCCAGCTTTCTCCGACCCTGGTCCAGTGAATGAGACGGCACCCCTTGGGACCAGATCCCTTGTGGATTAGTTCTGCAATCAGCTCCAAGCAAAGTCCATCAAGGCCCTTAGCTCTGGCACTACTGAGGCCTGGAGAGCAGCTGTTTAGTCCATGGGCAGCCTGAGAGCAGAAGGTCCTCTGGCTCTGGGACCCTCCCGAAAAAGGAGGAACCCTGCTCTCCAGTGTCTTTGGCTATTTATCACCATTCCAGCCCCTTACTGGACACTCCTCTCCAGGGATTGGATTTTTGTTTTTAATCTCCCTGGGCTCTGGAAGCTTCTGTCAGGGGCAGGGGGAAGCAATCAAACTCCCAGCCTGTGAAACCCTGAACAGGCCAGAAAAAACAATTACTGCTCCCCTAATTACAGAAGGAGCCAATAACTAAATTTACCTAGCAGCTTACACTAGGAGGGTGCTACATGTTTGTTTGTGATGGTTCATACCTAGATTGATCGCAAATCGCTAGGTGTTTTCTCAACATAAGATTAGAATATACACGTTAGTGGACAGAGTGATCAAAGGGCTTCTGTGCAAGACTAACTTTTGGGTCCCCCATGCAACTGCTGGCTAAGAAAAAAATATTTTTCATTGTGTACCAATTTACAGCTAGATGGAAGTCAGTTGCGTCCAGGTCTATGTGACACTGGGTCCAAGAACCCACCTGTCCAACATGCAGTATAAATAGGTCCCACAAGTCCCAAATAGACAGGTGCAGTTCGTTTCGTTACAAATTAATATTCTGACAAATTTTTCGTTATTCTGAGATTCGGATATATTCGAATACCCGAATTAAAATATAAACAAATTTTACCGTATGCTCCGAATAACGTAAAGGAAATTCGGACTGAAATTCAGATCGAATTTTAAATTGAACTTCAGTCGAATTCTAACTACACAAATTGTTGAAATCAAAGACTGCGTGTGTATTATTAGACTACCATTTTGAAATAATGCTGTTTTTGTTAAGCCAAAGGTGATTTAACTACTTGCCGCCCGCCCACCGTCAAATGACGGTGGGACGGTGCGGATCTCTCGTTCTGGGACGCTGTCATATGACGTCGTCCCAGAACAGCCGCTCTTGCGCGCCCGCGGGGGACACGTGGGCGACCCCGATCTCTAGGACAGCTAGGACACGGCGCGACCCCAATCTCTGTAAAGAGCCGCGTCTGCGGCTCTTTAACCATGTGATCTGCTATGTCCAAACACAGCCGGTCACATGTAAACACGAAGTGTGTGGCGAGGAGAGCCGATCAGCGGCATCTCCTCGCAAAAAACAACAAAATATGTAATCAGGGAACTGATCATCAGTGCCCTGATTACAATATAGCGCCACCATGTCACCAATCAGTGCCAGCAATTAGAGCCCAGCATTGCCCACCAGTGCCAGCAATCAGTGCCCACCAGTGCCACCAATCAGTGCCCACCAGCCCCCACAAGTGCCACCAATCAGTGCCCATTAATAATGCCAGTCAGTGCTGGCTACCACCAGTGCCGCCTATCAATGCTGCCCATCAATGCCCATAACTGCTGTCCATCAATGCCCATCAGTGTCACCGATCAGTGCCACCCATCAATGCCCATCAGTGCCGCCTAACCGTGCTGCCTATCAGTGCCCACCAGTGCCGCCAATCAGTGCCACCTATCAGTGCCCATCAGTGCCACATATCAGTGTCACCTATCAGTGCCCATAAGTGCGGCATATTAGTGCCTCCTCATCAGTGCCACCTATCAGTGCCCATCAGTGCCACATATCAGTGCCACCTATCAGTACCCCTAAGTGTCACCTCATCAATGCCCACCAGTTCAGATTATCAGTGCTCATCAGTGAAGGAGAAAAATGACTTATTTATAAAATTTACTGACAGAAACTAAGTAAAAAATCTTTTTTTTTTTTATTTTTTTTTTTTTTTTAGTAGAAAATAAAAAACCCAGCAGTGATTAAATACCACCAAAAGAAAGCTCTATTTGTGTGAAGAAAATGATAATAATGTCATATGTGTACAGTGTAGCATGACCGCGCAATTGTCATTCAAAGTGCGAAAGCGCTGAAAGCTGAAAAATGGCCTGGGCAGGAAGGGGGTGTAAGTGCTCGGTAGGAAAGTGGTTAAAGAGTCACTGTAATCATTTGATTTTTCTTTTGCTCGTTCATATTGCTGCATTCAAATCGAAAACAATATATTTGGTTTCGACCGATTCGAAAATTTATCGATTTGAACGTTTCGAATAGAAAAAAATCAGTAAATTAGAAAGAAAATTCGAAAATTCCGAATACGAATTCCGAACACGAATTGAACGAATCAACCAAATTGAACTAAACGAAATAACTAAATTAATGGATCAAAACGAAATGAAACAAAAAAGGTCTACAAAAGGGCTACAAATGGTACATCTACCCCTGGTTGTACATGACCTAATTCTTTGTCCATTTTATAACCTGATATGAGGAATAGGCAGAGATCCAGCTATGTAAGGCCTATGATACATTAGCCATCCTACATACCAGTCTCTAAAGCGGGCAAAGAAACCACTCACCTGTTTCTATGTCGTCACTACCTTGCTGGCCGCAATGGTGCAGAGTCTCTCTCGCCAGTGAGGGGCAATGCTGTAAAAACAGTTTTTGGAGGTTTTTTTGGCAACCCCGGGACAGTTATGCTGGTGCTTCATGGACCTTAGGATTTCCTTAGTGAGAAATAATAGAGGCTCTTGTTATGGTGTACACAGATTTTCTGTCCCGTTGGAAATAAGCCTCTATAAAAGAAAGAGTTTTGGGGAAAGTCCCATAGTTTACACAGCAGGCAGGTACATGGGCAAAGCACCCACTAGATGCTCAATGCCATTTATAGAATTTGTTGAATCAGAAAACGAAGTGGCAGATGAGGTTTAATGTTGATAAATGTAAAGTTATGCACTTGGGGGCTAAGAATATGCATCATACATACTAGGGGGAGTACAACTGGGGGGATTCGTGGTAGAGAAGGATCTGGGGGGTTTTAGTAGATCATAAACTCAATAATAACATGCAATGCCAAGCTGCGGTTTCCAAAGCGAGCAAAGTCCTTTCTTGTATTAGGAGAGGTATGGACTCCAGAGAGATCATTTTGCCCCTGTGCAAATCATTAGTAATGCCCTGTACACACGATCGGACATTGATCGGACATTCCGACAACAAAACCCATGGATTTTTTCCGACGGATGTTGGCTCAAACTTGTTTTGCATACACACGGTCGCACAAAATCCGATCGTTCTGAACGCGGTGGCTTAAAACCCGTACGTCGGGACTATAAACGGGGCAGTAGCCAATAGCTTTCGTCTCTTAATTTATTCTGAGCATGCGTGGCACTTTGTGCGTCGGAATTGTCCACACACGGCCGGATTTTACGCGAACGGATTTTGTTGTCGGAAGATTATATAGCCTGCTCTCAAACTTCGTGTGTCGGAAATTCCGATGGAAAAAGTCCGATGGAGCCCACACACGGACGGAATTTCCGACAACAAGCTCCGATCGCACATATTCCCGTCGGAAAGTCCGACCGTGTGTACGGGGCATAAGACCTCATCTGGAATATGCAGTTCAGTTTTGGGCACCAGTTCTCATAAAGGATATCGGGGAACTGGAAAAAGTGCAGAGAAGGGCAAACAAACTGATAAGAGGCATGGAGGAGATCAGCTATGAGGAAAGATTAGAGGAACTGAATTTATTCTCTCTTGAGAAGAGGAGATTAAGGGGGGATATGATCACCATGTACAAATATAAGGGGTCCATATAGTGAACTTGGTGTTGAGTTATTGACTTTAAGGTCATCATAGAAGACAAGGGGGCACTCTTTACGTCTAGAGGAAAAAAGATTTCATCTCAAAATACGGAAAGGTTTCTTCACAGTAAGAGCTGTGGAAATGTGGAATAGACTCCTTCCAGAGGTGGTTCTGGCCAGATCAGTAGATTGCTTTAAGAAAGGCCTGGATTCTTTCCTAAATGTACATAATATAACTGGGTACTGACATTTATAGGTAAAGTTAATCCAGAGAATATCCGATTGCCTCTTGGGGGATCAGGAAGGATTTTTTTTCCCTGCTGTAGCAAATTGGATCGTGCTTTTCTGGGGTTTTTCGCCTTCCTCTGGATCAACTATGGGTATAGTATTGTATATATGGGTTTGTATTTACTTTTTTTTTTTGGTCGACCTGGATGGACTTGTGTCTTTTTTCAACCAGACTAACTATGTAACTATGTAAAACCACAGTACGTCTTTTTGGCTGCAAATAGTTTGGTAAATAACTCCTGGACTAGCTTTAAGAAATTTCACACACAAAAGAAAGTCATAAATAGTAAATGATCACAACTCAAATGCAATAATAACTAAGTAAGATGCCATTACCCTGACCTCAACATCTAACCCGAAGCCTGAAATTATCCTCCAAATGTAACTGTCAGCCCTACCCTGTACATAACCCCTACACATGACTGATAACCCTAAAATGACCCTGTCAGGGTAAAAGAAAATCCCGAAGGAAGGTCACTGCAATAGAAGAGTTATTACACTCACCCTATGGTGGCCCATGTCTCCTACCACCCCTCCAATTCAGTGCTGCAGCCTCTGTTAGTATCTTCAGCATTTGACACTTCCAGGAGAATTAGATTTACTGTTTTTCCTGTCACGTGCCACGGTTCCGTCCTCCAACCCATAACTCACTATAGTCTTTAACCCTAATCATATTCACAAACATTTCTCCTCACCCAAACCCTAATCCTAATATTATAAAGAATGATATTTTACTGTTAACAATACCAGGACCTGGCAAAATTTTCTTTCACCACAAACCCATAATGCCCAAAAAATTTGCGACTCTCATGAGCTTGGTCCCCAAGGCAATTGTTTACCACCTGAGTCTCCATATTGGTCAATTATGCTGCCTGTTACATTAGGGGCCAGTTGGGAAGCACCAGAGGAAAGAAGGCTGCATGGCCAAGCTTCAATTTTAAAGGAAAAGCCAAGATCTGTTTATAGGTCCAGCTGCCTATATCACTGGATCTAATGATCATCTCGACATGTGGTTTTCACTGAAGGCAACGCCTGTAGATTTTGTGACTCTCAACTTTTTCCTATAAAAGACAAGCTTGCCCAGCAATTTTTTTTACCTCCTGAGCTTCCATATTAGTAAATTTTACCTGCCTTTTACCTTAAATTTTTTAAATTGTTCCTGGAGCAGATGGATGCTCGATGAGTACAAAGGAAGCTGAAAACAAATGCAGAGACTACATCTAAGGACTGCATTGATGGTCTTTAATGACCAATCCCGCATCGAGGGCTCTACATACAAGTCCATCCAGCGTCCTTGTAGGTCACAGTATTCCTGACTACACAGCGTCCGGATAAAGCCGCGATTGTGTGAATCCATCTGGCATGTTCCATTGAAGCGCTTTTGACTCCTGTAATGGGTGTCACTACTTTCTGGTGAGTAGACTGTGTGGTCGGTGATGGTGGTGGAAGAGCAAACTCTTTGATGATTGCCGAAAATTAGGAGGATTTTGTTCAGAGGCTTTTTTTTGAACACTTTTTTGATCTGATTTTTTCGATTTGATTTTTTGAACACATGGCACAATACCCAAGTCATTTAGAATGTGTTTACTTTGAACATTTGTGACTTCTTTTACACATGGTATCAAGCACTTATGTGGTGTTTTCATGATTGGACTTTATATGAGAGTATAATAATTATTATTTTTATATGGTTTTGTGTTAAGAGATCAATCTTCCTTTGCACTTGTACTTTAAAGAGAGCGCAGTTTAATTAACTTTTGTTAATGTTTTTTCTAGTAAATTTTACTACCTATCATCTTGACATGTGATTTTCATTGAAGACAACGCCTGTAGATTTTTCCTATAAAAGACGGGCTCCCCCCCCCCTTGGAAATTGTTTAGTACCTGAGCCTCCATATGCCCGTCACATTAAAGGACCAGTAAGAAAGCTCCAGAGACAGAGAGGGGGTTGGTGAAGCTTTACTTTTAAAGGAAAGGTCAAAATCTGTTAATAGTTCCAGTAGGGCCCGCACCAGCATAAGGCAGCTTAGGCAGCCACCTTAGGGTGCCAGGAGCAGGGGTGCTAAAGAAGTGCTTATGCTGGCGCTGGTCCTGTCTATACCTTTACCTAGCTAAGCACAGTGATGAGCTCCGTGCACGGTGATGGCCAACACAACCCCGCCAGATTATGTGAACTCGAGGGCAGACGAATGGACCTGAACACCCATCTCCACCCACTAGTCTACCTCCAGCCCCTGCAATGAATCCCCCCCCCCCACCTAGACGAAGCAGAAGCACCAATCCGGGTCCAGCACGGAGACAATAGTGTCTGAGATGAGGGGGAGGAGCCAAGTGAGACCTGGGGGAGGGGCAAGCAGGAACAGGAATGGCACAGAGGGATCAGTGTCAATTTAGTCAACGAAAATATCGTTTTCATCAGCTGTATGTTTTCAGTGACAAAAACCAAACGAAAAGAAAATTAGAATGAAGTCAATTGATGAAAACGATGACGAAAATCAATTTCAATATTCATTTAGTCAACTAAAATCAAACGGGCTAATTCGTTTAAGTAGTTTTTGTGTCCAACCTTTTTTTTAAAAGGCATGCCTGAGCCTCTATATTGGTCAATGGTGCTGTCCCTCACAGTTAAAGACCAGAAGGGAAGCTCTAGAGACAAGAAGAAATATGGCCATGCTTGATTTTTACAGGAAAGGTCAAAATTTGTTTATAACTTCAGCTGTCTAAATGCCACTGGATCTAATAATTGTCTCAGTTTTCACTGTAGGCAACTCCCATAGACTTTCTTTTTTTTGCGATAGAAAGAAATAAAAACACCTACCTGCAATGGCGTCCCTGGGGGGGGGGGCAGAGGGGGCCCTGACCCCACCAACAATATGCTGTGCCCCCCCCCCCCTTTTTTACAAAAAGGCAATGTCTAAGAGGGAGAGCGTTCCCAGTCAGCTCCTGCGGGTGATTCCTCCCCCCTACCTCTGCTCGCTGACACTGCATAATGCGAGCGCTCACACAACCACGGCCGCCCGATCTGCTCCTTCCCCTGCATCCTCATTGGCAGGGAGAAGAGCGAGTTGCAGGAAGGACTCCACCAGGACTCTCAGTTACTGAAAAAACAGACTGATTTCTCCCGTCCTTAGGACAGGAGAACCAGCCTGTAAATTCCAAGAGATGCCAGACCAGCGTTGTCAAGGAGGCTGGGGAACCCCACAGTGGCAGAACACCAGGGCCCGGTGGCAAGACAGCCTTTGCAACCCTGATAGTTCTCCCACTGCTTTGGACCCTTATATTTTCTTGGTATGCTGGTGACATATATCTCTTGTTTTCTGCCACCCTGGGGGGCCCCAATACAGTAGGAAGGGATCTCACTGCAGAACATGTAAAAGGGTCGTTGTGGGATCGTAGTAAAGGGCCCCAGGAGATATATATATATATATATATATATATATATATATATATATATATATATATATATAAAATTGCATTTTATAGTTGCCCCCCTACTTTTGTCCATGTCCCCCCATGTGCCCCCCTAAATATAAAAGCTGGAGACGCCACTGCCTACCCGTGGTTTAATCCAAAAGAGAACTGAACCCTGAGCAGAAAATCAAGATTTTGGGGGCAAAAGGACAAGATCAGTTAACAAAAACATGAAAATGATATGATAACTTACAATACTGTCTGTATCAGCCTTTCTCAACTAGGGTTCCGTGGAATACTAAGGTTCCTCCAGAGGTTGCTAGGGGTTCCTTGAACAATGGGTCATTTTTGCTTCTCAGATAAGAAACCTCTGATGTGAGCGATCACCACCAATGTATTGGGTCCCACCTCCCACTGATCACCAATGTGAGGTGGTCCTTCTCCCACAGACTGCAAGTTTTAGCAAGGGTTCCCTGAAACCTGAAAGCTATTTTAAAGGTTCCTCCGTGTTTAAAAGGTTGAGAAAGACTGTTCTATATCAGTGGCCTCCAAATCTGCAGCCCATGGGCTGAATGTGGACCTTTGCTCACTTTATCTGGCCCTTGGAGCACTATTCCTACAACTGACACCAAAAATGGAGCACCATTCCTTTTGCTGACACCAACTCATTATTCCTCCCGATGACACCAACGATGGGGCAAAGTTCCTCACATTGACATCAATGAGGTGGCACTATTTCGTTCCCACTAACACCAACATTGGGCACTATTCCTCCTACTAACACCAATGATGATGATGGACTATTCCTTCCACTGAAACCAATAATGAGGTACTGTTCTTCCCACTAAAACCAACAATGGGGAATTATTCCTCCCACTGATACCAATGTTGAGGCACTATTTCCTCAGATGACACCAATGATGGGGCATAGTTCCTCACATTGATGCCAATGATGGGGCACTATTCCTCCCACTGACACCAATGATGGAGCATTATTCCTCCCACTGACACCAATGATAGAACACAATTTCTCCCACTGACATCATTGATGAGGCACTATTCTTCATCCTACTAACCACATACACTGTGTTATTTTTTTACTCCCACTAGCCACAGTCTGGCCCCCTAAAGTCTGAAGGACAATATACTGGCCCTTTACCAAGAAAGTATGGAGTCCCCTGGTCTATATCATAGATTCTTACTTTAAAGTAGAGTGTCTCCTAAATGAACACCTGTAAAGAGCCCTTGGCTAATAATAATCCCTATTTTTATCGTCTGAGCAAGAACAGAACGTACAGCAAAAACCTGACCCAAGTCGTCAGAGGCGAGGGTCGCCTCCTCCCGAACACGACCTCACGCAACAGACACAGCGACAAGTTCTCGTAGCGGCAAGGCCGGAGGCAGGTGCTTTTGCTACGAATACCCTTCGACATCAGTCATACTGCTGGGAGAAGACAATTAATTCTGGAGCAAAATTGAAAGTCAGAGGCAGGCTGTGACAGGACACAATGACAATAACAAAGAAGGCTGCCTTCACATTAATCTCCCTCACTTCAGGCCTGTCAGGGGTGGCCGGGCGGTGGTGACTAATGCCAGAGTTTGCATACAGTGGTTGCAGAGACGAGCAGCGGCCTCCGGACAGCATCCTCGTCTCGCTTTATTGGGTTTTTGACTCTTTGGGCCTCGTTGAAACAAGCCGACCTGTCGGGAGTGAAAGATCGACGCAAACAGCTTTCATCATCGCAGCACGGATCAATACGCTGGAACCTGCGGGGAGCGCTGGAGTGAAGCCGATGTACTGCTCAAGTTTTAACCTAACTTATTAAACTCTGGGTCCAGCGAGGAAGGGTTAAAGGCTTGAGGGAGAAATTAAAGTGGACCAAGCATTTTTTCCATGTTAAGTAAATTCATGTGTAAGTGTAATACCTCCAGGTATTTATTACCTCTCATAGAGATCACAGTACTCCCCATGACAATGCCTTTATCTGCTTTTCTCTCCAGAAGGATGGCCACATCTTTGTTCAGGGATCATCCAGGGTCCATTTATTTAGAGTTCACTTACTGAAAGTTCCACTTTAACAGTATATTTCCAAAGCTCCTCATATCATCCAAAATTACTTTTCTGAAAGGTCCACTTCAACCGTATCTTTCCAAACCTCTTCATACCACACGAAATAACTTCTCTGAAAGGTCTCCCCTCACCTTTATACTGCACTTGCCTTGTTAGTAATCTTCAAATCTGACCCAATGGGCTTATATTTTAGTAAAAGATTGATTTTCCCACCATTTTGTACTTTTTCATCACCAAATACCCATCAAAAGACCATCTGCATTCATAAAGCACATTCTCTGTCCCTATTGGCCCCTTACATTCAACACACAGCTTTTTCAGCAGTAACAGTCTATACATTGGACTGCTGAAGAACATTTGTTTCTTCTGCTGTGAGGCTTTTGGGTCTGTTCTCTTCACTGTGGTTATCCATTGCAGGCTGCCTTTCTCTATGGTTTATATGTGGTGAGGTGAGTTGCCATCTAGCTAAAGGAAGGCCCGTAGACGTGGTGTATCTGGATTTTGCAAAAAGCATTTGACACAGTTCCCCATAAATGTTTACTGTACAAAGTAAGGTCAGTTGGCAAGAACAATAGGGTGTCTGGATTGTCATGGATTGAAAACTGGCTACAAGGGCGAGTTCAGAGGGTGGTGATAAATGGGGAGTACTCAGAATGGTCTGGGGTGGGTAGATGGGTCCCCCAGGGTTCTGTGCTGGGACCAATCCTATTTATTTTGTTCATAAACGACCTGGAGGATGGGGCAAACAGTAAACCTTGCAAAAAGATCTGAACAAATTAATGGGGTGGGCAACTACATGGCAAATGAGGTTCAATGTAGAAAAATGTAAAATAATGCATTTGGGTGGCAAAAATATGAATGCAATCTATACACTGGGGGGGAGAACCTCTGGGAGAATCTAGGATGGAAAAGGACCTGGGGGTCCTAGTAGATGATAGGCTCAGCAATGCCAAGCTGCTGCTAACAAAGCAAACAGAATATTGGCAATAAAAAGGGGATCAACACCAGAGATAAAACGATAATTCTCCCGCTCTACAAGACTCTGGTCCAGACTCATCTGGAGTATGCTGTCCAGTTCTGGGCACCAGTCCTCAGAATGGATGAACTGGAAATGGAGCGAGTACAAAGAAGGGCAAAAAAGCTAATAAAGGGTCTGGACTGGAGGATATTAGTTATGAGGAAAGGTTGCGAGCACTGAACTTATTCTCTCTGGAGAAGAGACGCTTGAGAGGGGATATGATTTCAATTTATAAATACCGTACTGGT
Organism: Aquarana catesbeiana; assembly: GCF_042186555.1. Lineage (NCBI taxonomy): Eukaryota > Metazoa > Chordata > Amphibia > Anura > Ranidae > Aquarana > Aquarana catesbeiana. Next base: position 271,227,178 of record NC_133334.1, on the reverse strand, counting down.
GACCCCACAATAGGGAGAAAACTTTTTCGTGGAAGGGAGTTTAACAAGGCCACTCATTAAAATGAGAAGAAAAGAGGTTTAACCTTAAACTACGTAGAGGGTTCTTTACTGTAAGAGCGGCAAGGATGTGGAATTCCCTTCCACAGGCGGTGGTCTCAGTGGGGGGGGGCATCGATAGTTTCAAAAAACTATTAGATAAGCACCTGAACGACCGCAACATACAGGGATATACAATGTAATACTGACATATAATCACACACATAGGTTGGACTTGATGGACTTGTGTCTTTTTTCGACCTCACCAACTATGTAACTATGTAACTATGTTATGTGTATTAGTCAGTATCCACAACAGAGGTGTATCTATTGCTTTCTTCCTGATGAAGCAGGCTTTTGTCTCGTAAAATGTGTTGAAGAAGTTGTAAGCAGTCATCACCCCATTTAGTACATCACAAGTGGGGATGATACTATTATTTTCTTTGATGACCGTACCATGTAATATATGTTTTTGTATCTTCATGTGCCCTGGCTATAGGGCAATTTTAATGTGCATTTTTTATATATGCATAAATAAAATGTAAATTTTTTTTTATTTATGTACTGTGAAAATCCTATATAGTTTTCTATTTTGAGGTTTTTTTTTCTAGTAATGCATTGCAAAAGGATGTGGTACCAGATAGTCCTAATAAACCTTTGAAGGATCACCCTTTGTAATGCCCCTTCCTTCCATACTTACCATTTATCCATTGCCATGTCTAAGGAAAACCCAACTTCCTCGAGTTTACTTGCTCCTTGCAGTCAGTCAATGTCCTGCCTAAAGTCTCCAAACAAATATGCTTGTAGGTGGAGTGCAACGTGGTGCTGTGGTAATAATTCACGCAGTCGTGTGCAACTGAAAACTTGTATTGAAATAGTACAGCAACAGTCCGCAACAAATCTGGTGAGAAGGCAGCCCAACTGGGTACCCTCTCGATTTCCAGCAACGAGAAAAGAGCGGGTATCAGCCGAATCGACAGCGTCTGTAAAGAGTGGGGCCTGGCTGTCTCGTGTCCAAGGAGATGCGACCCCACGCTATCCGTCCTCCTCATGAACTTTTCCCCAACCGCTAATACTGTCCCTAACCAGTAGGGTACCTGTCCCTACTCCGCCAACTCGCAAAATGCGCACCAAACCTGGAGGCAAGGACCTTAAATAGACTCGGCCACATCCAAAAAGATAGCTTCCTTAGTGACCCAGGAAACCATAGAGGAACCTTGTTTCTCTTGCCTTTCTCGCAGTGGAAGTGCGGAAACACACCACCTGCAGTGGTGAAAAAGACTGCAACTGCCCACATGCGGGCCTTTGTTCTTTCCACCCGCTAATGGGTAATTTTATGTTTCAAATGATAATGCAAAGGAATGAGGTGGAAGCCCATTATAAGCTTTAGCTCTTAGTTGAAGAGACCAAAAAATCCCACCGATAGAAGGGCCAAGAACTTCCACAGTTTCTTGGAGATAGGATGCCTCATACATCCAAGGAGAAGCAAATGGCCACACACCAATGAGGTCACTGGATAACGCAGCTGTATTCCTCAACCAAAACATGCTGTTGGTCCCTGCCTGAAGACCGGCCTCTCTCGGATGCATTTCACCTGTATGGGCTTATTCATAGATGCACATCTCTACGAATAGGCCCATATGGGTGAAACGCATCAGTAGAGGTGGTTTTCAGGTGGGGACCATCTGCATATGTTAGTTGTTGAATAAAGTTGACTTTATCCCATGATGTCATCGCTGTGAGGTTGTTTGCCTTTCTTTGGAAGTGTCTCTAAGAGCTACTGCACATTGCTGCTGTAACTCTCAAGTTGACATGGGCTCTTTAATAGTTAGAGGCAAACTGGGGTCTACTAGAATAGAGTTGTAAATACGGAGTGAAGGGCACTAAAGGCGCAATTCACATATAGGTTCACCATTTTAGATACAAAAGAGAAGCCCGCAGCAAGACACAGGCTTAGGCGCAGGGCTGGCATGACAGGGTCGCAGGGCAAAACAGCATTCATAGGGGTTGAATTTGGGGGAGTGTAGCTGGCCAGGGTAGGGGGTGGCCTTAGGAAGTTTATTCCCGGGGGGGGGGTAGGGGGGGCCTGGGTCCGTTGGTCAGTCAGAGGACACTGGAGGAAGAAGGAGAGCTCACCCTCAAGCCCTAATAATTTGGTTTGACTGTATGCGTGTCGGTTATAGGGGTAAGGGGTAGCGGTTGGGGATCTTTGGAGGCATTCGAAAGTAAGACCAATATGGCATAAGTGGGGAACCATCATGGTATGGGATCCTTGGTTGATGCCAGTTAACCGAGGTTTAACTGGCATTGGGAGATGGGTATCGGCGTGGGAAGGTGCAGAGTGGTATGGTCCTCGAATCGGCGTGTAGCGACTGGGGACCTTGTGTGACAACGCTGATACGAAGAAAATTTGGTCAGTACCTTCAATGATCCTCAACATGGTTACAACGTATCTGTGATAGGATTGTTTGGAAATAAATGTTCTGGTTAAATGTTAATAAAATGTCTATCTCTCTTTCTTTCTATCTATCTATCTATCTATCTATCTATCTATCTATCTATCTATCTATCTATCTATCTATCTATCTATCTATCTATCTATCTATCTCTTGTTTCTCTCTCTCTCTCTCTCTCTCTCTCTCTCTCTCTCCCTTACCGTCTCTTCTAGCAATCCATCCATCCATCCATAAGGCCTCATACATTCTTAAAATTCAGCAAAGGAAGGTTTCAGTCGATAAACCTTTCCTCCCCTCTGAACTATAATCCAGACTACCGAGACAACATGGAGACGGTGCGGCTCCTTTAGCGGAGGGCCCTCAGAACCTCGTACAGTCGAATCGCCCCTCTGCGGACACACAAATCCATTAACACGGCGAGAGGCTGTGATGTTCTTCTGAGGATTGGGCTCTATTGATTTTATTGTCATTTTTGCGCACCGGTTGTAAATGGCCTAACATTTAAGGTGCCCTGTAATTATTCCTGAAAAGCAAGACATCAATGTAAAATTTATTGTTATGGAGCCGACACCTTGACAGGAATACAGTAGGCAAGCGGCTTGCTAACAGATTACTGAAAAGGTTAAAAATGGTTCCCGGTGTACTAAGACTAGATAGGAAAAAAAAGAAATAAATAAATAAACAACGCACTTGGAAAACCAAGAAGCCATGGACGCCGCGCAGAGAGCATTCGTCACTGTCGGCCCGGCGTATTTCACGTTCCATTCCATAGGTGTCGGTGTTATTGTACGGTCATGGAAAAGGATTTATCATAGTTTTTCACTTGTTTACTGACCAATGTGGCAATTACTCCAATTTTATGGCTGGTCAGTAAAGTCTATTTATCAAGTGCTGACCCAGGCATAAAGCGGGAGAGATTCACTCAATAAGGAGCCGGGGAGACTGGGGTGTATAACTACAATATCGCAGGAGTTGCAGCGGGGTTTGCATGATAATGGGGACACTAAACGCATCCAGTAATTTATCACAGGGCTCCGGCGTGTCGGCTGCTCTGGTCTAATGTGTGCGGGCTCCCGGGGAATTTTTTATTGCTGCTTGCTACATAAAGTCTACGACATCTTATTGACTCCCTTTTCTCATTGGAGGGTGCAAACGACACATAGATGGTTTTGTTAGGTTAGCGTCTGTCCCGATCCTGTAGCATCCAAATAGGGCCACACTGATAAGGGAGTACAGCCGGCCCTCCTGTACCGGGCCCAGACCCCATCAGTTGAAAAGGGGGGCCCGGGCACCTACTGAGTGGGGGTCCGGCTGTACTGTCTTTTTGCAGACACCTATCCTCTTCTGCCTCCTCTTGTAGCATTGCCAGCTTCCCCTCTTCTTACTCCCTCTGGCTGCACTGCAGGTGGGTTGGTTCTAGCACATGCACCCCCTCCATCTGCTGCCTGGGGCCCCCCTTTGTGCCCCTTTTCCCCGCAACAATGCTGGCTTTTCTCCCCTCCCGCCGGAAGCTGCTGCGGGCAAACAGGGATGTTTCAGGATGGAGAAATATGTAATTTACTGGTCCCTTCCATTCCTGAATGGATACAGTGAGTGATTCACACCAGACACTCCTGTGTCCATTCATCACGGAAGCATAGTAAACTGTGTTTACTTTGCTTTAGTTTTTGAATGAGCAATAAGCCTTGGAGCGCTTCCTATTCATTCATCTATGCAGCTGAGCCTACAGAGAAAGGGACTGATAAATCTAGGGAAAGGGGATTGTCAGGTAGGCTGTATGGGGCACCGTGATTTCTAACAGCAGCCCTGCATCCAAAGGTCCCTGCTCTGGAAGGACTGGCCTTCCTTTAGGGACCAACAGAACACAGTGTGCCGCAGACAAAACGAGTTCATGCATTAGGGCATGTTGCGTTGGGTAGTCCATTCAAAATGAATGGGCTGCAACACAAATCAATGCACCAAGCACCACAATGCACAACATGCATTGATGGAAGTCCAGGTCCCGTGCACAGCTTAGGTCAAGTGTCCGAAGGGGTCTTTATAGGGGCACAGAGATCAGTTCAACCCCTTGTCGCTGTCCCCATGGCCCTGTAAGAGGATCTAAATGCCGGGAAGTGTGCTTTCAGAACTGGTGACCACTGTGATTGGCTGTCCTAGCAGTCACGTGACTGGAAACTCCTGATCACGGGAGCTGATAGAAGGTGGGTACTTGGCACAATGAGTGTCGTGTGTATACTGATGATTTAATGTGTTCAGCAAAAAGTCCATAAGTTAAATTGGAACATCTGGGGCAACTTCTTGCTGGCCTCGGACACTTGATGCAGCACCTCCTTAGAGACTGAAGTGACTCTGGGTGAAACGAACAGGAAGAGTCGAGGGCGCGACAGACAGCCCCCCACCCACAAAAAAAAAAACATGAACAGGAATTATAACCTTTCTGTACAGCAGTGGTCTACAACTGCAGCCTGTGGGTTAGATTAGATCCTTTTTTAGCCTTTATCCAACCCTTTGGACACTATTTCTCCCACTGATACCAATGATGGGGCACTATTCTTCCTACTGACATCAATGATGGGGCACTATTCCTCCCACCAGCACCAATGATGGGGGCACCATTTCTCCCATTGATACCAATGATGGAGTACTATTCCTCCCACTGATACCAATGATGGGTCACTATTCCTCCCACTGATACCAATGATGGGTCACTATTCCTCCTACTGACACCAATGATGGGACACTATTCCTCCTACTGACACCAATGATGGAGCACTTGTCAGGGCTGGGCTCAGCCCTTCCTTCTCTGAGCTGGCCCCTCACCTGTTGGCTAATTGCCAGCTCCTATCTCTCCACAGTTACTCAGCTGTTGATAATATCCTGCTCGTGAGTCCTGCCTACTTAAGCCGTCCAGCCCAAAGGATCTCTGCCTTCGCCTTGGTCAACATCACAGAAACTATCTCCTGCGATCCTGTTCAAGACTTGCTTTGCTGACATCCCTTCTGGCTCCAGATCCTGCTTGCTGTTCCACTACATTGATCCCTGATTTCTGGCTTGGCTGACTATCCGTTCCGATTACTGAACTTTGGCTATGTTTTGACTACGTTTGTTCTTTTTACTATTAAACAAGTGTGATTTAACTGTACTTCTGTCCCGGCCTGATTTCATGGTTTCTGACAGCACTATTCCTTCCACTGATACCAATGATGGAGCGCTATTCCTCCCACTGGCACCAATGATGGGGCACTATTCCTCCCACTGATACCAATGATGGAGCACTATTCCTCCTACTGACACCAATGATGGGGCACTATTCCTCCCACTGGCACCAATGATGGGGCACTATTCCTCCCACTGATACCAATGATGGAGCACTATTCCTCCTACTGACACCAATGATGGAGCACTATTCCTCCTACTGACACCAATGATGGGGCACTATTCCTCCTACTGACACCAATGATGGGGCACTATTCCTCCTACTGACACCAATGATGGGGCACTATTCCTCCCACTGATACCAATGATGGGGCACTATTCCTCCTACTGACACCAATGATGGGGCACTATTCCTCCTACTGACACCAATGATGGGGCACTATTCCTCCTACTGACACCAATGATGGGGCACTATTCCTCCTACTGACACCAATGATGGGGCACTATTTCCCCTCCTACTGACCACAAGTGTAATTTTTGTACTCCATCTGATCACCAAGTCTGAGACATTGCCTACTCCCACTGGGACATTTTCTACCTCCACCGGCCACAATCTAGTCCCCCTGAAGTCCAAAAGACAGTAAACTGGCCCTTTGTTGAGAGCGTTTGGAGACCAACTACTCCATAAAATTCAAAATTAAAAGAAAGTTTTGGTTTTAGAGACTTTCCCATACACATTTTTTGTTCTCCAAAAAAACAGTTCTAATTCAGCTCAGAAAACATAAATTCATAACAAAATAACAATCTGTTTAATTTACAATATGTTACGGGGCTTATTGGTCATAAATCTGGTTCCGCTCCCCGTATAGCGGCGCGCGGTGAAAAACTCAACCAACCTTCCAGCTAAAATAAAAACCGCAACGTGTTAATTGATCAATGAAAGGCGCACAGACACCTTTCAGAATCCCCTCGCTATACATCAGATTAACGCGAGGTGTTTGCAAAAACAAGGTGTGTTTTCCTTCCAAATGCGCATATAAATAAACAGGAGCCAAACTCGCCAGAGCCTGGGGGTTACGGCGAACTACAAAGCACGCCACGAGTGTTAGATTTGTAGGATTGTAAATTTGACAGGTGCGATAAGAAAATATTTGAAACGCGCAATTAGCCGTATTTAAAAATAAAGCAAAAAAAAAATGTACGTTTTTTTTCTCCGGTCCCTGACGCCTTACAAGAAAAATGAAATGTTTGAGGGATTGCGAGGTGGGGGAGGGAAAGGGTTGGAGAAAATATATAGACAGCAGCCTGTAGAAAACAGTCCTTGGTTAATATAATCCTAGGCCCCGCTGCTAATTCATCATTGCGCTGTATCTGCCTTATGTCTAATTAGCATCAAATAGCAAACTGTTACTTGCTAACAATTTATTGCATAAATCTGCTTGCAAATCTCCGGGTTTAAACTTGGGCTGCAAATTGTTCTGTCTTCCAGAAGTCTAATTCGAAAGGGAAAAAAAAAAAAAAAACGATGATGATTTATTAACATCAAACCAATGTTTTCTGCTTGTTAATGTTAAAGCTGAGCTGAGTCCTGTTCAAGAGCATATTTAGTGATGAAAATTGAGGTGCCAGGGTCGTTTTCAGAGACACCCCGGGTCTGGAGAATGGATTTCAGTTGTACTTTTGACCAGTCAGTGGCCATGTTGTCTACTTTAGCCATTTTTTTCGGTGAACCAGAGGCAGGACTGATGTATCTGAGGCAGGGCCGGATTTATAAGGGGGCACAAGGGACAATTGCCCTGGCCCCCTCTATACAAAAAATTATATAAAACAGTATAAAAAATTATATATAAATAATTAATAACGAATAAAAAATTATAATATAAAATGTATAATATAAAACTTACTTTCTTTTATTAAATATATCTTGGGAGATAATATTTTGCAGGCCATCATCTGTAAAACTCTGAACTGGTATATTGTATCATTGTTCAAAAATTAATTTTGGCGGCCAAAGCAAACCACATAGACTGCGCGTGTGGGGGCATGTGTGACCTCAGAATGATGTTGTGTCATGCATGTAAAAAACAGGGGGACTCTCATTGAGAATGTAAACCAACTCTATGTCTAAAGGGCCCCCCCAAACCTGAAGTGCCCAGGGCCTCCAAGGTCTAAATCTGACCCTGGATGTAAGAGGAGAGAGTGCGGATTCTGATGTAAGAGGAGACTGTGATGGGGACCACAGTGCCAGGGGGAATTCTGTTGGGGACCCTGATGTAAGGAGGGACTCTGATAGGGGACCTTAATGTAAGGGTAAAACTCTAATGGGGGCCCTGATGTAAGGGGGCTGTGATGGGGATCCTGATGTAAGGGGCGATTCTGTTGGGGACAGAGACGTAAGGATGGGACTCTGACAGGGACCCTAAAGTAAGTAAAGACTCTGATGGGGACCTTAATGTAAGGGGGCTCTGATGGAAACCCTAATGTAAGGTTGGGACAGTAATGGGTTCACTGATGTAAGGGGGCTGGGGAGCCTTGGTGTAAGGGGGGGCTCTGTTAGGGATTTTTCTCGGCCCTTGAAAGCTTTTAAAGTATACTATGTGGACCTTGTACTGAAAAGTTTAGGGACCCCTGTTATAGATAATGGAAAGTCCTTTGTTGGGCTTAAAACGGCCTTGGTGATGCAGCTCTCGACAAACAGAGGGCTTCCCAATCAACTGAGTCGCCAGGCTTGAGTAACCTCAGTGTATTCAAACCTGAAGGTGCCCAAGAGTCCAATTACAGTATGTATTTTATTATTCCACAAATAGCAAAAGCATAACTACAAGAAGTCAATGTGTTTCAGGTTGCCTGATGAAGGGGGATTGCTTGGCCCCCAAAATGTTTTGGCTTCTTGTGATTATACATTTGTCATTTGTGGAATCATAGAATACATACTTGGACTCTCATCACATGTTTGGTGCTCCTTCTGGTTCATAAACACATAAAGTAGCTGTTTTGTTGGCTGGCAAAGGTACCAATTTAAATATTTTTCTCTTAACACCTTCAAGCCGCCTCCTGGAACATTAGAAGTCTGTTCTCTGAGAGCTCATCCCCAAGGCACATACCGCCTTAACATTCGTATTGCTAGGCGCACAATCCAGCCTCTCCAGCTGCACCAGCTGTCAGCCTCTCATAGAGTTTGACAGGCTGCAGGCAGTGGGGCTGGACTGGGCACCTGTTCCCTCTGCCCGCAGCTAAATGCCAGAGCCCCAAGCACCAGGGCTAAATGTGATAACAATGTGCACGGGTCCTAAGGGTGTGAATAAGGTTCAGGAGAGCAATATTTTCAATATGAAGCCAAGATAGAACAAGGGCACCTGACCTCAATCTAGAACATGGGAACCTGACCTTAAACTAGAACACAGGGACCTGACCTCAAGCTAGAACACAAGGATGTGACCTCGAAATCGAACATGGGGACCTGATCTCAAACTAGAACACGAGGACATTATTTCAAACTAGATCATGGGGGCCTGACCTCAAACTAGACTACGGGGACTTGACCTTGAACTAGAACACGGAGGACAAGACCTTAAACTAGAACATGGGGACATGACCTCAAACTAGAACATAGGGACCTTATCTCAAACTAGAACATGGGGACTTGACCTCAGACTAGAACACGGGGACCTGACCTCAAACTAGAACATGGAGACATAACCTCCACTAGAACATGGGGACATGACCACAAACTAGAACACGGAGGCATGACCTCAAACTAAAACATGGGGACCTGACCTCAAACTAGAACACAGGGAGGTGACCTCAAACTAGAACTCAGGGACCTGACCTCAAACAAGACTATGGAGGCTTGACCTCAAACTAGAACATGAGGACATTACCTCAAACTAGAACATGGGGACCTGACCTCAAACTAGACCACTGGGACTTGACCTTGGACTAGAACACGGGGGACATGACCTCAAACTAGAACACGGGGACTTGACCTCAAACTAGACTACGGGAATATGACCTCAAACTAGAGCATGGGGACATGACCTCAAACTAGAACACAGGGACATGACCTCAAACTAGAACTTGGGGACCTGACCTCAAGCAAGACTATGGGGACTTGACCTCAAACTAGAACACAAGGACATTACCTCAAGCTAGAACATGGGGACCTGACCTCAAACTAGACCACGGGGACTTTACCTTGAACTAGAACACAGTGGACATGACCTCAAACTAGAACACGGGGACATGACTTCAAACTAGACTACAGGGACATGACCTCAAACTAGAACATGGGGGCATGACCTCAAACTAGAACACAAGAACGTGACCTCAAACTAGAACTCGGGGACCTGATCTCCAACAAGACTATGGGGACTTGACCTCAAACTAGAACACAAGGACATTACCTCAAACTAGAACATGGGGACCTGGCCTCAAACTAGACCACGGGGACTTGACCTTGAACTAGAACATGGAGGACATGACCACAAACTAGAACACGGGGACATGACCTCAAACTAGAACACGGACATGACCTTAAACTGGCAGGAGTAAAATTCAAAACTAATCTTATAAGTATTATTTTTCTCAAAGAATATCGGATTCTTGGATAGGACTTCCAGCAGAGGTAGTAAGTCAGTCAACAGTAAGTGGGTTCAGACATACTCAGGACAAACAAAAAGAAAGACATATATATATATATATATATATATATATATATATATATATATATATATACTGTATATAAAAAATGGGGCAGACTTGATGGACCACTTGGTCTTTTTTCTGCCATCACTTACTTTTCTAAGAATTTTTTTTTTTTTAAAGTATTTACCTGTAATTTCCTCCAATTCAAAATTTATGTAAATTTGCACCCCCATATATTTATTGCAAAATACAGTATAATCAATAAAATCTGCTGAATAAGATAATATCACATTGGCACAACTTATCTAATGTAGTAGAATGCTAAAGCTTAAAGTGAAGGTATGTGTTTCACTAGGAGAGCTTTCTTCTCCTTACAACCCTACATGGCATACCTTGCAGGTAAAAAAAAAAATAAAGTGGTTTGACGAGGGTGAAAATTAGTACAACAGTGACTTTTTCACAAGTCTTTTCATTTAGGATATGCATGAATATATATATATATAGTTTATAGTTTTTTCCACATTACAACCAGAATTTTGCTATAACCGGATATTTATGACAACTACTATGTCAATATAATATGGCGGCTTAGAAAATGCACTTTTATCCTGGGAAACATTAGATTCGCCATCACCTGGTCTAGATCTAAAAGAATGAGACAGATAATTATCACTGTGTGCAGACTGCATTATCACATCACTCCACAATATACATTTTCTCAGAAAGGTGACATAAGAGTGAACCTTTCGTGTAACAATACATATTGCAACATTTAACCTGGGTAATAAAAGGGAAGATTGTCTTTCCGGATTATCTTGATGGATTTACATTTAGGAAGAACCAGCCAATCAACAGGACTGCCTACACAGTCTTTAGATATACACAATATTACCAAAAGTATTGGGACGCCTGCCTTTACACGCACATGAACTTTAATGGCATCCCAGTCTTAGTCCGTAGGGTTCAATATTGAGTTGGCCCACCCTTTGCAGCTATAACACCTTCAACTCTTCTGGGAAGGCCGTCCACAAGGTTTAGGAGTGTGTCTATGGGAATGTTTGACCATTCTTCCAGAAGTGCATTTGTGAGGTCAGGCACTAATGTTGGACGAGAAGACCTGGCTTGCAGTCTCCGCTCTAATTCATCCCAAAGGTGTTCTTTTGGGCTGAGGTCAGGACTAGGACTCTGTGCAGGCCAGTCAAGTTCTTCCACCCCAAACTCACTCATCCATGTCTTTATGGACCTTGCTTTTTGCACTGGTCCAAATCATTTGGTGGAGGGGGGATTATGGTGTGGGGTTGTTTATCAGGGGTTGGGCTTGGCCCCTTTAGTTCCAGTGAAGGGAACTCTTAAGGCGTCAGCATACCAAGACATTTTGGACAATTTCATGCTCTCAACTTTGTGGGAACAGTTTGGGGGATGGCCCCTTCCTGTTCCAACATGACTGCCCACCAGTGCACAGAGCAAGGTCCATAAAGATATGGATGAGCAAGTTTAGGGTGGAGGAACTTGACTGGCCCTAAGATAATTTTATGATCTTCTGTATCCTTGTAGCAAACAACCCTCTCCATATCTACATGCACTCCAGTGATGGCTCCATGGCATTTCTCAGAACAGGTTTCCTGATGGTGACAGCAGAGTATAATGCCTGCCTAATGCACATTGGCATGGTCACTTGTAGTCTCCAATAGAAGAATGTGTGACAGCCCAGGAAAGCAATTTGGCAACAGAGACTGAGCATTGTCACCGTATACCAAAAAGCGCCAGAACAAGGATCTTTATAGCAGGATCACCAAGTATTATTTTAATATAGTATTTTAATTAAAGCTGCGGATTTTAAAGTGGACCCAGAGTTGTCCTGCTGAGATTCACTTCTTTTCTGCCCCCTGCTCGGTCCCGCGCCACCATCTATTTCAGGTGACGGAATCAAGAAGCTGCTGGCTCTTCCAGGTTCAGCCAACGGCTTCCCAATGCACCACCTGGCCCTGCCTCTCTCCTCCTTTCTCAATCAAGGACTCCGCCCCCTGGGATTTGTGAGGTACATATCCCAGGAGGAACAATGGGCAAAGTGCATGTCATTCACCGAATGACGCGAATGACGTACATTGGGGGGGGGCAAAAATTTTTTAAAAAAGGCCCACCCTCCGATAGTCTCAGGGAATAATGCCAGGATTTCCGTGTGGCTTCCTACCCATTACTTGCCCCCTCCTCCCTTTCTTCACGTCACCGTGTTCTTGGCGATCGGAATTTCCGACAACATTTGTGCGACCGTGTGTATGCAAGACAAGTTTGAGCCAATATCCGTCGGAAATAAATCCAGGATTTTGTTTGTCGGAATGTCCGATCGTGTGTACGCCTCATTGGAGCGCAGACAGATGCCATTTTGTTGTAGCGAGATCTCTCTGCAGTCATTCCCAACTCTATTTCTGCCCATCTGGAAGTTTTGTGTGCCCCCCCCATCCACCCTTTTGTGTTTTAGTGTTACACTGTTCATGATATAAAAAATAAATACAAAATATAGTAGGGGCAGTGGGAGCCCCTCAAGATGTGCAGACTTGGGAAGCAGACCCACCAATAAAAACCCTGAGAGATAGAAGAGAGCACCAGGGAGTTTAGCCCCCCCCCCCCCCCCGGCATCTACCACACACTGAAATAATAATTTAGGGAGGACAGACCCTTTAAAGGCTTCTATGCCCTGGCGTCAGCAAGGCTGGGGAAGGCAGTATTAAACTCTGCATGAACCGGCGTGTTGCATTTTGTATAACCATATACTGCTATCATCGTTGTGAAAAGTGTGAATATGTAGGTGTGCAGCTGTGAGAAAAGGTTAATAATGAATAATTTGCTATATGTTAATGCGGATCACTTCCGATCCTTCCATTTGTGCCTTTAACTTCCAGTGGCAGCCATGTGGGAGTGCAGAGCGCGGTGCCTCCATACGTCTACAGTGGTCCATGCATCATGTAAAATGCATTAATGCCAACTGGATGAGGAAGGTATTAACATGCCGGGTTTTGCTGCCATATTTTTCTATAACAACAGAACAGTAGAGTGAATGTCTATTAGATGGGGGGGGGGGGGGGGTCTGTAGTGTTTAACGTTGTGGCCCTCTCGTAGACAGCTGGATCCCTTAAAGCGGAACTGAAGCGCTGCGTAAATTGACGGCGCTATATAAGTACCTTAAATAATAATAGCAATAAGCCAGAATTAACAAGACCAAGATGAGTAGCCCATTTAACCACCTCAATACCGGGTCCTTTCACCCCCTATCCTGCCCAGGCCATTTTTCAGCTTTCAGCTTTCAGCGCTGTCGCACTTTGAATGACAGTTGCGCGGTCATGCTACACTGTACCCAGATAACATTTTTTCTCTTTTTCTTCACGCAAATAGAGCTTTCTTTTGGTGGTATTTAATCACTGCTGGGGTTTCAGTTTTTTACAAAAAAAAAAAAAAAGAAAGAAAAAAGACCGAAAATTTTGAAAAAAAATAAAAGTTTATCTGTCAGTAAATTTTGTAAGTAAGTTTTCTCCTTCACTAATGTGCGCTGATGAGGTGGAACTGATAGGCTGCACTGATGGTCTGCACTGATGAGGTGGCACTGATATGCCGCATTGATGGGCACTGATAGGTGGCACTGATATGCTGCACTAATGAGCATTGATAGGTGGCACTGGTGGGCACTGATAGGTGGCACTGGTGGGCACTGATAGTAGAACTGCCACCTCATCCCTTTAAACCCGAACACATATTAATTACACAGGTTATGCGACTGATTAAGGCGGTAATTAAACTCACTTGTTGCCTTATATGCATTCTAATTAGCCTTAGAACCCGTGTAATTCATATGTGTTCGGGTTTAAAAGGATGAGGTGGCAACCCTAACTGATAGGCGGCAGTGGTGGGCACTGATAGGTGGCATGGATAGGCGGCACTGATGGGCGGTACTGATGGGTACTAATGGGAGGCACTGATGGGCATTGATGAGCAGGCACTGATGGGCACTGAAAGGCTGTACTGACTGGCATCACTTATGGGCACTGATGGGCACTGATTGGTGGCACTGATGTGCACTGCTAGGGCTTTCCTGTAATCAGGGCACTGAGGATCAGTGCCCTGATTACCAGCCCAGGTCTCCCCTGTGAGGAGATGCCGCTGATTGGCACTCCTCTCCACACACTCTGTCAGTGTGAGGCGAGGAGAGCCGATTGAACGCAGCCGATCACATGGTTAAAGACCTGCGGCCGCGACTCTTTACAGAGATCGGTCGCGCCGTGTCCTAGCAATACGGTGCGCCCCCGATTGCTGCGCCGCGCGCCCCCCGCGGGCACGCGAGAGTGGCGGTTCTGGGCTCCGTCATATGACATCCTCCCAGAACGAGAGCTGCACGGCCCCTCCGTCCTTTGACGGTAGGTGGGCGGCAAGTGGTTAAAGGTAAAATAACTAAACCAGATTTTAAATACAATATTCAATGTCAATCCAGAGATTTCCCCCAAAGTACTTTTTTTCTGACACTAGATGTCCTAATTCTGATGGTCAGCATTATTCAGCCCACTTCCTCTGAGTCCAGGTTGTCCTTGACCAGCCTCCAGACTGTGATTGGACAGTGAAAGGAGAAGTAGCACGGTGACGAGCTCATCTCTCTGTCGCTCTGCGACAGAGAAATATTGGTCTGGTTAAAATGATTATGGGAAGCACATACTCCTAACTGGCCAGCAAACCATTTAAGGTTTAGGCTAAATTCAACAAACAAATGTTATTTCAGCTATGTAACTCAAGCAGCTGAGTTTTTCTATATTAGGCAGCTGGGTTACTCTAAGCATACATTAGGTGGGCCGATTTATTCCGACAACCACCAAGGACTAATTACAGGTCACTTCCTGCAAAGTTGAGTGAGCGGTGGCTCCCGGACCAGAAAGCTGCATGCCTCCCCCCCCTAGTTGATTGATCTCAGTGGTTGCCCCCCTGGCTGAAATTTTACCATCCAGAAAGATGAGAATTGTTGCCTCTGTTATTAATTGGGGAAAAGTCCCCCATAATCTTATGTCCGGGACCATCTGTGTGAAAAAGGCCCAAGGCCGGCAATGGGCATTGGGCACAGTCCTGTACATAGGATTATGATTGCTTAGTTTTATGATTATTGGGTTTATGGTTCATTTTGGGTTATTGGGTTTAAAACTGGGAAAATCAGCCATAATCTTATGTCCGGGACCATCCATGTGAAAGAGACCCAAGTCAGGCAATGGGCACGGGGCACAGTCTTGTACATCAGATTTTGATTGCTTTTCCCTAGTTTTAATGGGGTGGTAAAGGTTCGTGTTTTTTCGTCCTATGCATTAAGGTGAAAAAACATCTGGCAGTGACCGGCCCCTCCAGCCCCCCCCCCCCATTTTCCCCATTTTACTTACCCGAGCCCCTTCATCTTCTTCAGCGCCGACTTGCCGTCCTTCTCTCCACGGAGTCCCGGCTTTGATTGGATAGATTAATAGCAGCTCACACATTGGCTCCCGCTGCTGTCAATCAAATCCAATGACCGGGGGTGGGGCCGAGTCGTACATTCGGCTTCTATGGACGCCGAATGAATGATTCGTTAGCGCGCCCGCAAGGTAACCCCCTTGGTAGAGCGCTTCTCCTGGGGGGTTATCCATACCTCCCAACTGTCCCTGATTTGGAGCAATGTCCCTCTGTCCCTCTTTCCTCCTCATTTGTCCCTCATTTTAGTCTGATCTATATAGTTGTATATAAAATGCACTTTTTATCTTTCAAAAAGTGTTTCCCAGAGCTAAAGCTTTCATCCGAATTCTAAATTGCTGCATTTGTACATTTTAAAAGCCAATATAAAGGAATCATAGTGATAAAAAAAAATCACTTGTGGATTTAATTAACCTTTTTTTTGGGGTTATTTCTCCTTTAAGGGGGTGTGGCAGGGGGCGTGTCCTATGCCTACATACATTTGCTAGTAGGTGTCCCTCATTCCCATCTCAATATGTTGGGAGGTGTGGGTTATTTAATGCGGGGAGGAGCCACGAGAGCCGCCGAGGGATCCCAGAAGAGAAGGTTCGGAGCCACTCTGTGCAAAACAAGCTGCACAGTGGAGGTAAGTATGATATGTTTGTCATTTAAAAAAAAACAAAAAAAACCTGAAGTTTTAGTATCACTTTAAACACAAACCCCATAAACCCAATAATTACCATAAATCCAGTGGCTGCTGCTTGTGACAGGCTACAAAGTTACAATATACAGTGTGGTCACCGGAGAAGGGGAGACTGAGGAAATGCTTCCTCCTGCCCGCAGCAGACTGATGACATCATCTCTTCCTAGGCAAAGTCAAAGCACTGCATTTTGATGGGTTCAAAATGAAACGTGATATGCCCCGTACACACGGTCGGATTTTCCGATGGAAAATGTCCGATCGGAGCGTGTTGCCGGAAATTCCGACCGTGTGTGGGCTCCATCGGACATTTTCCATCGGATTTTCCGACACACAAAGTTGGAGAGCAGGAGATAAAATTTTCCGACAACAAAATCCGTTGTCGGAAATTCCGATCGTGTGTACACAAATCCGACAGACAAAGTGCCACGCATGCTCAGAATAAATAAAGAGATGAAAGCTATTGGCCACTGCCCCGTTTATAGTCCCGACGTACGTGTTTTACGTCACCGCGTTCAGAACGATCAGATTTTCCGACAACTTTGTGTGACCGTGTGTATGCAAGACAAGTTTGAGCCAACATCCTTCGGAAAAAATCCTAGGATTTTGTTGTCGGAATGTCCGAACAAAGTCCGACCGTGTGTACGGGGCATTAGAGTTGTGACAAGTCAGGTAGGTTACGGGAAGAGTTCCATTTTAAGGTTCCTGTACCATAAAATGACACTTAAATCTACAGGTCTCCCTGAACTGCGGAAAGCCTGACTCCGGCAACTGATGCGGCTGCATTAAGTCGGACGCGTTCTCATCATCTGGGTTTTACTCGGTGACAAGGCAATAAATGGGCTCCGGCTCACTCCATATCTAACCTTGAGAGACGACATCTGTTGGCCGCCTCACCGACATTAGTGTATTAAGTCAGATCTCCTCGCAAGCTTTCATTTGCATCTGAAAGTAAAGTGGGAGCCAGGAGGACTACCGGCATCCTTGGCTGCGGCAAGAAATCTCTCAATACTTAGTGTGTCCCGGGGTTAAAGAGTACCTGTCATTTCTATGCAGCGGACTAGCAATTTTGTAAGGTAAACTGGTATTACAAAGAAGACAAAGGGGGCAGGGGGGGGGGTACTGAACTGAATTAGGACCCTACAAAAGACTACCTTACAGAGTGCTTGCTTTGCGTTGTGATGCACTGTGTAGAATTATGGCAGCGATGGACAGGCTATATGTGTGTATACATACCCTGTTTCCCCGTGGTTGTCGGTGATGGCTGCAATATAAGCCCTACCCCCCCAAATAAGCCCTACCCTGAAAATAAGACCTACAAGGACTTTAACTAGGGCTTGTTTGGGGGGGGTAGGGTTTATATTGCAGCCATCACCGACAATCGCGCTAGGTCTTATTTTCGGGGAAACAGGGTATATATAAAATTATATGTACACTACATTGTCAAAAGTATTGGTACTACGTTGTCAAATATATATGAATATCCACTTAATGACCGCCCCATAGCAGATTTACCGCTACAGGGCGGCCATTCTGCGCAGGATCACGTACCCCACATTGTCAAAAGTATTGGGACGCCTGCCTTTACACCCACATGAACTTTAATGGCATCCCAGTCTTAGTCTATAGGGTTCAATATTGAGTTGGCCCACCCTTTGCAGCTATAACAGCTTCAACTCTTCTGGAAAGGCCGTCCACAAGGTTTAGGAGCGTGTCTATGGGAATGTTTGACCATTCGTCCAGAAGCGCATTTGTGAGGTCAGGCACTGATGTTGGATGAGAAGGCCTGGCTCGCTGTCTCCACTCTAATTCATCCCAAAGGTGTTCTGTCGGGTTGAGGTCAGGACTCTGTGCAGGCCAGTCAATTTCCTCCACCCCAAACTCACTCATCCATGTCTTTATGGACCTTGCTTTGTGCACTGGTGCGCAGTCATGTTGGAACAGGAAGGGGCCATCCCCAAACTGTTCCCACAAAGTTGGGAGCATGAAATTGTCCAAAATGTCTTGGTATGCTGACACCTTCCGAGTTCCCTTCACTGGAACTAAGGGGCCAAGCCAACCCTCCCTGAAAAACAACCCCCACACTATAATCCCCCCTCCACCAAATGATTTGGACCAGTGCACAAAGAAAGGTTCATAAAGACATGGATGAGCGAGTTTGGGGTGGAGGAGTCCTGACCTCAACCTGGTAGAAAACCTTTAGGATGAATTAATGTGGAGACTGAGAGCCAGGCCTTCTCGTCCACATAAGTGCCTGACCTCACAAATGTGCTTCTGGAAGAATGGTCAAACATTCCCATAGACACACTCCTAAACCTTGTGGACGGCCTTCCCAGAAGAGCTGAAGCTGTTATAGCTGCAAAGGGTGGGCCAACTCAATATTGAACCCTACGGATTAAGACTGGGATGCCATTAAAGTTCATGTGTGTGTAAAGGCAGGTGTCCCAATAATTTTGGTATTATATATATATATATATATATATATATACACTACTACTACTATATCTACCTTAAGCGGAGCACAACAGTGCGTTGATTGATTTTATTAATGCCTTTCGATAGCCTTACACATATATAGGCAGAAGCATGACAAGTATATATATAGTATGCATCGCTTTGTTGTTGCTGGGGGGTGCTCCAAAGGCACGGTCAACTACAGATAATCAGGAACTGGCGGTACAGGCTCTGATGATGTCATCAAAGTGCAGCGAATCACAGTGTTGATTGACTAGGAACCAAACCAACCAACCTTGTGCTTTACAGCTCACTTAAAGAACAAAATCTTGCGGCGGCAAGGGGTTATATTGGGTTTAAAACTGGGAAAAGCAACCATGATCCAATGTAGAGAGCTATGCTCAATGCCCACGCCTCCCTTGGGCCTCTTTCATATGGATGGTTCCATGCATAAGAATATGGTTGTTTTCCCAGTTTTAAACCCAATACCCATAAACCCAACAGCCCAATAATAACCATAAACGCAATAATCATAAAACCAAGCAACCATAATCCTATGTATGGTACTATCCAGTCCCTGCCACCCATGTGAAAGAGGCCCAAGGCAGGCATGGGCATTGGGCACAGATCCGTACATAGGATTATGTTTGCTGTTCCCAGTTTAAAACCCAATAACCATAAACCAAATAACCCAATAATAACCATAAACCCAAGCAACCATAATACTATGTACAGGACTTTGCCCAATGCCCTCACCTACGTGGGGCCTCTTTCACATGGGTAGCAGGGACTGGACAGTCCTGTACATAGGATTATGTTTTATGGTTATTATTGGGTTATTGGTTTATGGTTATTGGGTTTAAAACTGGGAAAAGCAACCATAATCTTATGTCTGGGACCATACATGTTAAGAAAAAAGAGGCCCAAGGCAGGCATGGGCATTGGGCACAGACCCGTACATAGGATTATGGTTACTGTTCCCAGTTTAAAACCCAATAACCTTAAACCAAATAACCCAATAATAACCATAAACCCAAGCAACCATAATCCTATGTACAGGACTTTGCCCAATGCCCACACCTACGTTGGGCCTCTCGTACCTGGGTAGCAGGGACTGGACAGTCCTGTACATAGGATTAGGGTTTATGGTTATTATTGGGTAATTGGTTTTTGGGTTTAAAACTGGGAAAAGCAACCATAATCTTATGTCTGGGACTGAAAAAAGAGGCCCAAGGCAGGCATAGGCATGGGGCACAGTCCTGTACATCAGATTTTGATTGCTTTTCCCAGTTTTAAACCCCAAACCCATAAACCCAATAATTATCATAAACCTAGGCAACCATAATCCAATTTTAAACCCAATATAACCCATGACCAATCCATGGTGGATTGGGCCCAGTTCCGTACATGCGATTATCGTTGCTTTTCCCAGTTTTTTGGATTGTGGTTATTGGGTTTAAAACTGGGAAAAGCAACCATAATCTTATGTCTGGAAACATCCATGTTAAGAAAAAAAGAGGCCCAAGGCAGGCACAGTCAAGGTAGGCCTTGTAGTCAGTTTTAGATCAAACAGATTCTCGAGGACGTCATCTATGGGCAGGTGAGGCAGGTGGCTCTGCCTCACCTGCCTCCACTGACTGCACGTCCCTGGCCCACACCCACCTTGGGCCTCTTTCACATGGGTAGCAGGGACTGGAAAGTCCTGTACATAGGATTATGGTTTATGGTTATTATTGGGTTATTGGTTTATGGTTATCGGGTTTAAAACTGGGAAAAGCAACCATAAACTTATGTCTGGGACCATCCATGTTAAGAAAAAAGAGGCCCAAGGCAGGCATAGGCATGGGGCACAGTCCCGTACATCGGATTTTTGATTGCTTTTCCCAGTTTTAAACCCAAAACCCATAAACCCAATAATTATCATAAACCTAAGCAACCATAATCCAATTTTAAACCCAATATAACCCATGACCAATCCATGGTGGATTGGGCTCAGTTCCGTACATACGATTATCGTTGCTTTTCCCAGTTTTTTGGTTTGTGGTTATTGGGTTTATAACTGGGAAAAGCAACCATAATCTTATGTCTGGGAACATCCATGTTAAGAAAAAAAGAGGCCCAAGGCAGGCACAGTCAAGGTAGGCCTTGTAGTCAGTTTTAGATCAAACAGATTCTCGAGGACGTCATCTATGGGCAGGTGAGGCAGGTGGCTCTGCCTCACCTGCCTCCACTGACTGCACGTCCCTGGCCCACACCTACCTTGGGCCTCTTTCACATGGGTAGCAGGGATTGGAAAGTCCTGTACATAGGATTATGGTTTATGGTTATTATTGGGTTATTGGTTTATGGTTATCGGGTTTAAAACTGGGAAAAGCAACCATAAAAAAGAGGCCCAAGGCAGGCATAGGCATGGGGCACAGTCCCGTACATCAGATTTTTGATTGCTTTTTCCAGTTTTAAACCCAAAACCCATAAACCCAATAATTATCATAAACCTAAGCAACCATAATCCAATTTTAAACCAAATATAACCCATGACCAATCCATGGTGGATTGGGCTCAGTTCCGTACATACGATTATCGTTGCTTTTCCCAGTTTTTTGGATTGTGGTTATTGGGTTTATAACTGGGAAAAGCAACCATAATCTTATGTCTGGGAACATCCATGTTAAGAAAAAAAGAGGCCCAAGGCAGGCACAGTCAAGGTAGGCCTTGTAGTCAGTTTTAGATCAAACAGATTCTCGAGGACGTCATCTCTGACGTCATCACGCTGCCATTGAGAGCACCTTCTGCGTGACCTGGTGGGAGCGGTGTGGCACCAATCGCCTGGCGGTCTTACCCGGGTGCGGACGCCTTCTCCCGCCCCCCCTGCGTTCACGCACGTGGCGTTGGTGGCGTACCTGTACATATACCCTCAGTCAGAGCCGGCTGTTCACATGGCCGGTCTCTGCCTGGGGTTCCTGCACACCAGCTATTCCACCGCCTGGCGTTGCATGGCATGCAACTTGGGTAAGTGTCCTTTGGTTCAGACCCACACACAACACGATTGGTTTTTGCACTTTTTTGTTCATACACATTTGTTTTTTACACTTGCTTCACTTTTAGGTTTTTTTTTTTTCTTAGACCATTCTCACGTATAGGTCAGACCATCTCACACACATTACACCAATTACACTTCACACCCCATCCTTTTCCTCCATTATTTACACATGCTGACACATTGGGCTTATAATTTCACACCACTACTATTATTTTTTCAACACTTTTTTTTTTTTTTTTCATCATTCCCTTACACATATCTTGCTTGTTTTTTACACATCCTCATCATCTCACCTTACACACATTTCATTCTTACTTTCAGATGTTTTGATTTTCTCATACTTCCAAGCCAGCACCTACATTCATGGGGACCACCTTAGGCACCATACCACCACCCTAGGCTGCCCATGTGCAGTTGCGCCGCCTCAGCTCCCGTGGTGTGGTCTGTGCTTCCGGTTCACCTGTCTCGCTCGCCCCCTATCGCTCCCACTGCCGGGGCTGGTGAGTGTATTTGGTTAATTCTCTATAAATAACATTCTTTACTCTTATACATAATGTGGTTTCATCATAACCATTTAATCTACAGGAACCTGTTGCATCTTCTCCTGACGAGTGGAGACAATTCCACGAAACGCGTAGAGCTATTGAATGCTGCAGAGACACATACTACGCTTTGACGACATTATAACATGAATCCAACATTTGTAGATTCCTTTTATGTGATTATTAACACAGGTGCCGGGCATGCTGTGTTTAGCATTTTAAGGCCAGATTGCTGTCATATACTATTCATTAACCTCATGAATTTATCTTTATTTATGTCTATATTTATATATTTTGTATCACTATGTCTATACCTTGTGCTTATGTATATATGAAAATTACCATATTTACCTTGTTATAAATAAAATTGTATATTTATATCACCTCCGCAGTCCAGCCGCTTCATTTAAAGTCCCATTTCCCTCTCGATTAGATAACTGGGAAAAGCAACCATAATCTTATGTCTGGGAACATCCATGTTAAGAAAAAAAGAGGCCCAAGGCAGGCACAGTCAAGGTAGGCCTTGTAGTCAGTTTTAGATCAAACAGATTCTCGAGGACGTCATCTATGGGCAGGTGAGGCAGGTGGCTCTGCCTCACCTGCCTCCACTGACTGCACGTCCCTGGCCCACACCTACCTTGGGCCTCTTTCACATGGGTAGCAGGGACTGGAAAGTCCTGTACATAGGGTTATGGTTTATGGTTATTATTAGGTTATTCGTTTATCGTTATCGGGTTTAAAACTGGGAAAAGCAACCATAAACTTATGTCTGGGACCATCCATGCTAAGAAAAAAGAGGCCCAAGGCAGGCATAGGCATGGGCACAGTCCCGTACATCAGATTTTTGATTGCTTTTCCAGTTTTAAACCCAAAACCCATAAACCCAATAATTATCATAAACCTAAGCAACCATAATCCAATTTTAAACCCAATATAACCCATGACCAATCCATGGTGGATTGGGCTCAGTTCCGTACATACGATTATCGTTACTTTTCCCAGTTTTTTGGTTTGTGGTTATTGGGTTTAAAACTGGGAAAAGCAACCATAATCTTATGTCTGGGACCATGTATGTTAAGAAAAAAAGAGGCCCAAGGCAGGCACAGTCAAGGTAGGCCTTGTAGTCAGTTTTGGATCAAACAGATTCTCGAGGACGTCATCTATGGGCAGGTGAGGCAGGTGGCTCTGCCTCACCTGCCTCCACTGACTGCACGTCCCTGGCCCACACCTACCTTGGGCCTCTTTCACATGGGTAGCAGGGACTGGAAAGTCCTGTACATAGGATTATGGTTTATGATTATTATTAGGTTATTGGTTTATGGTTATTGGGTTTAAAACTGGGAAAAGCAACCATAAACTTATGTCTGGGACCATCCATGTTAAGAAAAAAGAGGCCCAAGGCAGGCATAGGCATGGGGCACAGTCCCGTACATCAGATTTTGATTGCTTTTCCCAGTTTTAAACCCATAAACCCAATAATTATCATAAACCTAAGCAACCATAATCCAATTTTAAACCCAATATAACCCATGACCAATCCATGGTGGATTGGGCTCAGTTCCGTACATACGATTATCGTTGCTTTTCCCAGTTTTTTGGTTTGTGGTTATTGGGTTTAAAACTGGGAAAAGCAACCATAATCTTATGTCTGGGACCATGTATGTTAAGAAAAAAAGAGGCCCAAGGCAGGCACAGTCAAGGTAGGCCTTGTAGTCAGTTTTAGATCGAACAGAATCTCGAGGACGTCATCTATGAATGAAAAAATAAATAAAAAGCCGTATATTGGATTTGCCCGACCATGCCGCAGCGATAACCCGCGCGCCCTGGCTGTCTATAATCATAAAAGAGAAGATTCCGCTTACAAGTAAGAAAAGCCTAATGATTAGGGAACGGAGGAGCACAGCACCCGTGCACAGTAATATCTCACCTACTTATTTGTTGCCAGGTAGCAGGCCAATTAGCAGAGCCGGGTATTATTTACATTTAATCCTATATATCACCAAAATGGCGGTGTTGATTTATCATTTAGATTGTTGTATTGTCAGCGTAATTTATTCCGATCATGCTGAGATTCCTGTGAAATTAAGCATTAAACATTATGTCCGCGGCTCTCTTCTGTATTCCTGGTTGTTTTAGCCTTTTTTTTTTTTTTTTTTAATGAGAAAGCATGTTAACTTAAATCTGAGATTATGCTTTCATTGGCAATTTTTTAGACTTATTAGCGAGGCCGTCGAATGAATTTCATTTCCAGGACGAGCGGAAAAAGCAGCAGGCTGGTGTTTTCAAACAATTACATACGATGGAGCTTTTCGCACCAGCAGAGACGGGAGAATTTTTACAAAAAAAAAAAAAAAAATAGACATATGTCTCTCTTTTTTTGTGTTTTTGTTTCTTCGTTTTCTTGATATCTCGTTGTCAAAATAAACTCAGGCTGGTTGGATTATGGATGCGTCTGGGAAGAACGTGAGCTGTACATATGCCGATCGTGTTACAGAATCGTTTTCTTAAAAGATCCCAGCTCCTTTATAACCACTTAAGGGCCGCCCTATCAGGGCCGGGACAGGGGGTGGGCGGGGGGAGGGAGCTGCCGTGGGCACTGGGGTATCGTGAGGTGGGAGGGCACAATGAGGAGATTGGGGGGGGGGTTTGTGTTGGAAAGGGGGAATTTGGGGGAGTGTGCTAGGAGTGGTGATTTATGGGGATCTGTGTTGGGAGGGGGATGGGGAAAGAGGATTTGTGCTGCTTGGGGGGCTTTGTGCTAGAGGAGGTGATGTGGTGGGGGGTGAATGTGCTAAAAGGGAATTATTTTTTGGGGGGAAGATTGGGGGGGTATTTGGGGGGGGGGTATTTGTGCCGGAAGGAATGGGAGGAGGAAAGGATGTGTAGTTGCAGAGGATATTTTAGGGGTAGAGGACTTGTACTAGGACAGGGGATTTTTTTTTGGGGGGGAGGGGGTATTCGTGCTGGGGGTATTTGGGGGATGAGGGGGCAAATAATTGCACTGGAAGGAGGGGGAATTTATGGTTGGGGGGAAATCATGCAGATTAGTGCTCAATTTTTATTTATTTTTTTGAGGGGGGGGGGAATTTTGCTGACACTTAATGCTCATGCATCTTGGGGGGGGGGCATAGTTTGGCATGTTTGCTGGGCTCTGTTTGTGCTGGGGGAATTTGGGGGATGGGGGGGGCAAAGAATTGCACTGGAAGGAGGGGGAATTTATGCTTGTGGGGGGAAATCATATGAATATATATGTACAGTTGTGCTCATAAGTTTACATACCCTGGCAGAATTTATGATTTCTTGACCATTTTTCAGAGAATATGAATGAGAACACAAAAACTTTTCTTTCACTCATGGTTGGTGTTTGGCTGAAGCCATTTATTATCAATCAACTGTGTTTACTCTTTTTAAATCATAATGACAGCAGAAAATACCCAAATGGCCCTGATCAAAAGTTTACATACCCTGGTAATTTTGGCCTGATAACATGCACACAAGTTGACACAAAGGGGTTTGAATGGCTATTAAAGGTAACCATCCTCACCTGTGATCTGTTTGCTTGTAATTAGTGTGTGTGTATAAAAGGTCAATGCGTTTCCGGACTCCTGACAGACCCTTGCATCCTTCATCCAGTGCTGAACTGACATTTCTGGATTCTGAGTCATGGGGAAAGCAAAAGAATTGTCAAAATATCTGCGGGAAAAGGTAGTTGAACTGTATAAAACAGGAAAGGGATATCAAAAGATATCCAAGGAATTGAGAATGCCAATCAGCAGTGTTCAAACTCTAATCAAGAAGTGGAAAATGAGGGGTTCTGTTGGAACCAAACCATGGTCAGGTAGACCAACTAAAATTTCAGCCACAACTGCCAGGAAAATTGTTGGGGATGCAAAGAAAATCCCACAAATAACTTCAGGTGAAAAATAGGACTCTCTGAAAACATGTGGTGTGGCTGTTTCAAGATGCACAATTAGGAGACACTTGAAGAAAGATGGGGTTCATGGTCGAGTCGCCAGAAGAAATCCATTACTACGCAAATGCCACAAAGTATCCCGCTTACAATACGCCGAACAGCACAGAGACAAGCCTCAAACCTTCTGGCACAAAGTCATTTGGAGTGATGAGACCAAAATTTAGCTTTTTGGCCACAACCATAAACGCAACATTTGGAGAGGAGTCAACAAGGCCTATGATGAAAGGTCCACCATTCCTACTGTGAAACACGGAGGTGGATCGCTGATGTTTTGGGGATGTGTGAGCTACCAAGGCACAGGAAACTTGGTCAAAATTGATGGCAAGATGAATGCAGTATGTTATCAAAAAATACTTTGAGGAACATTTACATTCATCAGCCAGGAAGCCGTGCATGGGACGTACTTGGACATTCCAACATGACAATGATCCAAAACACAAGGCCAAGTCCACCTGTCATTGGCTACAGCAGAATAAAGTGAAGGTTCTGGAGTGGCCATCTCAGTCTCCTGACCTCAATATCATTGATCCACTCTGGGGAGATCTCAAAACGTGCCGTTCATGCAAGACAGCCCAAGAATTTACATGAAGTGGAGGCTTTGTGCCAAGAGGAATGGGCAGCTTTACCATCTGAGAAGATAAAGAGCCTCATCCACAAATACCACAAAAGACTTCAAGATGTCATTGATGTTAAAGGGGGCAATACACATTAAGAACTCGGGTATGTAAATTTTTGATCAGGGTCATTTGCGTAGTTTCTGCTGTCATTATGATTTAAAAAGAGTAAACACAGTTGATTAATAATAAATGGCTTCAGCCAAACACTAACCATGAGTGAAAGAAAAGTTTTTGTGTTCTCATTTGTATTCTCTGAAAAATGGCCAGGAAATCATAAATTCTGCCTGTAAACTTATGAGCACAACTGTATATATATATATATATATATATAGAGAGAGAGAGAGAGAGAGAGAGAGAGAGAGAGAGAGATCTCTATATATATATCTAGATCTCTCTCTCTCTCTCTCTCTCTCTCTCTCTCTCTATATATATATAAAGGGGCCGCTGATAAGGCAGTACAACAGCTCCTGTAGTACTGGACCCAGGCCCCATCAGCTAAACAGGGGGGCCCAGGGCAGTTTTATTGTTAATTTTGCCTAAATTATTAAATGGATTCAGTGGCAGCTGGTGCTCAAATTTTTTTTTTGGGGGGGCAAACCAACGCCAACCCCCCCTGCGAGGGAAACGGATGGGAATGTGACGACCACCGCCCCCCCCCCCCCCCCAGCACAGGAGACGGATGGGAATGCAGCAGCAATCAGAGGCCTCCTTACCTTAGGAAGGAGGCAGATCAGGCAGACATGGATCCGGGCTGCAGTTCCTCGCTCTGGGGCCATCGCTTCTCCTCCAGGCTAAACAGGAAGTGACTGAGACCAAATTGGCCGGGAATCCTAAGACTCCCTGGCCAATCGGGTTTCAGGAACTGCTTCCTGATTGGCCCGGGAGGAGAATCAGGAAGACAATAGCGAATATTAATTCACTGTTGTCACACCAGTGGGTGAGCTCACCCCTTTTTGAAGCCAATTAGAGCTTCAGGCTCTAATCATGTGCTTCAAAAAAAACCCAAAAACATTGAAATCCATGCGTCTGGCGCCCCGCATGTAGATTAGGGAACAGGACGCATGGATGGGTGTGGGGGGTGGCGCCCCTAATAGATGGGCCACCATTGAATGGATTTTACTAGACCACACCCATTCCTATTTGCTTACCAGAGCTTAAATTACATTTCCTTGGGCCCCATCAGGTCAACAGTGGGGCCCAGGAGGTGGGAACAGTAGAGGGACTTTTTTAATTTTTGTGGCGTAGGAGGATAAAGTCAGTGCCAATGTTCCACTGCACCCCAGGGTGGGTGGGGGGGAGAGGGGGGTTGTAGGCAGGGTTGGGGTCCCCATCCGGAAGGCTGTATGGAGCCCCATGATTTCTAACATATTCAGTCTATCTATCTATCTATCTATCTATCTATCTATCTATCTATCTATCTATCTATCTATCTATCTATCTATCTAGATAGATAGATATATCTATATATATATTTTTTTTTTCCTCATGGGGACAGGAAGGTATGGGTGAAAATGGGGGTTTAATCCTGAAATTCAACTTTAAATTTAATGATGGGACCTGAGCACTGCCATTAAACAGTTTTTATACTCAGATTTGAGGGACCCATGCTTAGAATGTACGCAAGGGTTCAGATTCTTTCCACTAGGCCTCTGCAAATATCACTCCACTGCAATTCCTCGGCAATGAGTCGGTGACCGTTACACGTTTGGCAGGTTTTGTGCTCAGAAACATGTAATATACCGCTCAGAGTTCATCCTGCACTTACCAGACACTGATCCCCCCCCCCTTGTTCCATGTACTGTAGGTTAAATGTATGTAATTAGATAATAAAGATAATACAGACAGGGCTGCCCTGCGGAGCAAGCTTTGATGGCGTACACGGGGTGATGCGACATTCACAGAGTCTCTCTGTTTTCCCCCGTATAATGAACACGGCACTCGCCCGCCGTGACACGCGCACTCAGCAGCCCTGAGAAATGACATTGAGGAGACGAAGACTGTATCACTCGAGCAGGATGCATAATCTTTTGGGGAAAAGCCAACAGGTTATGCTTCATATAATGGGCAGTGATGGAGTATTGGACGTCGTCCCCACATCCTCTCGTTGCAATTTTATTCCAGCTGCTCATAAATTGCTCCAAAGTAACTGACACACAACAAATGGGAATTAACTGCTTGTCCGCCGGAGGTGGAAGACGGCCACTGTAAAAATATAATCCTACCATGTACAGAATGGAAGTTAATGGTGCTGGGTTTTCTTTGTACAATTTCCACATGGAACATTTTTCTCAGTTTTTGTTACCTTTTTCTTGCATGATTCTTAATTTTTCCTAATGGCCTCTGCAGCTATGCCGAATTGGGCTAACTGGCAGGGATGTTGACACACAGTATAAATATACCTGCTTGCCTGCCGGGAGTGGAGATGGTCTCAACTAAGGAAGAAAAGTTGGGCAATGCCAAAGTGAACAGCATGGTCATCATCTCTGCCAGAGGTGAAGGTGGCCTCTTCCTCTCCTTGCAATTTTATTCAAGCTGCTCAAAAATTGCTCCAAAGTAAATGACACACAATATAAATTACCTGCTTGCCTGCCGGGAGTGGAGATGGTCTCAACCAAGAAAGAAAAGTTGGGCAATGCCAAAGTGAATAGCAAGATGGAGACTTGGATGTCTTTGGCTACATTGGATGTTGATAGGGTCATAATGACCTAGGGCACCACTGACCGCCCCAAGGAAGAAAAGGTGGGGGTTGCCAAAGTGAACAACAAGATGGAGACTTGGATGTCTTTGGCTACATTGGATGTTGATATGGTCATAATGGACCTAGGGCACCACTGACCACGCCAAGTAAGAAAAGGTGGGGGGGTGCCAATGTGAACAGCACTTCTGATGGAGTATTGGTCATCATCTCTGCCAGAGGTGAAGGTGGCCTCTTCCTCTCCTTGCAATTTTATTCAAGCTGCTCAAAAATTGCTCCAAAGTAAATGACACACAATATAAATTACCTGCTTGCCTGCCGGGAGTGGAGATGGTCTCAACCAAGAAAGAAAAGTTGGGCAATGCCAAAGTGAACAGCAAGATGGAGACTTGGATGTCTTTGGCTACATTGGATGTTGATAGGGTCATAATGACCTAGGGCACCACTGAACGCCCCAAGGAAGAAAAGGTGGGGGTTGCCAAAGTGAACAACAAGATGGAGACTTGGATGTCTTTGGCTACATTGGATGTTGATATGGTCATAATGGACATAGGGCACCACTGACCACTCCAAGTAAGAAAAGGTGGGGGGGGTGCCAATGTGAACAGCACTTCTGATGGAGTATTGGTCATCATCTCTGCCAGAGGTGAAGATGGCCTCTTCCTCTCCTTGCAATTTTATTCAAGCTGCTCAAAAATTGCTCCAAAGTAAATAACACACAATATAAATGACCTGCTTGCCTCCCGGGGGTGGAGATGGTCTCAACCAAGGAAGAAAAGTTGGGCAATGCCAAAGTGAACAGCAAGATGGAGACTTGGATGTCCTTGGCTACGTTGAATGTTGATAGGGTCGGTCATAATGGACCTAGGGCACCACTGACCACTCCAAGGAAGAAAAGGTGGGGGGTGCCAAAGTGAACAGCAAGATGGAGGCTTGGATGTTTTTGGCTACGTTGGATGTTGATAGGGTCATAATGGACCTAGGGCACCACTAACCACCCCAAGGAAGAAAAGGTGGGGGGTGCCAATGTGAACAGCACTTCTGATGGAGTATTGGTCATCATCTCTGCCAGATGGCCTCTTTATAAAAAAAAAACTACAATGCTTTAAATTTAATTTAATAGCCTTGGGTTTACTTTCTACAGTTTCCGTCTACTGTATAACTCATTTTCTTAATTATTATTACTTTTTTGCACTATTCCTCACTTTGTCGTCTCCTGATGGCCATTGCAGCTATTTTGAATTGAGCAAACAGCCAAGGATGTTAATAGGATCCTAATGGACCCAGGGCATCACTAGGCAACCCACTAAGGGAGAAAAGTTGGGGAATGCCATAGGGAACAGCGCTTGTGATGGAGTATTGGACATCTATGGCTACAATGAATTAAGCTAACTGGCAGGAGCGTTGATAGAGTCCTCTTGGACCCAGGGCATTGTTGGGAACCCCAGCAATGGAGCAAATCTGTAGATATAAAGGGGTAACCTGTAAAGGCTTTTAAAGTGTTGCCTATGGATAGTGAAGTAGACGTTGTTTGTCGCCATTGCACGGGGTTAATACATCACAATGGCCAAGAGAAATGTGAATCGTCCGTAAAGAGAGGCCCGGAGTAAAGGAAGAAAGCAATAGATGCAGGGCCGGCATGACAGGGGTTAAAGGAGCTTGCTGCAAGGTTTAAGAGCATTTGGGGGATGCTGCAGGATAGGCAGGATAGGTTATCAGGCTGTATGGGGCAGGCTTTGAGCTGGATGGAGCAAAGGGGGGAATTAGTCAGTAGACCGGAAGGGCTACAGTCGGAGAGCAGAGTGGAGCAACTTCTCCCCCTGAATATGGTGGGGTTTTTTTGCCGGTTAAGGAATTGGGGGTTGTTTTAGCCAGATGTGGTGGTTGCGGGGTGCAAGGTTCTTTTTAGGTTCATATGGGCACCAAAGGTATGGTGTAGGGACCCGTCTGAGGTACGGCTCCCAGTTAGTGGATGTGTACCTGCTAGTTGTCTCCGAGCTGGTGGTTTTTGCGGCTGGAGGCCTGTGAAGTGACAAGCGGGTACTGTCCCGGGTTTTATGCCTATTAGGACCTTGTGGCTCTTTCTCTTTAATAAACAGTCTGGTCCAGTGGCGGATGTTTTTTTTGGGGGGGGGGGCGCAAACAAACTGAAAAATTCTGAAAAATACTTAAAAAAAAACATCAATTGCAGCCTCACCGTGCCTATCAAATGCAGCCACTGTGCCATCAAATGCAGCCACTGTGCCCATCATATGCAGACACTGTGCCCAGCAAATGCAGCCACTGTGCTCATCATGTGTAGCCACTGTACCCACCAAATACAGTCAGTGTGCCCATCATGTGCAGCCACTGTGCCCATCATGTGCAGCCACTGTACCCACCAAATACAGTCACTGTGCCCATCATGTGCAGCCACTGTGTCCACCAAATACAGCCACTGTGCCCATCATGTGCAGCCACTGTGCCCACTAAATACAGCCACTGTGCCCATCATGTGCAGCCACTGTGCCCACCAAATACTGCCACTGTGCCCATCATATGCAGCCACTGTGCCCAGGATATGCAGCCACTGTGCCCATCAAATACAGACACTGTGCCCCTCATATGCAGCCACTGTGCCCACCAAAAACAGCCACTGTGCCCACCAAACAGTCACTGTGCCCATCATATGCAGCCACCGTGCCCACCGCCCCCCCCCCCCCGCGCGCGCGCGCGCGTGGCTCTGACAGACCCCCTGGCACTTACCGCAGCAGCTCCTCTCCAAGTGCACCAGAGCGGCGGCGACCTCCGCTCCAGTGTGTATCTCCTCCGCTCCTCTTCCTAAGCGCCAGGCATCCAATAGGGTGGCCTGGCGCTTTCGCCAACCAGGAAACAGGTCTGACGTCCTGCCTCCTGATTGGCGGGGAGGAAGGTTAGTGTGAAAATAGCGAAAATTAATTAGCTATCTTCACACAATTGGGTGGGATCAGGGCGCAGACTCTCTGTGCCCCGAGCCCGCCCTATTTTGAAGCCTATTAGAGCCTCTGGCTCTAATCAGGTGCTTCAAAAAGTACCACCACCTCCCGCCCCCGCCATAGGAATCCATGCGTCCGGCATCCTGAAAGGGGTCGGGTGCATGGATGGGGGGCTGAGCGGCGCCCATGTGCCCACAATGCACGGGCCGCCACTGGTCTGGTCTGGTTTTTTTTATGTCATTGATATGTGAATTATTGGTTATTTATAGCTGTTAATAAAAAGGCTGCTATTAACTCCAACTTTGTGTGGTCACTACGGGAAGGGTGGGGTTTTCGGTACAGCAGTAACAAGACATATTTAATACCATAGTCAGGTGCGCTCCAATTTGCTCCACCAGGGAAAAATGTCCTACTTGATCCTCCAAGGCAACCAGTCCCCCCCCCCCAGGATCAGCAATCTAGTAAACTCTCAAGTGCACTTATCTATGTATCATACTTAGTAAATCGGGGGTGGGGCCCTCGGTGTGTCAGCGTGAAAACGTGTGTGACATTCATTTGTTACTTGTGACGCTTTTTTTTTTCTTCTTTCTTAACCTATTGTACATGCAAATTAGGTCATGCAAATATGTGGAGGGAGACTGCATGACTGAGCAGCACAGATGTAATAATGGCATAGACGTAGAATGGCGTTCATTTATTACCTGAAAACAGGTCATCTCGGAGGCTCCGCTGGGCACTCTGATAATAAATGAGACCTGAGATGAGATGATGGGGCATCCACAGATGGTATGCGGCCCGCCTGGCCTCCTTCTATTTACTCTTCAATCTGACACAAAATGTAGCCATAGTCGGGGAATGACGATCGTTAGAAATGGAAACCCTTTATATAGTTCTGGTAGAAGAACTTTTATTTCCTTGGTTATCATTATACCAATTGTACATAGTTCCAATATGTAGTATAAGATTTTAGATTCTATAATAAATTAGTATTTATTTTTTATTTTGACCACTTCCGGACCGCCTGCCGTCGTTATATGTCGGTACTTTGAAGAGGAATATCGTTAGTATGGCAGCAGCTAGCTACCATAACCCCGGTATCCTCTTTTTCCGCTTCAAGATAAAAGTGGTCTCTGCGGCGGATTCACTGGTACTGCTAGCGGGTACTGCTGGATGGTACTGCTGGCGGATACTGCTGGCGGGTACTGTTGGCTGGTACTGCTGGCTGGTACTTCTAGTGGGTACTGCTTCCTGGTACTGCTGGCTGGTACTGCTGGCTGGTACTGCTGGCGGATACAGCTGGTGGGTACTGCTGGCTGGTACTGCTGGCGGGTACTGCTAGTGGATACTGCTGGCTGGAACTGCTGGCGGATACTGCTGGAGGGTACTGTTGGCTGGTACAGCTAGTGGATACTGATGGCTGGAACTTCTGGCGGGTACTGCTGGTGGATACTGCTGGCCGGTACAGCTAGTGGATACTGATGGCTGGAACTGCCGGCGGATACTACTGGCTGGTACTGCTGGTGGGTACTGCTGGCTGGTACTGCTGGTGGATACTGCTGGCGGGTACTGCTGGCTGGTACTGCTAGTGGATACTGCTGTCTGGAACTGCTGGTGGATACTACTGGCGGGTACTGCTGGCTGGTACTGCCAGGGCTGGTGCAAGGATTTTTGACACCCTAGGCGAAACCCAGTGCCCATCAATGCAGCCTCACAAGCACCCATCAATACAGCTTACCAACGCCCATCAAATGCAGCCTCACCAGCGCCCATCAAATGCAGCCTCACCAGTGCTCATCAAATGCAGCCTCACCAGTGCTCATCAAATGCAGCCTCACCAGTGCTCATCAAATGCAGCCTCACCAGCACCCATCAATGCAGCCTTCCAGTGCCTATCAATGCAGCCTCACAAGCACCCATCAATGCAGCCTCACCAGCACCCATCAATGCAACCTACCAGTGCCCATCAATGCAGCCTCACCAGCACCCATCAGTGCAGCCTTCCAGTGCCTATCAATGCAGCCTCACCAGCGCCCATCAATGCAGCCTCACCAGCACCCATCAATGCAACCTACCAGTGCCCATCAATGCAGCCTCACCAGCGCCAATCAAATGCAGCCTCACCAGCACCCATCAATGCAGCCTACCAGTGCCCATCAATACAGCCAGTATCAGTGCCCATCAATGCAGCCTCATCAGTGCCCATCAATGCAGCCTCATCAGTGCCCATCAATGCAGCCTATGAAGGAGGGGGGGGGGACCAACCCCTTGGTACATGGACAGATCAGTCTTTATACACTAAATACATTTACATGCAAATCTGCAATAATGTAATCTCAGCCAGTGACAGTATTTCACTTACCAGGTCTGGGGCTCTGCAGATTGCTCTGCATCCATCTGACGATGCGACCCTGCCAAGCGTGTACGAGGAACAATTTTTAAATTCTGCCTCACTCGGTGCTTCCTCCAGGTAGGCTCCACCTGTCCCCTATCCCGGGGGGGCCACGGCCAGGTGCTATAGCAGGGAGTCGGGACACAGACACAGTCCTCCACCGCTGCACCTCTGACACTATGTGTGAACGGAGCAACGGCTGCCTGCTGATGCTGAGAAAAAAAAAAAGCACTTGTGGGTTTAACGAATCACTTTTTTGTTGTATAATTCTGCTTTAAAGGGGTGTGGCAGGGGGTGTGTCCTGTGCCTACATACTTTTGCTTATAAGTGTCCCTCGTTCCCATCTCAAAAAGTTGGCAAACTTCACTGCACCCTCCCAACACATAAAACCATCGAGCCCAGGGCGCCTGCCCCTCGTGCCCCCCACCCCCCCACCCACCACTGCCACCACCCCATTTCCCTCAAGTCTTGACCCTGATTATGACTTTTAGATTGTTTTCTTCGTTTTGATCAAAACGCTCATCAATCATAATCTAAGCGTGTGTCTCCACCATGCGAGTGTACCATTCCATGAATAAAATCTATCCCCATGGAATTCCTCATTCATTCCTCAATGTATGAAAATATTCCTATAGGCTATAGTGAATATACACAGATTTTTATATATTTTTTCTAAATAAAATGTAGTACGCGATAAAAAATGTGCGCTCAAAATTCTTCACGAGAAGGAGCCGCGCTCACCCTTTTTGTTGTGCTCCATGTTAGTGAATGGGCTCCTCAGTCTGGACCATCCATGGTTGGTATCTACAAGCTGGTGTCATTAGCACTGCAGCCATTTGTCTGGATTGATAACGTCCTGAATATACATAAGGAGACGACTTCAGATGACGGAATGAAAAGATCTTACAAGGAGCATATGATTGTGTACTAATGGAAGGAGATCTGGGGGAGAGATTTGCAATGGTAATGTGTGCTAAGACTTAAAAAAACGAAGGAACATGGGAAGACATGGAGGGCCGTGTGACCTCATAGAGAAAACAGATAGTCCTGAATGCAAAGCGATGCGGAGAACTGGAACACTAATCATCTCCCAGGGTTTTTTTTTTTTTTTTTTTACAATGTTATACCCTAAATCTGGGTTTATCAGGATACATAACCGCTTGAAGACCAAGCTTCTTCTGTTTATACGTTTAAATCAGTATTTTTTTTTTTGCTAGAAAATGACTTAGAACCCCCCAAACATTATACATTTATTTTTTTTAGCAGAGACCCTAGTGATGGTGAACCTTGGCACCCCAGATGTTTTGGAACTACATTTCCCATGATGCTCTGGCACTCTGCAGTGTAGTTGAGCATCATGGGAAATGTAGTTCCAAAACATCTGGGGTGCCAAGGTTCTTCATCACTGCCCTGGGGAATAAAATAGCGAACGTTGCAATCCTTTAAGTCGCACGGTATTTGCGCAGCAGTTTTTTCAAACGCAATTTTTTGGGGGTAAAAAAAATACATTTTAACCACCTAAGGACCAGCCGTTATACGTCGTTATATGTCGCTACTTTGACGGTAAATACCGTTGTTATGGCAGCAGCTAGCTTCCATAACCCCAGTGTTTTTAAAAACGGCGGACTACCGCAAGATCACTTTTATGGGGGGGGCGGGTTGTAGGGTTGATCATCTAAATTAACTATTGCTGCCACTGTGCCCATCAAACCCTACCACTGTGCCATCAAACGCTGCCACTGTGCCCATCAAACGCTGCCACTGTGCTATCAAAAGCTGCCACTGTGCCCATCAAACGCTGCCACTGTGCCATCAAATGCTGCCACTGTGCCCATAAATTGCAGCCACTGTGCCATCAAACGCAGCCACCATGCCCATCAGTTGCAGCCACTGTGTCCATCATATGCTGCCAGTGTGCCCATCATATGCTGCATGTGTGCCCATTAAATGCTGCCAGTGTGCCCTTGAATACCCCCAGTGTGACCCCCGCCCGCTCGCCATCTGCCCAGCACTTACCCTGTCTTGGTTGGGCAGGGGGTGATGGCGATGAGCGGGGTCCTCCATGCGTCTCCTGCTGTGCTCATCTCACGTCCTCTCCTCCTGATAGGCATCCAATAGCGGCGTCTGTCATTCCAGCCAATGAGGTGACGGGTAACAGATCCGAGCACCTGATTACCGCAGAGGCGGTTTAGTGTATGCTCATCCTGGCATAGGCTCGGTTGACACTGCTGCGACATGGGATCCAACATATGTGTGTGCACCCCAAACCTCAAACACGCATGACTTTCTGGACAGGGAATGAATGGGAAGTGCTCTGTGCTGAGTGGCTTCCTGTTCATTCACAAATGGAAGCATAGTAAACACGCCTATCAGGCGTCCAATCATAGCAGAGGACGGGAAGAGAGGACGGGAGAAGACATTGAGGAGCTGTCCCACCGCCAACGAGACAGGGTAAGTATAGACGGTGGGCGGGGGACACACTGGCAGCATTAGATGGGGCACAGTGAGGCTGTATTTGATGGGCACAGTGGCTGCATATGATGGGCACAGTGGCTGCATAAGATGGGCACAGTAGCTGTATTTGATGGGGCACAGTGACAGCATTTGATGGGGCACAGTAAGGCTTTATTTGATGGGCACAGTGGCTGTATATGATGTCACAGTGGCTGCATATGATGTCACAGTGGCTGCATAAGATGGACACAGTAGCTCTATTTGATATGGCACAGTGGCTGCGTTTGATGGTACATTGGTGGCAATTGATGGCACAGTGGCTGCGATTGATGGGGTTTTTTTTCAGAATTTTTCAGTTTGTTTGCGCCCCAATTTTGAGCACCAGTCGCCACTGGGTATTTAACTAGCATGCCATTAAATTTCATGTGTGTGTAAAGGCAGGCGTCCTAATACTTTTGGTAATA
This sequence comes from Aquarana catesbeiana, assembly GCF_042186555.1. NCBI lineage: Eukaryota > Metazoa > Chordata > Amphibia > Anura > Ranidae > Aquarana > Aquarana catesbeiana. Next base: position 271,189,156 of record NC_133334.1, on the reverse strand, counting down.
TAGTGTATGAATCCGTCTATTTTTTTTTTTTGGTAATATTATTTTGGTGCTGGCGCTTCCTGGCGGCGGAAATGTGAAGATTTGACCTTTGACATCATTTCATGGTAAAAAAAAAAAATATATATATATATATATATATATATATATATATATATATATATATTGGGTTCCCGGAATTTTTGTCAGTCCCAGGATCCTCTGGGGCAGTGTGGCGGTGAGCCGGTTAAATCGGAGTGTCACCATTTAGAAGGAATTAGTGATTTGCTCCCGGGCTCCCTCCTCCGGCGTTGGTGATGCCCCCCGGTGGTAACATAGTGCTTAATTGGGAGAAGAACTGAATTACAAAACTCCGAGCCTTATTATACATTTATGAATCCGCAGCGCACTACAAAGATCATTTTCTCCACTTCCAGGGTCCTCCGCGGACAATATTTTCCAGCTACTTATCAATGAAAACAGCTGGATGTAAATTATTAATGTGCCGCATAAATGACTTAATATCTAGAAAATGTCATTTTTTTGTTTCTTTTCTGTTGGCGGAACATCACCGACACCCCGACCATGAAATATCCCCTTCCTGTAGATTAGGGAGAATCGATTAAATACGATCTTCTACTTCCAGTCATCTGAATGTGACAATAAAATCAGAGAGCTCCGTGCCAATCATCCCCATACTGGCTGGATGGATACAATGTATCCTCTGTGTGCCCAAAGCACCCAAAACCAACTATGTCCTATACTGGGATGTCCTATAATAGGATGTCCTATACTGGAATGTCCTATACTGGGATGTCCTATACTGGAATGTCCTATACTGGAATATCCTATACTGGAATGTCCTGTACTGGAATGTCCTATACTAGGATGTCCTATACTGGAATGTCCTATACTGGGATGTCCTATCCTGGAATGTCCTATCCTGGAATGTCCTATACTGGAATGTCCTATACTGGGATGTCCTATACTGGGATGTCCTATACTGGAATGTCCTGTACTGGAATGTCCTATACTGGGATGTCCTATACTGGAATGTCCTATACTGGGATGTCCTATACTGGAATGTCCTATACTGGAATGTCCTATCCTGGAATGTCCTATCCTGGAATGTCCTGTACTGGAATGTCCTATACTTCAGCTTAGTAGCAATCATTAGATGTGGCGGCTGCATTAGTTTTTTTTTTTTTTTAGGCTCCCCCCCCCTCTGTTTTCACCTGGTGATCTGGACAGTAACACATCTCCTGCTTTATAGCGCCCCCTACACTCTGTACGTACGTAACACACTCCTGAACCCTGCACTTTATATGTAGCGCACTCCTGAACCCTGCACTCTGTACGTAGCACACTCCTGAGCCCTGCACTCTATATGTAGCGCACTTCTGAACCCTGCATTCTGTATGTAGCACACTTCTGAACCCTGCACTCTATATGTAGCGCAATCCTGAACCCTGCACTCTATATGTAGCACACTCCTGAACCCTGCACTCTGTACGTAGCACACTCCTGAACCCTGCACTCTATATGTAGCGCACTTCTGAACCCTGCACTCTGTACGTAGCACACCCTGCACTCTATATGTAGTGCACTCCTGAACCCTGCACTCTGTATGTAGCACACTCCTGAACCCTGCAATCTGTACGTAATGCAGTCCTAAACCCTGCACTCTATATGTAGCGCACTCCTGAACCCTGCACTCTATACGTAACACACTCCTGAACCCTGTACTCTATATGTAGCGCACTCCTGAACCCTGCACTCTGTAAGTAGCACACTCCTGAACCCTGCACCCTATATGTAATGCAGTCCTGAACCCTGCACGCTGTACATAGCACACTCCTGAACCCTGCACCCTGTACGTAATGCAGTCCTGAACCCTGCACTCCATATGTAGCACACTCCTGAACCCTGCACTCTGTACATAGCACACTCCTGAACCCTGCACTATATATGTAGCGCACTCCTGAACCCTGCACTCTGTACGTAATGCAGTCCTGAACCCTGCACTCTCTACATAGCACACTCCTGAACCCTGAACTCTGTACGTAACACACTACTGAACCCTGCACGCTGTACGTAGCACACTCCTGAACACTGCACTCTGTACGTAATGCAGTCCTGAAACCTATACTCTGTACATAGCACATTGCTGAGCCCTGCCCTCTGTACGTAGCTCACTCCTGAGCCCTTTACTCTGTACGTACTTGTAGCACACTCCTGAACCCTGCACTCTGTATGTAGGGCACTCTTGAACCCTGCATTATATACACAGTGCACTCCTGAACCCTCCACCCTGTACGTAGTGCACTCCTGAACCCTGCACTCTGTACATAGTACACTTCTGAATTCTGCACTCTTTTAACGTAGCACACTCCTGAATTCTGCACTCTATACAGAGCGTACCCTGGAACCCTTCACTCTGTATGTAATGCACTCCTGAACTCTACACTCTCTACGTAACACATCCCTGAAGCCTCCACTCTGTATGTAGCGCACTCCTGAGCCCTACACTCTGTATGTAGGGCATGCCTGAACTCTGTACTCTGTACGTAGTGCACTCATGAGCCCTACACTCTTTAAATAATGCACTCCTGAACCCTGCACTTTGTATGTAACGCATCCCGGAACTTTGCACTCTATACGTAACGCACTACTGAACATAGTGTTCCCCAGATACAACTGGCCCTTTCAGGGCAACCATGCCCACTATGAAATTAAGTTTGACACCCCTGATCTAGAATCTGGAAATCACTGTAGTAGGCGCCATACTCCAGTATCCAATATATAACAGCAATACCATTCCTCAGTTTGTCTCCCTGAATATTTATAAATGTTTTATTATTATTAATAATAATAATAATACTAGTCATATATAACTAATACATTTTAAGTTGTATTTTTTATTGATATGTATTATTTATATTTATTTTTAAATAATAATAATAGTTCTTCTTCTTCTTATTTATATTTAAATAATAATAATAATAATAATAATGATAAAATATATTATTAATTAAATATAAATAATAATTTTTAAATTGTATTTTTTTATTTATTACTTATATTTATAATTTACATTGTATTAATAATAATAATAATAATAATAATAATAATAATAATAATAATTATTATTATTATTATAATTTTTATTATTTTATGATTATGATTATTATTATTATGTAAATGATAAATATTAGTAATAAATAATAATAAAATAAAATACAATTTAAAAATTATTATTTATATTTAAATAATAATCATTATTATTTTTATTTAAATATAAATAATAATTTTTAAATTGTATTTCTTTATTATTATGTATTACTTATATTTAACATTTACATAAATATAATAATAATAATAATAATAATAATAATTATTATTATTATTATTATTATTATTATAAATAATAATAATATGGTTATTACATTTTATCACTTATATTTACTTATATTTATCATTTACATTTAAAAAAAAAAATAATAATAATAATTATTATTATTATTATCATCACATTTTTATTAATGAGCAAAAACTAGGTTCTGCAGCAGCTGCCCCTCGCTTTTCCATATCCTCCCCTCTATTTGAAATCAGCCTCTTTTCTGCCACTCGGTTGGCACGCGGGATAAGGATGGCCTAAAAACAGCCATTTTCCCCCGTCAGAGCGGGAAGCCTGCTGGGTGATAGCAATGACACACATAGCAGCATTTTTCATTTTGATAAATCCCATATCTTGTTGCCTTGTGTGGGCCGTAAATATCTTTGATGTCACTCTATCACCTTTGTTAAGCAAACGCCGGAACGGAACTGGGGGGTGCCCGGCGCTCTGATAAATGCAGAAACTCATTTGCTTTGTGAGTGATTGAGTGCCAACCCTCCTCATATTTGTTAAGATTCCAGCGTTAGCATGAATAAGTAATGAGCATTCCGGGGCTTTTTAAAATATTTGATTGTATCTTTGTAATGGATTTGTGTCCGCCTCATTGTTCCGAAGCCCCCGCCGCTCTGTTGGTGTTGCGGCTCCTAACCTGCGCTGTCCGTCTTTATCAATGGACTTCGAAGTCAATTACGCCTTTTTTTTTCTTTTTTTTTTTTTTTTTTTGCGAGAAAGATTGCCGTGTCATAACATTGTTACCGTAAAAGAAAGTTCATTGCCTCCTTTCAGTGCGACCGCCTAACGTTTATCGAGCGCTGATGAATTAAGGAAAATCGGGACGGATTCGCTGCCTCGGTATCATAATAATCTTTTTAAATATTTAGAAGAAACATTTATAAATAAAGATGAACGAGCCGTAATAATGCTCAGTTATTTGTAAGAGTAATTTACGCCGGCGGCGAGAAGAATGGGCGTAAGAATGCGATAATATCCGAATCGTTGTATCCAGTTAGGCAGTGTGGGTCACTCCAGCTGCTATGGAGCTGCAGGTCTCAGCATGCCCTAAGATATTCTATGGCTGGAGCTCTCTGGGCTTCCTTTCATTTCACAACTCTTCTGCCCTCCCCCCCAAAGGGGAACTATAAAGCCCAGCACTCCACTTATTTCAAGAAGAAGTATCATGGTTGTCCGACAACACAGCTGGCAAGGAGATAGCTGCATTGATAGCTGGCATTTGTATCTCTGGATCCAAGTACTTTCTTGAGACAAGGACGGCAGGCAGAATGCAGAGGGATGGTAAGCTGACACAACCCCCCTCCCTCTGCATTCTTCTTGCCAGCGCATGTCTTGAGCAAGTGCTTGGAGCCAGAGATAATGCCCAGCTGTTAATGCAACCATCTCTTTGCTAGCTGGGTAGCCGGACAGACATCCCTCCATCCCCACCACAGTCATCCAACAACGCAGCTAGCAAGGAGATGGATTGCTGCATCTATATCTGGCACATATTTCTGGTGCACAGCACTTTCCCAAGACAAGGCTGGCAAGAGGCATGCAGAGGGACAGGAGGTTGACACAACCCCCCCCCCTCTGCATTCTTCTTGCCGGTGCATGTCTTAAACAAGTGCTTTCCTGAGACAAGGAAGGCAGGAGGAATACAGAGGTATGGAAGGCTGATACATCCCCCCCCCCTCTGCATTCTTCTTGCCAGTGTATGTCTTGAGCAAGTGCTTGATACCAGAGATACTTGCCAGCTATTAATGCACCCGTCTCCTTGCTACTTACGTAGTTCGACAGAAAATCCTTCCATCCTTATCACAGTCATCCAACAACGCAGCTAGCAAGGAGATGGCTGCATCTACAGTATATTTGGCACAGATTTCTGGTGGAAAGCACTTTCCCAAGACAAGGCTGGCAAGAGGAATGCAGTGGATGGGAGGTTGACACAACCCCCCTCTGCATTCTTCTTGCTGGTGCATGTCTTGAGAAAGTGCTTGGAGCCACAGGTAATTGCCAGCTATTATAGCAGCTGTCTCTTTTCTAGCTATGTAGTTGGACAGGACATTCCTCCACCCCCCCCACAGTCATCCAACAACCCTGGTAGCAAGGAGACAGCTTCATCTATATATGGCTTAAAGCGCTTTGCTGAGACAAGGCCGGTAGGAGGAATGCAGAGGGATTTGAGGCTGACACAACCCCCTCTGCATTCTTGCTGCCAGTACTTGCTATGTTTGATCCAAGTTCTTTCCTGAGACAAGGACGGCAGGAGGAATGCAGAGGGATTGGAGGCTGACACAACCCCCTCTGCATTCTTCTTGCTGGCATATGTCTCGAGCAAGTGCTTGGAGCCAGAGGTAATTGCCAGCTATTATCGCAGCTGTCTCTTTGCAAGCTATTTAGTTGGACAGGACATTCCTCCACCCCCCCTCCCCCCACAGTCATCCAACAACCCTGGTAGCAAGGAGACAGCTCCATCTATATATGGCTTAAAGCACTTCCCCGAGACAAGGCCGGCAGGAGGAATGCAGAGGGATGGGAGGCTGACACAATCCCCCTCTGCATTCTTGCTGCCAGTACTTACTATGTTTGATCCAAGCACTCTCCCAAGACAAGGCCGGCAGGAGGAATGCATAGGGACAACAAACTGACAGCCCGCCTCTGCACTCTTCTTGCCGGTGCATGTCTTGAGCAAGCGCTTGGAGCCAGAGGTAATCGCCAGCTGTTATTGCAGCCATCTCTTTGCTAGCTATGTAGTCAGATAGGACATCCTTCCATCCCATCCACAGTCATCTGACAACGCAGCTAGCAAGAAGATGGATTGCTGCATCTATAACTGGCACATTCCTGGTGCAAAGCACTTTCCCAAGACAAGGCTGGCAAGAGCAATGCAGAGGGACTGATGGATTTGCAGCGATATCACTCAAAAGTGCCCAGGAGGGATGCCCCCACCTCTCGCTGCTTCCCGGTCATTCCTGGGCTTGCCTGACCTGATTGGTGAAGTTTAGGAGTGATCCAACACTGGTGGTAGCCGGGTATGGAGAAGAATGAGGCCAAGATGGTCGCCACTCGTCTCTATGCCCTTGGAGGACTGGAGCGACGTCATGACGTCACACCCAGTTACCAGGCCATAGTAAATAATTTTTTTTTTTTTAAAGCAAAAGTTTTTTTTTTTCATCTTTTGCTTGTAAAGGTAAAAGAGTTTGGGGGTCTTTTTGACCCCAGATCTCTCAATAAAGAGGACCTGTCATCCGTATTTCTGTTACAAGGGATGTTTACATTCCTTGTAATAGGAATAAAAGAGATCACAAAAAAATAAATAAAAACAAATAAATAAAAGGACAGCGTAAAACCCAAAAGTAATATAAAAAAAAAAAAAATGAAAGCGCCCCATCCCTCCATGCTCGCGCGCAGAAATGAATGTATACGGTCGCGCCCGCATATGTAAACGGTGTTCAAACCACACATGTGAGATATCGATGCAGACGTTATATCGAGAGCAATAATTCTAGCCCAAGACCTTCTCTGTAAAGGCTTGTACAACGCTATAAAAAAAATTGAGCGCACATTTTCGTCCAATTTTCGTATAGCGTGTACACAACTTTCGACTTTTCCGAATTTTTCGTACGAACATTCCTGAAAAGGGACAAACTCCCAAATTTTTCTTGTACGGGAACATAACGCACAATTTTTCGTTTAATGTGTACCGTTTTACGTACGATTTTCGTACCAAAAAAAATCAGAAAAGAAAGACTGCGCATGATCAGAAACAATAAACAAAAAAAAATGCCTTTGTCTGTTGAGAATATTCGTAAGAATTTTGGTACAAATTTTCTTTCATCGGTTTAGATTTGCTGTGAAACAGCGAGAAAAATCGGACGAACGTTCGCCCCCCCAGATTTTCTTATAGTATGTACCCCACCTAACTCTAAACTGGTAACCTGTAAAAATCTTTAAAGTGTCTCCTATGGAGATTTTTAAGTACCGTAGTTTGTCTCCATTCCACAAGCGTGCGTAATTTTAACCACTTAAGGACCGAGCCTCTTTCTGAGATTTGTTGTTTACAAATTGAAAACAGTTTTTTTTGCTAGAAAATTACTTAGAACCCCCAAACATTATATATATATTTTTTCTAACACCCTAGAGAATAAAATGGCGGTCGTTGCAATACTTTCTGTCACACCGTATTTGTGCAGCGGTCTTACAAGCGCACTTTTTTTGGAAAAAATACACTTTTTTGAATAGAAAAATAAGACATCAGTAAAGTTAGCCCAATTTTTTTTTTTATATTGTGAAAGATAATGTTATGCCGAGTAAATTGATACCCAACATGTCACGCTTCAAAATTGCGCCCGCTCTGGGAATGGCGACAAACTTTTACCCTTAAAAATCACCATAGGCGACGTTTAAAAAATTCTACAGGTTGCACATTTTATGTTACAGAGGAGATCTAGGGCTAGAATTATTGCTCTTGCTCTACCAATCGTGGCGATACCTCACATGTGTGGTTTCATATGCGGGCACTCATGTATGCGCTCGTTTCTGCAAGCAAGCTTGTTTTTTTCTTATTTATTTTACCTTTTATTTTTTATTTTTACACTGTTCTTTTATTCCTATTACAAGGAATGTAAACCCTTGTAATAGAAAAAAAGCATGACAGGTCCTCTTAAATATGAGATCTGGGGGTCAAAAAGACTTCAGATCACATATTTACACTAAAATGCAATAAAAAAAAAAATAATAATTTTGTCATTTAAAAAAATCCCCCCCAAAAAAATGGTCCTTTAAGATCTATGGGCAGACGTTTTGACGTCGCTTCCGCCCTGCAATGATATGGAGACGGGTGGGGGCCATCTTCCCCTCACTCGTCTCCATGTCAGGCTAGGGATCGGATCCGAACGACGGCTGCCGATGGCTCCGGTAAGCAGCAGAGGGCCCCGGAGCGCGGCGGAGGGGCCCTCTCCCGCCACCGATAAAAGTGATCTTGCGGCGAATCCGCCACAGAGACCACTTTTATCTTGAAGCGGACTGCCCGCTGAAGAAGAGGATACTGGGGTTATGGCAGATAGCTTCTGCCATAACAACGAAACTCCTCTTCAAAGTACCGACATATAACGACAGTGGGCGGTCCAGAACTGGTTAAAGCGTGACATATTAGGTATCCATTTACTCGGCGTAATATCATCTTTTATATTTTACAAAAAATAATTGGGTTATCTATGGCGTTTGTTTGCATTAAAATTAATTAAAGTTGTATTTTCGAAGGAGCACTGCGCAAATACTTTATGACATAAAATATTGCAACGATCGCCATTTTATTGTCCAGGGTCTCTGCTAATATATACTGCATATATACTGTATATATCTATATATATATCTATATCTATATATATCTATATATATAGATATAGATATATATATCTATATATCTATATCTATCTATCTATATATATATATATATATATATATATATATATATATAGATAGATAGATAGATATATATATATATATGTTTGGTGGTTCTAAGTCATTTTCTAGCAAAAAATACTGATTTAGACTTTTTAATCTAAAAGTTCCAGAAAAGCCCCGGTCAGCAAGTGGTTAAACCTTGCACGGGGGGGATGTGTAGACGAGCGATATTTACACAATTGCTCCCCCTTTCCAACTGGTTGTCTCAGAACGGAGTTGCCCTTTAATTGAGCTGGAGCACAGTAACAACACTCAGACTCTCGGCAACGCGACTCCCGATCCTTAACGGGCGAGACGCCGGCCTCATTTATAAATGATCACTTTAATCCCGGCCTATTTGGTGTGATTATTATACGGAAAGGCTTATTCTGAGGCTTTTCAGATGCTGTGTAAATATATCAATTTAGCTTTCAAAAATAATTGAAAACTTATTTGTAGAAATGAAAAATGACTCGCCGCAAATTAACAAAATCTGACTCCGGTATATGGAGAAGGCGGCCGATTGGTGCAGAATTAAAATGAGGCGCCTCGACAGCTGAGGGAGGCTTTACAGCCTCTGATGTTTAGTATGTGGTAGACACTGAAGTCAACCTATAATTTACCATTTGTATTCCATCACACATAAAAATACAGATAAACAACAAAAAAAAACAAAAACCAACAAACAAACAAAAAAAAAAACTATGATATAAAAAGACAAATAATAATAAAACAGGAAATAAATTCCCTTTTATTAGCTATGCAAACATTGAAATATAAACATTTTTTTGGACTTTATTGTTTTTTCATTTTCCTGGAGGCATTAGGAAATTTGTCTCATCTGCATACTTTTATAAAAGGGAATAGCATAGTATACCTTGTTGAGTATACCGTGTTATTTCCAAATTATGCAAAAGTTCAAAAACTACTGATGTGGGATATTTTTCAGCTCAGATAGAGTTGTAACCCCTCCATTGTCCTAAACAGGGGCTTCTATGTCAGTTTAGTTTTTGCCTGGGCTATAGTTCACTCAGACTGATTGTATAGCTTTCCACCTGGTTTTTCCTTTAGCTTAAGTTGTCTTGTGATTGCTCACTGTTGCCAGTAGATGTCACTAGTCTCACTGGTCATAGTTTGAGATTTCACAGACAAGACTAAGTTATGAATATTTATATTTTCTTCAGCCAATCCAATAGGAGGTTTGGACCACTGGTGTGTGCTGGGGGGGATATAAATATTTGGGGCAGGCCATGTGCTCTCTCTCTCTTCCCCTGGGCTGAGGCCTAAGGAGGCGTTGCTGGATGGAGCTCTGCTGTTAGGAGGTTTGCTCTACTGGTGCATGCTGGGGGAGGATATAAATATTTGGCACAGGCCATGTGTTCTCTCTCTTCCCCTGGGCTGAGCCCTAGGGAGGTGTTTCTGGATGGAGCTCTACTGTTAGGAGGTTTGCGCCACTAGTGCATGCTGGGGGAGGATATAAATATTTGGTACAGGCCATGTGCTCTCTCTCTCTTCCCCTGGGCTTAGGCCTAGGGAGATGTTGTTGTATGGAGGTCTGCTGTTAGGAGGTTTGTGCCACTGGTGCATGCTGGGGGAGGGTATAAATATTTGGGACAGGTCATGTGCTCTCTCTCTTCCCCTGGGCTGAGGCCTAGGGAGGTGTTGTTGGATCAAGCTCTACTGTTAGGAGGTTTGCGCCACTGGTGCATGCTGGTGTAAGGTATAAATATTTGGGACAGGCCACGTGCTCTCTCTCTTCCCCTGGGCTTAGGCCTAGGGAGATGTTGTATGGAGGTCTGTTGTTAGGAGGTTTGCGCCACTGGTGAATGCTGGGGGAGGGTATAAATATTTGGGACAGGCCATGTGCTCTCTCTCTTCCCCTGGGCTGATGCCTCGGAAGGAGCTGCTGGATGGAGCTCTGCTGTTAGAAGGTTTGGGACACTGGTGCATGCTGGGAGATAAAATAAATATTTGGGACAGGCTATGTGCTCTCTCTCTTCCCCTGGGCTGAGGCCTAGAGAGGTGCTGCTGGATGGAACTCTGCTGTTAGGCCCAATAGCCTGCTTTGGGGCTCAATATGTGCTGAAGTGGTCCTGAAGCCGCCCTGCCTGGTCTTGAGGAAGTTGTGCCAAGGAGGGGATCTGGAGTAGGCCCCTTGCTGGAGAGAGCCAAGAAGAAGGCTGGTCCAAACTGTATTTCAAAAGGCATAGCAGCCAACTTTTGCTTCAGCAAAGCGACAAGTAACTAAAAATGCTAGCCCAGATGGCTACACTTCAGTAGCTCCATTATTATTAGCGTTGGTCTTCTAGAGCATGTGTTCTGCAGACTCACTTAGCCTTTAATCACAGCACTTCGCTGTACGGGCCAACTCCAGGCCTCCAAAAAGGGTTCTCCCAGTGCCATGGGTTCTCTCACACTTCGTGGGAACTGAGATTCCCTCCAGCCCCTCTGTGAACTCGCTAGTCACCTCAGCTTTCTCAGTCTTTCCAGACCCACATAGCTGTCCTGACTTTCCCAGTTCTATGGGCAAGAACTCCCCCAAACATAGGGTCTCGTCTCCTAAGAAGGTCACAACTCCTGGTTGGAGCACACCACTATCTTCACACATTCGTCGTCTCTGAAAGGCAGCAACTGCCCTGAGCTATCCAAGCTTTCAATATAAGGGTCGTGTGCACCTGGACACACACACTGCTGAATTTCAACAAAACCTGGACTCTAGATTGGAGATTTCTTCCCTCCCAAGACACATCAAAATCTCCAAACTATAGAGCCCAATCCACGAATACCAAGATCTCTGCTTATAAACGATACTTCTGAGTCCTGCACTCTGCACACATGCAACCCTGTGTCCTTTTTTCCAAACATTTTCACAGTGGCAGGGCCTCGCACTGTCACACTACTTAGAGACCAGTGTAATTGTAAAGTAAATAGTCTTTATTGGTCTCTCAAAAAGAAGCAAACACAAATAGCTTGCAAACAGTCCTTAGTCCTGGTATAATAAAGACCACACAAAATGACTCACCACCAGTAGGTTTCCTGTCTATTTCAGGGTACAAGACAAGCAGCAGGAGCTCAGCAAACTTAGTCTCAGTGGGCAGACAGCCCACACAATCTCACAGCTGTGGACTACTCCACTCCACCTCATAGACACGAGCTTCCTGCTACTTTTCAAGACTCCCTTGCAGGTGGGATAACCCTTTTGGGATCAAAGACCTTGCAATCGGGGTTTGGAGGGTGTGACCCAGCCTAAAGCCTCTCCGGGCTACCAATCCAGAAAGTACTGAAATCAGTCCTCTCCTGTTTGACTGGGCTGGCCTACCCAAGAACCCCTCAACCTGCATTGCTCTGCGCCCCAAGCCCACCCTTTTTTAAAGCCTATTACATGCTTCTAAAAAGAAAAACCCCATTGGAATCCATGCGCTACATTACGGGCCACCACTGGCAACAACCCAAATAACGGGGACCCATCCAGGACCCATTCTGTTTACTTCGGTGCACTCTCAACTTAAGTATACAGATTAACGTATATCATGTAGGTTGTGTAACAATATAAATTGACCAATAAAAAAATATTATGGTTATGGGAAGGATTGAGTTAAACATCTTGTGATCATAAGTTCATCAAAAAGTTACCATAAGAGGATGTTTATTCTTGTGGTTTGATGGGTCCGTTCAAGGACCAATTTCCAGGAACTTCTCGCCACAGGTTCTTCAAACATAAATCATAAGTTTCGATATATCATCAAACTTAAAAATGCCAAGGGTACATGCAGAGAAGAAAACAAGCACAGATTAAAATCCTTATAATGCAGCCATTTTTTCATAAAGCAGCCACCATATTTGCTACCTCACTACCCTTTTCTAATAGACATTCAATTAACTTTACAAAACTGTAAGAAGATATAAGATGAATTGTAGAGCAGAGTCTTTTTATTGTTCTCAGCAGAATTGAAGTTGTCTGCTTGAGCTCCCCCCCTACAACCTGTCAGGAACATGTAAGGCTCCTGTTCCATGGCAGCTGCTTGTCTAAATTCAGCATCCCGGTTTAGGCTGAGCTGCACTCTCCATATCTGACTGTCCATCTCCACATCTGACTGTCCATCTCCACATCTAACTGTCCATCTCCACATCTGACTGTCCATCTCCATATCTGTCTGCCCATCTGCAGGGTGATTGGTGTAGACACAGCCTCTGGGTGGAGACCAAACTTGTTTTAAGCCTGCCATGCCCTCAGTGTCATGCTTGTGATAGTATACAATAAAAAGAGTGGTACGTAGTTTAAAAAAAAACACACTGTGCTTATAGAAACACCATGAAACAAGTCATATATAATAAGGCTTACCTGTAGCTACCATGGATATCTCCTAAACCTGAACAGTTTAGGAGATATCCCCTGTATCAGCATGTGCCGACATCGTTGGCACATGCTCACTGAAGCAATGACTCGTTCGTGCCGTTGCTTCAGCTGATGTGCTGTTACCGGCGGCTCCCGGCGCATGCGGGATGTCATCTCCACATCTAACTGTCCATCTCCACATCTAACTGTCCATCTCCACATCTGACTGTTCATCTCCACATCTAACTGTCCATCTCCACATCTAACTGTCCATCTCCACATCTGACTGTCCATCTCCACATCTAACTGTTCATCTCCACGTCTAACTGTCCATCTCCACATCTAACTGTTCATCTCCACATCTAACTGTCCATCTCCACATCTAACTGTCCATCTCCACATCTGACTGTCCATCTCCACATCTAACTGTTCATCTCCACATCTAACTGTCCATCTCCACATCTAACTGTCCATCTCCACATCTGACTGTCCATCTCCACATCTAACTGTCCATCTCCACATCTGACTGTCCATCTCCACATCTAACTGTTCATCTCCACATCTAACTGTCCATCTCCACATCTAACTGTCCATCTCCACATCTGACTGTCCATCTCCACATCTAACTGTTCATCTCCACATCTAACTGTCCATCTCCACATCTAACTGTCCATCTCCACATCTGACTGTCCATCTCCACATCTAACTGTCCATCTCCACATCTGACTGTCCATCTCCACATCTAACTGTTCATCTCCACATCTAACTGTCCATCTCCACATCTAACTGTCCATCTCCACATCTGACTGCCCATCTCCACATCTGACTGTCCATCTCCACATCTAACTGTTCATCTCCACATCTAACTGTTCATCTCCACATCTGACTGTCCATCTCCACATGTGACCGTCCATCTCCACATCTGACTGTTCATCTCCACATATGATTGTCCATCTCCACATCTGACTGTCCATCTCCACATCTAACTGCCCATCTCCACATCTGGCTGTCCATCTCCACATCTAACTGTCCATCTCCACATCTGACTGTTCATCTCCACATATGATTGTCCATCTCCACATCTGACTGTCCATCTCCACATCTAACTGCCCATCTCCACATCTGACTGTCCATCTCCACATCTAACTGTCCATCTCCACATCTGACTGTCCATCTCCACATCTAACTGTCCATCTCCACATCTGACTGTCCATCTTCACATCTAACACATGCGCACTGAAACAATGACTCGTTCATGCCGTTGCTTCAGCTGATGTGCTGTTACCAGCGGCTCCAGCGCACATGCGAGATGTCATCGCGGCTCCGGCCAATCATAGTGCCGGAGCCCACGATACCCGGAAATAACTCCGGGAGACATGTCATTGAACAGTGTGCTGGGACCAATGCGAGTATTTCATAATGAGCTAGTATGCTATGCCTTTGTCTTGCATAGCAAAAAAAAAAAGCCAGATTTCAATAGCAGGGGAGGGGTGCAGAGAAGGAAAGATGAGTAAGAGGGTAAAGTGCCGCTTTTATCCCAACCTGCAACAACTCCTTACTGACCTTTGGCTTGTTTACTGACTATGCTTCTGCTTGATCCCTACCTGCTATATTTGCTAATGGATCCCTGGCTTGCTCACCTTCTGGTGGGGTGATCCTGAGGACTGTGACCTGGTACTAACACACAGCAAAACCATTCTCCACCATTAGGAGCTCTGGTGAACACCGGACACTACTTAGACACCGCACCTCAGGTGAGCTTCCGCCAGGGTGACCTGCTTCTGCACTTATCCTGCTGGTCGGTGGGAGCCTACTGGTCTCTGAGCATAGGTGTGCGCAGCCTATTACATTAGACGCGTGCACCCCAAAGCTCAAACACACACGTGTCTACATATATATGACCTCATTGAACTCCCTGCTGGTACAGTGAAAGAAGTGCGTAAACACTTCTCTTCTGCCAGAGGGAAATCTTTCCCATCATTCTGCTGGCACACAGAGCGACAATGCTAATGTGCATGGGCTGGCTAGGTTGTGCCCAGGCACATCCGGCACACCCTGTGCGCACGCCTATGTCTCTGAGCCTGACCCCTGACCGTTACACCTTGTCCCCTTAGGAACCATTGTCCTTCACACCACTTTGGTTCCTTATCCTTTAATGCCACCTTATAGTTTCTATTAGCATACTAAGAAACATTTTAATACATACAACCAAGGGTTTCTATGTTGGACATGAGTGTTAAAAAAAAAAAAAAAAAACCTCTATATTTTAATCAATCTCCTATCTTCAATAGGGCTTAAAGCAAGGTGTATTTTTCCACCAAGGTGTTTTTTTTTCATGTATATAGATCCCTGTGTGTACTTTCCAATTAATTGTGGCTAATGATTTAAATGCTGTTGCCCCGTTACATTTTCTAAATGAAATCCTCAAAATAATTTCAAGTGATAGAACGCTAAGCCCAGCGATAATAAATCTGTGTAACAATGGGATTAGTGTTAAGAAACTAATGCGAATTCGATGCAAATCTGGCTGTGACGGCGGATTTGGAAGATGCACGCATTATGAACATGACACGATTAAAAAGAAATGGTCCTGATCCCATCTTTTAATACCTTCTCATTTCAGGAGGAGCCATGTTTAGGAAATACATTAGCTGAATCACATACAAAAGCAATTTCTGGCGTGGATTACTGATTCGCTAAGAACAAAATCTAATTAAAAGCAGTTTGCGAGATCCAGAGAAGCGGGATTATATCGTTAAACTGAGCCGAGGGGGTCAAGATTTGTCTAAACAGAAAGAGGTCAATAGAGGACCCATGTATGAATGTAGATGCATACGTTCACGATTCAAAATGTAAATTTTTTTTGCTGGAATCGAAGCGCGTTATATTTGTAATGGGTTATTTGCCTTTCTGAATTAACTGCTAGAAATCTGTCTGTCGGAATAGCAAAGAAAGGGTCTCCTAATTTGTTGATCAGAACCTAAATGTCATATCTAACACAACTTCTGGACATGATCATTATACAATACAGGTGAGTTATATGAACACATAAGATACTTCACTTCCAACATGGCCTGACCCCTGAACATGATGGAACTACAATCCAATTGCACGCTATATATTACTACATTAATAAGCCCTCCCAACTACACAATGTGCCCTTATTAATGGTATTGAACATTATATATAGAGCGCTACACCTCCAACATGCTCTGGCCACTGGATACTATTATAAGACGTGACCATACTTAGACCTAGACCACTGGATCTAGAACATGACTTGACGACTGGATGTTATCTTTTATTCCTGTTACACTCTATACAGGCATGGACACCGGCACCCTATTCGCAGAACACTGCTCTGCCATTCTATTATATTGGATATGTAGCGCTAACCCCCATAGGAGCTGCTGGATATTGTGGTCCCACCTGTCACCTCTGCCCATCCCGGCATTCACTTCCCATTCACCTTAGAGACAATGAACAGTCTGTATGTTTGTTTTGTATTTTATTGAGGGGTTTTGAACTTGGGTAGGGTAAGGGAAATTATGGGATGCCCAGAATCAATAATAGAATCAACAAGATGATCAGTGGGAACCTCTTTTTACTCTTCTAGAGCTCCAGCCCCCTCCAGTACAACGCTTATTTACAGACTGTTTCTCTCTCTCCTGTACAATACTCGGTTCCTGGTATAGCTAGCACATGGTAGGCCCAACTCTGAGGCCTTAGCAACTGCCATTTGCAGGCAGGGACCGCGGGCCCCTTTGATATAGCAACAAAAATAGGAAAGTCTTTAGTGCTAGCTGACCTTTGGTGGACTACTGCTCCTCTTCAGGCCTTGCCAGCCCTCCTGACTGCAGTTGCCCGACTCCAATGCCCATGACATCACAGTCTCTCCTGCTGGCTCTACATCAATCCCAGACTGCACTCATCCAGTCCGCTCTGGCATGACTCCCCAGCTTTCCCAACTGTGCCTGTCACTTACCAGCCCTCCTGGCTGCACTCCGGTGAATCTCTTCTGGAGACTTGCTTGGCAACATAGGCGTGCGCAGCCTTTTGCATTAGGGTGTGCACCCGAAAGCTCAAGCACACATACATATATATATTGTCAAAAGTATTGGGACGCCTGCCTTTACACGCACATGAACTTTAATGCCGTTTTAGTCCATAGGGTTCAATATTGAGTTGGCTCCGCCCTTTGCAGCTATAAAAGTTTCAACTCTTCTAGGCTGTCCACAAGGTTTAGGAGTGTGTCTATGGGAATGTTTGACCATTCTTCCAGAATGGCATTTGTGAGGTCAGGCGCTGATGTTGGACAAGAAGGCCTGGCTCGCAGTCTCCACTCGAATTCATCCCAAAGGTGTTCTATGGGGTTGAGGTCAGGACTCTTTGCAGGTCAGTCAAGTTCCTCCACCCCAAACTCGCTCATCCATGTCTTTATGGACCTTGCTTTGTGCACTGGTCCAAATCATTTGGTGGAGGGGGGTTTATGGTGGGGGGTTGTTTTTCAGGGGTTGGGCTTGGCCCCTTAGTTCCAGTAAAGGGAACTCTTAAGGCGTCAGCATACCAAGACATTTTGGACAATTTCATGACCCCAACTTTGTGGGAAAAGTTTGGGGACGGCCTCTTCCTGTTCCAACATGACTGCGCACCAGTGCACAAAGCAAGGTCCATAAAGACATGGACTTAGCACAGGGGTGGTGGAAAATTAACTTCAAGTGCAATAATTCACATTATAACTGTAACTAAAACATATACAATTAGGTGTAACACTCTAAAAAATAAAAAATCCAAAATGCTATAATGGTGTGAACCTCCCAACTAAAAAGTTGTTGCACTCGAAGGTAATTTGTATTGCAATTATCTGTAGAGGGGTTTCCACCATCCCTGCTAAGGCAGCACTGATGGGCACTGATAGGCAGCACTGATGGGCACTAATAGGCTGCACTGATTGGCAGCGTTGATGGGCACTAATTGGTAGCACTGATGTGCACTGATAGGTGGCACTGATAGGCAGCACTGTTTGGCACTAATGGGCACTGATTGGCACTGATAGGTGGCACTGATGGGCACTGATATGCATCACTGATAGGCTGTTATTGGTAGCACTTATGGGCACTGATAGGCTCTGATTCGCAGCACTAATTGGCAGCACTGATGGACACTGATTGGCACTGATAGGCAGCACTGATTGGAAGCACTGATGGGCACTGATAGGCTGCACTGACTGGCAGCACTGATGGGCACTGGTAGGTGGCACTGATAGGCAGCACTGATGGGCACTAATTGTCAGCACTGATTGGCACTGATAGGCAGCACTGATGGGCACTGATATGCAGCACTGATGGGCGCTGATATGCAGCACAGATGGGCACTGATATGCAGCACTGATAGGCAGCATTGGTTGGCATTGATTTACAGCATTGGTTGGCACTGATTTACAGCACTGGTTGGCACTGATAGGCAGCATTGGTTGGCACTGATAGGCAGCACTGGTTTGCACTGATAGGCAGCACTGGTTGGCACTGATAGGCAGCATTGGTTGGCACTGATAAGCAGCACTGGCACAGATAGGCAGTACTGGTTGGCACTGATAGGCAGCATTGGTTGGCACTGATAAGCAGCACTGGCACTGATAGGCAGCATTGGTTGGCACTGATAGGCAGCACTGGTTTGCACTGATAGGCAGCACTGGTTTGCAATGGTTGGCACTGATAGGCAGAATTGGTTGGCACTGATAAGCAGCACTGGCACGGATAGGCAGTACTGGTTGGCACTGATAGGCAGCATTGGTTGGCACTGATTGGCAGCATTCGTTGGCACTGATTGGCAGCATTCGTTGGCACTGATTGGCAGCACTGATGGACACTGACTGGCAGCACTGATGGGCACTAATTGTCAGCACTGATTGGCACTGATAGGCAGCACTGATGGGCACTGATATGCAGCACTGATGGGCACTGATTGGCAGCACTGATAGGCAGCATTGGTTGGCACTGATTGACAGCATTGGTTGGCACTGATTTATAGCATTGGTTGGCACTGATAAGCAGCATTGGTTGGCACTGATAAGCAGCATTGGTTGGCACTGATAGGCAGCACTGGTTTGCACTGATAGGCAGCACTGGTTGGCACTGATAGGCAGAATTGGTTGGCACTGATAAGCAGCACTGGCACAGATAGGCAGTACTGGTTGGCATTGATAGGCAACATTGGTTGGCACTAATAAGCAGCACTGGCACTGATAGGCAGCATTGGTTGGCACTGATAAGCAGCACTGGCACTGATAGGCAGCATTGGTTGGCACTGATAGGCGGCACTGGTTTACACTGATAGGCAGCACTGGTTTACAATGGTTGGCACTGATAGGCAGAATTGGTTGGCACTGATAAGCAGCACTGGCACTGATAGGCAGCATTGGTTGGCACTGATTGGCAGCATTGGTTGGCACTGATTGGCAGCATTGGTTGGCCCTGATTGGCAGCACTTATTGGCATCATTGGTTGGCACTGATAGGCAGCATTGGGTGGCACAGATAGGAGAGAGGGGGAGTTTCACATTCAGGAGATAGTGAGAATTGCCCGAGCTGTTCAGTGTATGAAAGTGTCAGATAATGACACTGCATGCAGGGAGAGACACCAGCTGTTAAAAGTCAGCGGTGATGCTGGTGGTGGGCGGGACTGAACAGTTACCAAACACCAGCCAATAGGATGGGTCTGGGCGGGCCGCTACATTTCTCTGGCTCCGCCCCCTCTCTGAAGCAGGCAGCCCAATCATTGGCTGGTGTTGGCGCTTGATCCCGCCCACCCCGACATCGCGGCTGAGTTGTAATGACTTACAACTCAGCCGTGATGTCGGGAGTGGGCGGGACCAAGCGCTATAAACACCAGCCAATGTTTGAGCTGCTTCAGAGAGGGGGCGGGGCCACATAAATGTAGCGGCCCGCCCAGACCCCATCCCATTGGCTGGTGTTTGATGGCCGTTCTGTCCCGCCCACCCCCGACATCACCCCGACATTTTGACAGCTGGTGTCTCTCCCTGCATGCAGTGTCATTATCTGACACTTTCATACACTGAACAGCTCTGGCAATTCTCACGATCTGCTGCCTGTGAAACTGTTTCACAGGCAGCGCGGGCCACACTTTCTTGGATGCAGCATTTTGGGGCAAATCTCTGGACACAGCACGGGGTGATTAGGGTGTGCCCAGGCACACCCGGCACACCCCGTGCGCACGCCTATGCTTGGCAACACTAGCTCCTGTTGTCATTCTCGGTCCCTCTTTGTGCCTCTTGTCCAGATTCTCCTTTGTTATTCAGAAAGGGTCCGACTTCCACCAGAAAACCTTTAGGCCCAAGGTCACCCCCCCAGACTGGGGAGTACCTCAAAGGCCCCGACAACCTAGTGCTCCATCTCCAGCTTCTTCCACCCGACAAACCCTCCAGCTGGGCTGACCCTAGGTATATCAAGGAGGCCTACCCCCTGCCAATCCCTGTTGGGGATTGGTCAGACCTCCCTGAGACACCTAAGACAGCTCCACCTCTCTTCCCCTCCTCTCTTCTAGAATCATCGAGAAGCCAGAGGGAGGTAACCGAGAGATGATGCTATCTGTGGGTCACCAGCCAACTCTGAACCACTCCCAGACTACGCAGATCAAAACAAACAGTCTACCTGCTCTGACAAAAAATCTCACCTCTAGCACCTACCTAGGTAGATAGAGCATCACGATTTCAACATGATTGACCTCTGGACATGATCATGACACAATTATATTACACTCTATACTTGTAACACTACACCTCCAACATGACCGACCACTAGATATGATGGTAATGCAATAATATCACACTCTATAATTAGAAGACTACACCTCCAACATGACCAGCCATCGCACATGATCATAATACAAATCTATTACGCTCTATACATAGAATACCACAACCTCAAAATGATCGACCACTGGACATGTTCAAATTACGATTCTACTACACTCAAGATTTAGAACACCACAACATCGAAATGATTGACCATAGGACATGATCATCATACAATTCTATTACACTCTATACACGGAACACTACACCTCCAATATGACTGACCACTGGACATGATCATAATACATTTTTTTTACACTCATTACCCAGAACACTACACCTCCAACATGGCTGACCTCTGGACATGATCAAAATACAGTTCTATTACATGCTAAACATAGAAAGCTACACCTCCAACATGACGCACCACTGGACATAATCATAACACCATTCCATTACACTCTCTACATAGAACACTACACTCCCAACATGACCGACCATTGAGCGTCACCATAATACAATTCCAGTACACTCTATACATAGAACACTACACCAACACATGAGTGACCACTGGAAAAGACCCTAATACAATTCTATTACACTCTATATACAGAATACTACACCTCCAACATGACCCACCACTGGACATCATAAGAATACAATTTTTTTTTAAAACTCATTAAATAGAACACTAAACCCCCAACATGGCCGACCTCTGGACATGATCAAAATACAGTTTTATTACATGCTATACTGTACAGAGAAAGCTTTACCTCCAACGTGACCCACCACTGGACATAATCATAACACCATTCTATTACACTCTTTACATAGAACACTACACCTCCAACATGAGTGACCACTGGACAAGACCATAATACAAATCTATTACACTCTATACATAGAACACAACACCCCCAACATGACCCACCACTGGACATGATCATAATACAATTCTATTACACTCTATACATAGAACACTACACCCCCAACATGACCCACCACTGGACATGATCATAATACAAATCTATTACACCCATTACATAGAATACTATAACCCCGAAATGATTGACCACTGGACATGTTCGAAATACCATTCTATTACACCTGAGATTTAGAACACCACAACATCGAAATGATTGACCATTGGACATGATCTTAATATAATTCTCTTACACTCTATACACAGAACACTACACCTCCCACATGACCCCTGGAAATCATCAGAATACAATTTTTTTACACTCATTACAAAAGAACACTAAACCTCCAAAATGTCCGACCTCTGGACATTATCATAATACAATTCCATTACACTCTAGATCACTACACTAGTCTCCCAACATGACTGACCACTGGGCATGATCATAAAACAATTCGAATTTAATCTACCGCTGGACATAATCATTAACCTAATACTATTTTATTACGCTCTATACATAGAACACTACAACCCCAAAATGACCGACCACTGGACATCTTCAAATTACCATTCTTTTACACTCCAGACTTGGAACACCACAACTTTGAAATGATTGACCGCTGGGCATGATCATAATATAATTCTCTTACACTCTATACATAGAACACAACACTACACCTTCCACATGACTCACCAACGGTCACCATTGGACTTGATCACAATATAATTCACTGTAGATGATAATATTACATTTCTATTACACTATATACAGAGAATTTTATTCCACAAACTAGGGCCAGATTAAGACAAAATAAGTATAAATGTCATTGGGGCCTTCAAATGCTCTAGTTGTAGTATTATATCGTTTTATGAATAAAATAGGTTTATGTGCATATCTGGGAACTAGAATTAAATGAGCCTGAGATCCTTGGGGGTGGGGTTAAAGGGGTTGGCCTTATAGCGCTGCATAAATTGTGCTGGAGCAAACTGTGTGGCCAATGGCAGAGTGCATAATGTATCGCCGCAAGCTTCTGGGATGATAGTGTGTGAGTAACAGACAAAAAAAGAAATAAAAAATATCAGACTTCTGCATGACTTTGGGAACCTGGCCTCATCTTTTCATGGACAGTCATCATTAGAACTGCATTACTAGATTAATTTATAATCTTCATATTCAATTATTATTTTGGATTGCATAAAGCCAGGAACAGTGCAACAGTCTTACTACAGATCAAGCTTCTGGATTGCCTCCCGACTTTGGAATGGTAATGGGGCGTACACACAGTCGGACTTTTCGACCGGACTGGTATGACGGACACCGACTGAAAAAATCCGGCGGACAATCCGATCGTGTGTGGGCTTCACCGGACCTTCAGCGGACTTTTCCAGTTGCAAATCTTTACACCGTTACTCCGCCGGACCCAGAAATCTGCTCGTCTGTATGCTAGTCCGACGGACAAAAAACGACGCTAGGGCAGCTATTGGCTACTGGCTATCAACTTCCTTATTTTAGTCCGGTCGTACGTCATCAACGTAAGAATCAGTCGGACTTTGGTGTGATCATGTGTAGGAAAGTCCGGTCGTTAGAAAGTCCGTCGGAAGTCTGTCAAAAGTCCGTTGAAAGTCCGCTGGAAAGTTTGTCGGACCAGTCCGGTCGAAAAGTCCGCCCGTGTGTACGCGGCATTAAGAGGAAGCTGTTGAGTCATCCATTTTTTGTAGTGTTTAAAGTGGAACTTTGCAGCATTCTAATTCGCATATGTGAGAATGATGCCTCGGTTTCCTCCGGCAGCCTCCCAGGAGCATTCATTTCCACCATTCATGAAAACAGATCTCGAATGGAATGGTGACAAGTAATGCCATTATGGATATGTGATGTCGGTATCTCAGTTACTTTCCACCATTCATAGAACCAACAAACTGTAACCAGACATGGTGCCAGATCTCAATCGGCGCATGAACTTTAATGGCATCCCAGTCTTAGTCCGTAGGGTTCAGTATTGAGTTGGCCCACCCTTTGCAGCTATAACAGCTTCAACTCTTCTGGGAAGGCCGTCCACAAGGTTTAGGAGTGTGTCTATGGGAATGTGTGACCATTCTTCCAGAAGCCCATTTGTGAGGTCAGGCACTGAGACGAGACGACGAGAAAGCCTGGCTTGCAGTCTAGATCATCACAAAGGTTTTCTTTTGGGTTGAGGTCAGGGTTGAGGTGTTGAGGTGCAGGCTAGTCAAGTTCCTCCACCCCAAACTCGCTCAACCATGTCTTTATGGACCTTGCTTTGTGCACTGATCCAAATCATTTGGTGGAGGGGGGATTATGGTGTGGGGTTGTTTCTCAGGGGCTGGGCTTGGCCCCCTTAGTTCCAGTGAAGGGAACTCTTAAGGCGTCAGCATACCAAGACATTTTGGACAATTTCATGCTCCCAACTTTGTGGGAACAGTTTGGGGATGGCCCCTTCCTGTTCCATCATGACTGCGCACCAGTGCACAAAGACATGGATGAGCGAGTTTGGGATTAGGGAAGTTGACTGGACTGCACAGAGTCCTGACCTCAACCGGATAGAAAACCTGTCTGAAGGGTTGGTCGGACCGAAACCTTAGAGTGAGGCCATAGACGGCTACCTCAGCAACCTGTCATCTGTTATTTTTAATTCTTTTAAATTTTGAATTATTTCACTGATACTATGTCCAGAGACTTTAATATAGGTGCAGTGGCGGCCCGTCCATAGGGGGCACATGGGCGCCGCCCCCCCAAAGCCAGTCAAAAAATAAAAAAAAATGTCCCTTTAAAAAAAAAAAAGTTTCTTTTAGAAGTGCACTGTGTTCCGGGCGGGCGCCGGACACGGTGCACTATGGAAGCGTCATGCCAATGCAATCCCGCGATTGCAGGCAAGATGCTTCATTTGCTGTTTTTTTTGTTGCCCTGTGGCGCTGTGCCTGTATATCTATCTATCGCCCCATCACGGGCGAGTGACGTGGGGGGGGGGGGTTGGTTGAGATTTTGTTTGCGCCCCCCTAAAAAAATGGAGCACCAGCCGCCACTGCCCCTCTCCCCTATTACCGGGCATTCCCCCCCCCTCCCCCAATACCGGGCATTCCCCCCTCCCCTAATACCTATCTGTCTATCTATCTATCTATCTATCTATCTATCTATCTATCTATCTATCTATCTATCTATCTATCTGTATAACTATATATCTATCTGTCTGTCTGTCTATCTATCGGCCCCATCACGGGCGAGTGACGTGGGGGGGGGGTTGGTTGAGATTTTGTTTGCGTCCCCCTAAAAAAATGGAGCACCAGCCGCCACTGTATAGGTGTAATCGGTTTACTTGGTGTCATTGCAAATCAATTAAAGATGAAGAGGGTCAGGCAATTGCTGATCTCTTCAAGATCTGATCACTGAATTAGGAGTCCAAGCTCTACAAGGACAGGTATCCCTTCTGGAAGATTCACCCACCACTTGATGACTCAGTAACAATGGTCGCCATAACTAATAGAGGGGTAAATCTCCCCAACAGGGGCAAAGACTTCAATAAAAACCTTCTAAACCAAAAACAAGCTGTAGCTATGGATACTTTTACCATGGCCAAATGTTGAAATATTAGAATATAAACATTTTTATGTGTGTGTGCCCGCAGTATGTTTTTCTGCCACTAGATGTCCCCAGTCTGATAGTAAGCATCATTTAACCCACCTCCTCTGGGCCCAGGTCACCCTGGACCCATCCCCAGCCTGTGAGTGGACAATGAAAAAAGAAGAAGCACAATGGTGAGCTCATCTCTATGCTCTCTCCTCCTATCAGCATATGAACTGATTGGCTCCTTGTGCTACTTCTTCCTCTCACACTCTAGCTCTGCTGTAAAGGGTCTGAAACAGGCTAATCCAGTGCCACATTTAGATACCTAAACTGCTTTAATGAAGCAATAATGAACACAGAGCGTCTTTTTCGATTTCACGTATTTTCTATCTGCGCAGAGTTCATCTTCATAGCGTAAGTTTCCAAATGTAATTTCTGCTTATTCTTACCCTAGAAGTGGCCTTATCCATGTAATTCTCCAGCAGTCACATTTATCAGGGCCCGGCCAAGTGTTCGCATGCGGTGCACATGCTGAATCATGTTACATGGATCTATCAAGTGGGAATGTAAGGAGGGTCTGTGATTTAGGCTGTTGATGCCGGTGGGAGTAGGGAAGACACCAACACCCTCCGCGTTTGTTTTGTGTGCTAAAGACATCCATCATCTCATTTTAAATGGAAACCATCCCTAAAATGTACATCCAGGCTGTATATCACTGAGAAGAACTGGCAGATGCATTACAGCAAACAGCAGGAGATGCTGAGTTCAGTATTATGTTCTAAAATGCACCCACATATACTGCGTATCTGTCAGTAGCTTTTTTTTTGGAAAATGACATTAAGTCACTTTAACGTGTCTGTAGACCCTCCGATGAATGTTTAGCCGTTTACTTGGAGTTCAGCTATAACTCTGAAAGTTAAACTAAACCCTCTAATCCATGACCCTAGCACTAACATACCCCAACTAATACCTGACAGACACCAAATAATCCCTTCTTGTGCATACTTATGGAAACTCACACCAGGCACACTCTTCGCCTCTGGTGTCCAACCTGCTTCCCTTTTGTGCATAGCGTGCAGCCTATGGACCAGGAACGTGCAGTCAGGGGACGCAGGTGAGGCAGAGACCTTGGATGTTGTCCGTGTGGACGAAACGCGTTGGTTGACGCTCGTGGCAATCGCTTTTTTACCCGTTTAAGAACAAGCTTGTTTTTTACCTGCAATTCTGTAAGCGTGAACCCATCTTTTTTTTAAATAAAAGACCTTACGGTATTACACTATGTGGATCCATTTGTTTTTCATGTTCGATGCCAATGGAACATTCTAACATTCGCTATATGCATTGGAGTTTGCCGGTCTGAAGTGCGACAATCCATCATCTTTTTGCTGAGGTCTACTTTCTGCTCATTGCTCCATTGAGGCGAAGCCCTCATCATGCCTGTTTGACCCATGTGCTGTACGGCACATGTTTCCACCTCATCCGGTAAGCGTGCCAACCTTACTTCACTTCACAATCAAGCACTTTTCTAGATACACTATTCACTTGTGATAATGCACTTTATACCATGATGGTATTTCTTAATAAGATGGAATAATACGTTGCGTTATTATCCCTCCATAATTGCACATGTCTATTTGCATTTCAATATTTATCATATTCATTTCATTCATTTACTGCCTGAACGCTACACTATTGTTTTGTTACTGTTGTTTCACTTTGCTTCTGGTGGAGTGTTGGCTGCTCGCCCATTTTTTCCCTTTTTGTTTATACTCTCATAGTATGTCTACAGGCTCTCAGAATCTTCTGTATCCAATCACGTTTGGAATATTGTGCAGGTGATTATCTCCTGTATTATGTCTCCAATGTCTAACCTAGTCTTTCTCAACCTTTTCAACACAAAGGAACCCTTGAAATAACTTTCTGGTTTCAGGGAACCCCTGCTAAAAATGACTATATCTACAACTCATGATACATTAGTGTGGTGGTCAGTGGGAAGAATGCCCCTTACACTTGTGGTCATTGGGAGGAATTCCCCCCTTATAGATAGCTAAAAAGATCAACGATGTCAGTGGAAACTTATTTGAGAGGCAGGAATTGTCATTGCTCAAGGAACCCCTAACAACCCCTGGAGGAACCCTAGTTGAGAAACCTTGGTCTAACCAATCTTGTAGTATGTATCCAGTCCCTGATCATCTCCTGCATCTTGTCTCCAGTCTCCAACCACTCCCATAGTTTGTTGTGAGTCTCTGATTATGTCCTGAACCAGGTCTCCAGTCTCCAACTACTCCCGTAGTATTTCTCCAGTCTGATTATCTCCTACAGCATGTTTCTAATGTCCAACCACTCCCATAGTATGTCTTCAGTCTCTGATTATGTCCTGCATCTTGTCTCCAGTCTTCAACCACTCCCATCGTATGTCTCTAGTCTCTGATTATGTCCTGAACCAGGTCTCCAGTCTCCAACTACTCCCGTAGTATTTCTCCAGTCTGATTATCTCCTACAGCATGTTTCTAATGTCCAACCACTCCCATAGTATGTCTTCAGTCTCTGATTATGTCCTGCATCTTGTCTCCAGTCTTCAACCACTCCCATCGTATGTCTTCAGTCTCTGATTATGTCCTGCATCTTGCCTCCAGTCTCCAACTACTCCTACTCCTATAGTATGTCTCCAGTCTCTGATTAAGTCTTGAATCATCTCTCCAGTCCAACTATTCCCATAGTATGTCTCCAGTCTCTGATTATCTCCTACATCATGTCTCCAATGTCCAACCATTCCCGTAGTATGTCCCCAGTCCCTGCTTATCTCCTGTATCGTGTCCCAAATGTCCAACTACTCCCATAGTATGTCTACAGGCTCTCAAAATCTTCTGTACCTGATCATGTTTGAAATATTATGTGCGGGCCAAACGGGGATGTCACGGAACCCAAAGTTGGCCAGCACTGCTCTACACCAAATCCTTACAGTACCAGTGTTAAAGGCTCACCACTCTAGGTATATAAAAAAATGACTGATTTTATCCTTAAAGACAGAACAATGTGCGAAAACCTTCATCGTCGAAGGACCAAAGCCATAACAATACATAATCCAATATATAATTCACTGCATAGTGTTTATTATAAAGTTACAGGTGCACTTTAAATCCAGGCTCTTAAACAACATATGCTGAAGATTAGACCGTGGGTACGTTGTAGACAGCACAGACGGGGTGCGGGCGAGATCACATACATAAAAACATCATCACAAAATGTGCGAGTGAACATGCTGCTCTTCATCAAGCACCGAGACGGCATTAATCAGGATTTCATAGTTCATTACGGTCTGACTAATTCTGAAATCCCTCATGGAAGTTGATTAAATATCATATGCATTCAGGCAGATTGAAGTTTCCTCTCAATAAAACTTGGCAAGAATTCGCCCACGGAACCTTTTGTAGGCACTTTCCTCCATTTTGTCTGCAGGGCCGATATTCCTAAAATTAAAGAGTCTGTTGGGTTCACCATAAAAGATTTAAAAAAAATCTGTGTATTGCATTACGCTGATCTGAACTGTTGAAGGACTAAAGCAGAATGACCAGGCAGTGTACAACCCAAAAATGGCGAATATTGTAGCGTTAACACAAATGCACATATATTAATATATAAGTGAAAACATACAAAAATCAAACCTACAAAAGTAACATGTGTTTAAGACGAATGTAAAAAAGTCCAATAAATGAGGAAATCTATTGAAGATAGCCTGTACATCAACCACCAGTAGAATCAAAGATGGAATAGACTGGCACTGTCCGGCAAGGAAAACATCAAGGATGGTACATCTTCAACAAAGGAGAAAGATATACATACTCTTACCAGAACAGGTGGACTCAAATGTCAGCGACAAAGAGTCATAAAGGCAAGGGTGCCGAACTTGGCGTATGGATGGAACTCCAAAGGATCCAGGACCTCCACAGACGTATATGGGTAACCACCAAACGAACCCCCAATGGAAGGAGAACCAGAACTGGATCTTGAGTGTCAAAAAACCGACTGAACATTTGGGCAACTCTTATCCGGATGGTATGTAAGAAAAGAATGCTTCCATATAGTGTAGGTCAAAAAGTAGGTTTTTTTTATTTCTAAAAACGGGTATACAGCAATAAAAACTGTGATCACAAGTTAAAATTCAGGGCAATGTGGAGAGCAATAAGCCTAGCCAGTGAACAACCCAAGAAAAGACCATTTTCTTCTTTCTTGCACTGCATTGGCTGTATTATGTCAGTCACTTTACTCTATGACAGGGTTTCTCAACTAGGGTTCCTGCAAAGGTTTCTAGGGGTTCCATGAGCAACAATCAATTTACAATTCTGCCTCTCAGATAAGCTCCTATTGACCACCAAGTTCTTTTTAGCTATTTGTAAGGGGGGTAATTCTTCCCAATGACCACAAATATAAGGAGCATTCTTCCCACCGACCATCACACTAATGTATCATAAGTTGTAGACATAGTCATTTTTAGTCTCTAAAACCGGAAAATTATTTCTAGGGTTCCTCTATGTTGAAGAGGTTGAGAGAGGCTGATCTACGGACCGTAATGTCTATCAGTAGCTCCACCTCCTTCCCCCTCGTGCTACTTTGAATAAGTTCTAAGAACTTAGGAGTAAGTGAGCCCAATGATTGACAGGTACTGACAAATATGTAAACATTTGATTTTAAAGACCTGAGGAAAAAAGCCCATCTCTGCCTATAAAAACTTTTAAAGAGACCCTGTCAGGAGAACATTCATTTCAGCAACAATCTCCCCATGGGATTATATGCATATGTAATGTATTTTATGCACGTTATTTACCCGTAAAAGCCTCCCTTGTGTAGACATCCAGAAGACCTGAGACTGCAGCTAGGGGCCAGCATCTTGAATATGATACTCAAATGACTCTATAGCAGCTATTCTTAAACTTTTTACCCTTGAGGAACCCTTTAACCACTTGCTTACCGGGCACTTAAAGTAACCCCCCTCCTGCCCAGGCCAATTTTCAGCTTTCAGCGCTGTCATTCTTTGAATGACAATTGTGCGGTCATGCTACACTGTACACATGACATGATATTTTTATCATTTTTTAGAGCTTTCTTTTGATGGAATTTAGTCACCTCTGGGTTTTTTTATTTTTTTGCTAAAAAAGCGAAAAAACACCAAAAATTTTGAAAAAAAAGGTTGTTAAAGTTTGTTATAAAATTTTGCAAATATGTAATTTTTCTCCTTCATTGATGTGCGCTGATGAGGCTGCACTAACAAAGCAAAAAATCGTTTTTTGCAAAAGTTATAGCGTCTACAAAACATGAGATTTTTTAAATGTATTTATTTAATTTCACAAGTAATCACAGTGATCAGCGACTTATAACTTATAGGACTGCGATATTGCGGCGGGAAATCAGACACTAACTGACACTTTTGACACTTTTTGGGAACCCGTGACACCAATACAATGACCAGTGCTAAAAATATGTCACTGTACTAATGGCTGCACTGAACAAAGCAAACAGAATATTGGCATTAAAAAGGGGATCAACTCCAGAGATAAAGCAATAATTCTCCCGCTCTACAAGACTCTGGTCCGGCCGCACCTGGAGTATGCGGTCCAGTTCTGGGCACCAGTCCTCAGGAAGGATGTACTGGAAATGGAGCGAGTACAAAGAAGGGCAACAAAGCTAATAAAGGGTCTGGAGGATCTTAGTTATGAGGAAAGGTTGTGAGCACTGAACTTATTTCCTCTGGAGAAGAGACGCTTGAGAGGGGATATGATTTCAATGTACAAATACCGTACTGGTGACCCCACAATAGGGAGAAAACTTTTTCGCAGAAGGGAGTTTAACAAGACTCGTGGCCACTCATTAAAATGAGAAGAAAAGAGGTTTAACCTTAAACTACATAGAGGGTTCTTTACTGTAAGAGCGGTAAGGATGTGGAATTCCCTTCCACAGGCGGTGGTCTCAGCGGGGGGGCATCGATAGTTTTAAAAAACTATTAGATAAGCACCTGAATGACCGCAACATACAGGGATATACAATGTAATACCGACATATAATCACATACATAGGTTGGACTTGATAGACTTTTTTCACCCTCACCTACTATGTAAATGACACTGGCTGGGGAGAGGTTAACATCAGGGGTGATCAAAGAGTTAACTGTGTGCCTGACCAGTGTTTATGTGTACAGTGGGAGGTGCTTTTACTAGGGAAAGAGATGGAATTCCATCCCTTCCCTCCTGTCAGAGCGGCGATCTGCCTTGTTTACATAGGCAAATCGGCGTTTCTGCCTAGCGATCGGCGGGTGCCAGCAGACATTGAGTCTGCAGTACCTGAAGATCAGTTCTGTGTATAAGATCAGCTGTGTATAATAACAACAGAAGTGAGCCAGAGGCACGATTGCACGCCCATCTACCTAGAAGCAGTGGTGGCTGGTGCTGTATATTTTGGGGGGGCAGCAAACAAGACATCTCGCCACATCACCCGCGGTCAGTCGGTCGCTCAGTCAAACCCCCTACCCCACCGCATTGCTCGCTCGTCCCCTGACCAGCCCCGCATTTTCCACATCTAGGTTGCGGGCAGTTTCGGCTCCTTCCTGCGTCTTCTCCTCCTCAGCAACAGCTTCCTCCTCGGCGGCTTCCCTCTTCCTTCACTCAGCGGCCAATACGATCGCTTCTCCTCTTGGCCAATCGGCTCTTAAGACCTGCTTCCTGATTGGCTGGAAGAAGAGTCAGGATAGCCAATATTAATTTGCTATTGTCACACGAATGGGTGGGCTCGGGGCGCAGTGCTCTGCGCCCCGAACCCACCCTTTTTTTAAACCAATTAGAGCCTCAGGCTGTAATCATGTGCTTCAAAAAAAAAAAAAGAACCATTGAAATCCATGTGTCCGGTGCCCTGCATGTGTATTAGGGAGTGGGTGCATGGATTAGGGGGGCGATGCCCCTGTGCCCCTAATGAAGCGGTCTCCACTGATCGCTTACTTCCTGTCAGAACGGTGATCTGCCTTGTCTACAAAGGCAGAAGGCTGTTCTGGCTCTCTGCCAAACGATCGGCGGGTGCCAGCGGACATCGAGTCTGCGGTACCCGCAGATCAGCTCCCTCTGTGTATAATCACAGCGGGAGTGAGCCACCGGTGGCGCGCATGCGCACCCCCTACCAGGAAGTGTCGGATCACATATTAGGCACATGATCTGGCACAGCTGAGTCGCCTTATTTCTAGGTTATACGGTCGGCAAGCAGTTAATAAATAGAGAGAAAAATAATATGTATATTTTATATCTGCCTAGGGTTTAACTTTCAGTTTTCTGATTCTGAAGCTACAGTGAAGCCAAACGAGCCGGGCGAAAATTTGAACAGAGGCGAAAAAAAGGTTCTTGAGGAGGGTTTATGCCCAAGGAACGGAGATGAAGTCACTCTCTAGTGGTGCACAGCCAACACCGAACGCTGTGAGCCATGGCGCCTCCCCTGTTCAGGCCAGAGAAGCCTAAGCAGCGCCGTATAATATTCATCCGTCACTCTCGTTTGGCCTTTGACTTGACGCAGTTGCTGCGTCCAGCGGTGTAGTAAATCTACAGCGGTGTCAGATTAAAGGCGTTCATTACTGTCGCGATTTTTCCCATGTGACAAGTCAGATGCGGCGCTCAGAAAAAGGCAGCAGATTAATGGATTTTATAACTTTGAAATGGGAACTTTAACCGCGGCTGTTTGATGAACGGACTTCAGCAGCAGTTGCGGCGCTTCCTTACCTGCAGTGGCGGTTCGCGGGCGGACTTTAACCGTTGCAGCTTATGAACACGGCAGATCTGTAACAGAGCCACATCAAACAAAAATCTAGATTACACAATATTCATAATGATGGCAAAACTCCATATATCACTGTGTAAAAAAAAAATGCCTTACATAGTATTACACCTTGTGTGCCGACACCGAGGCAAGCTTTGCTCGTGCAGCACTTCCTGTCACGCGAACCGACTTTCCTTCACAGAGATATAGTCCAGATCTGGAAAGAGGGTTTGAAAAATGTTTCATCTTCTGATAGTCACTTAAGGCAGAGATGAAAAGATGTCCATGTATGTTATAAGTTAGAAAAACTCACAGCCCAACATAAAGGGCACTGTACCTGGTTTTGGTCACCACCCCAGAGCAGTACAGTGTCACAAAAAAAAAAGAAAAAAATTGTAAAAAGAGAAAAAGTTATAAAAATTGAAAAACATTATATATATATATATATATATATATATATATATATACAGTGGGGACGGAAAGTATTCGGACCCCCTTACATTTTTCACTCTTTGTTATATTGCAGCCATTTGCTAAAATCATTTAAGTTCATTTTTTTCCTCATTAATGTACACACAGCACCCCATATTGTACACACAGCACCCCATATTGTACACACAGCACCCCATATTGTACACACAGCCCCCCATATTGTACACACAGCCCCCCATATTGTACACACAGCACCCCATATTGTACACACAGCCCCCCATATTGTACACGCAGCCCCCCATATTGTACACACAGCACCCCATATTGTACACACAGCCCCCCATATTGTACACACAGCACCTCATATTGTACACACAGCACCCCATATTGTACACACAGCCCCCCATATTGTACACACAGCCCCCCATATTGTACACACAGCACCCCATATTGTACACACAGCACCCCATATTGTACACACAGCACCCCATATTGTACACGCAGCACCCCATATTGTACACACAGCACCCCATATTGTACACACAGCACCCCATATTGACAGAAAAACACAGAATTGTTGACATTTTTGCAGATTTATTCAAAAAGAAAAACTGAAATATCACATGGTCCTAAGTATTCAGACCCTTTGCTCAGTATTTAGTAGAAGCCCCTTTTGATCTAATACAGCCATGAGTCTTTTTGGGAAAGATGCAACAAGTTTTTAACACCTGGATTTGGGGATCCTCTGCCATTCCTCCTTGCAGATCCTCTCCAGTTCTGTCAGGTTGGATGGTAAACGTTGGTGGACAGCCATTTTTAGGTCTCTCCAGAGATGCTCAATTGGGTTTAAGTCAAGGCTCTGGATGGGCCATTCAAGAACAGTCACGGAGTTGTTGTGAAGCCACTCCTTCGTTATTTTTGCTGTGTGCTTAGGGTCATTGTCTTGTTGGAAGGTAAACCTTCGGCCCAGTCTGAGGTCCTGAGCACTCTGGAGAAGGTTTTCGTCCAGGATATCCCTGTACTTGGCCGCATTCATCTTTCCCTCAATTGCAACCAGTCGTCCTGTCCCTGCAGCTGAAAAACACCCCCACAGCATGATGCTGCCACCACCATGCTTCACTGTTGGGACTGTATTGGACAGGTGATGAGCAGTGCCTGGTTTTCTCCACACATACCGCTTAGAATTAAGGCCAAAAAGTTCTATCTTGGTCTCATCAGACCAGAGAATCTTATTTCTCACCATCTTGGAGTCCTTCAGGTGTTTTTTAGCAAACTCCATGCGGGCTTTCATGTGTCTTGCACTGAGGAGAGGCTTCCGTCAGGCCACTCTGCCATAAAGCCCCGACTGGTGGAGGGCTGCAGTGATGGTTGACTTTCTACAACTTTCTCCCATCTCCCGACTGCATCTCTGGAGCTCAGCCACAGTGATCTTTGGGTTCTTCTTTACCTCTCTCACCAAGGCTCTTCTCCCCCGCTAGCTCAGTTTGGCTGGACGACCAGCTCTAGGAAGGGTTCTGGTCGCCCCAAGCATCTTCCATTTAAGGATTATGGAGGCCACTGTGTTCTTAGGAACCTTAAGTGCAGCAGAAATTTTTTGTAACCTTGGCCAGATCTGTGCCTTGCCACAATTCTGTCTCTGAGCTCTTCAGGCAGTTCCTTTGACCTCATGATTCTCATTTGCTCTGACATGCACTGTAAGCTGTAAGGTCTTATATAGACAGGCGTGCGGCTTTCCTAATCAAGTCCAATCAGTATAATCAAAGACAGCTGGACTCAAATGAGGGTGTAGAACCATCTCAAGGATGATCAGAAGAAATGGACAGCACCCGAGTTAAATATATGAGTGTCACAGCAAAGGGTCTGAATACTTAGGACCATGTGATATTTCAGTTTTTCTTTTTTAATAAATCTGCAAAAATGTCAGCAATTCTGTGTTTTTCTGTCAATATGGGTTGCTGTGTGTACTTTAATGAAGAAAAAAAATAACTTAAATGATTTTAGCAAATGGCTGCAATATAACAAAGAGTGAAAAATGTAAGGGGGTCTGAATACTTTCCGTCCCCACTGTATATATATATATATATATAAAATGTTTTTCAATTTTTATAACTTTTTCTCTTTTTACAATTTTTTTCTTTTTTTTTGTGACACTGTACTGCTCTGGGGTGGTGACCAAAACCAGGTACAGTGCCCTTTATGTTGGGCTGTGAGTTTTTCTAACTTATAACATACATGGACATATATATATATTGTGAGAGTGAGAGCCCCTGTCTCAGTGAAAATGGGTGTAAAATGGACACAGGACTCTCAAAGAGGCAGTTTGAGAAGTCCCAGTAGAAGATTGGTGTGCAGAGAAAACTATGCTTTAATTCTTCTCTGGATTTTGTAAGTCTGGATTGAGGCTGGAAACTTGAAGACTTCAAAGAGCATTAGGAGGGATGGAGTCTTCAGTCTTGTGTCCGGGCTTTCCAGAAGTTCTGCAGGTTGTGTGTGTGTCCAGGTGCACACACTCATTTTCTGCCAACACCTTTTGGGATGAATTAGAGCGGAGACTGCGAGCCAGGCCTTCTCGTCCACATCAGTGCCTGACCTCACAAATACAGTTCTGGAAGAATGGTCAAGCATTCCTATAGACACACTCCTAAACCTTGTGGACAGCCTTTCCAGAAGAGTTGAAGCTGTAATAGTTTCAACTCTTGGTGTCATTTGGTCATTGATGGAATTGTGCCACATCGTTGGTTTCATTGGGAGGAGTTGTGCCCCATCCCCGGCGTCATTAGGAGGATTCATGCCCCATCATTGTTTTCATTGGGCCCAATTGTTGGTGTCATTGGAAGGAACTGTGCCCCATTGTTGGTGTCAGTGGGAGGAATTTTGCCCCACCTGTGTCACTGGGCCCAATTGTTGGTGTCATTGATGGAATTGTGCCACATCGTTGGTATCATTGAGAGGAATTGTGCCCCATTGTTGGCATCAGTGGATGAAAAAGTGCTCCAAGGGCCAGATAAAAGCATGCAAAGGTTCACATCTGCCGCCCCCCAGGCCGCAGTTTTGCATCAGTGGAAGGGATTGTGCCCCATTGCTGGTGTCATTCGGAGGATTCATGCCCCATCATTGGTGTTATTGGGCCCAATTGTTGGAGTCATTGGGGGGAATTGTGCCCCATTGTTGGTGTCCATCTCCAGCATCCTGCTGAGCGGCTTAAAGGTGCCTCCAGCCAGGGCTACAAGAATACATTTCACCTTTATAAAAAAAAAGAAAAAGGAAATACATAAAACACATTCTAATACCAACAAATTATTAGCTGCAAAAAAATCACACTTGTCTTTACTGGTTCAAAATATTCAGAATAAAATTTTGTTTAAAAGCAACAATACTGCAGAAATCCCCCCAAGGGTACGGATTAATATCAACACCATTAGCACATCGTATATATGGATATTAATTCAGCCGCTATGCCAGATTATATCTATGCATTACCATTAAATAATACACATGCTTTATATATACAGTGTCTCACAAAAGTGAGTACACCCCTCACATTTTTGTAAATATTTTCTTCTATCTTTTCATGTGACAACACTGAAGAAATGACACTTTGCTACAATGTAAAGTAGTGAGTGTACAGCTTGTATAACAGTGTAAATTTGATGTCCCCTCAAAATAACTCAACACACAGCCATTAATGTCTAAACCGCTGGCAACAAAAGTCAGTACACCCCTAAGTGAAAAGGTCCAGTTGGGAGCTAGAAAGGTGATACATAGTCTGAAGCACTAGAGAGCTGGGTTCTTTCTCCCCAAGAGGATTCCAAAGCCTTAGGGGCTGCTTCCCTTGGGTAGCCCATGGACTATGTAGCTGTTTAGATGCCTCACTGGTGTCAGTACTGACGGCCAAGATGGACCTTGTTAGAAGCTTGTGAGCCAGAGGCTGTGGGCCTCTCCATCTGCTATAGTTGGGCGCCATGTTGCTGGCTAACACCGACAGGTCTTGCCCCAGTGTTGGTTCTTCTGAGGTATGCTTGGTACCTAACTTAGGCATTACAGTCAACAGTCTTTCTCCAGCCTAGTCCCTAACTCAGGGTTGGTTGTCCCAGCATACATGCACAGGTGGAGTCCCAAGACAAGGAAATCAATTAAGGCAGTTCTCAAGACTTGGCATCTTCAGGGTGTACTGCAGGTCCTCCTACATGTTAAAGGCTCCAAGACAGATGGTGAGTGAGCTAGCAAGTGAGGCTCCGGGATCCCCTGTCCCTTTTTTATGGCTATAGGACCTGTGGGTTGGACCCAAAAAGCCCGCCAAGAAAAATCTAGGAAACGGTGACACAACATTTAACTCTCTTCCAACAGGCCAGCAATCTAGCTAAACTAACAGTAGGCAACCTGTCTACAAGCTGATTGCAGGACCTCACCACTAGGTATCTGGTCTAGAGAAGGACTGTCTCACTCACTTGAACGTGTCCAGAGGAAGCTGGAAGGTGGCAGTTGTCCTGGAGACTTGTGAGTAAAGACCCTAAATTGATCCATGTGACTGCGTAGTGTTCTGGAGATTGCATTCGGTACCAATAGTTGCGCATTGGTGCAAGGTTACCAGATACCAAAGAGACTTACCTCATGAGCTACAGCTGTGAGTCCTTAGAGTTCTCAGAAATCTGCCTCATGGTCTTAAGGCCAAAGGCCGGTTATGAGTGGTAGTGAGAAACACTTGGCACCAGGAGCAACAGGAGCAAGATACTGGAGAGGAGCCCAATAATCTGGCAAAGAGGAGGTGCATTGCTTAAATCAGGAAGTTTATGGGAGGAGCAAAGGATTCAAGGTTCACCTCAAACAATACACAAAGCAAGGTTTTCTAAGGAATTATCAGGGAGCTGTCCAGCATCTCAGGTGACACAGCAAGGAGAAACACAACCAGACTCCACAAAGGTTCCAGATTCAGATCTGGATCCTGACACCAAACTTGGCTGAACAGAATCTGGCAGCACACTGTAAAATCCAATGCTTCTAAAATTTTATTGTTACAGACGAGTAACAAACCCCCATCTGGGACCTCCTCCTCTGGCTTGTTTCAGCTAAAACTATACTTAGTCTCTATGAGGTTTCAGGTGGGATCTGAGGCTTGCGCCTGCAACCATGGGCCAAACCCTTGCATTCCTCCTTGAAAAATGGCGGCACACTGTCAAATCCAATGTTTGTAAAGCTTTATTGTTACAAAGGAGCAACCAAACCCCAACTGAGACCTCGTCCGCTGACATAAAATAGGGAAGAAAAGTAGAAAACTGACTTTTAAGGTTGCCACTATAATCCTATTAGGAAAAGAACGGGTCTCACATTATAGTAAAATATCAAAATTTATTAAATCACATTAAAAGCGTGTAAAAAGAAGAGTACATAGACATGTCTGATTGATGCAATGTCCCATATGGATATATAGGATAGGCTGAACATAGGAAACCATATAGATGGCTTGTAGAGTAATGTTAAAGTAGTCTAAGAAGATCTCTTCTGACTGGAGGCCGAACTACTGGATTCGCAGTAACAGAGCTAATGCATCACTACGTGTTTCGCCAAAGGCTTCTTCAGGAGGTCCTATTGGTACCTGGCTAAAAAAGCCTCCAGGGAACACAGGGCATGCAATCCATGGCAAAACGCACTATCGAGGAAAGGAGGGAGGAGGGAAAGGTGGGGAGGGGTAGAAGAGCAAAAAAGGATAAAAAGAAAAGGATATAAGGAGCAAGGGACCGGCTCCAGAAGAAAAGATCACACACCCTATTGACGGGCCTTATCTATTGATGATAGCTTGGAAAATTGTCCAAATAGACATCAATATGCAAGTGCATGCATTCATACAATCTGCTGGACCCCAAAACCAACAGAGATTGTGGCCTCTGTATTAGAAATTCACTCAAACGCCAGTCCTGCTCCAGAACGTGTGGGACGTCAGAACATATTCTGGAACAATTTTTCGTTTTTGGCATATGCTGCCGGCATTTCCTTGGACTTACTGCTTAGCGCTTGCACCCGTTTATCCAAAAGAGTGACTCGTGATAACGGGCCTTGGACAGGGCAATGGAAGACTTTTAATTCTTTGGCTGTATTGGTTTGTCTGGTAGAACCATTCTGATATATGTATTCCAAACGACGAGTTAGCTATAAATTGGATTCAAACATAAAAAAAAATAAAAAATCTAGTTATTATCTGTCCTGCTAAGTTTCCCTAAGAAAGATTTTTTACTTTTTGGCTCCGTCGATGGAATAGTTTTTTTCTCTTTCTCTCTCCCTCTCTCTGTGCCATTTCTTCGTCCCCATCCTTTCCAGGTCACTAATTTTCTTGCTTAGAGTTCACTCTTCACAGACTGATCTGCTGTCTCTTTTTAATGAGGTTATTTCTGGGTTATTAGCTACAGTGTTATATGATACCTTATGTGAAATTCCTAATTGATGTAAATCAAACAAGGCCGGCTGGGGAAAAAAAAAAAAAAAATCAGAACGATCTTTCAGAATTTTTTTTGCGGGCTCCGATCTGTTATACGGATCTCATATTTAAAGGCAGCTCTCGCACCACAGCTTGTGTCAGCCTAATAAGACAAATAAATCTCTTTTTATTCATACATTAGCGAGTTCAAAGGAGTGGAAAGGGAGGAAAGGCACTGGCATTTTGCTTTGCTGAATAAGCTGCGGATAGAAATTAGACGGAAGGTATTTAGTAGGTGGAGTTTAATTGTCCCGCTCGATAAGCTCAACAACGCATTTTTATTAACGCCATCTCGCAGAAGCAGTTAAACTTTAGCTTCACACTTCGGAAATGGAGATTTAGAAGCAGCTTAGAAATATGGTATAGGTCATAATGAGACTTAAGGTGGCCACTGACTGACTAAGGCGGTCAAATATGCAGGCAGAATCCAACCGTCTTCCAATCATTATGGGCACCTATTTTGACTCGGTCTTCAGAGTATGCATGCTTAAAGTGGACCTATCATCAGATATTTTTTATTCATTTAACGTGTGCATATGCTAAGTACTGTACACTCACCAGCCACTCAATTAGGTACACCTTGCTAATATTGGGTTGGATCCCCTTTTTCCTTCAGAACTGCCCTCATTCTTTGTGGCATAGATTCAACAAGGTGTTGGAAACATTCCTCAGAAATTTTGGTCCATGTTGACATGATAGCATCACGCAGTTGCTGCATTTTGGTGGCTGCACATCCATGATCTTCCATTCCACCACATCCCAAAGGTGCTCTATTGGATGATATCTGGTGACTATGGGGGCCATTGGAGTACAGTGACCTCATTGTCCAGTGGTGAGATGATTTGAGCTTTGTGACATGGTGCATTATCCTGCTGGAAGGAGCCATCAGAAGATGGGGACACTGTAGTCATAAAGGGATGGACATGGTCAGCAACAATACTCAGGTAGGCCGTGGGGTTTAAATGATGCTCAATTGGTACTAAGGGGCCCAAAGTGTGCCAAGAAAATAGTATCAGTGATACAAGGCAGGACGGATCCATGCTTTCATGTTGTTTATGCCAAATTCTGACCCTTCTATCTAAATGTTGCAGCTGAAATCGAGACTCATCAGACCAGGCAACGTTTTTCCAATCTTCTATTGTCCAGTTTTGGCTAGCTTGTGGGAATTGTAACCTCAGTTTCCTGTTCTTAGCTGACAGGAGTGGCACCCGATGTGGTCTTCTGCTGCTATAGCCCATCTGCTTCAAAGTTTGATGTGTTGTGCCCTCAGAGATGGTATTCTGCATACCTTGGTTGTAACAAGTGGTTATGTGAGGTACTGTTGCCTTTCTATCATCTGGAACCAGTCTGCCCATTCTCCTCTGACATCAACAAGGCATTTTCCTCCACACAACACCCGCTCACTGGATATTTTCTCTTTTTCCCACCATTCTCTGTAAACTCGAGAGAAGGTTGTGAAAATCCCAGAAATACTCAGACCAACCCATCTGGCATCAACAACCATGCCAATGTGAATGTCAAAATCACTTAAATCCCCTTTCCTTCCCATTCTGATGCTCAGTTTGAACTTCAGTTGACTTCACCACCTCCACCAGTTACCACCTTCACCACCAGTTGTCTTCACCACCTCTAGATGCCTAAATGCATTGAGTTGCTGCCATATGATTGGTTTATTAGCAATTTGTGTTACCAGGCAATTGAACAGGTATACCTAATAAAATAGCCAGTAAGTGTATAAGCTTAACATTTCCAGGCAGTACCGGGACAGCTTTGTCCACTGCCCAGGGCAAGGATGCAGAACTGCACCCCTGTTCTAAATACATGCCGTAGAATGGGTGTAGCACCTTATTAGGGTTATGGTTAGGGTTGGGGTTAAGGGTTGGGGTTAGGGTTTTCCCTTGAAGAACAAGGTTAGGACTCAGGGATTGGAATAGGGACCTATTCCAAAGGTCAAAAGGCATGTCCCCATAGGTCAAGTGTCAAGAGGTGTGGCTGACCCACCCCCACCAAAGTGTTCTGCCTACCTCAACTAAGTCGGGGAATGAACAAATCGGTGAAAGCGCTTTTCCCGACTTGTTCTTTGCTGCCTTGCTTTGGCTGTCCATGGTTGGCATGGAGTGTGCACTGCCCTTGCATGGCCAATTGCTTACTTTCTTGTGACTAGAAGGTAGCTGCGCATGCATGGCATATTTTTGTGTCAGTCTTGGGTGGATGGGGTGAAAAGTGGGCATATTGGAGCACAGCGTGACAGCAGTATGTTGGGTAGGTGCAATGTGGCAGGAGAAAGCACACAGTCCCAGATTGCCAACAATGGTGTATTGCAGAACAGTACAAACAAGCCCGCGGGAAGGCTCCCCCGACCAAAGCTCTGTGTTTGAATGGAAACATGGAGCAGCGGCTTGGCTCAGGTGCCCCTATAGCAAGCTGCTTGCTGTGGGGGCACTCGGCAGGAGGAAGGGGCCAGGAGCGCCGGCGAGGGACCCGAGAAGAGGAGGATGTGAGCTGCTCTGTGCAAATTCACTGCAACAGAGCAGGTAAGTATGACATGTTTGTTATTTTTAAACTAAAAAATACAAGACATTATTATCACTTTAAATACACAAAAATAATTCCCAGGGCACTACGGGTTAGCTAAAGAGACAGCATTGCACAGACGTTTTCTTTGTCAGAGCTATCTGATAAGGGAGGAGTGTGTCCTGTGATGACCCAATGAATTATTTCATATTAATATTCCCTTTAATAGCCACAAGAGATAAATCCATGTTTTCTGCACAAAATGCCTTTACAGCTCCAGATATGAAACATATTAAAAACAATATATTGTAAAAAGTAGCCATCTGATTGATATCAGTGCCCTGCACAATCTTTTCCCTAGGGCAGTGGGTGGGACCCGCAGGCTCCACCCACTACAGGCTTCCTGCAGATAATTTACAGGGGTGGGCGGAGGCAAGACCAGTCACTCTGCACAAGGGGTGAGAGGGCAGTGACTGGTCTTTATTACAGGAAGTTCCTACACAGAGGCAAAGTACAGGAGTTGTTTCATGCTGGATAACTGTGGAGAAAACGCACAAAGGACACCAAGATTCAAGAATAGTCTTGGCTGTTGTCTTCAGACTGTTCAGTTTTAAGGTCCATTTTTAATCAAAATAAGG
Organism: Aquarana catesbeiana; assembly: GCF_042186555.1. Classification (NCBI taxonomy): domain Eukaryota; kingdom Metazoa; phylum Chordata; class Amphibia; order Anura; family Ranidae; genus Aquarana; species Aquarana catesbeiana. Next base: position 271,145,856 of record NC_133334.1, on the reverse strand, counting down.
TCACCTTCCAACGCTGTATAATAAAAGACAACATATATTGGACTATTCTTAAAAGAATCGCATCACAATTTTTATTTAGTAGAAATGTAAAATAATTCTGTACAATCAGGACCCTTTAAGCATTTACAAGGCTCAACCTTGTGGGACTCCAACTTGATTCTCATTTGAATAACTTAGCCAGCCTAATCAAAACACGGTATAAATTAGGCGTATATAGCGCGGCATAGCACTAATGTACACACTCCATAAATCAGCGCTGTGCCCGTAATTTACAAGGTGTACATCTTGTAAAATGTGCTGCAACGTTACTAATGCTGGTGGCTTTCCATTGACCTGCCTTATCTCAGTAATTAAGTCCATGTCATCAACCGGCTGCCTCAAACAAAGTGGCCTTTTCAGTCGGTGCGCATAGACGACCTGGTGCAGGATGGTCTGCATGTACTTACATCACGGGATTCAGGAGAAGGATCAGTACCACAGTCCAGACAAGGGATAGCCTTGACACAGTTGCCCGGTTTAAAGGGAAAGGGACCTTTTTTAAAAGCCATTCCTAGCTAGAAGTAAGATGAGCTCCTCATTTTAAAGCCCAGATGAAATTTCAGTTTAAAATAGCTCAATGCATTCCAGGTGCATAAAAATAAGAGGTGTGTAATGTCCTATAATTCAATTTATTTGGAATGTAGCCACAGCCTGAGTGGAAAAGTCTGTCTGCTATGGTGCCTCCAGCAGGTGACACTGACTCACCCGAGGCAAAAGTGATGATTGGTCTTTACCAGAGCTCTTGAAGGTGGAGATGGGTCAGAGACCTTAGTTGCCTTGGTTTACTTTGCTGCAAACTTTCACCAGGTCACTACCCTCAGGATTGCCCCAACAATGGGTTAGCAGAAAAAGAATTGTTACAGAGTGGAGACCTTACGCTAGGCAGTGAGCAAGAGAATAACTGGGTCCAGGCAAGGGTCAAGCAGGACAATAGCCAGGTCCAAGCAGGGGTCAATGTAGACAGAAAGCAAGAGAATAAAGCTCTTTGCACAAGGGTAGTTAGTGCTTATATACCCTTCCTGGTAGGAGGACATGCCCAACATCATTACTGGAAACTCTGGAAATCCTGGAAGTGATTCCATGAGTGCCATTGGAAATCTTGGCAGGGATTCTGTGAGTACCACTGAAAGTCTTGGCATGGATTCTTCAACAAGGGGATAGCAAGAAGAGAATGGATACAGCATGGAGAGCTTACACTAAGTAGCAGGCAAGAGATTAGCTGGGTCCAGGCAAAGGTCAAACATGACAATAGCTAGGTCCAGGCAGGGGTCAATGTAGACAGAAAGCAAGAGAATAAAGCTCTTTGCACAAGGCTAGTTAGTGCTTAAATACCCTTCCTGGTTAGAGGACATGCCCAACATCATTACTGGAAACTCTGGAAGTCATTCCGTGAGTGCCATTGGAAATCTTGGCAGGGATCCTGTGAGTACCATTGTAAGTCATGCCAAAGATTCTCCAACAAGGGGATTGCATGAAGAGAATGGATATGGAGCGGAGAGCTTACACTAAGTAGCAGGCAAGAGATCAGCTTGGTCCAGGCAAGGGTCAAGCATGACAATAGCCAGGTCCAGGTAGGGGTCAATGTACACAGAAAGCAAGAGAATAAAGCTCTTTGCACAAGGGTATTTGGTGCTCAAATGCCCTTTCTGGTTAGAGGACATGCCCAACATCATTACTGGAAACTCTAGAAGTCCTGGAAGGGAAACCGTGAGTACTGTTGGAAGTCCTGGCACGGATTCTTCAACAAAGGGCTAGCAAGAAGAGAATGGATATGGAGTGAAGACCTTACACTAGGTAGCAGGCAAGAATATACACGAGTCCAGGTAAGGGCCAAACACGACAGCAGTCAGGTCCATCTACCAGTCTTGGTAGATGGCAAATGAGAGCGTAATCAGGTTAATCTAAGTCTGCAATGGTCTGTCTGAAATGGTGCCCCCAAGCAGATAACATGGGCTCATTATTATTATTATTATTATTTAAAGTACTTATATAGCACCATCAATTTACACAGCGCTTTACATATACATTGTACATTCACATCAGTCCCTACCCTCAAGGAACTTACAATCTAAGGTCTCTAACTCACATTCATATGCTAGGGCCAATTTAGACAGAAGACAATTAACCTACCAGCATGTCTTTGGAGTGTGGGAGGAAACTGGAGCACCTGGAAGAAACCCACGCAGGCACAGGGAGAACAGGCAGATAGTGTCGTGGTTGGGATTTGAACCAGCGATCCTTTTTACAGCTAGGTTAGAGTGCTACCGACTACACCACTGTGCCGCCCACCCACTACACCAGTGCTCATGCCAGGTACAGGGTCTAAGCTATAGACCCTGTACCAGTTGGTCTTCAACAGAGCTTCTGAAGGTGGAGATGGGTCAGACCCTAGTGGCCTGATTTAGTTTGCCGAAAACATTCACCAGGTCATGGCCCTTAAGACCGCCCAACAAGAGGATAGCAGGAACAGAATGGCTATCATATAGAGACTAGATGCTAGGCAGAAGGTAGGAAAATAGTCAGTCCCAGGTGGGAATCAGGGCAAACGGCAAGCAAGAGAGTAGTCAGGTTGAGGCAGTGGTCAATGTAGACGGCAAGCAATATTAAATCTCTTTGCACAAGGGTAGTTGGTGATAAGATATAGCACCAACAACTTCAAAGCTGGTGCTTAAAACCCTTCCAAGTTAGAGGGCAGGCCCAACATCATTACTGGGAACTTTGGAAGTCCTAGAAGGGATTCTGTAAGTGCCACTGGAAGTCCTGGCATGGATTCTTTAACAATGGGTTAGCAAGAAGAGAATGGATACAGAGTGGGAACCTTATACTAGGCAGCAAGCAAGAGAAAAGCCAGGTCCAGGCGAGGGTCAAGCAGGACAATAGCCAGGTCCAGGCAGGGGGAGTGGTAGATGGCAAACAAGAGAGTAATCAGGTCTGTCTAGATCGGCAGTGGTCTGTCTGTAATTGTATCCTGCAGCAAGTAACACAGGCTCACCCCACTCACAGGGTATAGGTGATAGTTGGTCTTCAACAGAGCTCCTGAAGGTGGTGATGGGTCCGAGACCCTAGTGGCCTGATTAACTTTGTTGCAAACTGTCACCAGGTCATGGCCCTTAGGATTGCCCAACATTTTCTTTAATTTGGCTTTTGTTCTTTGCACCCCTTCCAGTTCTGCAGCATCCTTTCATGAATTGGTTCTCAAATAACCTAAAAAAAGTCTGAAATCCAAAAACACTCCTCCCACCAAAAAAGAAAACCCGACAAACAAAAGATAATACATGTATAAGAATACATTCATTTTTTTTTTCCAGTGAGCTGCATTTGGCAAGCATTAACTAGATCGCGGCGGTGGAGCTCGCTCACTTAACCTCGACATGTTGAATTTCTGGGACACTTTGTATCTATTTTTGTGATGGAACTGACAGTCGCGTTGACACGCGGTTCCGTCTAAGTCACATGCACAGAGACAAAATGAAATCTATCACTAACCCTGAAAGACAGAGAGAATGTGCAGAGCTCACAATGACACTCCGCTTATTGTACTTTCCAGCCCGGCAGAAGAAGCAGTTTTTTTTTTAGCGAGCGAGAAAAAGAGGGAAGTTTGCAGAAAGTGCCGAGTCGGCAGAAATTGCTCTTTATTTAGTGTTTAATTTGTCCTCATCACGGCATACATATGGAAACTTTTAGATTTCCAAAGAGGAAACTACTCTGACAAGACATTAGCATATGTGTTGGAGGATTTAGGAAGACTGATGTAAGGAGTCTGTCTCAGACTTCCATCTCAATACTCCACTAGAAGCCATCTGGAGGGTGGGGAGACCGGCTTCCTGGCGGGTGAAAAAAAATGATATTGAATATGTTTATCTGTTTTCACCTTGAAAGATCTGCGGTTTGATTTTACACAGTACAAATATTATGAGGATCTTAAAGCAGAACTTCAGGTAAAAATTGTCAATAACTTGCCCTGCTAAAGTAACAATACAAAAACATATTATCAGTTGATGCCGCAATAAGCCCCTTCGATCTGGTGATGTCTACTGCAGTATTTCCTCTCTGCCTCTAGGTGTCACCAACTGCAGTAATTCCTCTCTGCCTCTAGGTGTTGCCAACTGCACTACTTCCTTTCTGCCTCTAGGTGTCACCAACTGCAGTACTTCCTCTCTGTCTATAGGTGTTACCGACTGCAGTACTTCCTCTCTGCCTCTAGGGGTTCATCAATTGCAGTACTTCCTCTCTGCCTCTAGGGGTTCAGCAATTGCAGTACTTCCTCTCTGCCTCTAGGTGTCACCAACTGCAGTACTTCCTCTCTGCCTCTAGGTCTCACGAACTGCAGTACTTCCTCACTGCCTCTAGGTGTCACCGACTGCAGTGCTTCCTCTCTGCCTCCAGGGGTTCGCCAACTGCAGTACTTCCTCTCTTCCTCTAGGTCAGCATTTCTCAACCTTTTCAACACAGAGGAACCCTTAAATTTAACTTGCCAGTCTCAGAGGAACCCCTGCTACCTCTTGATAGATTTAGTGATCATCAGTGGGAAGAATGCTGCTTACACTGTCACTGAGAAGAATTACCCCCTTACAGATATCTAAAAAGATCAATCATTTTAGAGGGAACTTATTTGAGAGGCAGAAATTGCTTATTGCTCAAGGAACCCCTAACTACCTCTGAAGGAACCCTAGAGTTCCATGGAACCCTTGTTGAGAAACCCTGCTCTAGGTGTTGCCAACTGCAGTACTTCCTCTCTGCCTCTAGGTGTTGCCAACTGCTGTACTTCCTCTCTGCCTCTAGGGGTCACCAACTGCAGTACTTCCTCTCTGCCTCTAGGCGTCACCAACTGCAGTAATTCCTCTATGCCACTGGGGGTCACCAACTGCAGTACTTCCTCTCTGCCTCTAGGGGTCACCAACTGCAGTACTTCCTCTCTGCCACTAGGGGTCACCAACTGCAGTACTTCCTCTCTGCCTCTAGGCGTCACCAACTGCAGTACTTCCTCTCTGCCACTAGGGGTCACCAACTGCAGTACTTCCTCTCTGCCTCTAGGTATCACCAGTCCTAATGGTTGAGTGACAATTTCATTAAGCTCATTTACCTGTGAACCCAGGCTGTCGTTCACATGCCCACTGGGGGGCGCCATCATGCGGCCTAGGCTTATTGTATTACTGCACGGAATGGTGCTCACATGTCATGTGCAGCTCAGATAAGAAGGAAGGACTTTCCTTGGAGGAGAAGATGAAGGACCCATGATGCCATCAGATCAGAAGACTCCTGGATGAAATGTATGTATGATATACTGTGCTGGTCATGACACTGTCTGCATGGAGTTTGAATATTCTCCCTGTGCATGCGCGGGTTTCTTTCTCGTATTCCGGTTTTCTCTCAGACCCCAAAAACACGTGTAGCGGTACCCCCGTAAGGGCTGCTAATAGACTCTGTACCCCACTGATTACCCTGACTCTGCAAATCCTCTCTTACCTCTGACACCCTGGGTCCCGTCATGTCACCAGCTGTGGTAGTAAATAGAGACTCACACAGTATTAAAGAAACAGTTCAAATATGTTTACTGTATTATCATAATACAAGATACATATATATATATATATATATATATCAACTTTGTCAGTAATTGAAACACTCCTGTGTACACCGCCCTTCATCTTAAACGTATCAAGTAAACACAATATATTGGTGTAAAGTTCCCTTAAAGGGGTTGTAAACTTTTGTGTTTTTTCACCTTAACACATCCTATGCATTAATGTGAAAAAACACCAGGCGGTGACCGCCCCCCCCCCAGCATCCCCGTTTTACTTGCCTGCGCCCTGGAACTTCACCCGCCGGGGGCGCGCTGTCTCTCTGCCTGGGGTTCTCGGCTAGTGATTGGATAGATTGATAGCAGCGCAGCCATTGGCTCCCGCTACTGTTGATCAAATCCAATGACGCGGGAGCGCCGGGGGGGCGGGGCCGAGTCATACATTCGGTGGCTATGGGCACTGAATGCTGGACTCGGGAGCGCGCGCCCGCAAGGTAACCCCCTCGGGGAAGCGCTTCCCTTAGGGGGTTATCTGACACGGGGAGGAGCCGCAAGAGCCGCCGGGGGACCCCAGAAGACGAGGTTCGGGGCCACTCTGTGCAAAATGAGCTGCACAGTGGAGGTAAGTATGATATGTTTGTTATTTAAAAAAAAAACAAAAAAAAAAAACAAACCCTTAAAATCACTTTAATTGTGGATGAACACAAATATTAACTCAATCACAGAAACCTATGTGAACAGGTGAACAGAAGAGTAGACACCGGGGACTATATCTTATGTGTCAGATCTTTCCCTTCTGCCTCCTACACTCACAGGCCAGCAAATCCTACACTATATGGAAAACAGTATAAACAATATTATATTCAATAGGATGGCTCCCTTTAGCAGCTCAATGCAATAAAGGCAGATGAGGGAAAAGATGGTAAAAAGGTGGAAAAGGGTATTCCTTGAAATCCAGATGTCTTCAGCTAGCCTCTTTATGTTGTAGATAAAGTCGTCCAAAATGGCAAGGTGGAACAAATTTAGCAAAGCTGTGATTTATCCTGGTAGTATTATAACATAGCTCCCAACTGTCCCTGATTTGGAGCAATGTCCCTCTGTCCCTCTTTCCCCCTCATTTGTCCCTCATTTTGGTCTGATCTATATAGTTGTATATAAAATGCACTTTTTATCTTTCAAAAAGTGTTTCCCAGCGCTAAACCTTTTATCCAAATTCTAAATTGCTGCATTTGTAAATTTTAAAAGCCAATATAAAGGAATAGTGGTGGTAAAAAAAGCTCTTGTGGATCATTAACCTTTTTTTTTGGTTAATTCTCCTTTAGGGGGGTGTGGCAGGGGGCGTGTCCTATGCCTACATGCATTTGCTAGTAGGTGTCCCTAATTCCCATCTCAAAATGTTGGGAGGTGTGTGTTATAACTTCCTTCCTTTATGATTCTAAGATGTTGCCTGATGTGGCTACTGAAATCAGTAATGTATACCGAGCATAGGTATCTGCTTGGTGTGTCCATTTATAATAGAGGATTTAACTTCTGTGGAACTACAAGTACCACCAGCTAAACTGTGTGGGTGATGTTTAACAGCAGTGTCCTTAGCTATGGCCGCTCACCACTCATATGGATTAGATAACGACATACCTCCCAACTTTTCGAGATGGGAATGAGGGTCACCTATTAGCAAAACTATGTAGACATAGGACACACCCCCTGCCACGCCCCTTAAAGTAGTTAAACCCACAAGTCTTTTTTTTAATCACTACTATTTCTTTATATTGGCTTTTTGAAATTTACAAATGCAGCAATTTAGAAATTGGATGAAAGGTTTAGCGCTGGAAAACACTTTTTGAAAGGTGAAAAGTGCATTTTATATACAACTATATAGATCAGACCAAAATGAGGGACAAATGAGGAGGAAAGAGGGGCAGAGGGATATTGCTCCAAATCAGGGATGGACAGTCCCTCGAAATCAGGGACAGTTGGGAGCTATGGATAACCATCCGGAACTCCCTCTCTGTGTCTTGGCTCTGGATAATGGCGGCCGCCCCAGCACAATGCAGCCCTCTGGAATCTGAATTGCAGGCGCCTCTGGATGACCTGGAACACCCTCCGGTCCACTGCACTGAAGAAGCGATGCTGTCCGCAGAGTTCCCTCTGGGTAAAGCTGTCCGGCTCCCCGCTGTGTAGGCCACAAATCGTCAGCAAACTCCCTATCACAGAGATACACAGAGAGGAAAGTTGGCGCTAGCACCAGCCTCAGTGTGGACCCACCGAACTGATATATACCTGAAACATAGGGGGAACTTTAAACAGAATGATTTAAAATGTGATTTAAAATAAGTGCCTATGATAAGTCCATATAGTCCATAGTGTCGTACCTTGAAGGCAGCCCAGTGAGGATGAGAAGCAACTCTTGGAATAGCTGGGGGAGAAAGCATGTCCAGGAAGGAAGTCCATCCGTGGCTGTCTGGAGAAGCGGAGCGGGTTGACCAGTGGTCACCAATGCTTCCTGGACCTCGACCACGCAGGGAGCCGGGGGATGACGATACTTCCGGGTTGAGCAATGGACCAATAGGCTGTGTGGTCGAAGGTCCAGGAAGCGTCGGTGACCACCGGTCAACCCGCTTCTCCAGACACAGCCACGGATGGACTTCCTTCCCGGACGTTTTTATCTATCCACATTTGAAATGCCTGTTATTATTCTACTCTTGTGAGTATGTTTGCACTTTCTGCTCATTAAAACTCCTTGATATACTCCACTTGGAGTGGGGCCTTTGTGCTTTCTTCCCCTCCCTGTCACAAAGACCTCCTGCTGGCAGAGTCAACACGGCGTCCAGAGAGGCTGATCTAGGCTGCGCCAGCCCCTTTTATATCCTCTCCCAGCAGTCTGTTCCGTTCACTCAGCATTCTGTTCCTTGTAGTTCACATCAGTCCTGCTGGCACAGTCACTTCAGCATTCTGAACTACACGTCCCATGATGCTTTGCTCTACATCCTCACACAGGAAGGGAGGAAATTCACGCATAGGGTCCAGCAAACACTAGAGGGAGCCAACCCCACATGAACAACACAGAAAATGTCTCTAAATTGTAAGCATAATAGCCGACCCTGGCTACACATGTTTTGTAGGACCATTGGCTCCTATCTAAATTGGCCCTAGTATGTATGTGAGATAGGGATCTTAGATTGTAAGCTCCTTGGTGGCAGGGACTGTACAGTATGTAGAGCACTGCGTAAATCCTTGGCGCTATCTAAAAAAAAAATTAATTTCAAGTCCTTGACCCTTTTCCAAAAAAACGAGCCGCGCCAATCTACTAGGGCACTATGTGGTTTGGCGCACATGAAAACTTTTTCATGCATTAGCAGATGCAAAGGGGTACCATTACTAATTAATGACACCCCTGCGCATCTAGTAAAGGGCAACGCGTTTCTGTGTGTGTTGGGAACCTATGCAATTTTTCTCAACATACAGTATGAGAGAGTGAGAGTGATAACACCAAATTTAACACACCTGCTCCCCATTCACACCTGAGACCTTGTAACACTAACGAGTCACATGACACCGGGGAGGGAAAACGGCTAATTGGGCCTAATTTGGACATTTTCACTTAGGGGTGTACTCACTTTTGTGAGATACTGTATATAATAATAAATTAAATAAATTACCCCTTACAAAAAAACCCAAAAAAATGAAAAAATAAAATTGGATGAAAAAGCTGAAAAACATAGCAACAAATGATAAAACAGATGATATTTTTGTCTATTGGCTAATAAAAAAAAATTCCAACGTTTAAAATACTTTAAAAGCTTTGTATAGAAACGCTCAAAAACGCCCACAAAAAAAAACGTGACGCTCGGGCGTGAATGCAGCTTTAGTGCTCTGGATTGAGGATATGCTTTGTTCATATTTCATGTCTGAGGTTTACAACCACTTTAAGACCCATTTAAAGGGCCGGTGCAGCCAGGCAGGCAGGAAAGGGGTTAACGGAAGTTCCTTTGAATGCACCTTCAATGTGCTCCACTGACAATGGCGATCTTAGCGGCACTACAGACAACATGGAGCCCGGCAGCCATGTCTGATGCGCTAAATAAACACGGAAGAAAGATTGTGTAGGATTGAACTCTGAACGGATTAATGATGATATAATGGGGTTGTTAATTGTAACATCACATCAAGAAGAGGCCCCTTCGCTGATGAAGTCCCCGCAGGCCTGTCTGTATCGGCGCGAACGTGTGCGGCACGTAATATTAACGACTGAAAGGCGAGCGTTTTAAAAATAGACGCGGGGCCGGTACCCACCGCTTGTCCCCTGTAACCCCCCAATGATTGGAATCTTCTGGGTCTAATTAGTCGGCATTTGTTATTCAGATGAATGGAAATGTGGGGATGGGAGGAGGACGGCTCATCGGGGAATTTGGCGTTCCACAGGTGCACGTATTGTACGGGGACGCATCTGCCTGCGAGAAAATAGAACGCTACCCAGAAGAACTCCGCAGCTGCTGCCATGGTGCCACCGCCTAAGGGGAGGCGTCAGACGCGGGGGGGGGGGGGGGGAGGACGCACAATGGCCTAAATTCTAGGAATGCCATCTTGGCGTGCATGAAAACGAGGGCAGCTGGTGATACTTGAAGACGGGGCATTATTTGATGAGCAGATAAAATAAATCTGTCAAAGGATTTGTGCCTTGAAAAACTATTCATACCCCTCAAAATTTTCCAAATTTTTTCATGTTACAACCATTCTCCTTTGCAAAATATCTCAAGCTCTGTCAGATTGGATGGAGAGCGTCTGTGAGCAGCAATTTTCAGGTCTTGCCACAGATTCTCAATTGGATTCAGGTCTGGACTTTGACCGGGCCATTCTAACACATGGATATGCTTTGATCTAAACCAGGGGTCTCAAAGTGGTTGCCCTCCAGCTGTTGCGAAACTGCAAGTCCCATTAGGCATTTCAAGGCTGACAGTTACAAGCATGACTCCCGCAGGCATGATGGGTCTTGTAGTTTAGCAACAGCTGGAGGGCCACCACTGAGACCACTGATCTAAACCATTCCATTGTAGATCTGGCTGGATGTTTCGGGTCGTTGTCCTGCTGGAAGGTGAACCTCCGCCCCAGTCTCAAGTCTTTTGCAGACTCTAACAGGTTTTCTTCTAAGATTGCCCTGTATTTGGCTCCATCCATCTTCCCATCAACTCTGACCAGCTTCCCTGTCCCTGCTGAAGAAAAGCATCCCCACAACATGATGCTGCCACCACCATGTTTCACGGTGGGGATGGTGTGTTCAGGGTGATGTGCAGTGTTAGTTTTCCCCCACACATAGCGTTTTGCTTTTAGGCCAAAAAGTTCAATTTTGGTCTCATGTGACCAGATCACCTTCTTCCACATGTTTGCTGTGTCCTCCACATGACTTCTCACAAACTGCAAACAGGACTTCTTATGACTTTCTTTCACCAATGTCTTTCTTCTTTCCACTCTTCCATAAAGGGCAGATTTGTGGAGAGCACGACTAATGCCCCGTACACACGGTCGGATTTTCTGATGGAAAATGTCCGATCGGAGCATGTTGTCGGAAATTCCGACCGTGTGTACACAAATCCGACGGACAAAGTGCCACGCATGCTCAGAATAAATAAAGAGATGAAAGCTATTGGCTACTGCCCCGTTTATAGTCCCGACGTACGTGTTTTACGTCACCACGTTCAGAATGATCGGATTTTCCGACAACTTTGTGTGACCGTGTGTATGCAAGACAAGTTTGAGCCAACATCCGTCGGAAAAAATCCTAGGATTTTGTTGTCGGAATGTCCGAACAAAGTCCGACCGTGTGTACGGGGCATTAGAGTTGTCCTGTGGACAGATTCTCCCACCTGAGCTGTGGATCTCTGCAGCTCCTCCAGAGTTACCATGGGCCTCTTGGCTCTTCTCTGATGAATGCTCTCCTTGCCCGGCCGGTCAGTTTAGGTGGACGGCCATGTCTTGGTAGGTTTGCAGTTGTGCCATACTCTTTCCATGTTCAGATGATGGATTGAACAGAGCTCCGTGAGATGTTCAAAGCTTGGGATATTTTTTTATAACCTAACCCTGCTTTATACTTCTCCACAACTTTATCCCTGACCTGTCTGGTGTGTTTCTTGGCCTTCATGATGCTGTTTGTTCACTATGGGTCTCTAACAAACCTCTGAGGGCTTCACAGAACAGCTGTATTAATACTGAGATTAAATTACACACAGGTGGACTCTATTTACTAATAAGGAGACTTCTGAAGGCATATGGTTCCACTAGATTTTAGTTAGAGGTATCAGAGTAAAGGGGGCTGAATACACATGCACGCCACACTTTTCAGATTTTGTAAAAAAAATGTTGAAAACCATTTATCGTTTTCCTCACTTCACAATTAAATGCAGGGGCAAAACGGGCATCCGTTAACCGCATTTGGAGTGCCATTAAAGTGATACTAAACACACCCTGTTTAACCACTTGCCTACCGGGCACTTTTACCCCCTTCCTGCCCAGGCCAATTTTCAGCTTTCAGCGCTGTCGCACTTTGAATGACAATTGCTCTGTCACGCTGTACCCATATGAATTTTGTATCATTTTTTTGAGACAGATAGAGCTTTCTTTTGGTGGTACTTAATCACCACTGGATTTTTTATTTTTTGCTAAACAAACAAAATAAGACGGCAAAAAAAAAAAAAAAACTTATATAAAATTTTGAAAATAAGTACATTTTCTCCTTCACTGATGTCCACTGATGAGGTGGCACTGATGGGCACTTATATGCAGCACTGATGGGCACTGATGGACACTGATAGACACTGATAAAAACTGATGGGCACTGATAGATACTAATGGGCACTTATAGGCACTGATGGGCACTGATGGGCACTGATGGGCACTTATAGGCACTGATGGACACTGATGGGCACTGATGGACACTGATGGGCACTTATAGGCACTGATGCGCACTGATAGACACTGATAGATACTGAGGGGCACTGATAGACACTGATAGATACTGATGGGCACTGATGGACACTGATGGGCTGATGGGCACTAATAGGCACTGATAGGCACTGATGGGCACTGATGGGCACTGATAGACACTGATAGACATTGATCAACACTGATGGGCACTGATAGGCAGCACTGATTGGCACTAATTAGCACTGATGGGGCTGCAATGATAATTATGGACCTGATTATATGTGTACAGTACATGTCCCCTGTCAGGATTGCTGGTTACTGGCTCTCCTCTCCTCACTCTGTTTACATTGTGATCAACTTTACCAAGATCACAGAGAGCGCCGGATGCATGCCCCAGGGCGTGCGCAGGAGGCGTGGTTCCGGGAGGACATTCATGGACGCCCTTCCAGAATGAGAGAGCCGCTCAGTAGCCATCTTTTGGCTATGGCGTGGTTATGAAGTGGTTCATTTACATTGTCCCTTCTATTTCTGTATGTGGATGATGTCATTGTAATTATTTTAATTAAAAAAAAAAACATCTAAGTACCTTTTTCCTAATTGATATCCAGCTATCCCATGACCCGGCTCTCTCCCAGCCTGTCTGCAGGGAAACATAAGCAGGAGGAGCTTCTAGGCCTCTGCTGCTGGTCACATGTTAAAATTTAAAAAAAAACAAAAAAAAAGCCTTTGGAATACAGATTAAAAAATATTATATAATTTATTGTTATTAATATTTAATTTAGAATTATTAAAATTAATATGAATAATTATTTAATTAATATCAATAAACTGTTTTAAATGGTCATACAAATATATATTTGAAACCAAATCTTTATTGTTTTCTGGCAATAACATGGTGTGGGTAGATTTCTGCCAGTCACAGGCTGTGTCACGCCCCTCCAGCCTGTGTCTTAGAATAAGAGGGAGGTGAAGCCTCCATCAATCCACATGCATTATCCCGCCCCCATTGTGTTTAGCTGGTTAGTGGGCATGGAGGAGGAGGGAGGGAGTGGGCTGTCATTTACCACTGTGTATACACCCCCATGTGTGACTCTATAGTAACATGGGCTGCTCATGTTATAGGGAGGAATTGCTCAGCATGAAACTCACTGAAAACTGAGCATGTGCAGATTTGCCAACACCGCTCTGTAGAGTCCCTAGCTGAATTGGGGACATGGGCAGAAGGGGGAGATAGAGAGCAGCAGATCAACCAGGTTTTTTGCAGAATACAGAAAACAAATCTCATAGTGACTGAGTGAGTATGAACAGCATGGAATGCATTTATTGATCGTTTTTTATGATGTGGGTTTAGTGACACTTTCATGTCGAATGGCACCCTAAATGCATTGCGCGTTTTGCTGTGATTTTAGTGCGTTCCAGAATTGCGATTAGAATTGCACGATTCTACCCACAGTTCTGCATCGGTTGCACCTGACCTGACATCTTGCTGTTTCTTTTATGTGGACATCCCCGTCTGCTTTTCTTTGCCTTGATCATTTGATCTTCAGTACATATAGCATCAAACACATGAGGTCAATCTTTGATATTAACATATATGGATCTATACTGATTGAACTGTATATACTGTAATTGTATGTATTATATATATATAATCATTATATTTTGTATAAACCTCATAGATTGTTCGTATTTTTTATGGAAGCCTTTCAGCCCTTTCTCCTTATTCCCTGAAGAAGACCCTCACTTCACATGTCGAAACGCGTTGGATTTCATCTGTCTAGTTGGCAGTTGGTTTGGGCTTCTTCCATCTTTTTATGCTGCAACTTCATGTGCTCTTTAATGTCATTATGTGTTTTAGCTTCTTTTTTTGATATGATGTTAATTGATAAAAATTTTATTTTTTCACTAAACATTTTTCTTTGAGTGTTCATGGTCCTCTAAAATCCCGTTTTTTTTGAGGAACTTTTCTTTTACACTGCATCGGTCAAATGTGAACGGTGTCTAAGTAAACTTGTCCCTGCTGATCTCCATAGGAAAATGTCAGCTGACTCCTCCGTGACTCCAGTCTTTTGTCGGGCTTGGACCCAGGCAGCCAGGCAGTTAGCATTTTCGGAAGAGGGTAATACGGTAACGGCGTCCTTCATGTTTCAATGATAGTTCTTCTTTATAATAAAAAAATAAAATATTAATAAAAAAAAAAAATTACATATCAGGAAAAAAAGGATCCTGGTGAGGACAGACAAAGGGATTGATTTACTAAAACTAGAGGGTGCAAAATCTGGTGCAGCTCGGCATGGTAGCCAATCAGCTTCTAACTTCTAACTTGTTCAATTAATTAATTAATAATTTGACAAGAAAATCCTGGAAGCTGATTGGTTTCTGTGCAGAGCTGCACCAGATTTTACGCTCTCCAGTTTTAGTAAATCAACCCCAAAGTCTGCTGTCTTGGCGCGATGGCCGCACTTCTACAATAACCGTTCATGTTGTGCTAATTATTTGTGCCAGAAGCCTCACACCTCCTCACTAATATCCGTCTGATTAACTTTTAGTTCTCAGCAATTAACAAGTCCACGTCCCGTCTCCCCTAAACGGCGCCGGAGCGAGCCGGAGCACCACGGAGAGCGATGGGCAGCCCTGCACCAGGTATAGAACAAAGGCAACGCTTAAAGGGCCGCTCCACCTTTTATGGAACTCTTAGCAGGAAATGCAAAGGACCTTTACTGGTACAATGTCTTAATTTGTGTCCCTTTAATTCTGATTCTCTAATGCCTCGTTTCCACCAAGCGGATCGGTTCGGGTCGGATCGGTTTGGAAGGCCTAGAATGGTCCGGCCTATTCAGGCGAGCGTTTCCACTGCAAGTCGGACCGACAGGGGCCATACGTGGGTTTAGAAAAAATGCCGTCTTGGCGTCACACGTCCACCAATCAGTGTAATGTATCATAGCTCCGCCCTAACCGAACCGTTCCATTTTCTATGGCCCCACATCTGAAGCAGGACCCTGAATGGAAGGGTTTGGTTCGGTTGTATGGGCCGCTTTCATAATGGAAACACCCAAAATAGCATACCGTACCGATCCGAACCGAACCGAACCGATCCGCTCAGTTTGCAGAATTTCTATATTTACACAGTGGGGGGGCGCAATGTCTTTATAGGCTGGGGAGGTGCACAAGGCAGCAGCCCGTAGAGCAGTGTTTCTCAACTCTGGTCCTCAAGGTGCCCCAACAGGTCATGTTTTCAGGCTTTTCATTGTTTTGTACAGGTGATTTGATCAGTTTCACTGCCTTTGTAATTACCACAGGCGTTTCATCTGAGGGATATCCTAAAAACATGACCTGTTGGGGCGCCTTGAGGACTGGAGTTTAGACACACTGCTGTAGAGTACATTCAACCATGCTGAGAGCCCGCCCTCAACCCCTCTCCATCCTTTACTGACTCACTAGACCAGCCATTCTCAACCTTAGGGTTCCTCCAAAGGTTGCTAGGGGTTCCTTGAGCTGTGGCTGATTGACCTCCTATCTTAAGATGTCTGCATAGTTCTGGGGTCACCACCACTTGGTAGTGCCAGTTGCATGAAGCTAACAATCTTTTAAGCCATCCGTAGGGATTGCATTTTGACAGCCACTGTAAGGGCTGCCTTATTCCGCATGACCACAAAATGTAAAGGCAATTTTTTTTTTTCAATGACCACCAATAAATTGGTTTTACTAAGGGTTCCTCAAGACCTGAAAAAGATTTCAAGGGTTCCTCTTGGGTAAAAAGTTTGAGAAAGACTGCGCTAGACGTTGCCCTACCCGTCAGGAGGAGCCCAAGCAGGGGAGCCCTTGTGTCTCCGGTGGTGATGTCTATTGTCTGCACCACTGGCCAGGGTTGTCATTAGAAACCATGGGGCCCCATACAGCCAAAGCTCTGCCGATCCTCCATTCAGTAGTAACCCCCAGCTCTACTGATCCCCCGCTCAGTAGTAATGTCCAGCTCTGTTGATCCACCGCTCAGTAGTAACCCCCAGCTCTACTGATCCCCCACTCAGTAGTAACCTCCAGCCCTGCTGATCCCACCACTCAATAGTAACCCCCAGCTCTGCTGATCCCCTGCTTAGTAGTACCCCCAACTCTGCTGATCCCCCATTCAGTAGTAACCCCCAGCTCTGCTGATCCCCCATTCAGTGGTAATGCCCAGCTCTGTTGATCCACCGCTCAGTAGTAACCCCCAGCTCTACTGATCCCCCACTCAGTAGTAACCTCCAGCCCTGCTGATCCCACCACTCAATAGTAACCCTCAGCTCTGCTGATACCCTGCTTAGTAGTACCCCTATCTCTGCTGATCCCCCATTCAGTAGTAACCCCCAGCTCTGCTGATCCCCAATTCAGTGGTAATGCCCAGCTCTGTTGATCCACCACTCAGTAGTAACCCCCAGCTCTACTGATCCCCCGCTCAGTAGTAACCCCCAGCTTTGCTGGTCCCCCACTTAGTAGTAACCCCCAGCTCTGCTGATTCTCCACTCAGCAGTAGTAACCCCTAGCTCTGCTGATCCTCTGGTTTTCTGATCCTCCTCTCTCTCCAGTCCCTGCTCACCCCCTGCTTTATTGCTCCCATGCTCCTCACCATGTGTGACATCTGCAAATTTCTCTTGCTCTGGTCCCCCAGCTCTGCTGATCCTCTGCCACTCAGTCCTCTGCCTCCGCTCACCTTTTGCTATAGCGCTCCCATGTTGCACGCCACGTGTGCCATTTGCTAGTTGCTCTGCTCTAGTCCCAACCCTTCTGCTGCTCCACGCTTCACACCAGATGTGACGTCTGCACCAGACACTCCCAGAATATATACACATGAACTGGCAGTGACTGCTGATAACGTCTTTCCGGTTCGCTTGTTGGTTTCCCAGTGCATTCCGGGATATCTCATACCTGCAATACCTCCAAAGCAAAGCTAATGCTGAATAAAAAGCCTCTGAAAAGCTTCAGGTGCTGTAAGAGAGCGTTGTCATAGACTTCTATGGAGGCTTTGGAGAGGCTTTGAAGCACCAAGAAAGCAACATGGGGGATAATTTGACGTGTGAACAGGGCTGTTAGGTAACAATTTTATTTAGTGATAGAAGCTTCGATTGGCAATCGGAGTGCTTTAAAAAAAAAGCGCGTCCAATGCCGCATTTTGTGAATGAGCCCTTTATAGTGTCAATTTCTCAAAATTGGGTTTTAACGTAACTCTGAAATAACGCAGCACAAAGGCAACGGTTAAATGTGAAGGGGTCCCTTAGTGATCCCTCACCGGGCAGATAAAGGTAGATTCCCCCGGACTTTTTCGTATTTAGCGCGGGGAACGATCCACATTTTTCGGAAGTCGCCATCATCGCTCCACCGATCGATTCTGCTCATCACCTGCAGTTGCTCTTTAAATCACCGAAATCATAAGTGGGAGGACAACCGGCTCCCGGGCTGCAGATGTGCTCAAGGGCAAACTAATCGCGTCCGTTGCGCCATCATCAGGGCGGCTGTCATGGAGATGGCGCGCGGCACAGGTGATGGCACAGGATGGCGGGTGGCCCCCCGATTCCGCAGAGCTCCTAATAAGACTGAAATGCTTGGCTTGACAACTTTTTTTGCTGGCAATTAAATTTTTTTGCACAGAGTGAATGATGGCTGGACGTTGGAATTTTCTCACCGGCGATCATTAACTGCTTCTACTACATATGCACTTCTATAATGTCCGCTCGTTAAACGCCGAGCGGCAGACGCGGCCGAATCATCATCACCGTATGGATTGGCAGGGAACTGAGCAAAATGAAGATGGGGGGGGAGCGGATCAATAATGGCGATATATTAAATCTTCTTCTTCCCTATTAGAGGGGAAGGTCACGGCAGACACCTGTGCGCCTCGGTTTCCTGGGCTGATGGGAATGACGGAGCGTACAATTTAATTGAGGATCATCCTCGACGGCTGGAGCATGACGTGGCCCCTGGCAAGCCAACTAACCCGAAGTGAATCAAACCGGATCCAAATTACTGAGTGTCATCTCTTAAAGGGGAACTGAAACCCAAAACCAAAAAATGTCATACTGTATATTGCAGCTTACCAATCAGTAGATGTGGTGGCTGCTTTAGTTTTCATTTATCCATTCCCCCCCCCCTTTGTTTTCACCTGGTGATCTAGCCAGTAACACACCTCCTGTATTAGAGCGCCCTCCCCCACTCTAATACCTTTATCCCAAAGAGAAAAAACAAGACGTGCACTGCCGAAAAAATTATTTTGTTTTTTTTTTTTTTCGTTTTTTTTTACGAATTGCGATCATTCATTATGATCGCAATTCATAAATTGGTAAATTCAAAAATTCAAAAAATCTTAATTTTGTAAAGTCATATTTTCAAAAATTCGTAAATTGGTAAATTAGTAATTTTGTAAATTCGTAATTTTGTAAATTCAAAAAATCTTAATTTTGTGAATTCATATTTTCGTAAATTCGTAAATTGGTAACTTGGTAAATTCAAAAAATTCATAAATTTGAAAATTTGTAATTTCGTAATTTTGTAAATTCGTAAATTTCGTAAAATTCGAAAACTCTTAATTTCGTAAATTTGAAAATTCAAAAATTTGTAAATTCAAAAAAATCTTAATTTTGTAAATTTATATTTTCGTAAAGTCGTAAATTGTTAACTTGGTAAATTCAAAAATTCGTAAATTAGTAAATTCGTAATTTCGTAATTTTGGAAATTCGTCATTTCGTAAATTTGAAAATTCGTCATTTCGTCAATTCGAAAATTTTTAAATGTGAAAATCCAAAAATAAGAAAGAAAGTCCGAAAATTTGAAAGAACGAAAATCAGCAAATTCTAAATAATAACTAACTATTAAGTTATAGGTATTGGAATTTCCTTTCAAATTTGGATGTTAGCGAACGTAACGAATACGAATTTATCCGAAGTTACGAATTATCCGAAATAACGAATGCCGCATCTAAACAAACGGAACGGAGCAAATTAATAATAAATAACAATGATAATAAAATGTTTTTATTATTATTATTATTGTTATTTATTATTATTAATTACCAGTTATCAAATTAGTTACCAATTCTCCGAAATAACGAATGCCGCATCTAAACAAATGGAGTGGAACAAATTAATAACAATAATAATAATAATAAAATGTTTTTATTATTATTATTGTTATTTATTATTATTAATTCATTATGTTCCATTCGTTTAGGTACAGCATTTGTTATTTCGGGATTATTCATAACTTCCGTTAAGATCGTATTTGTTACGTTCACTAACAGCCAAATTTGAAAGGAAATTGCAATAACTATAATTTAATAGTTAGTTATTATTTCAGATTTTCAAATTCTCTGGTTTTCAGATTTTCGAATTTACGAATTTACAAATTTTCGAATTTACGAATATTCGGAAAAATTCGTTAAAACGGGTTTTTGTTTTGTTTCCGAATTAACGAATTTGTCAAAATTCATTAAAAAAATAATTTGGAACGAAATGAATTACACATGTCTAGTAACTATAAAGATTTATTAAAAAAGAGAACAGGCTATAGGAGGGGTACCTCCTCCATGTGAATTATTACTAAAAAAAGATTTTGGACTTTACTGGTACCAAGAGAGGAACGGCCATACATTTATAGTATAATACCAATGTTTATTACACAATTATAAAAAACATTGATAAAACCATGTATTTATGTTTTCATAGGACAATATTTCAAAAATATTGAAACACCAACATGTATTTGCTGAATACGTTAAGAGGTCAAGGCGTTTCGCATAGTCGCTTCCTCAGGACCTCTATGTTTTATTAGCAAAGAAGTTAGGCCTATCCAAGAGAAAAATTGCGATAATCAGTATATTGACATCAGAAAACTAAATAACATGCTGCTGAGCTCTACCCATAAGAACTCCACCTCCTCCCTAGCTCTCTTAGTGATGTCATCTCTCACATTCACTTGTACATTATTCTTGATATAAAGGCATACCCCTCCCCCTTTTTTACCCTCTCTATCCCTGCAATAAAGTTATACCCTTGAATGGTTGCCTGCCAATCATGAGAGCTGTTGAAACAGTATCTCCAGTTCACCCATCTTGTCCGCCAGGCTCCTGGCATTGGTGAACATGCCACGTAGTTTAGACCGGTCGCATACTGTCCTCTTATTGGGTGTTCCGAGATTGCAAATAGGACTTGTTACTATACTTACCTCGGGTTTATGTGCTTTAGTCAACCTACCGCTAATGCCCCCAATACTGCCCTCTGTAATGTGTTCATTGCTAGCTATCTCTACCTCTGGACCCTCCCCCCGTCACCTAGTTTAAAAACCCCTCTAACTTTTCAGCCATCTTCACTCCCAACAGATCTGCACCCTCCTCATTTAGGTGCAGTCCGTCCCTTCTATAGGACTGGTGACCGACTGAGAAGTTGGCCCAGTTCTCCAGGAACCCAAACCTCTCCTTACTACACCAGCTCCTCAGCCACTTGTTTACTTCCCTAATCTCCCTCTGCCTTTCTGGTGTGGCTCGAGGTACCGTTAGTATTCCTCAGAATACTACCTTGGAGGTCCTTTTCCTCAATTTAGCTTCCAAATCTCTAAAATCATTCTTTAGGACACTCCATCTGCCTCTGACTTTGTCAACGTGCATAATGACAGCCGGGTCTTCCCCAACCCCTCCCAGTAATCTGTCCACCAGATCCGTGATGTGCCGAACTCGAGCGCCCGATAGACAACATACTGTTCGGCGCTTCAGGTCTTCATCACAGATTGGCCTCTCTGTCCTTCTAAGAGTTAAGTCCCCTACCACCAGAATCTATCTATCCTTTCCCTTCGCTTCCCACCCACTCTCTCTGGAGGAGTTCTTCACCTGGCAGCTAGGAGAGTCCCTCAGCTCCAGCAGTGCCGGTCCCTGACCAGTTTCACCAATGTCACTCAATAGAGCGTACTTATTGGGATGCTCCAGCACAGGATTGGCCTCCCTGACACTTCCCCCTCTACCCTTCCTGACTGTTACCCATCTACTCGTTTCTAGTGCCTGCACCTCTTTGTCTCCACCCGCCTCTGTGCTGGCCCCTGCAGACACCTGCCGGGTATGTTCCCGACTCTCCTTTAGTATGGAGGGTCTTCTCAATGCTGACAGTTGCTTCCCCAGATTCAGAACCTGGGCTTCCAGGGAAACAATGTGCTTACATTTTGCACAGCAGTATTCGCCCTCAATCAGATGATCAAAGAATGCATAGATGCCACAAGATGTACACTGAGTAGCATCTCCACACCCGCCGGGTATCGTACCTACTAATATAATGAGGATTGGGGATTATACCCTGTCCAAATTACCTAACAACTAGCTTCCTGACACTAATACTCAACAAGACAATACACAGGTACTCAACAAGACAATACACAGGTACTCAACAAGCCAATACACAGGTACTCAACAAGACAATACACGAGTACTCAACAAGACAATACACAGGTACTCAACAAGACAATACACAGGTACTCAACAAGACAATACACGAGTACTCAACAAGACAATACACAGGTACTCAACAAGACAATACACAGGTACTCAACAAGACAATACACAGGTACTCACTGCCCACGTGCACTCACAATACACAGGTACTAACGATCCACACACACTACTCAGACAACACTCAGGTACTCACAATACACAGGTACTATGACCCTGTTATAACCTCCTGTTTTCAACTCTGGTTTTTAACTCGCCACTTAATCCGGTTCCACTTGGTCTAAGTTCCAGCAGGCTCAAAATGAGTTCTACATAAAGTTATATAGGCCTCAAGCACCTGTGACCAATTAACCACTTCCCTTAATTAGTAGGCTGAAGGAAGGAAAGAAAAAAAAGTCTGTTTAAAAAAGTGACAGAAAAAGGTGTTAAAAAAAAAGAAAAACCCCAAAAAGAACCCTAAAATGCAACCCAGCAATCACCAGCAGTCAAAGGCAAAACTTGTTCACACTCTTCACTCCAGGTTCCCACTGTTCAGCTTCCAACCAGCAAGTCTGACCCATTAATAATTAAATAGTTTTTTTTTTTTTTTTTTACATTTTGTAATTAATTTAATTATTAATGGTATTGTAGGACGGTTGTAGACATGCACAGAACGAAAAAATTTGTTTCGTTTCGATTCATTATTCACATAAATTTGTTTAGTTAAATTTGTTTCATTCGCTTAATTCATTTTCGAAATTAGTTTAGTCTATTCATTTTCAAATCCATTCGAAGCGTTTTTGAATCGAGTCGAAAATTTTTTGAATCAATTTCGAATAGTTCTCGAATTCGTAAAGTTTTTGAATCCGAAAAGTTTTTGAATTACAAAAGTTTTCGAATCAATTTTGAATAGTTTTCGAATTTAAATAGTTTTTGAATTGGAATAGTTTTCCAATTTCCAAAAAAACAATTAAATAGAATAGAAAATAAAGGAATAGAATAGAAAAAATAATATTTTTTTTTCTATTCTATTCCTTTATTTTCTATTCTATTTTATGGTCTTTAAAATGTGGAAAACGATTTGAATTTGAAAAGTTTTCGAATTCGAATAGTTTTCCAATTCGAATAATTTTCCAATTTCCAAAAACAATTAAATAGAATAGAAAATAAAGGAATAGAATTAAAAAAAAAAATTTTTTTTTCTGTTCTATTCCTTTATTTTCTATTCTATTTTATGCTCTTTGGAAATTGGAAAATTATTCGAATTCGAAAAGTTTTTAAATTCTAAAAGTTTTCCAATCCAATTTGAATAGTTTTCGAATTTGAAAAGTTTTCGAATTCGTAAAGTTTTCAAATTCCAATAGTTTACTAATTCGAATTGTTTTTGAATTCAAATAGTTTTCCAATTTCCAAAAATAATTAAATAGAATAGAAAATAAAGGAATAGAATAGAATATTTTTTTTTCTGTTCTATTCCTTTATTTTCTATTCTATTTTATGCTCTTTGGAAAACTCGAAAACTATTTGAAAAGTACTTGAAAACGATTCAAATTCAAGTTTCGTCCAAATTTTTTTGTTATTTCGGATTCGTTTACATTCGGTACTATTCTAATTCATAATTTCAGATGCATCCGAATTTCTGAATAATGAAAATTTGTCCGAATTTTAATTCGGAACGAAACAAACCACACATGTCTAGTCGGTTGGTGTGGCTTGATGAACGGACATCTAAACAAGAACTTCATATATTTGGGGTATAATTTTTTTCCACTCCACCTATTGATAAGTAAGTGCCATAAACATTGGGACGCTCCCATAACACAAAATTATCCAGAAAAAAAAACGCATTTCAAAAAAGTTTTGTAAGGAAACGAATGGCGCATGTCTAGAATATTCAAAGTCGGGTGAGTATGGCATTTAAATAAAGCTCTGCGGCCAGCAGGGGGTTAAATCCGCCGGGTACGACTTCACCAGATACACCATTACATGGCGATCACATTTTTTTTTTTTTCCCCTTTAAACGAAATCCTTAATTTCATTAATCTCTTTAGCGATCCCAATATAATGAGGCATAATATCGATTTCCTCACTTTACAATTTAAAAGCTCCACTCCTTCCCGTGGAATTAAACGGCTCCAAGTGACGGCCAACCTTTCCTCCGTCACATTCTTTAATTTAGTTGTTATAATTAGGCTGTAACTGGTGTCAGTGGGACAGCTGGGCCGGCCCGCTCCGTCCTGCTTGTCTTGATTAGCGCACTTTAGACGCCGAGTAAATTAGAATGAGAGACTCGTACCGTCCAATTACAGATAAAAGCAGCAATGTGTGCCGCCTTAATTACATGCCAATGTTTTCTTCTCGCAGATTTCCTATCTCTAAGGGCACCTCCGCCGGGCACTTTGCTGAAGTCGATACTTGATGCACTGTAGGGGGGTACAGGTTATAAGAGGGTAGGGTTATAAGGGGGTACGGGTTATAAGGGGGTATGGGTTATAGGGGTTACGGGTTATAGGGGGTACGGGGTATGAGGGGGTATGGGTTATAAGGGGGTATGGGTTATAAGGGGGTGCAGGTTATAGGGGGTGCGGGTTATAAGGGGGTAGGGTTATAAGGGAGTATGGGTTATAAGGGGGTATGGGTTATAAGGGGGTACAGGTTATAGGGGGTATGGGTTATAGGGGTTACAGTTTATAGGGGATACGGGTTATAGGGGGTACAGGTTATACGGGGGAACAGGTTATAGGGGGTACGGATTATAGGGGTTACACATTATAAGGGGGTATGGGTTATAGGGGGTACGGGCTATAGGGGTGTACGGGTTATAGGGAGTATGAGTTATAAGGGGGTGTGGGTTGTAAGGGGGTACGGGTTATAGGGGGTTCAGGTTATAGGGGGTACAGGTTATAGGGGGTTCGGGTTATAAGGGGGTATGGGTTATAAGGGGGTGCAGGTTATAGGGGGTACGGGTTATAAGGGGGTAGGGTTATAAGGGAGTACAGGTTATAAGGGGGTGCAGGTTATAGGGGGTACGGGTTATAGGGGTTACAGTTTATAGAGGATACGGGTTATAGGGGGTACAGGTTATATGGGGGTACAGGTTATAGGGGGTACGGGTTATAGGGGGTACACATTATAAGGGGGTATGGGTTATAGGGGGTGTGGGTTGTAAGGGGGTACGGGTTATAGGGGGTTCAGGTTATAGGGGGTTCAGGTTATAGGGGGTATGGGTTATAGGGGGTTCGGGTTATAGGGAGTACGGGTTATAGGGGGTACGGGTTATAAGGTGGTATGGTTATAAGGGGGTACAGGTTATAGGGAGTACGCGTTATAAGGAGGTATGGGTTATAGGGGGGGTACGGGTTATTGGGGGTATGGGTTATAAGGGGGTACGGTTATAGGGGGTATGGGTTATAGTGGGTACGGGTTATAAGGGGGTATGGGTTATAGGGAGTACAAGTTATAAGGGGGTATGGGTTATAAGGGGGTACGGATTATAGGGGGTACAGGTTATAGGGGGTACGGGTAAGGCATCTCCATAGGACAACAGAGAGTTCTAATGTTCCATCCTGTGCTGTCTTATTTAAAGCAGAACTCCTGCAAAATATAAGATACCATTTTTTTATCCTATTAAAAGATTAAATTAAAAAAGCAACATTTGTTGCAATCTTCATCATTTTTCATTATCGTCCCCTGCAGTACTTCTTTTCCACCACTAGATGTCCTCAGTCTGATGGCTGCTATATGCAACGTAACATCCTCTGGGCCTCCGCCCCCAGCCTGTGATTGGACAGTGATTAGATCTGCTCTCCCCTCCTATCAGTGTGCTTCTTCTTCCTCTCACACTCACAAGTTATTGGACAGTTAACAGAAAAGTAGCTCAGTGATGAGCTCATCTCCCTGTCTCTCTGCTCTCTCCTCCTATCAGTGAGCTCCCTGTCATCTTTTGTTGCAATATTCACTATTAATCCGAAGATGTCCCCTGCAGTACTTCTTTTCCACCATTAGATGTCCTCGGTCTAATGGCTGCTACATGTAACCCACATTCTTCTGAGCTCTGCACCCAGTCTGTGATTGGACAGTGAACAGAAAAGCAGCTCAGTGATGAGCACATCTCTCTGTCACTCTGCTCTCCCTTCCTATCAGTGTGCTTCTTGCAAGCACATGAACTGATTGGCTCCTTGTGCTGCTTCTTCCTCTCACACTCACAGGTGATTGGACAGTGAACAGAAAAGCAGCTCAGTGATGAGCTCGTCTCTCTGTCTCTCTACTCTCTCCTCCAGTGTGCTGCCTGTCAATGTTTGTTGTAATATTCACTCTTAATCAGAAGCTGTCCCCTGCAGTACTTCTTTTCCACCACTAGATGTCCTTGGTCTGATGGCTAGCTACATGCAGCTCAGATCCTTCTGAGCTCCTGCCCCCCAGCCTGTGATTGGACAGTGAACAGAAAAGCAGCATAGTGATGAGCTCATCTCTCTGTCTCTCTGCTCTCTCCTCCTACCAGTGTGTTCCCTGTCAACTTTTGTGGCAGTATTCATTATTAATTAGAAACTGTCCCCTGCAGTACTTCTGTTCCATCATTAGATGTCCTCGGTCTCATGGCTGCTACATTTAACCCACATCCTTCTGAGCGCCCACCCCCAGTCTGTGATTGGACAGTGAACAGAAAAGCAGCCCAGTGATGAGCACATCTCTCTGACACTCTGCTCTCTCCTCCTATCAGTGTGCTCCGTGCCAACTTTTGTTGCATTATTCACTATTAATAAGAAGCTGTCCCCTGCAGTACTTCTTTTCCACCACTAGATGTCTGACGGCTCATGCAACCCACATTCTTCTGAGCTCCCGCCCCCAACCTGTGATTGGACAGTGAACAGAAAAGCAGCTCAGTGATGAGCTCATCTCCCTGTCATTCTGCTCTCCCTTCCTATCAGTGTGCTTCTTGCCAGCGCATGAACTGATTGGTTTCTTGTGCTGCTACTTCCTCTCACACTCCAGCCATGCTGTACAGGGGATAATACTGGGGCACATTCAGGTACCTACGCTGCTTGCCTTTTAAAGATAAAATTGTATATAAAACATAAGTAGTATGTAACACAGAGTGCAGAAGTCAGGAGAAAATAAAGAATTGTGCTTATGAGTAAGTAACACACAGTGCAGAGGTCAGTAATTCAGAGTTCAGAGGTCAGCAGTACTAAACACACAGTGCAGGGGTCAGCAGTAAGTAACACAGTGCAGAGGTCAGTAGTAAGTAATTCAGAGTTCAGAGGTCAGTAGTACTAAACACACAGTGCAGGGGTCAGCAGTAAGTAACACAGTGCATAGGTCACAACTAACTAATAACTCCCCCCGCAGCCCTTAAAATCAAGAATACAGCTCTTACCAGATGTCAGTAATGCAGCATGCAAGGGTCAGTGGTAAGTAACCCAGAGTACAAAGGTCAGCAGTAAGTAACTCAGAGTGCAGGGGTCAGTAGCAGTGGTAATTTTGACATCAAATTTCGATTTAATTTTAGTCATAGTCTTTTGACTAAAATGCCATTTTAGATTTAAGTTGTATTTTAGTCACCTGAATTGTTTTAGTTTTAGTCATATTTTAGTCAACTAAAATAGTGTTAATTTTGCCGACAAAATGAACACTGGTCAGTAGTAAGTAATGAAGAGTTCAGAGGTCTGTAGTATGTAATGTATGTAATGTATGTAATGTAGTATGTAGTATGTAATGTAGTCCTTCCTGACTAATGACACCACAAAGCAACTTATTCACTCCTTGATTATTTCCCGCCTCGACTACTGCAACTCTCTCCTTAATGGCCTACCCTTACACAGGCTCCTCCCCCCTTCAGTCTATTATGAATGCCGCTGCTAGACTAATACACCTCACTAATCGATCCGTGACTGCTGCCCCTCTCTGCCAATCCCTTCACTGGCTTCCCCTACCCCACCGTGTAAAATTCAAAATTCTAACCATAACATACAAGGCCATTCACAACATCGCCCCCATCTACATCACCAACCTCATCTGCAGATATCGCCCAAATCGCCCCCTCCGCTCCTCCCAGGACCTCCTGCTCTCTAGCTCCCTTGTTACCTCCTCCCATGCTCGCCTTCAGGACTTCTCCAGAGCCTCTCCCATCCTCTGGAATTCAATGCCCCAGTATGTCCGATCAGCCCCTACCCTGTCCACCTTTAGGAGATCCCTGAAAACTCATTTATTCAGGGAAGCCTA
Source organism: Aquarana catesbeiana (assembly GCF_042186555.1). Taxonomy (NCBI): domain Eukaryota; kingdom Metazoa; phylum Chordata; class Amphibia; order Anura; family Ranidae; genus Aquarana; species Aquarana catesbeiana. Next base: position 271,117,720 of record NC_133334.1, on the reverse strand, counting down.
CCCCACACCCACATAACTGTCCCTGAGCCACTCCCCATCAAATCATTCTCTGCAGCTATTACCTTTTGTACCACCACCCCCTCCCTTTAGAATATAAGCTCTACGAGCAGGGCCCTCCTGTACCTTTTGTATTGAACTGTACTGTAATTGTGTTGTCCCCCTTATACATTGTAAAGTGCTGCGTAAACTGTTGGCGCTATATAAATCTTGTATAATAATAATAATAATGTAATGCAGAGTGCAGGAGAGGTCATAGATAAGTAATGCAGGGTTTAGAGGTCAGCAGTAACACGGAGTGCGGGGGTCAGTAGTAAGTAACGCAGATTGCTGGGGTCAGTAGCACTAAACACACATTGCTGGTGTCAGTAGTAAGTAACACATTGCAGAGGTCAGGACTAACAATGCAGAGTTCAGAGGTTTAGCAGTAAGTAATTCAGCGTTCTGGGGTCAGTAGTTAGTAATGCAGAGTGTGGGTGTCTGTAGTAAGAAATGCAGAATGTGAGAGTCAGTAGTAAGTAATGCAGAGTGTGGGGGTCTGTAGTAAGTAATGCAGAATGTGGGGGTAAAGAGTAATTAATGCAGAGATCGGGGGTCAGTAGTAAGTAATGCAGAGTGTGGGGTCAGTAGTAAGTAATGCAGAGTGCTGGGGTCAGTAGTAAGTAATGCAGAGTGCTGGGGTCTGTAGTAAGTAATGCAGAGTGCTGGGGTCTGTAGTAAGTACTGCAGAGTGCGGGGGTCAGCAGTAAGTAATTCAAGGTGCTGAGGTCAGTAGTAAGTAATGCAGAGTTTGGGGGTCTGTAGTAAGTAATGCAGAGTTCGGGGGTCAGTAGTAAGTAATTCAAGGTGCTGGGGTCAGTAGTAAGTAATGCAGAGTGTGGGGGTCTGTAGTAAGTAATGCAGAGGTCGGGGGTCAGTAGTAAGTAATGCAGAGTGTGGGGGTCTGTAGTAAGTAATGCAGAGTTTGGGGGTCTGTAGTAAGTAATGCAGAGTTTGGGGGTCTGTAGTAAGTAATGCAGAATGTGGGGGTCAAGAGTAATTAATGCAGAGATTGGGGGTCAGTAGTAAGTAATGCAGAGTGTGGGGTTCTGTAGTAAGTAATGCAGAGTTTGGGGGTCTGTAGTAAGTAATGCAGAATGTGGGGGTCAAGAGTAATTAATGCAGAGATTGGGGGTCAGTAGTAAGTAATGCAGAGTGTGGAGGTCTGTAGTAAGTAATGCAGAGTTTGGGGGTCTGTAGTAAGTAATGCAGAGTTTGGGGGTCAGTAGTAAGTAATGCAGAGTTTGGGGGTCAGTAGTATGTAATGCAGATTGCGGGGGGTCAATAGTAAGTAATGCAGAGTGCGGGGGTCTGTAGTAAGTGATGCAGAGTGCGGGGGTCAGAAGTAGGTAATGCAGAGTTCAGAGGTGTGTGTTATGCAGCACAAAGTGCAGGGATCTGGGGTAAGTAAAAACATCGCAGAGGTCAGGAGTAAGTAGTGCAGAGTGCAGAGGTCAGTATTAAACACACATTGCAAGTGTTAGTAGTAAGTAACACAGTGCAGAGGTCAAATACAGCTCTTCCAATACAAACATCTACCCCCTTCCCTCTGAAAAATGCACTCACCAGACCTCAGGTAAGGTGGCGCCAAGCAGAGTGAAGGATGTCCCCCCAGGTCTCTCCTCGCCTGTGTCATATGACATATCAGGGCCAGAAAGGAGCCTGGGACTTCCCTTGCCACTCTGATCTGAGGTCTTCAAAGGGACATGGCAGGCCTGGGAGTTGGTGGCACGGCAGGGATGGTCACAATCCACCCGTCACATGCTCATCTTTGTGGGGTGGATCACGGTTGACTCTTTGTTGGCCTCCAATGTAGAAGGTGATGTGCTGTGCAGGATCACCCTTCCTACTGACCAGGTCCATGGACAGTAAAGTGGTCCTAGAAGGTCACATGACCACAGAGGTCTATCTTGCCCAAACCAATACTATACTACAAGATATTATTTTAGTGATTTGTATTTTTTTTCCCTTCAGATCAGATATACTTTAATTGTATGGGGAACCCCCTTGTTGGTACTAGGAATATTTTTTGTCTTCGAAAATAAACATGCACAGGAAAAAAAATATATAAATCTGGAAGAACATATTAATGGCACACAGAAAAAAAGGAATGTCTTGTGATGTCCTATAGGCAGCGGGGGCTTGGCATATTTAAATGAGCCCGTATTTTTTCCATATGTCAAATCCTGTAGGGTGCAATATTCGTATTCCAGGCAAAGTTAGGAAACTGGAGACTTTTGCTTATGAATGAGGTCCTTGACACTGCCGGTGAATAGGTCCCATTGCGATCGTAACAAGACACAATTTCCAGCACAAACACTTATTTGTACAGAGTGAATATTAACAACGTAATTTATGAGCTAATTAGTAGCGTACAGTAATAACTGAAAATATGAGATTAAAAATCTTACAAACTGCTCTGCATTTAGGAACTGCATCGCCCGGAGACTTTGTCAATAACAGCGCATTATGAAGCCAAAAGTGTTCTTTATTATCGGAAATTTCTCAGCATCGTGCTTGTTACTGAGTCGTGGCATGCTCAGGGCACAAGGTGCTACAAAAAAAGTAGATTTTTTTATATATGTTCTATGATTATGTGTATGATCGTGGTTTGTAAGAGCAAGTTGCACAAGCCTGGGTCTGTGGGCAAGTCATGGAGGTCTGGGTCTATGAACAAGCCACAGAGGCGTGGTTCTTTAGGCAAGTCACAGAGGTGTGGATCTATTCGCAAGTCATGGAGGTCTAGGTACAGTACATGGGCAAGTCAAGGAGGTCTGGGTCCATGGGCAAGTCATGGAGGTCTGGATCTATGAACAAGCCACAGAGGCGTGGGTCTATAGGCATGTCACAGAGGTGTGGGCCTATGGGCAAGTTGTGGAGGTCTAGATCTATGGGCAAGTCAAGGAAGCTGGGTCTATGAGCATGTCACAGAGGTGTCGGTCTATGGGCAAGTCATGGAGGTCTAGCACTATGGGCAAGTCAAGGAGATCTGGGTCTATGGGCAGGTCAAGGAACTCTGGGTCTATGGGCAAGTCACAGAGACGTGGGTCTATGGGCAAATCACAGAGGTGTGGGTCTATGGGCAAACCATGGAGGTCTGGGTCTATGAACAAGTCACAAAGGCATGGGTCCATGGGCACGTCATGGAGGTCTAGGTCTATGGGCAAGTCAAGGAGGCCTTGACCTATGGGCAAGTCACAAGTGGTGTGGGTCTATGGGCATGTCAAGGAGGTCTATCTATGGGCAAGTCATGGAGGTCTGGGTCTATGAACATGTCAAAGAGGCGTGGGTCTATGGGCAAGTCAAACATGCATAAGTTCATGGGCAAATCACAGAGACCTAGGTCAAAGGACATCTCACACAGGCTTGTGTCAATAAGAGTGCATTATGAAGCCAAAAGTGTTCTTTATTATCAGAAGATTTTCAGCATTGTGACATGCTGCAGGCACAAGAGGTGTGGATCTATGGGCAAGTCATGGAGGTCTAACTCTATGGGCAAGTCAAGGAGGTCTGGGTCTATGAGCAAGTCATGGAGGTCTGGGTCTATGAGCAAGTCATGGAGGTCTAACTCTATGGGCAAGTCAAGGAGGTCTGGGTCTATGAGCAAGTCATGGAGGTCTGGGTCTATGAGCAAGTCATGGAGGTCTGGGTCTATGAATGTGTCACAGAGGCATGGGTCTATGGGCAAATGAAACAGGCATAAGTTCATGGGCAAATCACCCATGCCTGAGTTTATAGACAAGTCACATAGGCCTGGACCCATAGGTAAGTCAAAAAGACCCTGGTTTATGGGAAAGTCACGCAGGCCTAAGTCTATGGACATATCACACAGGTCTGGGTCCATGTGTGATAGACACAGGTCTGGGTCTATGAACAGGTCAAACAGGTGTGGGTCTATGATCAAGTCACAGGGTTTTGTGTCTATATTAACAAGCTGCATAGGGCTGGATCTATATGTATTACTTGCGCAGGACTGGGTCTATATGTGCTAACCACATGAGCTTGGGTCTTTAAACAAGACACACTGACCTTGATCCATGGGAGGTCTAAATCTTTGGACAAGTCACACAGGATTTTGTCTGTGGACATGTCACACAGGCCTGGATTTATGGACAAGTCACACAGGCCTGAGTCTATTGGCAAGTCACACAGGCATGGCTCTATGGACAAGTTATCCATGTCTGAGTCTATAGACAAGTAACATAGGGCTAGGTCAATGGGCAAGTCAAAAAGGCCTGGGTTCATGGGAAAGTCACAAAGGCCTGGGTTTATGGGAAAGTCACACAGGCCTGGGTCTATGGACATGACACACAGGTCTGGGTCAATGGGCAAGTCACAGAGTTTTTTTGTCCATATAAATAAGCATAGGGCTGGGTCTGTATGTGCTGACCAAATAGACTTGAGTCTATAAGCAAGTCACTCTGGCCTGGATGCATAGAAAAGTAACATAGGGCTCAGTCAGTGGACAAGTCACACTGGTCTTGGTCTTTGAACATGTTCCATAGGCCTAGGTCTATAGGACAAGTCACACAGGTCTTGGTCTTTGAGCATGTTCCATAGGCCTAGGTCTATAGGACAAATCTCACAGGTCTTGGTCTTAGAGCAAGTGTCACAAGCCTAGGTCTATAGGACAAGTCACACAGATCTTGGTCTTAGAGCAAGTTCCATAGGCCTAGGTCTATAGGACAAGTCACACAGATCTTGGTCTTAGAGCAAGTTCCATAGGCCTAGGCCTATAGGACAAATCACACAGGTCTTGGTCTTAGAGCAAGTTCCATAGGCCTAGGTCTATAGGACAAATCACACAGGTCTTGGTCTTAGAGCAAGTTCCATAGAACTAGGTCTATAGGACAAATCACACAGGTCTTGGTCTTAGAGCAAGTTCCATAGGGCTAGGTCTATAGGATAAGTCACACAGGTCTTGGTCTTAGAGCAAGTTCCATAGGGCTAGGTCTATAGGACAAATCACACAGGTCTTGGTCTTAGAGCAAGTTCCATAGGCCTAGGTCTATAGGACAAATCACACAGGTCTTGGTCTTAGAGCAAGTTCCATAGAACTAGGTCTATAGGATAAGTCACACAGGTCTTGGTCTTAGAGCAAGTTCCATAGGGCTAGGTCTATAGGATAAGTCACACAGGTCTTGGTCTTAGAGCAAGTTCCATAGGGCTAGGTCTATAGGATAAGTCACACAGGTCTTGGTCTTAGAGCAAGTTCCATAGAACTAGGTCTATAGGACAAATCACACAGGTCTTGGTCTTAGAGCAAGTTCCATAGGGCTAGGTCTATAGGATAAGTCACACAGGTCTTGGTCTTAGAGCAAGTTCCATAGGCCTAGGTCTAAAGGACAAGTCACACAGGTCTGGCTCAGTGGAAAAGTCACACAGGCCTGATACCATATGCATGTCACACAGGCCATGGTCTACACAGCAGATAGTCTATGCCCAAGTGACACACTCTTCAGTCTATGGACAAGTCCATGACCCCATGTTTCTCTATGTGTGGGTTAAAGACCTATGCCCAACCACTGATCTGATTATGAAGGAACAAGAGCACACTGCTTTTCCTTCTATCAAGAAGAAGTAGTCAATGCATATTACACAGGCATGGTCCACTGATCTCACCATCAGGAAGCCCACCCTAAGAAATGCCATGCAGCCATTGATGGAAAGCAAATAGACGGGAAGCACCTGTGAAGAGGCTGCAGTAGATTTGCAATGCTGAGATGCAACAAAGGATGAAAAATAAGATAAAAACCGTTAAAAACGCCAATATTTAATGATGTACAGAGCTTTAGCAAATGAAATGTAGTTCAATTAAGATTTACATCTACTTTAAATGCAAGAATTAGCCTAGGGGTCAGGTTAGGGGTCACGGGGTGTGGGGGACATTATTTTTTTACACTTGTGGTTGGCTCTGAATGACCAACGCACTGTTTAATTGTAACATGTGACGTATTGAGTGTGTTTGGCTAAAGCACGATTTTTACCTAAAAAATGTTGGTGCCGTAAGGTCTCTCCCCGTTTCCCGTCTCATTACCAAGACAGTCACCATTCTTTTTTTTTTTTAAGCCTTAGCTTTGATTTATAATACAAAACTGTTTGTCTAGTCCTTGTAATATGCAACGCTGGGAGCTGTTGGATGCATCATTAGCTGTATAATCCCCTTTTCGTATGTAAATTGCATTAGCGCTGACACCTACACTGTCCCCCCCCCCCCACCACCACCACCACCCTTGCTTGTTCCATCCATGTCCTCCCATTGGGGATGCGCCAATACCACCCACAGCAAAAAAAAAAAGCTGTGTGTTTGTGAAAGGCCCATCCGTCTTGTGGCCGGAGATGTCCATAATCACAGCTCGGGGTCAATGACCAGCAGACATTAATTAATCCAGCTGGGTGAACACATTCAGGGTTCAATATCCGACATGATTCGCTGCAATATTAAATAATGACGGAGAAGCAGCAATGGGCTAAACAGCGGGCCGCCTCTCCAGTCTGCAGTCACCTTCCTCACCTGGCATGGCAGCTGCTCTCTGGAAACGCTTTGCGTCAATGTAGTTTATATTACAAATACAATGAATGCAATGAAAGGTACAACCCTTAGAGCAGGTGTGTAAACCCGACGTGAATAACATTTCGTTTTCTAGAACACTGAGTATCATAAATAACTGCCATTTTTTAATCACTTCCAGTCCGGGCCAATTCTGACATTCCTCTCCTACATGTAAAAAACAAGCTACAAAAAACTACTTAACCCTCCCCCCCCCCTCACACCAAACATTATATATTTTTTAACCACTTCAGCCCCGGAAGGATTTGCCCCCTTCCTGACCAGAGCACTTTCTGCGATTCGGCACTGCGTCGCTTTAACTGACAATTGCGCGGTCGTGCGACGCTGCACCCAAACAAAATTGACGTCCCTTTTTTCCCCGCAAATAGAGCTTTCTTTTGGTGGTATTCGATCGCCTCTGCGTTTTTTATTCTTTGCGCTATATACGAAAAAAGAGCGACAATTTTGAAAAAAAGCAATATTTTTTACTTTTTGCTATAATAAATGCTATAATAAATATCCCCCAAAAATATATAAAAAAATTTTTTTTTCCTCAGTTTAGGCCGATACGTATTCTTCTACATATTTTTGGTAACAAAAATCGCAATAAGCGTATATTGATTGGTTTGCGCAAAATTTATAGCGTCTACAAAATAGGGGATAGATTTATGGCATTTTTATTATTATTTTTTTATTATTATTACTAATGGCGGTGATCTGCGATTTTTATCGGGACTGCGACATTATGGCGGACACATCGGACATTTTTTACACTATTTTGGAACCATTGTCATTTATACAGAGATCAGTGCTATAAAAATGCACTAATTACTGTGTAAATGACACTGGCAGGGAAGGGGTTAACCACTAGGTGGCGATGAACTGGTTAAGTGTGTCCTAGGGAGTGATTCTAACTGTGGGGGGGATGGGCTTCAACACACATGACAGCGATCACTGCTCTCGGTGACAGGAAGCAGTGATCTCTGTCATGACACAAGGCAGAAAGGGGAAATGCTTTGTTTACAAAAGCATCTCCCTGCTCTACCTCTCCGTGACACGATCGCGGGCACCTGGCGGACATCGAGTCCGTGGGACCCGCGGTCAGGGAGAATGCGGCGGGCAATGCCGCTTCTTAAAGGGGACGTACCTGTACGCCCTTTTGCCCACCAGTGCCATTCTGCTGACGTATATCGGCGTGCGCTGGTCGGAAAGCGGTTAAGCAGAAGCCCTAGGGAATAAAATGGTGGGTGTTGCATATTTTTATGTCCAATTAAATTTGCGTGGCGGTTTATCAAACGCAAATTGTTTGGGATAAAATAAAATTTAATGCACAAAAACACAAAAGAATATCAAATTGATTGTAAAAATATAAAAGATGATGTTACGCTGAGTAAATAGATACCAAACATGTTGTATCCACCTGTGGAACGGAACCAAGCTATGGTACCTAAAAATCTTCATAGGCAACGCTTTAAAAGCCTTTATAGCAGTGGTTCTCAACTCTCGTCCTCAGGACCCACCAACAGGCCAGGTTTGCAAGATAACTGAAATACATCACAGATGATATAATTTGCTGCTCAGTGATTGGAGTATTCTAGTCTGCATCTCCCCCAAGGTAATACTTAAAGGGGTTGTAAAGTTATTTTTTTTTTTTTTTTTAAATAACAAACATGTTATACTTACCTTCACTGTGCAGCTCGTTCTGCACAGAGTGGCCCCGAACCTGGTCTTCTGGGGTCCCTCGGCGGCTGTTTCAGCTCCTCCCCGCAAGCATTTACCACCTTAATGCGAGCTCCCTCGCACGGTGGTGAGTGCTTGCGGGCGCGCTCCCGTGATACAGCCGGCGGCTATAGCCGCTCGCTGTATCACTCGGCCCCGCCCCCCGGCGCGCCGCGTCATCGGATGTGATTGACAGCAGCGCGAGCCAATGGCTGCGTGCTTTCAATCCATCCACTGCAGCCAATCAGCGACCAGGCTGAGCTGCAATGAAGATGACGAGGACGCGCAGCGAAGATTCGAGGCGTCAGGTAAGTAAAACGGGGGGCCTGGGGGCGGCGGTACTGTCAAAAGTTTTTTCACCTTAATGCATAGAATGCATTAAGGTGAAAAAATTTTTACCTTTACAACCCCTTTAAAATCTGCCCTGTTAGTGGCTCCTGAGGACAGGAGTTGGGAACCACTGCTTTATAGGTTACCAGTTTAGAGTTACAGAGGAGATCTGGTGCTAAAGCTATTTCCCTCGCTCTGACGTTCGTGGTAATACCTCACATGTGTGGTGCGATCACCATTTACATATGCGTAAGGGTCTTAAGTGCGCGTTCACATTTGCGCATGAGCATGGGGAAATGCGGGGCACTTTAAATTTGTTATTTTTTTATATTCATTAAAAAAAAATGTTTTTACACTGTATCTTTACATTTTTTGATATCTTCTATTGCTCTCACAAGGAGTGAGCAACATCCCGTGTGATAGAATTGGCCATGACAGGTCCTCTTTATGGAGAGATCTGGGGTCTATTAGACCCCAGATCCTTCCTCTGGCCTCCAAAGCATCTGATCAAACCAGGATCGGTTTGATCAGACACTTGTTCAAGCTGGTAACGGCCTGTTTACCGGAAGAGACGCCGCTTCTGGGTTCCAATACCACAAAGATCATCGGTGACCTTCCGAGTCCTCCACATTTCTCTGTGGTAAGCCTGCAGAATTGCCGGCTTTCATTCCAGGCTCACTGCCAGGATGGGAGATTCTGAAGCGGCACTGGCGGGAGGGGACACCGGCTTTAAAAAAATGATACTGGGATGATGCCTGTCGCTGCAGGCATCATCCTGACTCAACCACTTAAAGCCAAAGGACGTACATGTATGTGATTTGGCAGCACGTGGATAATACTCAAGAACCTCAAACAAATGTGAGACTCTAAATTATAATACATATGTATTTTTAAGGCAGCTTTAGAAAACAGTGGTTGGTCAGATATGCAAGTAGAATTTGACATATCGGTATAGGAGCATGGAGGTACTTTCCTATTTCAGATTTGTAGCATTGTACTGCTGTTCTTCCTATTGTGACTGGGCAAAGTTTGATCACTATTGCCCTCTAAGAACCTCAGCCAGCGAGGACAGATCAGGAGATGGTCACCTAATGGAGGTTGGCCTCCAAGACCCACAACACATTAGCAATTGACCAACAACCTTCTCCTACGGTGTGGTGCCCTTGCTTCCATTGGGTAGTGTGGCATCCACACATAGGTGAAGCACTAGCTTTACGCTGACCTAACATTTAGGAACTCATGGACAAATTTTAGGCTTCCCTACTCTTGCCCCAGGCACCATTGTATTTTTAGCACAAATAGGGCCTGGCCTTAGTTGCCAAAGAAGCCTTCATCAGTCATGAACCCTGGAAGACATTTACTCCATGTAACAGGGGGCACATATGCAACATGAGCAATAGCAAGGGACATGCACTGTGTGTGTTTGGGAACCAGGGGCGGACTGACCATTCGGGCACTTGGGCACTGCCCAAGGGCCCCATGCCACTAAGGGGCCCCATCAGGGTTGCTAGCCTCAATAAAACCAGGGACAGTATGTAAAAATCTGTGTTTTTTTTAAAAACCCAAGATTATAGCTGCCCCGCCTCTCCAGTACCTTTTCAGTGTGTGTATGTGTATTCTGTGTGTGTATACTGTGTGTGTATATTGTGTGTCTGTGTGTGTATACTGTATGTGTGTGTGTGTATACTGTGTGGCCCCATAATCTATTGCCTGGGAGCCCCATAATCTTCTGCTATTGCCCAGGGGGCCCCATAATTTCCTATTGCCTGGGGGCCCCATGAGTTGTCAGTCCGCCCCTGTTGGGAACGCCTTTCTTGCATTGAATATACAAAGTGATGGTGTTGCGCTGCACCGATACCGAACACCAAACACCAATACCAAAATGCTTTACACACCACAACACCGTGTAGTCAATAGTGATCGAGTCCAAAAGCATAAATAGCAAACATTATATAAGTGTGAGAAATCAGTCTCTACTGCAGCTTATATTTCACTCAACAGAGACAGCGCACTTCTTCTTTCCTGACCAAATAATCCCGCACTGATACCGATATTCACCAATGTGCTCCAACGATTAACCCCTTCAGTACCGGGCACTTTCACCCCCTTTCTGCCCAGACCAATTTTCAGCTTTCGGCGCTGTCACACTTTGAATGACAATTACTCGGTCGTCATGCAACACTGCATCCACATAAAACTTGTATAATCTTTTTCACACAAATAGAGCTTTCTTTTAGTGGTATTTAATCACTGCTGGGTTTTGAATTTTTTTGCTAAATAAACAAAAAAAAGACCAGAAATTTTTAATAAAAATGTGTTTTTCTTTGTTTCTATTTTGTAAATAAATAATCGTTCTTCATAAATTTAGGCCAAACTGAATTCTGCTACATTTCTTTGGTGAAAATAACCCAAACCAGTGTCTATTATTTAGTCTGTAGGAAAGTTATAGATTCCACAAACTATGGGATATAAATCTGAAAATTGATCAATCCTGATGTACTGATCTCATTTCTCTAGGCACGAAAATGCCAGGACAGTGCAAATACCCCCCAAATGACCTCTTTTTTGGAATGTTGACAGTCCACGGCATTTAGTAAGAGGCACAGTGATTTTGTAATTTTTTTGTCACAATTTTTTGGAAAATTAAGAAATTAAAAAATTAGTTTTTTTCGCAATTTTAATTTTTTAAAATATTTTTTTACACACTGTCACCTCACCAGTGCAGCACAGCGTCATCATATAACTGGTTTGGTGGTGATCAGGGACACTGACTTGTGACAGTATGTAAAAAAAAAAAAATTTTATGACATTTTTTTTTCTTTTTTTTTTCGATCTTTTTTTAACACACTGTGACCAGAGCAATACAGTGTTACCATGGTTACATATAGTAGTTACATAGTAGGCAAGGCTGAAAAAAGACACAAGTCCATTAAGTCCAACCTATGTGTGTGACAAACATTGTAACATGGTAACATTGTACTACTCTGGGGAATTGATCAGGATTTTATTATTTTTTTTTACACATTATAATTATTAACAGTGAATTTCACTGTTATAAGCAACCATTTTTACTGAATGAAATGGATTCATTCAGTGTTTACTATTGTGATTTACTATTATGATTGGCCACAGCTAACCACATGGTACAGATGGGCTGTGATTGGCCCTGTCTGTACCATGTGATCACTGTGACCAATCACAGAGATCAACACAATAGTAGTCAATGAATAGCAGGAGTGAGAGCCATCCATTGTGTACAATTGTCATGTGATCTGCTGTGACTGGTCACAGCGATCACATGGTACCAGCAGCAGCCAGTACACTGAACAGTCATCTGCTGTGGACACAGCGGGTGACAGATCGCACCACAGCATGGCCCATGGGGTGAATGTCCTGCCATCATTTGACTATATGCCTGGCGGGATCTGGTTAAACAAACGTGCCACCTCTGTGCTCACAGAGCTCTGACCTCCAAAATATTATGGTCAGGCATGAATATAGTTATCCACCGGGGTCTCTCACTCCAAAACCTCCTGCCCACTAGGGGCACTCTTTTAGTTATTCCCAGTAGCTCCGGAAATATGCACGGTGAGGTGCCTTTAAGAGTCCTGCATATTCATGCGGTCATATTTGCCTTGCCAATGTTAGAGAAAGATAAAGAGAGACCTCCAATAGGGTAGTAAACTCATGCAAACCAGTTTATTATTGTTAAAATTGCACCCACAATATAAGAACTTTAAAACGGCGATTAAAATCACAATAGGTACTGGGATTCGCTTCCTCATGCATCACTTCCGCTCAGCGTCTGCCTCCGCCCTCGCTCTACGCATTACGCCACGATCCCATAACTTCATCAGGCTACTTCTCCTGCATTACATGCAGATTTTGTATTTTCAGATCACCGGTTTTAGATCAAAAGACAGTCATCTAATTTACACATGCACCTTAACAGCTTATGGGACTTCTAAGGCCCCAGGTTCTATTCAAGGCCTCTTGACCCCAGGTTCTGTTTTACCTTCAGCACATTTTCCTGCAAGTTTGGCCTGACCTTAGATAGTTGCCAAAGCAGCCTTCATAAGTCAGGAGCCCTGGAAGACATTTACTATGTAACAGAGGACACATATGCATCATGAGCAATAGCAAGGGACCTGCAGTGGGCATATTTGAGGAACATCTCAAGTGCATTACAACAGATCAGCAAAAGGGGTTCTCAGATCACTGGTTTTAGAACATCATCTAATTTTCACAGGCACCTCAACAGCTCATGGGGCCTCGAAAACCCATGTTAGCAGTTCACCAACAACCTTCTGCTGTGGTGCTGTGGCCTTGTTTCCATTGGGTAGAGTGGCATCCACACATAGGGGAATCACTAGACTGACATGGACCTAACAGTCAGGAACAAGTGGACAAGTTTTAGGTTTTCCCACTCCTCTTGACCCCCAGTACCATTTTAGTATCAGCACAAGTTGGGTTGGACGTTAGGGTAGTTGCCAAAGTAGCCTTCATTAGCCAGTAACCTGGAAAATATTAACTCCATATGACACAAGACATACTGTATATGCCAGTGTTTCTCAACTCCAGTCCTCAAGTACCCCCAACAGGTCTTCAGGATTTCCCTCAGATGAAACAGCTGTGGAAATTACTAAGGTAGTGAAATTGAACAAATCCCAGTGCAAAATAATGGAGAGCCTGAAAACATGACCTGTTGGGGGTACTTGAGGACTGGAGTTGAGAAACACTGGTATATGCGACATGTACTGTATATGCAACATAAGCAACAGCAAGGGGCCTACAGTGAGTGTGTTTGGGAACATCTCTCCTGCATTACAGATCAGCAAAGGGGGCTCTCAGATCACCAGATTATAAAGAAAAATCTAGCTTTGCTCTATAGCTGGGGTCTCCAAACTTTCTAAACAAAGGGCCATTTTTTTGTCTTTCGGACTCTAGGGGGGGCCAGATTGGGGCCAGTGGGAGTGTAAATTTTCCTGGCATCAATGGGAGTAAACATCACATTTGGTATTAGGTGGAAAAATAGTGGCCCATCACTGGTACCATTGGGAGAAATAGTGCTCCATCGTTAGTATCAGTGGGAGGAATAGTGCTCGATTGTTGGTGTCAGTGGGAGGAATAGTGTCCCATTGTTGGTATCATTGGGGGGAATAGTGCTCCATTGTTGGTGTCAGTGGAGGGAATTGTTGGTATCATTTAGAAGAATAGTATCCTATCACTGTTGTCATTGGGAGGAATAATGCCCCATCGTTGGTGTCATTGGGAGGATCATTGCTCCATCAATGGCATCATTGTGAGGAATAGTGCCCCATCGTTGGTATCATTGGGAGGAAAAGCGCCATATCGTTGGTATCATTTGGAGGAATAGTGCCCAAGCGTTGGTTTTATTGGGAGGAATAGTCCCCCATCATTGGTATCATTGGGATGAATAGTGCCCCATTGTTGATGTAAGTTGGCAGAATAGTGTCTCATATCAGTGGGGGGGGGGTGAATAATGCCCCAAGGGTTAGATAAAGGCAAGCAAAGTGCCTCATCTGGCCCCCGGGCTGCAGTTTAGAGACCACTGCTTTATAGCATTGGCAAAATGAGAAACAGGAGATCAAATCATCAATTTTATCTGCAGGTTACCCCAAATTCCCCTTTCCCCATAACATAGTTTTATTATTTTTTGATCCTGCCAGTAGAAAATTTATTTTTTAATTTCCTTTAACATAATATTAAAGTCATATTTTTTTTAATTAAAATAAAAAAGATGTTATATTTACCTGCTCTGTGCACTTTTTGATAGCTTTATTATCAAACCCACTCTTCCACTAAGCGAAGGTTCTGGTTCCCTTAATTACCTACAGGTTTGGCGCAATATCCTGTTTGGGGAGGGCCATTTCTCATAACTCCCCCCTCCAAATAGAGGGCTTTACTATGTTACAGGGGGAACTCAGGAAAAAACAATTGCTGTGTTATTACTAGTGACAGACTGTGTCATATACACTATACTGTCAAAAGTATTGGGACACCCACCTTTACACGCACATGAACTTTAATGGCATCCCAGTCCATAGGGTTCAATATTGAGTTGGCCCACCCTTTGCAGCTATAACAGCTTCAACTCTTCTGGGAAGGCCGTCCACAAGGTTTAGGAGTGTGTCTATGGGAATGTTTGACCATTCTTCCAGATGTGCATTTGTGAGGTCAGGCACTGATGTGGACGAGAAGGCCTGGCTCGCAGTCTCCACTCCAATCCTAAAGGTGTTCTATTGGCTCGAGGTAAAATACTTTGTGCAGGCCAGTCAAGCTCCTCCACCCAAAAGTCGCTAATCAATGTCTTTATGGACCTTGCTTTGTGCACTGGTGCGTAGTCATGTTCAGGCCCGGATTTACTCCCTTTGCCGCCCCAAGGCCGGGTCCTTCAATGCCGCCCCCCCCCCCCCCCATCAGTGTCCTCTGCCCCTAAAGACACACATTAGACTGCCTTACCGAGAGCCATTTAGAGCCAGGAAATGTGGGAGCCGGAGTTTGGGGGCGGAGCGAAATACTCTACTGTATTGCTATTTTCCTTCTTTCCTTCCATTGTGCGGAGGGGCTTGGAGAGAAGGCAAAGTAGAGGCAGGTGCTGCATCGCTGTGCCCAGTGTGTTGGCAGTAAACACAGGAATCAAAACATATCCGAACTTGTGCACTCACTCACAGGGCCGCTGTTAGGAATCATGGGGCCCTCGCCCCCTGAGGGGGGAGAAGAGGTGGGGGAGGGAGGTGAGAAAGGGTGAGAAGAGGAGGTATGGGGGTTGTGAGGGGGAGTGGGGTAAGAGAGAGAGGAGGGGTGGGAGAGAGAAGGGGGCTGAGAGGGAGGAGGGGTGAGAGAGAAAGTTGGTAAGAGAGGGGGGTAGCTGACAGAGAGAGGGGGGGTAGCTGACAGAGGGGGGGTGTAGCTGACAGAGGGGGGAATAGCTGACAGAAGCGGGGAGTAGCCGACAGAGGGGAGAGTAGCCGACAGAGGGGAGAGTAGCCGACAGAGGGGAGAGTAGCCGACAGAGGGAAGTGAAGCCGACAGAAGGGGGGACTAGCCGACAGAGGGGAGAGTAGCCGACAGAGGGGAGAGTAGCCGACAGAGGGGGGGAGTAGCCGACAGAGGGGGGGAGTAGCCGACAGAGGGGGGGAGCAGCCGACAGAGGGGGGGAGCAGCCGACAGAGGGGAGAGTAGCCGACAGAGGGGAGAGTAGCCGACAGAGGGGAGTGAAGCCGACAGAAGGGGGGACTAGCCGACAGAGGGGAGAGTAGCCGACAGAGGGGAGAGTAGCCGACAGAGGGGAGAGTAGCCGACAGAGGGGAGAGTAGCCGACAGAGGGGGGGAGTAGCCGACAGAGGGGGGGAGTAGCCGACAGAGGGGGGGAGCAGCCGACAGAGGGGGGGAGTAGCTGACAGAGGGGGAGAGTAGCTGACAGGGGGAGAGTAGCTGACAGGGGGAGAGTAGCTGACAGGGGGAGAGTAGCTGACAGGGGGGGAATAGCTGACAGAGGGGAGAGTAGCTGACAGAGGGGGGGAGCAGCTGACAGAGGGGGAGAGTAGCTGACAGAGTGGGAGAGTAGCTGACAGAGAGGGGGAGCAGCTGACAGAGGGGGAG
This sequence comes from Aquarana catesbeiana, assembly GCF_042186555.1. Lineage (NCBI taxonomy): Eukaryota > Metazoa > Chordata > Amphibia > Anura > Ranidae > Aquarana > Aquarana catesbeiana. The sequence continues at coordinate 271,101,459 of NC_133334.1, read as the reverse complement.
AGTAGCTGACAGAGGGGGAGAGTAGCTGACAGAGGGGGGAGTAGCTGACAGAGAGGGGGAGCAGCTGACAGAGAGGGGGAGCAGCTGACAGAGGGGGAGAGTAGCTGACAGAGAGGGGGAGCAGCTGACAGAGGGGGAAGCAGCTGACAGAGAGGGGGAGTAGCTGACAGAGGGGGGAGCAGCTGACAGAGGGGGGAGCAGCTGACAGAGGGGGAGAGCAGCTGACAGAGAGGGGGAGAGTAGCTGACAGGGGGGGGGATAGCTGACAGAGGGGGGGGTAGCTGACAGAGGGGGGAATAGCTGACAGAGAGGGGGGCAGCTGACAGAGGGGAGAGTAGCTGACAAAGAAGGTGTAGCTGACAGAGGGGGAAGTAGCTGACAGAGAAGGTGTAGCTGACAGCAGAGGGGGGTAACTGACAGAGGGGGGATAACTGACAGAGGGGGGTAACTGACAGAGGGGGGTGTAACTGACAGAGGGGGGGTAACTGACAGAGGGGGGGTAACTGACAGAGGGGGGGGTAACTGACAGAGGGGGGATAACTGACAGAGGGGGGATAACTGACAGAGGGGGGATAACTGACAGAGGGTGGGTAACTGACACAGGGGGGGGTAACTGACAGAGGGGGGGTAACTGACACAGGGGGGGTAACTGACAGAGGGGGGTAACTGACAGAGGGGGGTAACTGACAGAGGGGGGGGTAACTGACAGAGGGAGGTAACTGACAGAGGGGGGGTCACTGACAGAGGGGGGGGTCACTGACAGAGGGGGGGTAACTAACAGAGGGGGGTAACTGACAGAGGGAGGTAACTGACAGAGGGGGGTAGCTGACAGGGGAGGGGAGCTGACAGATGGGGAGTGGCTTACAGAGGGGGGAGTGGCTGACAGAGGGCGAGAGTAGTTGACAGAGAGGGGGAGCAGCTGACAGAGAGGGGGAGTAGCTGACAGAGGGGGAGGGTAGCTGACAGAGAGGGGGAGCAGCTGACAGAGAGGGGGAGCAGCTGACAGAGGGGGGAGTAGCTGACAGAGGGGGGGAGCAGCTGACAGAGAGGGGGAGCAGCTGACAGAGAGGGGGAGCAGCTGACAGAGGGGGAGAGTAGCTGACAGAGGGGGGCAGTAGCTGACAGAGAGGGGGAGCAGCTGACAGAGGGGGGGAGTAGCTGACAGAGGGGGGGGGGATAGCTGACAGAGGGGGGGTAGCTGACAGAGGGGGGAATAGCTGACAGAGAGGGGGGCAGCTGACAGAGGGGAGAGTAGCTGACAAAGAAGGTGTAGCTGACAGAGGGGGAAGTAGCTGACAGAGAAGGTGTAGCTGACAGCAGAGGGGGGTAACTGACAGTGGGGGGATAACTGACAGAGGAGGGGTAACTGACAGAGGGGGGATAACTGACAGAGGGGGGATAACTGACAGAGGGGGGTAACTGACAGAGGGGGGGGTAACTGACAGAGGGTGGGTAACTGATAGAGGGGGGATAACTGACACGGGGGGGTAACTGACACAGGGGGGGTAACTGACAGAGGGGGGATAACTGACAGAGGGGGGGTAACTGACAGAGGGGGGATAACTGACAGAGGAGGGTAACTGACAGAGGGGGGGTAACTGACAGGGGGGGTAACTGACAGAGGGGGGGTAACTGACAGAGGAGGGGGGTAACTGACAGAGGGTGGGTAACTGACAGAGGGGGGGTAACTGACACAGGGGGGGGTAAATGACACAGGGGGGGGTAACTGACACGGGGGGTAACTGACAGAGGGGGGGGTAACTGACAGAGGGAGGTAACTGACAGAGGGGGGTAACTGACAGAGGGGGGGTAACTGACAGAGGGGGGTAACTGACAGAGGGGGGTAACTGACAGAGGGGGGGTAACTGACAGAGGGGGGGTAACTGACAGAGGGAGGTAACTGACAGAGGGGGGTAGCTGACAGGGGAGGGGAGCTGACAGACGGGAGTGGCTTACAGAGAGCAGGATGCTGACAGAGGGGGGCGATAGGGCAGATAAGAGAGATACCTCAGTGAGGACTCCAGGAGACACAGCAGAGCACACACCAGCTAAGGAGGCGGGACTACGGGCGGCCGCGATCACCCACAGTCCAGCCCCGCCTCCACATGTGAGCAATCACAGACGCTCGTGTCCGCTGCCCGCACGTGACCTATTCAGCCAATTACAGGCTGAATAGGTACGCCTGCTGCCCACCGCTGAGATCGGTTCGGATGCGGAGCGCACAGGCAGTAATAAATGTGTAAAAGTGATGGCACGGGAATCGGGATGCTGAACTGCTGCTATATGTGCCCGGATTTCAGGCGGCTTGAAAACCGGGCACAACACGTGTCCAATACCAGACAGGTGGCAATCCTAGCGGTGCCGCCCCTTCACCACTGCCGCCCCGAGGCGTGGCCTTGTGGGAAATCCGGCCCTGGTCATGTTGGAACAGGAAGGGTCCATCCCCAAATTGTTCCCACAAAGTTGGGAGCCTGAAATTGTCCAAAATGTCTTGGTATGCTGACGCCTTAAGATTTCCCTTCACTGGAACTAAGGGGCCAAGCCCAACCCCTGAAAAACAACCCCACACCATAATCCCCCCTCCACCAAATGATTTGGACCAGTGCACAAAGCAAGGTCCATAAAGACATAGATGAGCGAGTTTGGGGTGGAGGAACTTGACTGACCTGCACAGAGTCCTGGCCTCAGCCCGATAGAACACCTTTGGGATGAATTAGAGCGGAGATTGCGAGCCAGGCCTTCTTGTGCAACATCAGTGTCTGACCTCACAAATGCACATCTGGAAGAATGGTCAAACATTCCCATAGACACACTCCTAAACCTTGTGGACGGCCTTCCCAGAAGAGTTGAAGCTGTTATACCTGCAAAGGGTGGGCCAACTCAATATTGATTCTATACATGCTTCCCACATTGCTTTTATCATCTTTTTTATGTGATCACTTTTTATGCAACCATCTGTCATTTGATGACCTGTAAAAACTTTTTATAAGATTAAAAATCTTCTATTTTTTATGATCTGCACCATATGGAGGCCTTTTTTTCTCTTTCCTTTGATATTACGGTTACAATGTGACAACGTTCCATTTTGTCATTGGTCTGTTATACTGACCTCCCATTGAGGTTCAATCCCCATCTGTTTGGAAGACCTGCCTGAGTTCCAGGTATTCGATTGTCGTACCTGGATCTATATCGGCTGATCGACACAACGTTTGTCCTTGAAGTGATCCTTCCACAGGCTTCGTTTACCTCTCAGTCGGTGGCACTGATGAGCACTTGGCTTTCGGCGGACACATGCCTGATTGACCCACTGTCATAGGACAGGTGGATCCACCTTGTCTGGTAAGAAGTACCCATCCACAATCTGCTATGTTTTGTGTCATACAGCCATCTTTGTGTCCACATCATCCCACCATTTGCCACAGAGGATTTCATCATAATCATTTAAGTGGACATCATTTTTATGAGCTTATTTTGATTCCCTGATTGATTTGGACTTTATCTTAGTCACCACGCACTATTATTGTTTCATGTTGTTTTCATTTTTTCACTAGGTTTTGATATTTGTATTTTTACACTTTCTTTCACCCATTGTGGTGCAATACATTGGTTTATCACCTTCACAGTGTTTTATACATTTAGCGCTACACTTTTGTATTTATTATTCCCATAGACACACTCCTAAACCTTGTGGACGGCCTTCCCAGAAGAGTTGAAGCTGTTATAGCTGCAAAGGGTGGACCAACTCAATATTGAACGTTGACCCCCAACCCAATAGAACACCTTTGGGATGAATTAGAGCTAAGACTGCGAACCAGGCCTTCTTATCCAACATCAGTGCCTGACCTCACAAATGCTCTTCTGGAAGAATGGTCAAACATTCCCATAGACACACTCCTAAACCTTGTGGACAGCCTTCCCAGTAGAGTTGAAGCTGTTATAGCTGCAAAGGGTAGGCCAACTCAATATTGAACGTTGACCTCAACCCAATAGAACACCTTTGGGATGAATTAGGGCTGAGATTGCAAGCCAGGTCTTCTTATCCAACATCTTCTGGAAGAATGGTCAGACATTCCCATAGACACACTCCTAAACCTTGTGGACGGCCTTCCCACAAGAGTTGAAGCTGTTATAGCTGCAAAGGGCGGGCCAACTCAATATTGAACCCTACGGACTAAAACTGGGATGCCATTAAAGTTCACGTGCGTGTGAAGGCAGGCGTCCCAATACTTTTAGTAATATGGTGTATGTAATTTTTGATTCTGCCCATTCTACCACTTTAAGTACTTTCCACGTTACTGTCTACCCCATGTGACATTACAGTAAAAAAAAAAAAAGACTTCAGTCGAAATTGTAGCCTGATCTATAACATAAATTGAGCGCCAACCATCAACCCGGAAGAGCGTGCTCCAGCCATCAACACGAAGGCCGCTCATCGATTTCGAACTCAGACATATCAAGCATATAATTACTTTAAAGTTCTGATACTCGAGCTCGAGAGTCTTGGCATGGGTCACTTAGTATACACTGCTAACACAATAGCGAAGGTGGAAGACTAAAGCCTTTTTTCTATGCATCAAGAGTCGAGCTCGCGCAGAACAATGAGAGAAGTGCCCTGCACTCCAACTCTCTCTCAAATGGATAATTCTGGTGATGCTATAGTGACAGCAATGCTTTAGATTTTGATTTATGTTCCTCTAAAGCTAAAATCAAAGATTCCATCTAGTGCTATTTTATGGCAGCTCGAATGATGAATGGCGAAGCCTTTCAGCCAAACGAAGCTTCTGTGTCTTTGCCCTGGATTTTAATTGCTAAAGTAGCCAGTCGTTGCTCAGAATTCAAGTGGTAAGCACACTTTAGACGCGGCGGAGATGGTCGTTTTCAAATTCCCGAGATTGAAATAGCGTTTCCTACTTGTTGTCTTTAATCATTCATGTTGGAGATGGGAAGCGCTCAGGAGAGAGTGAGAGCTCCATGCCCTACCTTGTATATTAAATGGAAAATGTTAAGAGCTCGTTAAATATGCGCAGTCCATGTTTGGAAATTGGTAATTATAACACAATGTAACCTCCATTGATTATTCGAACATATTAGCGTTTCCCAGAAGCCTCTCTGCCCTGGCTTGGTCAAGGAAGCCTTGTGCTTAGACGGTAATTACTTGAAAATAAATGATAACCGAAATGGTGTCGATTTTTTTGAACGGGTTACAATACCGCATTTCATTTACGATTATCCACCAAATGGGTCTGTTTAATCCCTCTGTACGGGTAAATATGTAAGATGTATCATTTATTGATAGGGAACCCCGGGTCTTAGTAATGACACATTCACATTATGCATTGCGTAATCGCATGTGTATTATCGCATGCATTTTCATGGATTGCTTTAAGGCAGCCCACTCGTTTCATTGGCACTGCATTATTCTTTTACAAATGGTTATTGTTATGGGTGACGCCCCTCTCTGAATATACGGGGTTTCTTGGTTAGAGTCCTTCAGAGAACTTTGCCATTGCAAGTCCCAATGAAGGGGGATCCTTCAGCCCCCGAAGGGTGTTGGACAGTGGCATCACTAACGCCAGGCACCTAGGGCACATGCCCTGCATCTCTAGCAGGACCACAACTTTGCGACCCCCAGAAATGTTTTTTTTTTAATTGCAAACGTACACACCCCGGACCCCTGCCATCTGTGTGCTACCTATTCCTGATCCCTATTTTCTTTGTGTTACCTTCTTCTGACCCCTGCTCTCTGTGTGTTAGCTACTCCTGACCCCTGCACTCAGTGTGCTATCTACTTCTGACCCTGCACTCTGTGTGTTACCTAATCCTGACCTGTACACTCTGTGCATTACCTACTCTTGACCCCTGCACTCTGTGTGCTACCTACCCCTGCACTCTGTGTGTTACCTACTCCTGAACCCTACACTTTGTGTGCTTCCTACTCCTGACCCTATACACTCTGTGTGTTACCTACCCTGACCAATGCACTCTGTGTGTTACCTACTTATGACCTCTATGCTCTGTGAATTACCTACTCCTGACCCCTGTACTCTGTGTGCTACCTACTCCTGACCCCTGCTCTCTGTGTGTTGCCTTCTCTTGACCCCTGCACTCTGTGCTTTACCTACTGCTGAACCCTACAAGCTGAGTATTACCTACTACTGACCCCTACACTCTGTGTGTTACCTACCCTGACCAATGCACTCTTTGTGTTACCTACTCATGACCTCTACGCTCTGTGCATTACCTACTCCTGACCCCTGCTCTCTGTGCATTACCCTCTTCTGACATCTGCACTCTGTGCATTACCTACTCCTGACCCCTGCACTCTGTGCTTTACCTATTCCTGAACCCTACACTTTGTGTGCTTCTTATTCCTGACCCCTACACTCTGTGTGTTACCTACCCTTACCAATGCACTCTGTGAATTACCTACTCCTGACCTCTGCACTCTGTGAATTACCTACTCCTGACCTCTGCACTCTGTGCATTACCTACTCCTGACCTCTGCACTCTGTGCATTACCTACTCCTGACCCTTGCACTCTGTGTGTTACCTACTCCTGACCCTTGCTCTCTGATTTTTTAAAGTCAGCAGCTACAGTAATTGTAGCTGTTGACTTTAAAGTGGTTGTAAACCCTTCCATATCCTCAGTGAAGAGATAAGGAAATTCGTAAATTCCGAAATTCAAAAACCCGAAAATCTGAAATAATGACTAACTATTAAATTATAGGTATTGGAATTCGAAAATCCGAAAATAGGAAAGAAAATCCGAAATAATAACGAAATAACTAACTAACTAATAATAACTAACAATTAAATTCTAGGTATTGGAATTTCCTTTCAAATTTGGCTGTTAGTGAACGTAATGAATACAAATGTATCCGAAGTTGCAAGTTATCCGAAATAACGAATGCCGTATCTAAACGAATAGAACGTAACAAATTAATAATAATAAATAACAATAATATTAATAATAAAAACTTTTTATTATTATTATTATTATTATTTATTATTAATTCAACCCATTACATTTGTTTAGATGCAGCATTCGTTATTTCGGATAATTCGTAACTTCGGATAAATTTGTATTCATTACGTTCACTAACAGCCAAATTTGAAAGGAAATTCCAATACCTAGAATTTAATTGTTAGTTATTATTAGTTAGTTAGTTATTTCGTTATTATTTCGGATTTTAATTTTTTCGAATTTTTGGATTTTCTTTCCTATTTTCGTATTTTAGAATTTTCAAATTTTCGAATTTACGAATTTACAAATTGCGATCATAACGAATGACTTGAAAAACAAAACAAAAAAAAACCAATGAAACGAAAACAAACACATTTTTCGGCAGTGCACATGTCTAGTACCCACTATAGAATGATATGCTCTGTTCATTTTTTTTGATGTCTGAGGTTTGCAACCACTTTAAAAAAAAAAAAAAGCAAAATGATGTTCCTCTTTAAAGTGTAACTTCACCCATGGGTGAAGTTCCGCTTCTCTACTTTCTCCCTCCTTCTTCATTTTTTGGTATTTTTAAATTATTTTTTTGGGGGGGGGGGTACCTGGTTCGACAGGTACCTGCTCCCACTTTCGCCCAGATCGCCTAGTCGACCTGAGCGGAAGTTTTCCCCTGCCCGCAGCCTGTTGGGAAGTTCTCCCCCTGACCGCAGCCTCTTGGGACACGTCTCCCCCTGCCCGCAGACTCTTGAAACATGCCCCCCCTGCCTGCAGCCTCTTGGGACACGTCCCCCCTGCCTGCAGCCTCTTGGGACACGACCCCCCTGTCCGCAGCCTCTTGGGAAGTTCTCCCCCTGCCCGCAGCCTCTTGGGACACGTCTCCCCCTGCCCGCAGCCTCTTGAGACACGTCTCCCCCTAACCACAGCCTCTTGGGAAGTTCTGCCCCTGCCCGTAGCCTCTTGTGAAGTCCTCCCCCTGCCCGCAGCCTCTTGGGAAGTTCTCCCCCTGCCCGCGGCCTCTTGGGACACGTCTCCCCCTGCCCACAGCCTCCTGGGACACATCTCCCCCTGCCCGCAGCCACTTGGGACACGTCTCCCCCTGCCCGCAGCCTCTTGGGAAGTTCTCCCCCTGCCCGCAGCCTCTTGGGACACGTCTCCCCCTGCCCGCAGCCTCTTGGGACACATCTCCCCCTGCCCGCAGCCTCTTGGGAAGTTCTCCCCCTGCCCACAGCCTCTTGGGAAGTTCTCCCCCTGCCCGCGGCCTCTTGGGACACGTCTCCCCCTGCCCGCAGCCTCCTGGGACATGTTTCCCCCTGCCCGCAGCCTCCTGGGACACATCTCCCCCTGCCCGCAGCCACTTGGGACACGTCTCCCCCTGCCCGCAGCCTCTTGGGACATGCCTCCCCCTGCCCGCAGCCTCTTGGGACACGTCACAGATTCCAGAAGACGATTCACAAAGCGCAGCACGGACCCGTGCATGTGAAGCAGGAAGGTGGCTGTGAAGCCGCAAGGAGTCACAGACAGCTTTCCACAGTTAGCATGGTGGCGCAGAGGACCTAAAGACCGGGGAAGAATCGACCCGGGTGAGGATGGCGCTGGATCCCTGGACAGGTGAGTGTCCTTTAAAAAAAAAAAATCAGCAGCTACAGTATTTGTATTATTTTTTTTGCTGGGGGAGCCTGAAGAACCGCTCCATTCACACCTAAGCGTAGCGCAGCGACAGCTGCTGCAGCATTTTTTTTGTTTGTTTTTTTAGTGGAGCGTTTTTGAAGTGAATGGACCTCCTAAAAAAAAAACACTCCAAAAAAGCTCATGCACCAAATCTTGGCACCGAACCAGGAGCGTTGGCGGTTGCAATTTTTGCCGTGATTGTAGCGCGTTTTGTCGTTGACAATCGCAGCAAAACCGCACCGCATTTTGGATGCCATTAAGAAAAAATGGCTTGATAAAATAAAATAAATAAAATATAATAATATAAAATAATAATAATAAAAAAAAAAAGAAATAATGGCAACGCAAACGCGTTCAGCATTTTTGCCGCAATTCTGGAAGTCGTGGGCAGAACCTCGTCGATACTGCCCGCGTTCCGAATCGCTCAGGTGTCAACGAAGCCTTATACTTTCCGGTAAGAGATTTTGTAGGTAGTTCTTATGATGCCAGATTTCCAAAAAATAGAGCTCGGAAAAGAAGTAAACCTTTACCTATCAGGGTTCCCCCATGTCAGCGCCATGCCAATGTCAGCCCTGGGGCCCCATAACATCTACCACGTCTCCAGTACAACCACTTCACCACCCTGCCACCCAGTGCACAGCAATGAAGCATCGAAGGGTAAAAAAATACAACCGCAAGAAAAAAAACAAACCTTTGGACAGTAATTTATAATGCTGACACAAGAAAGAAGTTTCTATAAATGAGGTGTTCAGATAACCCAAGAAGTCATTTATCCTAATGATTAATACAAATGGTATTCATAATAATAAATATGGAGGCTTAGCCTTCCCCGGCATTGTTGGAGCTCCTCGGCATGCAAGATTCGGGATCGCTCCAAGTTGTCCCCCCCCCCCCCCCCCCGTCCTCGGTGGGACATTTTTCACCTGTTCAGGTGCTCCCAAATTTCTCCTACCATAGCCCAGGGGAAGAGCAATATCATAATCTGGAAGTGAGAAGGATTCGAGCCGCGTGTTAAACAAATGAAGCTGTCAGAGACGGGAAAAGCTCCGGAGAAGAATTGCCGGAGAGGAGGAGCGGCAGTTTAGCAGGACTGAGGTTATTCTAGATGCGTCATCTCCAGGCCTGAGGTTACCATTGATGGCCAGAGCCCAAGGCAGAGAAAGGGCAACACGTACAGTGCCGTGAAAAATTATTCATACCCATTAAATTTTTCCACAATTTCTCATGTTACAACCAAAAACGTAGTCGTATTTTATTGGGATTTTATGTGATAGACCAACACAAAGTGGCACATAATCGGAACGTCTGTGAATGTCTCTACCAGCTTTGCACGTCTAGAGAGGGACATTTTTGCCCATTCTTCTTTGCAAAATATCTCAAGCTCTGTCAGATTGGATGGAGAGCGTCTGTGAACAGCAATTTTCAAGTCTTGCCACAGATTTTCAATTGGATTTAGGTCTGGACTTTGACTGGGCCGTTCTAACACATGACTGTGCCTTGAGCTAAACCATTCCGTTGTAGCTCTGGCTGTATATTTAGCAGTGGTGGTCCGTCCATTAAGGGCGCATGGGCGCCGCGCCTTATATCACACCACCCCCTATATGAGTAATGGATAGGTTCATGCTTAGCGTGAATCTATCTATGGCCGCCACAGGTGCCCCCCATTAATGCGTGCGGCCCCTTTCAGGGCGCGGGGCGCATGAATTACAGCGGCGGGGGTGTATTTTTGAACCACCTTATTAGAGCCACAGGCTCTAACAGGCTTCAAAATAGGGTGGATTTAGTGCGCCGAGCATTTCGCTCAGAGCCCACACAGGTGTGTTAGAAAACCGAATATTCAACACTGAACCACCTCTCTGGCACATTGACTTTTGATGGGCACAGTGACTGCATTTGATGGCACAGTGGCTGCAATTGATGGGCACAGTGGCTGCATTAAATGGGCACAGTGGCTGCATTTGATGGGCACAGTGGTTGCATTTGATGGGCACAGTGGCTGCATTAAATGGGCACAGTGGCTGCATTTGATGGGCACAGTGGTTGCATTTGATGGGCACAGTGGCTGCATTTGATGGGCACAGTGGTTGCATTTGATGGGCACAGTGGCTGCATTTGATGGGCACAGTGGCTGAATTTGATGGCACAGTGGCTGCATTTGATGGGCATAGTGACTGCATTTTGTGGGCACAGTGGCTGCATTTGATGGCACAGTGGCTGCATTTGATGGGCACAATGACTGCATTTGACGGCACAGTGGCTGCAGTTGATGGCACAGTGGCTGCGATTGATGGGCACAGTGGCTGCATTTGATGGGCACAGTGGCTGCATGTGATGGCACAGTGACTGCAATTGATGGGCACAGTGGCTGCATATGATGGGCACAGTGGCTGCATTTGATGGGCACAGTGGCTGCATTTGATGGGCACAGTGGCTGCATGTGATGGCACAGTGACTGCAATTGATGGGCACAGTGGCTGCATATGATGGGCACAGTGGCTGCATTTGATGGGCACAGTGGCTGCATTTGATGGGCACAGTGGCAGCATTTGATGGGCACAATGACTGCATTTGACGGCACAGTGGCTGCATTTGATGTTTTTTTTCAGAATTTTTCAGTTTGCACCCCCCCCCCAAAAAAATTTGAGCAGCAGCTGCCACTGATGTTTCGGGTCGTTGTCCTGCTGGAAGGTGAACCTCCACCCCAGTCTCAAGTCTTTTGCAGACTCTAACAGGTTTTCTTCTAAGATTGTCCTGTATTCACATGAACAGGTGGAAAATGTCCCACGTGAAGGGGGATGCTTGGTGTGAACCTTGGACCAATGTAAGTATACATATACCATACCTGGTCAATCTCTATGGAAGTGGAGAATCACTATAGTAGCCTCTATATCTTCCATATCCTGAGGCCAAGCATGCATGGCATGAATGCAAGATGTTCTCTGATTGGATGAGGTGTATATCGTGACATCACCACCCCACCTCTCTACCCCATCCAATGAGAGAACGCTTTGCATTGATTGAAAAAATACAAAGCATTTTGTGAATGGCACCCGAGCCAAGCAAGCAACCCTATGTGGTTTCTATGCAGTAGGGCATCCGCTCAGCAGGGAACCCTGAAGACCGCAGCGATTGCTGTAGTAGTGGCGACTACTATAGTGTTTCTCCTCTTCCACAGGGATTGGCCAAGTATGCATAATTACAGTACACCGGTCCAAGGTGGACCAATGTAACTATGAGGCTCAGTTCACACTGCTGCGACTTGGGACTCGATTTTTGAGACCCCAAGTCACATGACATGTGAAATCCCATGTTAGTCAATGAGAGTTGTCTTAATTAGCACCACTTAAGCCGCTCCGACTTTAGAAAAGGTTCCTGTACTACTTCAAGATGACTTCTTCTCTCCCTAATGGAAGTCGCCTCCCAGTCGGATCCTCATCTATACTGAGGTGATTTGGATCCAACATTACGGGAAGATTAGTGCATGGCATCTTCCTGTATGATGTTATCTCTGCATACCTACAAGACAAAGTCGCTTTAAAGTAGTACTCACCTCGCCAACAAATCGCCAGGACGTCGCCTGGCAAAGTCGCACTGTAAGCCACGCTGCTTTCAGGTCGCAGTAGTGTGAACCGAGACTAAGACTCCATTCACACTCGTGTGACTTGTCATGCGACATTGGACATCAAAGTTGCATGACAAGTTTCACTCCATGTTTTCCAATGAGTATTGTTCGTATCTATGTGACCTAAAGTCGCAGCAACTTCAAAGCAGTTCATGCACTACTTTGGTCCGACTTTCAAGCGACTTGAGGGCTTCAATGTTAACTTTCAAAAATCACAATAAATTTGCACCAGAATGTTTTACATGCGACAGGTGTGCAGTTGTCAAACTGTTGCAGAACTGTCCAGTTATCACTGGTCAAAGCCAAAATCGCATTCAAATTTCACCCATCCAAAGCTACATCAAAGTTGCACTTTATACAAGTGTGAAGGGAACCTTAATGACACATTGGTGACAAATGCCCAATGTTACCAGACACAGGCGTGAGCACATGGGGTGCCAGGTTTGCCCGGGCACAACCTAATCATCCTGTACTGTGCAGATTCCCCTGCTGCCTGGCTACAGGGAAAGGGACTGAGGAATCTCTAACCTCAGTCCCTTTCTCTGTCTCAAAAGTGAAACATCAGGGGGCTGTTTAGACCCCTGATATTTCACCAAAGCCCCCTGATGGGGATTCTAAAAAAATTATGTAAAAAAAATGTCACTCTTTGTTATATTGCAGCCATTTGCTAAAATCATTTAAGTTCATTTTTTTCCTCATTAATGTACACACAGCACCCCATATTGTACACACAGCACCCCATATTGACAGAAAAACACAGAATTGTTGACATTTTTGCAGATTTATTAAAAAAGAAAAACTGAAATATCACATGGTCCTAAGTATTCAGACCCTTTGCTGTGACACTCATATATTGAACTCAGGTGCTGTCCATTTCTTCTGATCATCCTTGAGATGGTTCTACACCTTCATTTGAGTCCAGCTGTGTTTGATTATACTGATTGGACTTGATTAGGAAAGCCACACACCTGTCTATATAAGACCTTACAGCTCACAGTGCATGTCAGAGCAAATGAGAATCATGAGGTCAAAGAAACTGCCTGAAGAGCTCAGAGACAGAATTGTGGAAAGGCACAGATCTGGCCAAGGTTACAAAAAATTTCTGCTGCACTTAAGGTTCCTAAGAGAACAGTGGCCTCCAAAATCCTTGAATGGAAGGCGTTTGGGATGACCAGAACCCTTCCTAGAGCTGGCCGTCCGGCCAAACTGAGCTATCGGGGGAGAAGAGCCTTGGTGAGAGAGGTAAAGAAGAACCCAAAGATCACTGTGGCTGAGCTCCAGAGATGCAGACGGGAGATGGGAGAAAGTTGTAGAAAGTCAACCATCACTGCAGCCCTCCACCAGTCGGGGCTTTATGGCAAAGTGGCCCGACGGAAGCCTCTCCTCAGTGCAAGACACATGAAAGCCCGCATGGAGTTTGCTAAAAAACACCTGAAGGACTCCAAGATGGTGAGAAATAAGATTCTTTGGTCTGATGAGACCAAGATAGAACTTTTTGGCCTTAATTCTAAGCGGTATGTGTGGAGAAAACCAGGCACTGCTCATCACCTGTCCAATACAGTCCCAACAGTGAAGCATGGTGGTGGCAGCATCATGCTGTGGGGGTGTTTTTCAGCTGCAGGGACAGGACGACTGGTTACAATCGAGGGAAAGATGAATGCGGACAAGTACAGGGATATCCTGGACGAAAATCTTCTCCAGAGTGCTCAGGACCTCAGACTGGGCCGAAGGTTTACCTTCCAACAAGACAATGACCCTAAGCACACATCCTTGAGATGGTTCTACACCTTCATTTGAGTCCAGCTGTGTTTGATTATACTGATTGGACTTGATTAGGAAAGCCGCACACCTGTCTATATAAGACCTTACAGCTCACAGTGCATGTCAGAGAAAATGAGAATCATGAGGTCAAAGGAACTGCCTGAAGAGCTCAGAGACAGAATTGTGGCAAGGCACAGATCTGGCCAAGGTTACAAAAAATTTCTGCTGCACTTAAGGTTCCTAAGAGCACAGTGCCCTCCATAATCCTTGAATGGAAGACGTTTGGGATGACCAGAACCCTTCCTAGAGCTGGCCGTCCGGCCAAACTGAGCTATCGGGGGAGAAGAGCCTTGGTAAGAGAGGTAAAGAAGAACCCAAAGATCACTGTGGCTGAGCTCCAGAGATGCAGACGGGAGATGGGAGAAAGTTGTAGAAAGTCAACCATCACTGCAGCCCTCCACCAGTCGGGGCTTTATGGCAAAGTGGCCCGACGGAAGCCTCTCCTCAGTGCAAGACACATGAAAGCCCGCATGGAGTTTGCTAAAAAACACCTGAAGGACTCCAAGATGGTGAGAAATAAGATTCTTTGGTCTGATGAGACCAAGATAGAACTTTTTGGCCTTAATTCTAAGCGGTATGTGTGGAGAAAACCAGGCACTGCTCATCACCTGTCCAATACAGTCCCAACAGTGAAGCATGGTGGTGGCAGCATCATGCTGTGGGGGTGTTTTTCAGCTGCAGGGACAGGACGACTGGTTGCAATCGAGGGAAAGATGAATGCGGACAAGTACAGGGATATCCTGGACGAAAATCTTCTCCAGAGTGCTCAGGACCTCAGACTGGGCCGAAGGTTTACCTTCCAACAAGACAATGACCCTAAGCACACATCCTTGAGATGGTTCTACACCTTCATTTGAGTCCAGCTGTGTTTGATTATACTGATTGGCCTTGATTAGGAAAGCCGCACACCTGTCTATATAAGACCTTACAGCTCACAGTGCATGTCAGAGAAAATGAGAATCATGAGGTCAAAGGAACTGCCTGAAGAGCTCAGAGACAGAATTGTGGCAAGGCACAGATCTGGCCAAGGTTACAAAAAAATTTCTGCTGCACTTAAGGTTCCTAAGAGCACAGTGCCCTCCATAATCCTTGAATGGAAGACGTTTGGGATGACCAGAACCCTTCCTAGAGCTGGCCGTCCGGCCAAACTGAGCTATCGGGGGAGAAGAGCCTTGGTGAGAGAGGTAAAGAAGAACCCAAAGATCACTGTGGCTGAGCTCCAGAGATGCAGACGGGAGATGGGAGAAAGTTGTAGAAAGTCAACCATCACTGCAGCCCTCCACCAGTCGGGGCTTTATGGCAAAGTGGCCCGACGGAAGCCTCTCCTCAGTGCAAGACACATGAAAGCCCGCATGGAGTTTGCTAAAAAACACCTGAAGGACTCCAAGATGGTGAGAAATAAGATTCTTTGGTCTGATGAGACCAAGATAGAACTTTTTGGCCTTAATTCTAAGCGGTATGTGTGGAGAAAACCAGGCACTGCTCATCACCTGTCCAATACAGTCCCAACAGTGAAGCATGGTGGTGGCAGCATCATGCTGTGGGGGTGTTTTTCAGCTGCAGGGACAGGACGACTGGTTGCAATCGAGGGAAAGATGAATGCGGACAAGTACAGGGATATCCTGGACGAAAATCTTCTCCAGAGTGCTCAGGACCTCAGACTGGGCCGAAGGTTTACCTTCCAACAAGACAATGACCCTAAGCACACAGCTAAAATAACGAAGGAGTGGCTTCACAACAACTCCGTGACTGTTCTTGAATGGCCCAGCCAGAGCCCTGACTTAAACCCAATTGAGCAAATCTGGAGAGACCTAAAAATGGCCGTCCACCAACGTTTACCATCCAACCTGACAGAACTGGAGAGGATCTGCAAGGAGGAATGGCAGAGGATCCCCAAATCCAGGTGTGAAAAACTTGTTGCATCTTTCCCAAAAAGACTCATGGCTGTATTAGATCAAAAGGAGCTTCTACTAAATACTGAGCAAAGGGTCTGAATACTTAGGACCATGTGATATTTCAGTTTTTCTTTTTTAATAAATCTGCAAAAATGTCAACAATTCTGTGTTTTCTGTCAATATGGGGTGCAGTGTGTACAATATGGGGTGCTGTGTGTATAATATGGGGTGCTGTGTGTACAATATGGGGTGCTGTGTGTATAATATGGGGTGCTGTGTGTACAATATGGGGTGCTGTGTGTACAATATGGGGTGCTGTGTGTACAATATGGGGTGCTGTGTGTACATTAATGAGGAAAAAAATGAACTTAAATGATTTTAGCAAATGGCTGCAATATAACAAAGAGTGAAAAATTTAAGGGGGTCTGAATACTTTCCGTCCCCACTGTATATATATATTGACACACAGAGAAATGCCAGTCAGTTCTTCCCTTTGCTGTGAGCGACAGGTGACTTACATATCTCATGCAGAGCCTGAGAGAGGCATTCTGTGTAACTTCCATCCCCCTCCCCCTCCTCCTTTTTTCTTCAGCTCTCCCAGGATTGGCTGTTCCACACCTCAGCATGATTGGGCATGCTGAAGTCATGTGGTGACTTTTCTGGGTTTTGACTGGATGTTAGAGATCATAGCAGAAGTTCAGTGTAAGAAATACACAGGAGAAAATGCATATTGACAAGGGGAGTGTAGAGGTGGGCGGGGAGTCTACTGACATCACAACTCCGCCCATTGAGCTTCGGACAACAGACCCGCCCACAGAATATGCCGTTTTTCGGGTCTCATAACAGACAGAGGAGAGACATTTGACAGGTAAAGATACATGCAGGAGGCATGATTATCCTTATAGATAACCACTATGGCAGTAGTTTAGAAAGGATGAGAGTTTACATCCACTTTAACTAATACATTTTTTGTATAATTCTCCTTCAAGAGGGCGTGGCAGGAGGTGTGTCCTATGCCTATATACTTTTGCTAATAGGTGTCCCTCATTCCCATCTCAAAAAGTTGGGAGATATGCACACTACTGCTTAGTGTGGTCAGTTTTTAATAGGAAAGCAGAGGGACTGGCAGGAACACAAGGTATTTCACACAAAGGAAGCAATACAAAGGTACAGCAGCCACATATCAGGAATATGAAATGTTGGGTTTACATATTTAATGGAGCACAGTCTAGGTTACTAACAAGCCTGCGCCTATAAATTCTTGACATGCCACAATATACAGAAACAGTATCATATTTCAGAAAAGATCCACCTCTTATTATTAAATAGGCATCCTTGGGCCAGTCCAGTGACTTTGCCTAGGCTGCGATGATGTCATCAGTCTACTGCAGACATTCCTTGACCTTCAGTCCAGTGACTTTGCCTAGGCTGAGATGAGGTCATCAGTCTGCTGCAGACAGACCTTGAACTTCAGTCTAATGACTTTGCCTAGGCTGTGAAGATGTCATCAGTCTACTGCAGGCGGACCTTGAACTTTAGTCCAGTGACTTTGCCTGGACTGCGATGATGTCATCAGTTTGCTGCAGGCAAACCTTGAACTTCAGTCCAGTGACTTTGCCTTGGCTGCGATGATGTCATCAGTCTACTGCAGGCAGACCTTGAGCTCCAGTCCAGTGACTTTTCGGAGGCTGAGATGATGTCATCAGTCTACTGCAGGCAGTTCTTGAGCACCAATCCAGTGACTTTGAATAGGCAAAGGAAGCAGTAGGAAACATTTCCTCAGTCTCCCCTGCCCAAGTGTTTAGACTGTAGATTGTAACTTTGTAGCAAACCAATGGATGGGAGGCTGAAGCAGGGGCTGATCTGTGTCCAACTTTTGTAAATACAACCAAGAACATCAAGGACACAGATTTATATTACTGTGCATCTAAATCCAGGAAATGTATGGTGACCCTGGATGATGCCTGAACAAAGATATGAAATGAAAATGAAGGCATTGTCAGGGGGGAGTACTGCAATCTCTGTGAGAGGTAATAAATACCTGGAAGTGGTAAACCGATGCTGTACTGAGCATGCATGAAAATATATCAGAGACTACTCTCTGCTGTTCTCTTGCAGAGCTCCGTCACCCCCTTTAGACGTGCGCACGCACGTTCCCCCGACGCGGCACTAAATGATTAAGCTGTATTCAGATTGCAAGCTTGTTTTCTTTTCTTTTTTCTTTTTTCTTTTTTTTTACCTTAATCCTCTGTTTCTTGTAGCGCAAAAGGAAAAAAAAAAAAACTGCCACTAAGAACAGAAAATGGAAGTGCTAAGTGGCCGTCGCAGCCCTTGTCTCCCCATCCCCTCCCCCAAACTCGACGCATAATGTGCCTTCTTGCGCACACTGATGAGGAAAAATAATTTCCGATCGACGCATCAACATAAAAATTCACTTTATTTGGAGGAAAATGCCTTGATGTCAGGCCTTGATACAGTTTATGTCGACTGCCATTTTTTTAGGTAAACATGCTTTTCACTACATGACATTACTAAGTAGGTTAAGTATAGCCCTGAGCAATCATCCATCATTACGGAATCTAACATATTCTGTTCTGTGAAAGGTAAAAGTTTTCCACTGTACCGAAATGACATTTAATTTTTCATATCTCTTCGTAGTCGTGGAATGAATTTTGGCAGACCTGATGCAATTTAGCAGCTTGGCAGTTTAAAATTGGGCAATGAATCACACGGATTCACTACAAACGACTCCCTGCATAATATTTTCTCTGTGTCAGGAGAGCCGCGACGAGCCGGGGATTCTCTGGCCACTTCAAGGCTTTTTTTTTTGTTAGGCCCCAAGATCGGCGCGCGGGGTCGGATCGCCAGCGTGCTTCATCGGAGGCTTTGGCGCGCTTTGGTGTTCGGGATCTTGGAAGAGGACGGCAGCATCCTTAAAGCAGAAGGCTACGCTGATGTCATGCGCCAATGTATTATAAATCGAAATCGTGATACAGGGTAGGCAAAAGCAGCGCTAAATAAATATGTACTTCACTCAATAATATACTCAGGTATATAAATAAACGGGATCATACACAATCATTCAACTGTTAACAGTCACCCAAATGAAATAATTCTAAATAAATTGCCCTAAATCCAGTGCAAGGTGAGTATTTTCTAAATAGAGTCCTTAGTAAAGTGCAAAGTAAGGATGATGTCCGTTGTGACGAAACGCAGAGGGTGGAGCCAATGTTCGTGACCTCATCACGCACCTCGAAACCCTGAAGTGGACCGCGTTAATATGCTCAGGTGTATAAATAAACAGGATCATACACAATCATTCAACTGTTAACAGTCCCCCAAATGAAATTCCAAATAAATAGTCCTAAACATGGGGCAAGGTGAGTAAAGTCCAAATAAATAGTTCTTAGTAAAGTGCAAAGTAAGTAATTGTGGGAAAGGACCCACACTGGTCAGCAGTTCCCGGAAAAACAAGATTAACAGGAACACCACTCCAGTGCACCTTCACCATTCAGTCCAAAACACACTGATGACATCAAACAGGGCCCTTGATGACATCCATTGTGATGAAACATGGAGAGTAGAGCCAACATTCATGACCTCACCATGCACCTTGAAAACCCGGAAGTGGCCCGCTTTAATATACTCAGGTATATAAATAAACAGGATCATACACAATCATTCAACTGTTAACAGTCGCCCAAATTAAATAATTCCAAATAAATTGCCCTAAATCCAGTGCAAGGTGAGTATTTTCTAAATAAAGAGTCCTTAGTAAGGTGCAAAATAAGGATGACGTCCGTTGTGACGAAACACAGAGGGTGGAGCCAATGTTTGTGACCTCATCATGCACCTCGAAACCCGGAAGTGGCTCGCTTTAATATACTCAGGTATATAAATAAACAGGATCATACACAATCTTTCAACTGTTAACAGTCCCCCAAATGAAATACTTCCAAATAAATAGTCCTAAACCTGGGGCAAGCTGAGTAAAGTCCAAATAAATAGTCCTTAGTAAAGTGCAAAGTAAGTAATTGTGGGAAAGGACCCCTTTAGGGGCAGCAGGAAAACTTCAGCATAAACCATTGCCGGAAAAACAAGCTTAACAGGAACACCACTCCAGTGCACCTTCACCATTCAGTCCAAAACACACTGATGACATCAAAAGGGCTCTTGATGACGTCCATTGTGACGAAACGTGGAGGGTGGTGCCAAGGTTCATGACCTCACCACGCACCTCGAAATCCCGGAAGTGGCCCGCTTTAATATACTCAGGTATATAAATAAACAGGATCTCACACAATCATTCAACTGTTAACAGTCATCCAAATGAAATAATTCCAAATAAATTGCCCTAAATCCAGTGCAAGGTGAGTATTTTCTGAATAAAGAGTGCTTAGTAAAGTGCAAAGTAAGGATGACTTCCATTGTGATGAAACACAGAGGTTGGAGCCAATGTTCGTGACCTCATCACGCACTTCGAAACCCGGAAGTGGCTCGTTTTAATATACTCATGTATATAAATAAACAGGATCATACACAATCATTCAACTGTTAACAGTCCCCCAAATTAAAGGTGAGTAAAGTCCAAATAAATAGTCCTTAGTAAAGTGCAAAGTAAGTAATTGTGGGAAAGGACCCCTTTAGGGGCAGCAGGAAAACTTCAGCATAAACCATTGCCGGAAAAACAAGCTTAACAGGAACACCACTCCAGTGCACCTTCACCATTCAGTCCAAAACACACTGATGACATCAAAAGGGCTCTTGATGACGTCCATTGTGACGAAACGTGGAGGGTGGTGCCAAGGTTCATGACCTCACCACGCACCTCGAAATCCCGGAAGTGGCCCGCTTTAATATACTCAGGTATATAAATAAACAGGATCTCACACAATCATTCAACTGTTAACAGTCATCCAAATGAAATAATTCCAAATAAATTGCCCTAAATCCAGTGCAAGGTGAGTATTTTCTGAATAAAGAGTGCTTAGTAAAGTGCAAAGTAAGGATGACTTCCATTGTGATGAAACACAGAGGTTGGAGCCAATGTTCGTGACCTCATCACGCACTTCGAAACCCGGAAGTGGCTCGTTTTAATATACTCAGGTATATAAATAAACAGGATCATACACAATCATTCAACTGTTAACAGTCCCCCAAATTAAAGGTGAGTAAAGTCCAAATAAATAGTCCTCAGTAAAGTGCAAAGTAAGCAATTGTGGGAAAGGACCCCTTTAGGGGCAGCAGGAAAACTTCAGCATAAACCAGTGCCGGAAAAACAAGCTTAACAGGAACAGCACTCCAGTGCACCTTCACCATTCAGTCCAAAACACGCTGATGACATCAAACAGTGCCCTTGATGACGTCCATTGTGACAAAACGTGGAGGGTAGAGCCAACGTTCATGACCTCACCATGCAACTCGAAAACCTGGAAGTGGCCCGCTTTAATATACTCAGGTAAATAAATAAACAGGATCAAACACAATCATTCAACTGTTAACAGTCCCCCAAATTAAATAATTCCAAATAAATAGTCCTAAATCTGGGGCGAGGTGAGTAAAGTCCAAATAAATAGTCCTCGGTAAACTGCATAGTAAGTAATTGTGGGAAAGGACCCCTTTAGGGGCAGCAGGAAAACTTCAGCATAAACCAGTGCCGGAAAAACAAGCTTAACAGGAACACCACTCCGGTGCACCTTCACGTCCAAAATAAGCTGATGATGTCAAACGTGGCCCTGAATGACGTCATCACGATGAAACAGGCGGAGCCAACGTTCCTGACGTCATCACGTGCCTTGAAATTTGGAAGTGGCCCCCACTGCAGTGCATCTTCACCATCTACAGTCCAAAACACGCTTACCAGAACAGTTTCACTGCCAAATTATAAGAAGTCAAAATGTGCCTGTATTACGATGTGCACTGATGGTTTTGAAATTCACTAGGTAGGGATTGCAGACAAGAGCCAAGTTGTAGTCATCGAAAAAAAGTCAAGATCCGAGCCAAAATAGGCTTGGATACACATAGTGGACATGGGCTTGTCCTGGTGGGAAAAATGGCATAGTCTGAATATTTCTTTGGTGCGGGGTTGGGAAACCTCCGAACTGTGTGGCATAAGATGTGAATCTAGAATCGATAAGATGTGAATCTAGAATTTTAATGAAAAATCACTGAATACAATACCCAAGCTCTACTGCTGGTTGGCTCCACCCTCCACGTTTCGTCACAATGGACGTCATCACGGGTCCTGTCTGATGTCATTAGCGTGTTTTGGACTGAATGGTGAAGATGCACTGGAGTGGTGTTCCTGTTAAGCTTGTTTTTCTGGCACTGGTTTATGCTGAAGTTTTCCTGCTGCCCCTAAAGGGGTCCTTTCCCACAATTGCTTACTTTGCACTTTACTAAGGAAAACCGGTGCTCATGGCTGGTATGTGCAGTCCCTCAATACTTTTAACTGCTTGCCGACCATATAACTTACATATACGGTGGCAAGGCGGCTCTCCTGAGCAGGATCACATACCTAGTATGTGATCCTGCACTTCCAGGTCTGGGCCACGCATGCGCACCAACGGCGACCCGCTCCCGCTGTGATTATACACTCGATACCCGCCAATCATTAGGTAGAGAGTCAGAACAGCGATCTGCCTATGTAAACAAGGCAGATCGCCATTCTGTCAGTAGGGAAGTCATGGATCCTGTGTCTCTGCAAAGCAGGAACATGGCTCAAAGCCATCCCCTAGTAAAAGTACCTCCCCCACAGTACATAAACACTGGCTAGGCACAAAGTTAACCCTTTGCATCGCCCCTGATGTTAACTTCTTCCCAGCCAGTATCTTTAGTACAGTGACAGTGCATATTTTTTTAGCACTGATCACTGTATAAGTGTCACTGGTCCCCAAAAAGTGTCAGTTAGGTGTCCAAATTGCCCGCCTCAATATCGCAGTCCCACTATAAGTCTCTGATCGCCGCCATTACTAGTAAAAAAAAAAAATTCCAAAAATCTATCCCATAGTTTGTAGACGCGATAACTTTTGCGCAAACCAATCAAATAACACTTATTGCGTTGTTTTTTTTACCAAAAATATGTAGCAGAATGCATATTGGCCTAAATTGATGAAGAAATTTGATTTTTTACATTTTTTTATTGGATATGTTTTATAGCAGAAAGTAAAAAAATATATAAATTGTTTTTTCAAAATTGTCGGTCTTATTTTTGTTTATAGAGCAAAAAATAAAAAAAGCAGAGGTGATCAAATACCACCAAAAGAAAGCTCTATTTGTGGGAAAACAAGGACATCAATTTTATTCGTGTACAGGGTCGCACGACCGAGCAATTGTCAGGTAAAGCAACGCAGTACCATAGCGCAAAAGATTGCCTGGTCATGAAGGGTAAATCTTCGGGAGGTCAAGTGGTTAACATTGATAGATATAACCCAGCAACTCCGTGAATTCAAGCATTAAAAATCTTTATTGGCTACACGAGTATATCCAGTAAAACAAAGCTAACACGTTTCGGACGCTGTGGCCTTACTCATAGCATGCTAAGAAAAAGGCCATGGCGGGCGAAATGCGTTAGTATTTGTTTTACTGGATGTACGTGTGCAGCCAATAAAGATTTTCAAAGCTTGAGTCCACAATATACACATACATATATCATCATATATCTCATAATGTTTTTTTTTTATTGCATATGAGATCAGATGTTATCAATTGTATCAAACCCTACAGACTAAGACTGGGATGCCATTAACAATGTATGTGCATGCAAAGGCAGGTGTCCCAATACTTTTGGTAATATAGTGTGTGTGTATATATATATATATATATATATATATATATATAAATATATATATACACTGTATATACACACATACAGTATATATCATCATATATCTCATAATGGTTCCCTAAATTGCACCATAGAATTTAAAGCCAGCTTCTAATTGACCGGATGTGTTAAATACAGAGATAATCTCCTCCCACAATCTTTATTAAAGGAAAAAAAAAATGTTCCCGTCTAATAGTTCCCACCGTCCTCAATGAGGCTAAGATTTTATTTTTGATAGAAGAAAAATGAAAAAAATAGAAAGAAGGCGCAGAAGCCTGGATTTCATGCTTGATATCAGAAGCTCTATTTGCTGCGTGTTTGGGAAAGGTGAAAGGCCCCGAAAGGGTCTCGTCTTTGATTTTGTGACGGAGTGCGCTGCGGATAGAAATCAATAATGTCAGCAGAGCCATCTCAGTCACACGGCGGCTCCACGCCGCTCTTTATTGGGGAGGCCAGACGAAGCAAACAAGCAAAAAATGTACTGCCACCGCTCATGACACGGACGGTTTATTAGGATCGCAATTCAGGAGAAAACGCAGGCTGGTGAAGGCGCCGAGGTGACCACACTTCGGCAGTTCTCCGCAGAAACACTTGTCAGGGTCACGGCTGCAAATATTAGCGCTTATTCTGCCAGAAAGCTGGTGATAAATTGACTTATCTATATGCTAAAAGATGTTTCTTTTCATGGCGCGCCCGTGACGCTTTTTTTTTTTAACAGCCGTTGCAGTTGATGAAATAACGTCATGCAAATAAGCAAGATGAAAAAAAAAACCCCATAAACTACGGCTGCTGGGCAAGAAAGATAGCAGGAGTCTTTGTGAAAGAAAAGGATCAATAAGATTAAAGGAAAGTTGTATAGTCTGGTAAAAAAAACAGTATTGCAAAGCATATAAGCTCCTCGTGGGTGTGCAAGCTACAGATGAGTGGGCGGGGTTATTGTCTAGGAAAGGGTAGGCTACACCCACTTGTCCACAGTTTGCAGACACAAAATATGATAGACTGTGCTGTGCTAACACTTTTTTGATTATATCAATAAATTAATAAATCAAGTCAGGGGCGGCCCGTCCATTGTGGGCGCTTGGGTGCCGCCCCCCCTATACATGCCATGCCGCCTTCCCTATCCATGCGCCCGGGCGCATGAATTACAGCGGCCAGGTTTTTTTTTTTTTTTTAAGCACCTGATTAGAGGCTCTAATAGGCTTCAAAGCATCTGGCGCCCACCCAGTTATGTTGTAACAGCGAATGAATATTTGCTGTTGCAACACTGATCCTCCTCCCGGGCCAATCAGGACAGGCGATCCTATTGAATGCCAAGGAGGAGGGGAGGAGACGCACGGCGGAAGCGAGGAGGAGAAGAGCTGCTGGCTGATGCCTGGATGCCCAATCCCTGCTGCTGCTTGTTGACCTGATCCCTGGCGCTCCTCAGATGCCCGAACCCAGCCACTGCTTGGTGACCTGATCCCCGGCGCTCCTCAGATGCCTGAACCCAGCCGCTGCTTGGTGACCTGATCCCCAGCGCGCCTCAGATGCCCGAACCCAGCCGCTGCTTGGTGACCTGATCCCCGGCGCTCCTCAGATGCCCGAACCCAGCCGCTGCTTGGTGACCTGATCCCGGGCGCTCCTCAGAGGCCCGAACTCAGCAGCTGCTTGGTGACCTGATCCCCGGCGCTCCTCAGATGCCCGAACCCAGCTGCTGCTTGTTGACCTGATCCCCGGCTCTCCTGGGATGCCCGAACCCAGCCGCTGCTTGTTGACCTGATCCCCAGCGCGCCTCAGATGCCCGAACCCAGCCGCTGCTTGGTGACCTGATCCCCGGCGCTCCTCAGATGCCCGAACCCAGCCGCTGCTTGGTGACCTGATCCCGGGCGCTCCTCAGAGGCCCGAACTCAGCAGCTGCTTGGTGACCTGATCCCCGGCGCTCCTCAGATGCCCGAACCCAGCTGCTGCTTGTTGACCTGATCCCCGGCGCTCCTGGGATGCCCGAACCCAGCCGCTGCTTGTTGACCTGATCCCCGGCGCTCCTCGGATGCCCGAACCCAGTCGCTACTCCTTGGATGCCAGCCGCTGCCCGCTGTTTAAATGGACAAAAAAACAAGAAAAATAGCCCTGGGACTTTAGATGAGGTGAGAGAGGTTTAGCCAATGTCCACAGTGAACACTGAGACAAAATCAATTTATTAATTTCAAAATGTTATGTAACTGAGCGGTAACAACAATGATTGTGAGTTACCAGGCATAATAGCCAATGTACACAACACAGATGAACGTAAATATACAAAGATTTATTACAAATGTTATACATCAATGAGCAACAATAAAACTTGAAAGTTGCTGGGTCAGTAAGTACACATACAAAATAAGATGATAAAATGTACATACATGTGGACAGGGAAGTATGTAAACATAATGCAGACATCAATAATACCCAGCATGTACCGGCATAAAATAAGCATCAATAAAGCCCTATGCATTTCGCGAGACCCTGCTCGCTCTTCAGGGGCGGATGCATGAATGTTGTATCTGCAATGTAAGTAATAAGATCAATAAATGTATGTGGTTGGTAAATGGGGGCAGATGGAATGATTAGCAAGAGAGGCCTGATGCAGAGACCTCATACTTACCGAAGTCTGAGATGAATCGCCAAACGCTGGATATCAAGATGGCAGCAGTGTAATGCATCCAGCTCGGGAGCTGAGGAGGCGGAACAAAACAAAGGCCACAATAGGGGAACATCCGGAGGATCAGCACGGACTGGGTAGGGGTATTTCTCACTGCGGTCTCCACTTAGCCCCTTAAAATTGTGTCTGGAAAATGTCTGCAAGGATACATATATATCAGAAGGCATCATAAATGCAAAATGAACTTATTGTATAGGGTTCTAAGCTTTAATTTATATATACATAAAGATGTAAGTGAGTGAATTAAGCTTATAAGAGTATCTTGGTATGAACAAACTAACTGAGATATGGAATATAGTAAATGCATGATTATAAAACTGGTATGAGCAGAGAGACTACGGGGCAATGTAGAATGATATAGTATTACATGTGTATAAAAACAATGTAACAAACCCAATAGATGTCAGGAAAGTAAAAGAGTTGTACCTCAATGGAGTGAAAAACATCCAATGGTTGTCAGTTTGTTCTTAGAGATGTGACCGCTCTATCCAATCGCCAAGTAGTGAATCAGAATCCCAACCGTGCTGAACGTCCAGATATACCCACAAGACCCCGAAGGCTACACCCCCAGCGTCATGTACGGGCGGTGACGCATGGGCGTCCAAAAGACATCCACCATCAAAGGGGGGTGCACAGATACAACAACCACCCAACCGTCCGGGATGACCCACACAGCCCACACCTGAGTTACCTCAGGGAGATGTCAGTGTATGGGCGTGGAAAACAGCTGTTTAAATGGGGTACGTTCCGGTGGACCAACCGGCAGACAGCCAGACCCGGGGGGGGGGGGGGATTGGGGGGTTTGAGTTGCCACGGGGAGGGGTTCGGTTGTTTGCCACCCCCGCCAAACAAAAACCCACCAGCTGCCACTGCATAAAGTGCTCTCCTACACAAATATGTACCACTGAACCCATACAATTAGAAAGTGCAATAAGGCAAGTACCATGTGCAAAATGTAACCAAATTATAGAACATAGGAAAGACACATATGAGGAGAGATAGAGTTGCTGCTCACCCCAAATAATATATTATGGGAAAATTCCCCCAGGATGGGGTTTTTTCGGCAGCCAAGTAAATGGGTACAATAATTCAAAGAATATTAAGGTTTGGTATATTATAATAAAAGTTTATTGTTCGCATACAAAAAATTCCATGACAAATAAAATAAGAGCTCTAAAGGGAAAAAAGGTACCCACAAGATGCAAATATTGCAGTTTACAAAAAATACAAGGAGATACATAGCATTACATAGCAAACATGTCCCAAAATAAGACAGATCTGACGCGTTTCGACCCATTTGTTGGGGTCTTCTTCAGAGGTTTAAGTTTGCTGAAAAGAGACTACATTTAGTATGTCAGATTTAAAGAAGTGCATAATCACTTGTGCATATACGGCATAAGCCATCTCACATAGTTACCCATGTGCATACGGTGGGGATCTCCCAACATAGAATCCCATGTGTATTGACAGATGATCCCATGTGTCGAAGGATGAGGATGTCCCGAGATGGAACGACACACAATTATTATCAATAAATTCACAAATCATAAAGGGCAAATCTCACAAAATATGTATCAATTGATCCATACAGTTTTAAAATGTGGTCGCTGAAAACCAAATATCATCCACAAAATGTTACAAAAAGTACATCAAATGCAATAATGATTTTGAAATAAAGTTTATTATACAAGATTTATATAGCGCCAACAGTTTTGCGCAGCGCTTTACAATGTAGAGGGGGGACAGTACAATTACAATACAGTTCAATACAGAAGGAATGGGAGGGCCCTGCTTGTGGAGCTTACAATCTAAAGGGATGGGGAGGTGGTGCAAAATGGTAATAGCTGCGGGGGTTGATCTGATGGAGGTGGCTCGGGTACAGTTCTTAGCAGACATGTTCGGTTCGTTACGTTCCGAATTGAAATTCGGCCGAATGTATCCGAATTTCAATAGTAGGAAAGGGATGTTTCAGGGGCAACTCCAAAATATTGCCCGACGACAACGAGAATGTTGAGGACTATCTCGGTACCCAGGGATTCAGACAAGGTAAATATAAAAAATTTACATTTATTGAGAACTAGGACGTAGATAAAAAACATTAAGTACAAAAGTACATATAAT
Organism: Aquarana catesbeiana; assembly: GCF_042186555.1. Taxonomy (NCBI): domain Eukaryota; kingdom Metazoa; phylum Chordata; class Amphibia; order Anura; family Ranidae; genus Aquarana; species Aquarana catesbeiana. Next base: position 271,072,872 of record NC_133334.1, on the reverse strand, counting down.
AGTTATTGCATACAGTTACAGGTGGTTCAAAAGACATCAATTAAACCCCACAGGTATATGGGGAATACAGATGTAGGTCCTGAGGTAATCCTCTACAAGTTTCGTGACTGAGTCGCTTCTTCAGGAGGAATCGACCATATACAGTACATCTACAGAAAAATACAGTCTCATAATTACGTAATCACAGGTATTTAAGGCAATAAAAAAAAGCAAAATACAGTAAATAAGGTAATTTTGGAGTGTTATGATCAGGCATAGCTTACCAGTGGAGGCTCAAAGGGGGCACCAGACAGCACAATTAGAGGCACCCAAAACGTGTAACCCCCCCCCCGCGCGCGAGCGGCGAACATGGGAGACACTGGAAGGTGCAATAACTGGAATCAGAAAATATATATATATATATATATATATATATATATATATATATATATATATATGGGTATTCTAGTGTGGGTCTAAATAATCTGTGGACAGGAATACAGAAACAAAAGGATGGGGGGAGGGGGGAAGTTAGGAAGGGGGGAAAGGGGAAAGGAGGGAAAAGAGAGGGAAGGGGGGAGGGGGAAGGGAGGAGTGGGAGAGTGGGGAAGGGGGGAAGGAAGGGGGGGGAAAGGGGGAGAGAAAAAGAGAGGTGAAAACCAAAAGGGGGGGAGGGGAAAAAGGGGGGGAGGGTTTGGGACCAAAAGGGGATTGAAAGGGAAGGCGGAATGACATTGAAACCAATCCAGTCAGAGAACTAACCACCCAATAGATAGCGTATAGGTAGTATAGCACCCGGGGATCAAAGACAGGACTCAACAAGCAGCGATTATCCAAGGGTATAGGCAGGTAGCTTGCTGGTGAAAAATGGTAGTCAGTAATCAAGCGTAGCCAGCCGAAAAGTCCCCTATAGCCAAGAGGCTAAAGAAGAACGGTACAGTGAGTACGAGTAAACATATGGACCATTGGTCCACAACATGAGCAATATATCAAATAGCGTGACAATAACAGAGGTGCCAAGCCAGCGGCTCCCTGTCATGAAAAAAACAGGTACCGCGGGCAGTTCTAAGCAGCGACCCGAGCGGTCACACACTATGATACCGTGGCTAAACAGATCTTGCCCTACCTTGATATGTCTGTAGTAAAGCCTGTCCCCAGGTGGCAGCCATCTGAAAGAAGGCCGACCCTAAACACCTTTTTAAAGAGCCTCCAAACTGGCCCAAGCCATCGCGCCGGCTGACGCTGGCGTCTGACGTCACCAGGTCCGTCTCACCCACTGTGCATGCGCAAGTGTGCGCATGCGCGTGACCCTAATTAGGAGGCTGCCAAAGGCCGTCATCTAGGGAAGAAGGGGAGGGCAACCCACGGACTGGGAGCCCTCCTACTAATGGAGAGATGCATGTCCGCCGCTGGGGGGGAGTATAACACCTCAGGCCACTGTTGAATTCAAGGCAAGTCATGCCTGACAGCAAAACATAGACAACATAGAAAAAACTGATTAAGCAAGCAGATGGCGAGGCAGTGTGTCTGCCAAGGCAACGACCGCAGCATGTGATTGCATCCCAGTCAGCGTCATGACACACACAGGTGCCAAGCAATTACACATGTATTTTTAATAATGAAACCAATTAGACTCCAGTCATAGTCTCATCACACAGGATCACGTAAGGTTACATAAGGATCCCGAAATTAAATAAAAAACAATTGGAACATGTAATTTAACCCAAATCAAAAAGCATTGTCATTACAAACGGTACAGGTAGGTGGTAGAGCAAAAATATAAACATAAATCCCTTCCCTTCCGGTTCCTCCCTTTCTTCTCCTTCCCCTCCTTTCCCCTCTCCCCCCCCTCCCCTTCCTCCCTAACCCCTCCGCTATCCTATATCCTGCCAGGCTCCGCATCATGGCAAGGGGCCAGGCCCACTTCTTTGAAAATGCATCAGATTCCTCAGCGTGGCTGGATGCCAACGAGGATGCTTTTCACTAGGCCAAGAGGCCAGCAGCAGAAGATGATTGAGCCTCCTCCATTTTCCTAGGGGTACTACTTGTTGGCTCCCAGGGCTTTATTACAATGTGCTACACTTGTAAATGCGAGATGTAATGGGAACATACGTTCCTTTTGTCTACAAAGAACATTTTCTAAGAAGTTTTCTACCTGGTGTTTCTTATGCCGCGTACACACGAGCGGACTTTACGGCAGACTTTGTACTGCAGACTTTTCGACAGACTTTACGACGGACTTTCCGAATGAACGGACTTACCTACACACGACCAACCAAAGTCCAACGGATTCGTACGTGATGACGTACGACCGGACTAAAACAAGGAAGTTCATAGCCAGTAGCCAATAGCTGCCCTAGCGTCGGTTTTTGTCCGTCGGACTAGCATACAGACGAGCGGACTTTTCGACCGGACTCGAGTCCGTCGGACAGATTTGAAACATGTTTCATTTCTAGGTCCGTCAAACTTTTGAGAAAAAAAAGTCTGCTGGAGCCCACACACGATCGAATCGTCCGAAGGACTCAGGTTTGCCGGACCAAGTATGCCGTAAAGTCCGGTCGTGTGTACGCAGCATTACTCTTCAGTATGGTTAGAGTTGGATTCCTGTTGGATCCTGTATATATACAGTGCATTCAGCGGTGTACAGTATATAATACACTTCAGGCGGTGTATCAATATATATATACAGTCTAGTATATATATATATATATATATATATATATATATATATATATATATACAGTGGGGACGGAAAGTATTCAGACCCCCTTAAATTTTTCTCTTTGTTATATTGCAGCCATTTGCTAAAATCATTTAAGTTCATTTTTTTCCTCATTAATGTACACACAGCCCCCCATATTGTACACACAGCACCCCATATTGACAGAAAAACACAGAATTGTTGACATTTTTGCAGATTTATTAAAAAAGAAAAACTGAAATATCACATGATCCTAAGTATTCAGACCCTTTGCTCAGTATTTAGTAGAAGCCCCCTTTTGATCTAATACAGCCATGAGTCTTTTTGGGAAAGATGCAACAAGTTTTTCACACCTGGATTTGGGGATCCTCTGCCATTCCTCCTTGCAGATCCTCTCCAGTTCTGTCAGGATGGATGGGAAACGTTGGTGGACGGCCATTTTTAGGTCTCTCCAGAGATGCTCAATTGGGTTTAAGTCAGGGCTCTGGCTGGGCCATTCAAGAACAGTCACAGAGTTGTTGTGAAGCCACTCCTTCATTATTTTTGCTGTGTGCTTAGGGTCATTGTCTTGTTGGAAGGTAAACCTTCGGCCCAGTCTGAGGTCCTGAGCACTCTGGAGAAGGTTTTCGTCCAGGATATCCCTGTACTTGGCCACATTCATCTTTCCCTTGATTGCAACCAGTTGTCCTGTCCCTGCAGCTGAAAAACACCCCCACAGTATGATGCTGCCACCACCACCATGCTTCACTGTTGGGACTGTATTGGACAGGTGATGAGTAGGGATGAGCCGAACACCCCCCTGTTCGGTTCGCACCAGAACATGCGAACAGGAAAAAAGTTCGTTCGAACATGCGAACACCTTTAAAGTCTATGGGACACGAACATGAATAATCAAAAGTGCTAATTTTCAAGGCTTATATGCAAGTTATTGTCATAAAAAGTGTTTGGGGACCTGGGTCCTGCCCCAGGGGACATGGATCAATGCAAAAAAAAGTTTTAAAAACGGCCGTTTTTTCAGGAGCAGTGATTTTAATAATGCTTAAAGTCAAACAATAAAAGTGTAATATCCCTTTAAATTTCGTACCTGGGGGGTGTCTATAGTGTGCCTGTAAAGGGGCGCATGTTTCCTGTGTTTAGAACAGTCTGACAGCAAAATGACATTTTGAAGGAAAAAACTCATTTAAAACTACCCGCGGCTATTGCATTGCCGACAATACACATAGAAGTTCATTGATAAAAACGGCATGGGAATTCCCCAAAGGGGAACCCCGAACCAAAATTAAAAAAAAAAAATGACGTGGGGTTCCCCCTAAATTCCATACCAGACCCTTCAGGTCTGGTATGGATTTTAAGGGGAACCCCGCGCCAAAAAAAAAAAAAAAAACGGCGTGGGGTCCCCCCAAAAATCCATACCAGACCCTTATCCGAGCACGCAACCTGGCAGGCCGCAGGAAAAGAGGGGGGGACGAGAGTGCGGCCCCCCCTCCCTCCTGAACCGTACCAGGCCACATGCCCTCAACATTGGGAGGGTGCTTTGGGGTAGCCCCCCAAAACACCTTGTCCCCATGTTGATGAGGACAAGGGCCTCATCCCCACAACCCTGGCCGGTGGTTGTGGGGGTCTGCGGGCGGGGGGCTTATCGGAATCTGGAAGCCCCCTTTAACAAGGTGACCCCCAGATCCCGGCCCCCCCCCCTGTGTGAAATGGTAAGGGGGTACATAAGTACCCCTACCATTTCACGAAAAAAGTGTCAAAAATGTTAAAAATGACAAGAGACAGTTTTTGACAATTCCTTTATTTAAATGCTTCTTCTTTCTTCTATCTTGCTTCATCTTCTGGTTCTTCTGGCTCTTCTGGTTCTTCTGGTTCTTCCTCCGGCATTCTCGTCCAGCATCTCCTCCGCGGCGTCTTCTGTCTTCTTCTCCTCGGGCCGCTCCGCACCCATGGCATGGGGGGGAGGCTCCCGCTCTTCTCTTCTTCTTTTCTTCTTTTCTTCTTTTCTTCTCTTCTTCTCTTCTTCTTCATTTTCTTCTCCGGGCCGCTCCGCAATCCATGCTGGCATGGAGGGAGGCTCCCGCTGTGTGACGGCGCTCCTCGTCTGACAGTTCTTAAATAACGGAGGGGGGCGGGGCCACCCGGTGACCCCGCCCCCCTCTGACGCACGGTGACTTGACGGGACTTCCCTGTGACGTCACGGGGAATGCCACAGGGAAGTCCCGTCAAGTCACCGTGCGTCAGAGGGGGGCGGGGTCACCGGGTGGCCCCGCCCCCCCGTTATTTAAGAACTGTCAGACGAGGAGCGCCGTCACACAGCGGGAGCCTCCCTCCATGCCAGCATGGATTGCGGAGCGGCCCGGAGAAGAAAATGAAGAAGAAGAGAAGAAGAGAAGAAAAGAAGAAAAGAAGAAAAGAAGAAGAGAAGAAGAGAAGAGCGGGAGCCTCCCCCCCATGCCATGGGTGCGGAGCGGCCCGAGGAGAAGAAGACAGAAGACGCCGCGGAGGAGATGCTGGACGAGAACGCCGGAGGAAGAACCAGAAGAACCAGAAGAGCCAGAAGAACCAGAAGATGAAGCAAGATAGAAGAAAGAAGAAGCATTTAAATAAAGGAATTGTCAAAAACTGTCTCTTGTCATTTTTAACATTTTTGACACTTTTTTCGTGAAATGGTAGGGGTACTTATGTACCCCCTTACCATTTCACACAGGGGGGGGCCGGGATCTGGGGGTCACCTTGTTAAAGGGGGCTTCCAGATTCCGATAAGCCCCCCGCCCGCAGACCCCCACAACCACCGGCCAGGGTTGTGGGGATGAGGCCCTTGTCCTCATCAACATGGGGACAAGGTGTTTTGGGGGGCTACCCCAAAGCACCCTCCCAATGTTGAGGGCATGTGGCCTGGTACGGTTCAGGAGGGAGGGGGGGCCGCACTCTCGTCCCCCCCTCTTTTCCTGCGGCCTGCCAGGTTGCGTGCTCGGATAAGGGTCTGGTATGGATTTTTGGGGGGACCCCACGCCGTTTTTTTTTTTTTTTTTGGCGCGGGGTTCCCCTTAAAATCCATACCAGACCTGAAGGGTCTGGTATGGAATTTAGGGGGAACCCCACATCATTTTTTTTTTTTAATTTTGGCCGGGGTTCCCCTTAATATCCATACCAGACCTGAAGGGCCTGGTATGGAATTTAGGGGGACCCCCACGTCATTTTTTTTTTTTAATTTTGGTTCGGGGTTCCCCTTTGGGGAATTCCCATGCCGTTTTTATCAATGAACTTCTATGTGTATTGTCGGCAATGCAATAGCCGCGGGTAGTTTTAAATGAGTTTTTTCCTTCAAAATGTCATTTTGCTGTCAGACTGTTCTAAACACAGGAAACATGCGCCCCTTTACAGGCACACTATAGACACCCCCCAGGTACGAAATTTAAAGGGATATTACACTTTTATTGATTGACTTTAAGTATTATTAAAATCACTGCTCCTGAAAAAACGGCCGTTTTTAAAACTTTTTTTTGCATTGATCCATGTCCCCTGGGGCAGGACCCAGGTCCCCAAACACTTTTTATGACAATAACTTGCATATTAGCCTTTAAAATTAGCACTTTTGATTTCTCCCATAGACTTTTAAAGGGTGTTCCGCGGCATTCGAATTTGCCGCGAACACCCCAAATTGTTCGCTGTTCGGTGAACTTGCGAACAGCCAATGTTCGAGTCGAACATGAGTTCGACTCGAACTCGAAGCTCATCCCTAGTGATGAGCAGTGCCTGGTTTTCTCCACACATACCGCTTAGAATTAAGGCCAAAAAATTTTATCTTGGTCTCATCAGACCAAAGAATCTTATTTCTCACCATCTTGGAGTCCTTCAAGTGTTTTTTTAGCAAACTCCATGCGGGCTTTCATGTGTCTTGCACTGAGGAGAGGCTTCCGTCAAGCCACTCTGCCATAAAGCCCCGACTGGTGGAGGGCTGCAGTGATGATTGACTTTCTACAACTTTCTCCCATCTCCTGACTGCATCTCTGGAGCTCAGCCACAGTGATTTTTGGGTTCTTCTTTACCTCTCTCACCAAGGCTCTTCTCCCCTGATAGCTCAGTTTGGCCGGACGGCCAGCTCTAGGAAGGGTTCTGGTCATCCCAAACGTCTTCCATTTTAGGATTATGGAGGCCACTGTGCTCTTAGGAACCTTAAGTGCAGCAGAAATTTTTTTGTAACCTTGGCCAGATCTGTGCCTTGCCACAATTCTGTCTCTGAGCTCTTCAGGCAGTTCATTTGACTCTCTTCATGATTCTCATTTGCTCTGACATGCACTGTGAGGTATAAGTTCTTATATAGACAGGTGCGTGGCTTTCCTAATCAAGTCCAATCAGTATAATCAAACACAGCTTGACTCAAATGAAGGTGTAGAACCATCTCAAGGAAGATCAGAAGAAATGGACCGCACCTGAGTTAAATATATGATCACAGCAAAGGGTCTGAATACTTAGGACCATGTGATATTTTTCTTTTTTAATAAATCTGCAAAAATGTCAACAATTCTGTGTTTTTCTGTCAATATGGGGTGCTGTGTGTACATTAATGAGGAAAAAAATGAACTTAAATGATTTTAGCAAATGGCTGCAATATAACAAAGAGTGAAAAATTTAAGGGGGTCTGAATACTTTCCGTCCCAACTGTATATACTCTGCATGCAGTGTAGCCTATATATACAGTGCATTCGGTGGTGTATAGTTTCTAATACACTTCTGGTGGTGTACACAGTATATAACACAGTGCAGGCGTTGTACAGTTTCTAATACAGTGCAAGCAGTGTACACAGTATCTAATACAGTGTGTACAGTTTGTCATACACTTCAGGCGGTGTACACAGTATATTATACAGTGCAGCTGTTGTACAGTTTCTAATACAGTGCAGGCGGTGTACACAGTATATAATACAGTGCAGTCATTGTACAGTTTTGAATACAGTGCAGGCAGTGTACACAGTTCCAGCTCTCTACCGGCATGTGGAAGGCAATGTTTTGGCCTTGTTGGACAGGGCAGTCAGCAGTAAGATTCATCTTACTGCTGACTCATGGTTCAGCAGGCATGGACAGGGACGTTACCTTTCTTTCACAGTGCACTGGGTAACTCTACTGGGAGCTGGGAAGGATGCAGGACAGGGTTCAGTGTTGGAGCTTGTTCCGCCACCACGCCTCCAAAAAGCTGGTGGTGATTCTGCCACAACATCTGTATGCTCCCCTTGCTCCTCTTCTTCTATGGCCTCTTCGTACAGTTTCTAACACAGTGCAGGTGGTGTAGCAGGCGATGTACACATTATATAATACAATGTGTACAGTTTCTAATACATTTCTGGTGGTGTACACAGTATATAATACAGTGCAACCATTGTACAGTTTCTAAAACAGTTCAGGCGGTGTATACAGTATATAATACAGTGTGTACAGTTTCTAATACACTTCAAGTGGTGTAAACAGTATATAATACAGTGCAGCCATTGTACAGTTTTGAATACAGTGCAGGTGGTGTACACAGTTCCAACTCTCTCTGTAGGCATGGACAGGGACATTACCTTTCTTTCACAGCGCACTGGGTAACTCTACTGGCAGCTGGGAAGGATGCAGGACAGGGTTCAGTGTTGGAGCTTGTTCTGCCACCACACCTCCAAAAAGCTGGTGGTGATTCTGCCACAACGTCTGTATGCTCCCCCCCTCCTCTTCTTCTTCCTCTTCTATGGCCTCTTCGTAAGTTTCTAATACAGTGCAGGCGGTGTAGCAGGCGATGTACACAGTATATAATACAGTGTGTACAGTTTCTAATACACTTCAAGTGGTGTACACAGTATATAATACAGTGCAGCCGTTGTACAGTTTTGAATACAGTGCAGGCGGTGTACACAGTTCCAACTCTCTCTGTAAGCATGGACAGGGACGTTACTTTTCTTTGACAGCGCACTGGGTAACTCCTCCTCTTCTTCTTCCTCTATGGCCTCTTCTGCAGAATTGTCCTCTGAACCAGCAGTGCTCCCCAAGCGCTCAAGGGGCTACGCAAGCAGTCAGACTAAAAAATGCCATGCAGTGCTTGAGTTGGTCTGCCTAGGGGATAAGGGCCACACTGGGGCAGAGATTCAGTCAGCTCTGCAGGGGCAGGCTCAGAGATGGTTGATGCCACACAAGCTTCAGCCAGGAATGGTTGTATGCGACAATGGCACCAACCTTCTCTCTGTCCTCCGACAGGGACACTTGACCCATATTCCATGTTTGGCACACATCCTGAATTTGGCGGTGCAGTGGTTCTTGAGCAGGTACCCAGGCTTACAAGATCTCCTGAGGTAGGCCAGAAAAGTCTGTGGTCATTTCCGCCGGTCCTACAAAGCGAGTGCTCGGCTGGCTGACATTCAAAGGGAATGCAACCTGCCCACCAACCGTCTCATTTGCGACATGTCCACCAGGTGGAACTCAACGTTGGCAATGCTGCAGCGGCTGCACACACAGCAGAGGGGAATCAATGAGTACCTGTGCGAGTATGGCACCAGGACAGGGTCAGGGGAGCTTGGCTTTTTTTCACCACGCCAGTGGCTACTGATCAAGGATGCATGCACTGTCCTGTCACCATTTGAGGAAGCCACAAGGATGGTAAGCAACGACAATGCATTCATCAGTGACACTGTCCCTCTAGTCTTCCTGCTGGAGCACGCGCTTTGTGGAATCATGGACAGGGCACTTGAGGTAGAACAGCGGGAGGAAGAGGAGGACTTCCTTTCCTCTCAAGGCCCCCTTTATCCAGATAGAATTCCTACGGGGCCGCCAAAAACAGAGAAAGAAGAAGAGGAGGAGGATTGTGTCAGCATGGATGTAGAGGATAGCACTCAGCAGCAGTCTTCAAGGGATGGTTTTCAGTCCCCAGAAACCCAAGGAGTTGTACATGGCTGGGAGGAAGTAGTTACAGATAATGTGACCCTTAGTGACCCAGAGGATTTAGAATCAAATGCCTCTGCAAACTTACGCTGCATTGCCTCCCTGATTCTGCAAAGCCTGCAAAAGGACCCTAGGATTCATGGTATCAAGGAGAGGGATCATTACTGGCTGGCAACCCTTCTTGATCCACGTTACAAGGGTAAAGTTGCAGAACTCATCCTGCCTTCGCAGAGCAGAGGATGAAACATCTTCAGGAGGCCTTTAAGAAAAATTTGTGTAACGCATTTACAGACCCTGGGAGGTTACCATTTCCTGGTGCTGGACAACGTGTTTCTGAGGCTTTATTTGGTCAGAGGAAGAACGGTGGAGAAGGTGGCCAGCTGACCGATGCGTTTAAACAATTTTTCAGTCCTCAGCACCAAGGTCTGATCAGTTAAAGCAACCATCGCCAGCGTCTGCATTATATGGTGCAGGAATATCTAGGGGTAAGAGCAGACTTGGAGACCTTTCCAACAGAGCATCCACTGGGTTACTGGGTCTTGAGGATAGACCACTGGCCAGAACTTGCTCAATATGCAATCAAGCTACTAGCTTGTCCTGCATCCGGAGTGCTTTCTGAATGCACATTCAGTGCTGCTGGAGGGTTTGTAACGGATCAAAGAGTGTGCCTGTCCACAGACTCCATTGATAGGCTCACATTTATAAAAATGAATCAGTCCTCGATCAGCAGCTAACATGCACCTGATGCTGATGTAACTGATTGAATTTGCTATGGATCTGTGATCCCTTGACTACTGCCTATGCTGCCTATCCTATTCCTCCTAAATCTTGATGATGCTAGCGTCCAACAATATTTTTGGTTTAGGGCACCACCACCACCCAAGGCCCAGTTTTTCTGCCCCTGTTTAACAGGGGCATGTAATTACAATTTTTGATATAATATTTAACAGCAGGGCCCGTTCTTGCGCCCAACAAGAGTAACTGTGAGGGGTTACAGTGTTGTGGCACCACCACCCAATGCCCAATTATTCTGCCCCTGTTTAACGGGGGCATGTAATTACAATTTTTTAGTAATATTTAACAGCGGGGCCCGTTCCTGTGCCCAACAAGAGTAACTGTGAGGGGTTATAGTATTCTGGCGCTACCAACACCTAAGGCCCAATTTTTCTGCAGCGTATATAGTGCAGTCCATATAGTATATATACTGCAGTTCAGAGTATATAGTGCCTAGGGGCCTGGGGGAACCACAGGCCATTTTTTTAAAAAAATTGGCGTGGGGTTCCCCTTAATATCTATGCCAGACCTGAAGGGCCTGGTATGGATTTTGGGGGGGGGACCCCCATGCCATTTTTTTATTTTGGCACGGGCTTCCCCTTATTATCAATACCAGACCCAAAGGGCCTGGTAATGGACTGGGGGGTAACCCACACCGTTTTTTTCAATTTTTTTTTTGTAAATTGCCAGCGTCCGGCAATACATTACAGCCGTGGGCAATTTTAAATGAGATTTTTTTAGAAATGTAATTTTCCTGTTATGAACATGGGAAAGATGTGCTACTTTACAGGTAGACTAAGGGGACCCCCAGGCACGATATTCAAAGGAATATTTCATTTTTATTGTTTCACTTTAGGCATTATTAAAATCACTGCTCTTGCAAAAATGGCTATTTTTAAAAAACATTTTGCATTGATACATGCCCCCTGGGGTAGTACCCGGTTCCCCATACCCTTTTTATGGAAATAAGTTGCATATAAGCCTTTAAAAATAGCACTTTTGATTTTTCATGTTTGTGTTCTATAGACTTTACCGGTGTTTAAGCGTTCGCACAAATGTTTTGCCTGTTCGCATGTTCCGGTGCGAACGGAACCGGGGGGTGTTCGGCTCATCCCTAATGAGGAGGGTGAGCATACTGGTCGTCTGTTAGCTAAAATTGCACATTCGCAGCAAATGTCACCCTCGATTGGAGCGATAAAGACCCAGACAAGAGTGGTAACCAATGCACCGGACCTCGTTATATCTGAATTGGTATCCTATTGGTATCCTATTACTCCGCCTTGTATCAGTCTAAACAGACTTATTCAGTGGACTCCCTACAGGCTTTTCTTGGGGAAACTGTGCTTCCCACTTTGTCTGATGCTGCTAAGAATCGATTAGATGCCCCTTTGGAGGAGCTTCAGACGGCAACCGGAATTTTTCCTAACTCAAAAGCCTCAGGTGAGGATGGTGTTCCTATTGAAGTGTAAAAACAGTATGCTGGCAGTATGTTACCAAAGCTATTGACCATGTTCAATGAGGCTAAGGAGTGCAAGATCCTTCCTTTGTCCATGACCAAAGCCATTATAGTTCTGTTAAAACCAGGCAAGGACCCTCTGGATCCTGGCTCATATAGACCTAGAGTGGGGAGAACAAGTATTTGATACACAGCGTATGATTTAAAAAAAAAAAATTTGCATTTTATTGCATGACATAAGTATTTGATCACCTACCAACCAGTAAGAATTACGGCTCTCACAGACCTGTTATTTTTTCTTTAAGAAGCCCTCCTGTTCTCCACTCATTATCTGTATTAACTGCACCTGTTTGAACTCGTTATCTGTATAAAAGACACCTGTCCACACACCCTCAATCAAACAGACTCCAACCTCTCCACAATGGCCAAGACCAGAGAGCTATGTAAGGACATCAGGGATAAAATTGTAGACCCGCACAAGACTGGGATGGGCTACAGGACAATAGGCAAGCAGCTTGGTGAGAAGGCAACAACTGTTGGCGCAATCATTAGAAAATGGAAGAAGTTCAAGATGACAGTCAGTCTCCTTCGGTCTGGCGCTCCATGCAAGATCTCTTCTCGTGGGGCATCAATGATCATAAGGAAGGTGAGGGATCAGCCCAGAACTACACGGCAGGACCTGGTCAATGACCTGAAGAGAGCTGGGATCTCAGCCTCAAAGAAAACCATTAGTAACACGCTACGCCGTCATGGATTAAAATCCTGCAGCGCACGCAAGGTCCCCGCTCAAGCCAGCACATGTCCAGGCTCGTCTGAAGTTTGCCAATGACCATCTGGATGATCCAGAGGAGGAATGGGAGAAGGCCATGTGGTCTGATGAGACAAAAATAGAGCTTTTTGGTCTAAACTCCACTTGCTGTGTTTGGAGGAAGAAGAAGGATGAGTACAACCCCAAGAACATCATCCCAACCATGATGCATGGAGGTGGGGCTTCTTTGGGGCTGCTTTTCTGCAAAGAGAACAGGACGACTGCACCGTGTTAAGGGGAGGATGGATGGGGCCATGTATCACAAGATCTTGGCCAACAACCTCCTTCCCTCAGTAAGAGCATTGAAGATGGGTCGTGGCTGGGTCTTCCAGCATGACAACGACCCGAAACACACTGCCAGGGCAACTAAGGAGTGGCTCCGTAAGAAGCATCTCAAGGTCCTGAAGTGGCCTAGCCAGTCTCCAGACCTGAACCCAATAGAAAATCTTTGGAGGGAGCTGAAAGTCCATATTGCCCAGTGACAGCCCTGAAACCTGAAGTATCTGGGGAAGGTCTGTATGGAGGAGTGGACCAAAATCCCTGCTGCAGTGTGTGCAAACCTGGTCAAGAACTACAGGAAATGTATGATCTCTGTAATTGCAAACAAAGGTTTCTGTACCAAATATTAAGTTCTGCTTTTCTGATGTATCAAATACTTACGTCATGCAATAAAATGCAAATTAATTACTTAAAAATCATACAATGTGATTTTCTGGATTTTTGTTTTAGATTCCATCTCTTACAGTTGAAGAGTTACCTATGATAAAAATTACAGACCTCTAAATGCTTTGTAAGTAGGAAAACCTGCAAAATCGGCAGTGTATCAAATGCTTGTTCTCCCCACTGTATATCCCTTCTACAGAATGATGTACAAATAGTTCCTGGCAAAGGTTCTGGCTATATGGCTAAAAGGGGTGATATCCTCTATTATTCACTCTTATCAGGCAGGGTTTATGCCTCAGAAGTCTACAGCGATAAATTTGCGTAGACTTTTCCTCAATATGCAATCGAAGGCTGATAACACTGCTATTTTTATACGCTCGTAAAGCCTTTGATAGCATTGAGTGGACATACTTGTGGGCAATACTGCGAAAATTTGGGTTTGGAGAAGAATTTATTTCCTGGGTCCAGTTGCTGTATAGTGCCTCCAAAGCGGCCATTAGAGAGACTGGAAGAATGTCTCCAGACTTCAGTCTCTATAGGGGTACCAGGCAGGACTGTCCCCGCTCCTATTTGCTTTAGCCATTGAGCCTTTTGCGGTTCTCATACGTTTCAACCCTGCTATTGAAGGCTTTAGATATGGGGAACGTCAGGAAAAAACAATGTTGTATGTGGATTACACCATGTTACTCCTAGGAGATACTGCAACATCATTACAGGAAGCTATGAGGGTTGTGCAGACCTTTGGCCATTACTCTGGATTGGTTGTAAATTGGACTAAGTCCTCGCTTATGTTCTTAGATAGGATGCCAGATCCACAGCTGAAGACGCTCCTTAATATTCCAGTTTCTAAGACCATTAAATATTTGGGAATTCAGGTTACTGGCTCTAACTATTGCTTACTTAGGGGCCTCCTCCACAGGAACAACCTCTATGATACCTAACAGACATTGTTTGGGGTCCTCTCTAATCTGACCATGGAAAACCTGGTTAATGATACCTATAACCTCCTTCCAGTAAACATACAGTTTAGGGCAACGCCGTAGAAGGTGTATTAGATCACCATGATCCCTCATGCAACAGGAGTACAGGAGGGATTGTCGCGTACTCCCATTCTTGCTAACCTAGCAGGGGTGAAATGAACTCGTAGGAGTAAATACAACTAAGACAGGCATTGGGCAACATTTAAAGAGCATTGCCTAACCGCTAATAACGCTTTGCAGGGTGCTACACATGTGAAGAGTTATATGAAATCACGCTGCATCACTTGGTTGTGTGAGTTGCTGATCATACGTTTTTTCTTATTATAGATTCCTATTGTGTGTAAAGAGCACATATTGCACTGGACAATCACAGATTTCTCTATGATCTGTGATGTTGATAACATTATATCTGAATTGTTTTGCTATTAATTTATATTTGGTGAGTAGAGATGGGCGAACACCCCCCAGCTTGGTTCACGCCAGAATTCTCGAACATCGCAAAAGTTTTGACCCAGACCACGAACCCCATTGAAGTCTATGGGACACAAACTTTAAAAATCAAATGACACCATTTTTAACCACTTCAATACCAGGCACTTAGACACCTTCCCGCCCAGGCCAATTTTCAGCTTTCAGCGCTGTCGCAATTTGAATGACAATTGCGCGGTCATGCTACACTGTACCCAAACAAATTTTTTATCATTTTGTTCCCACAAATGGAGCTTCTTTTGGTGGTATTTGATCACCTCTGCGGTTTTAATTTTTTGCGCAACAAATAAAAAAAGATCGAAAATTTTGAAAAAAAACAAGTTTTTCTTTGTTTCTGTTAAAAATTTTTGTATATAAGTACGTTTTCTTCTTCAGTGACGGGCACTGATATGGCTGCACTGACGGGCACTGATACGGCAGCACTGATGGGCACCAATGAGGTGGCACCAATGAGGTGGCACTGATGAGGTGGCACTGACAGGCACTGATGATGGGCACTGATAGGTGGCACTGATTTGCACTGATAGGTGGCACTGGTATGCAGCACTGATGGGCACTCATAGGTGGCACCGATGGGCACTCATAGGCGGCACTGATGGGCACTCGTAGGTGGCATTTATGGGTAGTTATGGGTGGCACTGATAGTTGGCACAGATGGGCACTGATAGGTGGGCACTGATGGGCACGGATGGGCACTGACAGGTGGCACCGATGGACACTGATGGGTGGCACTTATGACACTGACTGATGGCACTGATGCCCCTAAGGGTGGCATTGTTGGGCATCAGTGCTATATAATGGTGCCAATCAGTGCCCATTTGTGGGCACTGATTGGCACAGATTGGGCATTGACTGGGCACACTGGGCACATGTGGATGGCCATGGGATACATACCTGGCCATCCACATGTTGCCCCTTCCCTGGTGGTCCTAGTGGCGATCCCTGGTGGTCCAGTGTGATGATCTGAGGGGGGGCTGCACTGATAAACAATCAGCGAAGACCCCCCCTGCCAGGAGAGCCGCCGATTGGCTCTCCTCTACTCGCGTCTGTCAGACGCGAGTGAGGAAGAGCCGATCAACAGCTCTTCCTATTGACAGCGTGATCAGCCGTGATTGGACACGGCTGATCACGTGGAAAAGAGCCTCCGCCGGAGGCTCTTTACCAAGATCGGTGTAGCGGTGTGTCAGACTGACACACCGATCCACTGATCACCGCGATGCGCCCCTCGTGGGAAAGCAGCGGCATGTTATCCTGCTGGACGTCATATGATGCCCAATCAGGATAACTGAACCATCGCCCGGCCGTCATCTGCTATGGGCCGGACGGGAAGTGGTTAAGGCTTATATGCAAGTAATTGGTCATAAAAAAGGGTATGGGGGTTCGGGTACTGCCCTGGGGGACATGTATCAATGCCAAAAAAAAAACATTAGAAGCAAGGCATTAAAGAGGAAGTAAACACTGATGGGTGTTGCTTCCTCTTTGTTTCCCTGCAAAGGTAAAGCATAATGGGCTACTATGCATCGCATAGTAGCCCATTATGTGACACTTACCTGCAGGAGAACCCCGCGATGTCCCCGTCTTCCTCACTAGTAGCGAGCGTCCATTCTTCACCCCTCTTCCTTCCGAGACAGCGAAGTCCGGCTCTGTGACTGGCCGGAGTCGCGTGAGGTCGCGTGACGTCACTCCCGCCCATGCGCGTGGGAGCCGCCTTTAACGGCATGACCCGAGCTAGAAACGTCACAGCGTGCCCTTTCTAACTCCGTCGCATGCACAGAAGAAATCGCCTTACAGCGATTTGCAAACATCTCCTAGACCGTGCAGGTCTGGGAGATATTTCAAGCACCTACAGGTAAGCCTTAATCTAGGCTTACCTGTAGGTTAAAGTGGTTGTAAAGGGTTTACAACCACTTTAAGACTGCTATGGGGCGGTCAACAACTGGTTAAAGTAGTGCAGTGCCGAATAGCAAAAAATGGTCTGGTCATGGGGGGTAAGGGGGTAAAACATTTCGGAGCTCAATTGGTTGAAAAGTATCAGTTTCTGTATTTCAACTGTGTTTTAACAGCTGGGTTGCTCTTTAAAAAGTAACTACCACCCAACCACCCAACACCACCATGGAGGACCTTCTGCCGCTCACAGGTGCATTTTAATTGCCTCCGAGTTTGCAGTTTGAAGCACTCGAACACGACTCTAAACTGCATAAAACACATCAGACTTGAACTAAACTTGATCAATCTTAATTTGAACGGTGTCAACATTATCTATGCTCCATACACTGAAGGAGACATCTGGAAAATGGAAAACGGCTCCTTCTCTAAGGCTGGACCACTCGTTTTTTGTTTTTTTTTTCCAGCTGCACCTGCATTTTTAAATTAATTAGGATTTTTTTTCTGAAGACAAGATCAACCAACAGATAACACATTTATCCAATGAAAAGCCAAATGTGACCTTCTTGGAATCACACTAAACAAAACAATCCTCTTTGATAATATTTACACAAAGGTCCCTTTCCCCTCTATGAAATACAGATGTTGGGATGGAATTAATTTAACATATTAAACCGCAAGCCTTCCTAACATCACAAAATGGGAAATGATAGCCGGGAACTGATTTAATCTTGCGGCGTGATTCTTTTTTTTTTTTTTTTCTTTTTTTCTCTTCCTCTCCCTCCTTTGAAACGTTACCTAAGACTTTCCTTTCAACTGACTCCAAAATGTCAAATGAAAAAAGAAAAAAAAAAAGAGAAAAAGTTTGTTTTGTTAATAAACCAATTAACATTTCCACACTTCTAAATTTGATTTTTTTTTTTTTTTTTTTAATCTGGATAATGAATCAAGCATATCCACTTTGCTCTGTTGGAGAACGCAATGTTTTCTTTTCTTTTTTTTTTTTTTTTATGCTGCTTTGGACGGTCCAAGATATTTATTTTTTTTTTTCTCATATTTTTTTCATTTTAACATAAAATGTCCACTTTCGTTTTGTCCGGCTTGTTTTAAGCCGAGCTGAAAAAAAAAAAAAAAAAAAGGCTCCGTTGCTGAAATGACTTCTGATTTGATGTTTCTGTTCAGAGATCAGTTAGTGTTGTTTAAATTGCCAATCATGAATTCCTGTCTACTATCGGCTGTCAGGTCAGTTTGGATAATCACCTAGGATGTGGGGCGCAGCCTTTTCTCCGTGTGGCGAAAATGGCTATATTCGACCGGGGGGGGGGGGGGGGGTGGGTAAGAATTGCATTATTCTAATGAGGATGTAAATGAAGAGAATGGCTTAAGATATGCTAGCTGTCAAAAATGTTTTAGTTTAGGGGGAGGAAAAAAAAAAAAAAAGCGCTGCCCAGCAAGGTAATGCAATAGATGGAGTCATCCTCGGTGTAATGGCAGACAGCCAAAGAGAAAAGACAAAATGTCTTCATTGTCAAGCCTATTGTTAGAGGCTCTTAATCACGCAATTTCTTGGTCTCCCTGCCAGCTGTCAAACAACGCGACATACATTAAGGACACGTATAAGAAGAGGAGTGCGCTGTGACAGTTACCGAAAGTGACAATGAAATCATAAAAATATTGCCAACTGGAGAGAGCGAATTGAGTTACGAAAATTGATTATACGGAATATAATTTTACCTTGTTGCTATTTTTAATTCACACCAATTACTTTTAATTATGGCGCGCAAATGAAAGAAAGGAGTGTGTCGCAGCTGGTGTGGTCTCAGGCCCCCTTCAGGAGATGGGGACTAGTCAATGAAGGGTACCCAACCAGCACCAAAGGATGAAGCTATAGAAATGACGCACTACTCCCCCGAAGGAGGCGCGTTCATTTAACCAGTTCTTCCCTAGACTTAGTGCAGAGGGAGCCAGGCACACACCACAACAATCAGCAGTAGGCAGGTCAGGCAGCTGCCTAGGGCGCCTTGGGGGGTGGCAAAATCCAGTTTTTAAAATACCTGTCCCTCCAGGAGGCAAACTAAAACTTCCACCGGGCGCCTCATAGAAGTGAGGGCACAGCATGGAAGCTTTAGTTTGCCTGCTGTTTAGTAGGCAGGCTGCTGTCAGTGTGAAAGAGCCGGAGGGCAGAAGGCAGGCGAGGGGCAATGAGTGTGTACCGCTATCAGGGCGTATGCAATGAGGCAGAGGAAGGTGGAGAGGTGGGCGGTTTCCTATGTGTGCAGGGTGGAAGCGGGGGGCCCGCTGTCAGGCTGCATGGAGGTGTGTGCTGGCTGTGCACGCTGAAGGAGGAGCTCGGGATGGAGGAGGCTCCCCGCTCTTTGCAGCTGCTGCTACCAATGATTCAGGTTAGATCTTGTCATGCCTGCCCCAATGACAGCTAACCCACCCCGATTGCTACAGATTCCTCCACTGGCATCATCTGGAGGAGGAGCCGCAGGACTGGGAGGAACTGTGGGACTGGTGAGATCTGAGGGGTTGGTAAAGCCAAGGTGTGTGTGATGGTGGAGGGAGGGCCGGGGGGGGGGTGTCTGGGGGTCTGGGGGTGTCATGTAATCAGGGTGGGGGTATCTGGGGAGGTGTGTTATGGGAGAGGTAGGTGTGTGTGTGTGGAGGGGGGGGGTGATCAGAGTGAAGAGATCTGGGGGGGGGGAAGGGGGAGTGATCAGACTCGGGGTATCTTGGGGAATGGGGATCACTCTAGGGGGGTTATCTAGGGGTGTGTTATCAGAGTGGGGGGTATCTGGGGGAATGGTGATCAGGCTGGGGGGGGGGTATCTAGGGGTGTGATCAGAGTGGGGGGTATCTGGGGGAATGGTGATCAGGCTGGGGGGGGTTATCTAGGGGTGTGATCAGAGTAGGGGGTATCTGGGGGAATGGTGATCAGGCTGGGGGGGGGTATCTAGGGGTGTGATCAGAGTGGGGGGTATCTGGGGGAATGGTGATCAGGCTGGGGGGGGGTATCTAGGGGTGTGATCAGAGTAGGGGGTATCTGGGGGAATGGTGATCAGGCTGGGGGGGGTTATCTAGGGGTGTGATCAGAGTGGGGGGTATCTGGGGGAATGGTGATCAGGCTGGGGGGGTTATCTAGGGGTGTGATCAGAGTGGGGGGTATCTGGGGGAATGGTGATCAGGCTGGGGGGGTTATCTAGGGGTGTGATCAGAGTCGGGGGTATCTGGGGGAATGGTGATCAGGCTGGGGGGGGGGGTTATCTAGGAGTGTGATCAGAGTGGGGGGTATCTTGGGTGTAGTCAGGGTAGGGGTGTCTGGGTAGGTGTGATCAGGGTGGGGGGGATTATCTAGGAGTGTGATCTAGAGGAGGCAAAATTCATTTTCGCCTATGTTGACAAAAATCCTTGCACCGGCCCTAACAACAATTCACTCATTCTGGCTCAATAATCAGTCCAGGGGATGTGTTTGAGTATATTTATTGCTGGAGCAACTTACAACCAGACTTGCTGGTTGGAAGCTGAACAGTGGGGACCTTGAGTGGAGAGTGTGAACAAGTTTTGCTTTTGACTGCTGGTGATTGCTGGGTTGCATTTTAAGGTTCTTTTTGGGGCTTTTCCTTGCAGCTTTTAAACACCTTTTTCTGTCACTTTTTAAAACCGCTTTTTTTTTTCTTTCCTTCCTTCAGCCTACTATTTAAGGGGAGTGGTTAATTGGTCTCAGGTGCTTGAGGGATATATAACTTTATGTAGAACTCATTTTAAGCATGCTCATCTTTGAGTTTGCTGGAACTTGGACCAAGTGGAACTGGACTAAGTGGTGAGTTAAAAACCAGACTTGAAAACAGGATGTTATAACAGGGGTCAAAGTACCTGTGTAGTGTGAGTGTGTACCTGTGTATTGTAAGTACATGAGTGCTGGGAGTGCACGTGGGCTGTATTGAGTATTAGTGTCAGGTAGTACCTGTGTATTGTGAGTACCTGAGTGTTGTCTGAGTAGTGTGTGTGGATCGTTAGTACTTGTGTATTGTGTGTGCACGTCGGTCTGCGAGTGCACGTTGGTCTGCGAGTACCTGTGTATTGTCTTGTTGAGTACCTGTGTATTGTCTTGTTGAGTATTAGTGTCAGGAAGCTAGTTGTTAGGTAATTTGGACAGGGTATAATCCCCAATCCTCATTAAATTAGTAGGTATGATGCCCGGCGGGTGTGGAGATGCTACCCGGTGTACATCTTGCGCCATGTATGCGTTCCTTGATCATCCGATTGAGGGCGAATACTGCTGTGCAAAATGTAAGCACATTGTTTCCCTGGAAGCCCAAGTTCTGAATCTGGGGAAGCAACTGTCAGTACTGAGAAGTCCCTCCATACTAAAGGAGAGTCGGGAAAGTACCCAGCAGGTGCCGGCAGGGGCCAGCACAGAGGCGGGTGGAGACAAAGGGGTGCAGGCACTAGAAAAGAGTAGATGGGTGACAGTCAGTAAGGGTAGAGGGGGAAATGCCAGGGAGGCCGATCCTGGGCTGGAGCATCCCAATAAGTACGCTTTATTAAGTGACATTGGTGAAACCGGTCAGGGACCAGCACTGCTGGAGATGAGGGACTCTCCTAGCTGCCGGGGGAAGAACTCCTCCAGTGAGAGTGGGGGGGGGGAAGCGAAGGTAAAGGAAAGACAGATTCTGGTGGTAGGGGACTCAATTCTTAGAAGAACAGAGGGCAATATTGTGGACAGATTACTGGGGGGGGAGTTGGGAAAGACCCGGCTGTCGTGGTGCACGTTGGCACAATGACAAAGTCAGAGACAGATGGAGTGTCCTAAAGAACGACTTTAGGGACTTGGGAGCTAAATTGAGGAAAAGGACCTCCAAGGTAGTATTCTCAGGAATACTACGGTTACATAGAGCCACACCAGAAAGAGCCACACCATTTATTTTAATGCATCGTGATCACGTTTTTTATTGTTAACGGTGTCTTTTTAGAAATAAAAATGCCCCCTTTTTTTCCTGCACTATGTGGAGGCATGTTTTTTCTTTCCACATATCCTCCCAATAAGTCAAGTGTCTACTTGAGCTTTACAAGTGACGTCTCTGTCTACCTGATTTGTATCCTGGTTTTGCTGTGAGGACCTGCCTGGTGGCCCCCGGAGATCCAAGCAGATTCAAGCCTGGAGAATTCCAGTGAGGAGATGTCGCTTTCCATGCCCTGAGTGGCACACCGCACATGCGATTCCCTGTTGCTGACATGAGAATCTACGGGATCTGGTAAGAGTTTTCCTACATACCATCCTTTCTACCATTGCCTCATCCCTTTGTTATGGTCCGATTTTCATGAAGTTCAATTTGGGACAACCATCTGAACACCACCAAACTTCGGAGTCCACTCACCTCCCTGGGTTGCGGGACATTATTGTTCATTTATTATTGACTCTATGTTCAGCACAGGCCATCAGGCTGATGTTTCTTTAATTATTTTTTTCTTTAAACACTTATTTGAAATAACCCACTTTTGTCCATCACTTACACATATATTATGCGCTGCATTTTTTAATGTATATACTCAAGGTAAAGGAAAAACAGATTCTGGTGGTAGGGGACTCAATTCTTAGAAGAACAGAGAGGGCAATCTGTGATGAAGACCGGAAGCGCTGTATGTTGTCTATCGGGCACTCAGGTTCGGCACATCACGGATATTGTGGACAGATTACTGGGGGGGAGCTGGGGAAGACCTGGCTGTCGTGGTGCACGTTGGCACAATGACAAAGTCAGAGACAGATGGAGTGTCCTAAAGAACGACTTTAGGGACTTGGGAGCTAAATTGAGGAAAAGGACCTCCACGGTAGTATTCTCAGGAATACTACGGTTACATAGAGCCACACCAGAAAGGCAGAGGGAGATTAGGGAAGTAAACAAGTGGCTGAGGAGCTGGTGTAGTAAGGACCTGGAGGACTGGGCTGACTTCTCAGTTGATCACCAGTACTATAAAAGGGACGGGCTGCACCTAAATGAGGAGGGTGCAGATCAGCTGGGAGTAAAGGTGGCCAAAAAGTTAGAGGAGTTTTTAAACTAGGTGATGGGGGGAGGGTCCAGAGGTAGAGATAGTCAACGTGGAACATATTCCAGAGGGTAGTATTGGGTACATTAGTGGTAGGTTGACTAAAGCACATAAACCCAAGGTAAGTATAGTAACAAGTCCTAGTTGCAATCTCAGTACACCCAATAAGAGGGTAGTATGCGCCCGGTCTAAACTAAGTGGCATGTTCACCAATGTCAGGAGCCTGACAGACAAGATGGGTGAACTAGAGATACTGTTGTATGAGGAGGATTTGGATTTTGTGGGAATTTCAGAGACCTGATTCAACAGCTCTCATGATTGGCTGGCAACCATTCAAGGGTATACCCTATATTGCAGGGATAGAGAGGGTAAAAAAGGGGGAGGGGTATGCCTATATATCAAGAATAATGTACACATGAATGTGAGAGATGACATCACTAAGGGAGCTAGGGAGGAGGTGGAATCCTTATGGGTAGAGCTCCAAAGGGATGAAGCTAAGGTGAAAATAATACTGGGAGTATGCTATAGGCCCCCTAACCTGAGGGAGGAGGGGAAGATGGACCACCTATCACAATTTGGATTAGCAGCAAGGATGGGAAGTGTTATCATAATGGGGGATTTTATTTATCCAGACATAGACTAAGGCTCGCCAGTTGCTAAATGTCTTGCAGGACAATTTCATGGTTCAGATGGTAGACGCACCAAGTAGAAATAAAGCGTTACTGGATCTACTGATTACCAACAATACAGACTTCATGGATGTGGAAATACGGGGCATAAACTGGGATAAAATCTTAGGAACAAAGAACACGGAGAGGAGATTTAAAAGCATATTAAATAAGGGCATTAGCCAATACATCCCATTGGGTAAAAAATTTAAAAGAGCAAACAAAAGTCCTGGATGGCTTAACTCCAATGTAAAAATGCATATAAAAGCAAAGGAGAAGGCCTTCAAAAAATACAAGGTTGAGGGCTCATCATCAGCATTCAGACTTTATAGGGAATGCAACAAGAAATGTAAGGGTGCAATTAGGGCTGCTAAGACAGAACACGAAAGACACATAGCGGAGGAAAGCAAAAAAATTCCCAAGAAATTCTTTAAGTACGTAAACAGTAAAAAAAGGGAGGACGGACCATTTTAGCCCCATAAAGAATGAGCAAGGTCATCTGGTTACATAGATGGGGAGATGGCGAAAGTATTGAATTTATTCTTCTCCTTAATCTTCATGAGGGAATCAGGAGCTTCAGTAACCAAAACTGCAGTGTTTATCCTCATCAAAAGTTAAAGAAAAAGAAATTGCGCTAGGATCAGGCATTAAAAGTAAAAACGAGCAAGATAAAAAACGACACTACCGCCGTTTGTTTAAAAATCGCGCAATGTTGTTGTAAATGTTCACAACATTGCACGCACCGCGCATGCGCGATTTTTAAACAAACGGCGGTAGTGTCGTTTTTTATCTTGCTCGTTTTTACCTCATTTTCTTTGCTTTTTAATGCCTGATACCGCAATTTGCCAATAAAAGAAACCCAAAGTTATCTGCACTAGCGGAGCATTTTTTCTTTGTCTCTTTTTGGCATTATAAACTACATCTTTTTGCACTGGATCCGTGGAAACTTCAAGTTTGCCCCATGAGAGGACAGGATTTGGGAGAACATCTACAGTGGCTGTCGGCCGGTTCGTTATCTGGCAAGGAGTTCTGATGCAGCGGTCCATCGGTGTCCCCTGGAGTATCCCTGTGGCGATCCCCCCATATCTGCTAAGCCTGTTCTGACCCCCCTGAATAAGGGCGGTCACAGGCTTTCTGGTAAGCCTTTTATTCATCTATTCGGTGGTGGGCAACATTGATTATTGAAGATGTATCCCTGAAATCTACATTGCATCAAATACATTGTTTTGGACTTTTATGTACCTTCAAAAGTTTTTATTTACAGGAATTTTTTCTCACTTATCTTAATTCATATGTTCACGTTTAAAAATAATTTATAATCTATACATATAGGTCACCATTTTATATATTGATTTTGATTAATTTTCTTCACTATTTTAATAACTGGTTTAGCAAATTTCACTATTCACTTCACATGTCCAGCGCTGCACTTTCTATATTATATTAAGTGTGTATCCTCATGACACATCACAGGAAGCATCTCCATGGTTAACATAGGACAGAATTAAAATTAGACTTGGAAAACTTAACATTAATAAATCACCGGGACCAGATGGCTTGCATCCGAGGGTACTTAGGGAACTCAGTCAAGTAATTGCCAGACCATTGTTCCTAATTTTTACTGACAGTCTACTGACTGGAATGGTACCAGCTGATTGGTGAAAAGCCAATGTAGCACCAATATTTAAAAAGGGCCTAAAATACATCCCTGGGAATTACAGACCAGTTAGCCTAACATCAATAGTATTCAAGCTCTTGGAGGGGTTGATAAGGGACTATATACATGATTTTAGTAATGAGAACGGTATTATTAGCAGTAATCAGCATGGATTCATGAAGAATCGTTTTTGCCAAACCAATCTATTAATCTTCTATGAGGAAGTGAGTTGTCATCTAGATAAAGGAAGGATCTGAATTTTGCAAAAGCATTTGACACAGTTCCCCATAAACGTTTACCGTACAAAGTAAGGTCCATTGGCATGGACCATAGGGTGAGTACATGGATTGAAAACTGGCTACAAGGGCGAGTTCAGAGGATGGTGATAAATGGGGAGTACTCGGAATGGTCGGGGGTGGGTAGTGGGGTCCCCCAGGGTTCTGTGCTGGGACCAATCCTATTTAATTTGTTCATAAACGACCTGGAGGATGGGGTACAGTTCAATCTCTGTATTTGCGACGATACTAAGCTAAGCAGGGCAATAACTATACCGGGAAGTGATCGGTGACCCTGGTCTGTGTTAGGCCAGTCCGGACCACGGTCGCCACTTATCTCCCGCTGTGAGGTCCGGTCATCAACAGGCCACTGACCATTACTGGTCTGTGGCCTGGGGGTTGGGGACCCCTGCATTAGCCAGCTCTTGTTAGGACACGGCCCACCAGGCAAATGCTTGATGTGTCCTATGGCCAGTCTGGGTCTGACCATCACATATCCTACATCTCAAAGCATCCAAAATATCCAAACTGGATGTACTGTACTTGCTTACCAACAAATGGTTGAACTATCAGCCAGCCCTTCTTTTGCACTAGTTGGGTTAGATGCTTAGCTTTGTGCTATCTCGTATTTTCAATTTATTTTAAGTTATAGGTTATTCTACTGTTATAATCCATGTATTCCCAATACACTCTACAACACTCCTTTCTTCTGTCTCTGCCCGGCATTGCTTGCACCTTCCTTCATATGTCTCTCATTGAAGTCATTGAAGACCTCTTATCGGAATGGAGGACAGGTCTGGATTATGAGCTACAACTTCATGAAGGAAAGTTTTATTTCCGTCGGGACAGATGATTTCAATATTTGTGCTCACTGAACATAAAAAGAACTATTTTCTATTCATATAGACTTGTAAAACAGACACCTTTGACTTCATCCTTTCAAGGGAAATTGGATAGGTTTTATGATCTACACTCAAGCTCAATATGTGGGACGCTGTAAATCAAATGGGGATTAAGCCTTAACTCTTGTCCTCAGCTGGGAAGGCAACTGGAAGCTGGACTTTTTTTGAAGTTTATGCCAAAGATGGTATATAGGGTAAACTTTCACCCTCTTGCTGGTGACACAACAAAAGTTTCAGCCTCATTGGCCCCTAGCCCAATGAAAAAGTAAACCCGAATGGGTGCAGCTAGAACAGAAACCTATCCAGGATACTGTGTATAAATAAAAAGAACAAAGGAATGATTGACACTTTATTTGCTATTATTTTATTGCAATCAATCAGATTTTTTAGTAAATTGTAATGCCATCTTTAAGACAAGGGCAAAGCAACAGGTTAATTCGGACATTCCCAACACCATCTACTGTACTTACCATTTTTTACCATACCCTAGTGAAAGTAATAGCAGTGCCCAGAAAAAGTCATCTAGAGCCCAGGGCAAATATGGCAAACTGTCCCCTCCCCCCCAAGATGTATGAGCATTATGTGTCAGCACCCCCCCCCCCCAAAAAAAAAAGAAAAATTGAGTACTAATCTGCATGCCTACCATGCTTACCCCCTAAGCGTTCATTCCCCTCCTGCAGGACAAATTTTCTCCCCTGCAGAAATCCCCCCTCCCAGCACAAACCTTTGCCCCCCCCCAAAAAAACAGTTACTCCTTGCACAGATCCTCTACCCCTCAAATTTCCCCTCCGTGTACACATATCCCCCCACCCAGCACAAATACCTCCCGACCCACCTCCTAGCTTAAATCTCCCCCCCCCCCATTTCCCCTTCTAGCACATATCCCCCCCCAATCTTCCACACTAACACCCACAAACCCCCCCCCCCCTCAATCTTCTCATGGCGCCCCCCCCATCTCACATAATACTATAATGCCTAGGGCAGCTGCCCCTCCTGTCCACACCTTGTCCCAGCCTGAGTAATAGTATTTGAAAATTACGAGCTGCAAGAGTTACTTGCACAGGGCTAAGAACTTTCCCCTATTGGCAGCATGGGTTGGCCCAGCTCTGTTAGATCGAGTGAGTTACAGTGCTTGAAAAATATTCATACCACTTGAAATTTTCCACATTTACAACAAAAACGTAAATTAATTTTATTGGAATATTATGTGATAGACCAACACAAAGTGGAACATAATTGTGAAGTGGAAGGAAAATGATAAATTGTTTTCAAAATTGTTTACAAATAAATATGGGAAAAGTGTTGGGGGGGGCATTTGTATTCAGCCCCCTGAGTCAATACTTTGTAGAACCGCCTTTCACTGCAATTACAGCTGCAAGTCTTTTTTGGGGATGTCTCTACCAGCTTTGCACATCTAGAGAGGGACATTTTTGCCCATTCTTCTTTGCAAAATAGCTCAAGCTTTGTCAGATTGGATGGAGAACGACTGTGAACAGCAATTTTCAACTCTTGCCACAGATTCTCAATTGGATTTAGGTCTGGACTTTGACTGGGCCATTCTAACACATGAATATGCTTTGATCTAAACCATTCCATTGTAGCTCTGGCTGTATGTTTAGGGTCGTTGTCCTGCTGCAAGGTGAACCTCTGCCCCAGTCTCAAGGCTTTTGCAGACTCTAGCATGTTTTCTTCTAAGATTGACCTGTATGTGGCTCCATCCATTTTCCCATCGACTCTGACCAGCTTCCCTGTCCCTGCTGAAGAAAAGCACCCACAACATGATGCTGCCACCACCATTTTGCACAGTGGGGATGGTGTGTTCAGGGTTATGTGCAGTGTTAGTTTTCCGCCACACATGGCGTTTTGCTTTTAGGCCAAAAAGTTTGATTTTGGTTTCATCTGACCAGAACACCTTCTTCCACATGTTTGCTGTGTTCCCCACGTGGCTTCTCACAAACTGCAAATGGGACTTCTTCTGGCTTTCTTTCACCAATGTCTTTCTTCTTGCCACTCTTCCATAAAGGCCAGATTTGTGGAGAACACAACTAATAGTTGTCCTGTTGACAGATTCTCCCACCTGAGCTGTGAGTCTCTGCAGCTCCTCCAGAATTACCATGGGCCTCTTGGCTGCTTCTCTGAATAATGCTCTCCTTGCCCGGCCTGTCAGTTTAGGTGGATGGCCATGTCTTGGTAGGTTTGCAGTTGTGCCATACTCTTTCCATTTTCGGATGATGGATTGAACAGAGCTCCGTGAGATGTTCAAAGCTTGGGATATTTTTTTATATTCTAACCCTGCTTTAAACTTCTCCACAACTTTATCCCTGACCTGTCTGCTGTGTTCCTTCATGATGCTGAGGGCTTCACAGAACAGCTGTATTTATACTGAGATTAAATTACACACAGGTGGACTCTATTTACTAATTAGGTGACTTCTGAAGGCAATTGGTTCCACTAGATTTTAGTTAGGGGTATCAGAGTAAAGGGGGCTGAATACAAATGCACGCCACACTTTTCACATATTTATTTGTATACCGTAATTTATCATTTTCCTTCCACTTCACAATTATGTGCCACTTTGTCTTGGTCTATCACATAAAATCCCAATAAAATACATTTACATTTTTGGTTGTAACATGACAAAATGTTCAAAAATCTCAAGGGGTATGAATACATTCTCAAGGCACTGTACATGCTTTTTCATGCACAGAAGTATTCGGTATGTCCTTTGACTTCCAGCAATGTTGGGGCAGTGTGTTGGGGCAGTGAAGGAAAGGTAAATATATGCTGAGGGTGTGTGGAGGATTAAAGCAAACATGTTGCTTTGTCTTGAATGGGCACATCACAGGTTTGCTTTAAAGTCAGGCCCTAAGAAAACAAGATATGCTAACATTGCAGTTGAAGGCCAGGTGGCACTAGCTTTTGTGATGATTTTCAAATGATAACTTGAGTTCCTATGGAATCTCTGGATTGTTGGTTGGGGCCTGACCTCAGCAATATTCTGTTCTACCTCCTGGTATTAAGTTATAATCCCGTCTTTTAACATTTTAATGCCAAAACCTTAACATACTGCTCTGGCACTGGAATACTGAATAATGGGGGTCAAGCTTAACCCTGGGAGGGATTGAGTCTCAGTACAGACTGGGTCTGGAATTCAGAAGGTACACAGGGAATCAGATAACTAATATGAGGTATGACATAGCAAGACCCTGTCACTGTGAAAATGGAGGAGAATATGACACAGGATTCGCATTAAGGTTTTATGTGAGGTTCTGGACTATCATTTCTGAGTGGAGAAAGATCTGTTTTTGGTTTTCTCTGGATTCTGTAGTTCTGCATCGTAACCTTCAATCCTGTGTTTGGATTTTACCAGGTATCTGCAGCCTGTCTGAATGCACAGGTATGCAGGGTCATTGTATACTCAAACCTGAGGGTAGCTCAGAGCTCCCAGTTTGGAGACAGCTCCCAGTGTGGGAGACAGAAGGTCTTACCCAGGGGTCAGAGAAGCCCTATCCAGGAGTCTAGAGACAGGACCCTCACCCTGGGGTTAGAAGTGCCCCAGCCAGGAGATAGGAGGTCTCATTCCAGGAGTCAGGTGGGCTCCTATCAAGGTATCAAGAGAACCCCTATCCAGGGGCCAGGATGCAGGGTGCTGTGACTAAAGGCTAAGAGAGCCAAGTGAACCAGTAGAGCTGGACAACAGCCTGAGGGACTGGTAAGAAGAGCAGCAGTGCTGCCAACAAGAGAGTCGGGTGGCTCAGTATTTTTTGACTTTTCAAAATGAGGTGGAAGAACCCCTGTGTGGGTAACTGATGTCTAAGTGAATTTTCTGTTTTATTTAATAAAAGTGGACTGCCATGCCCTAAAATACAGTTTGATTTGGCACAACTCATGAGAATATTCTCCCCAATACCACAGAGGACTATCTCAGGTACTGCACTCCAGCAGTATCATTAATTTACCCAGTTTTTATGAGCTCAAAATTTCACCTTAAAGTGGTTGTAAACCCCATTCATGAAATCTGACCTGGGCACATATATATGTAGTGTTTACTTCTCTCTCTCCAAAGCTCTGAGTCCCGTGTCTTTCTGCTGTTTTGTTCCTCTGTTATCAGCATGTTAACTGACACAGGAGATAAAAGCAGCTGGAAATTTGTGTTGGGGAGGGTGCTTAGAGGTAAATATTTACACTACAGCTCTGCAAGTTTCTTTGTTCCTCTGCCTATGTGGAGTGGAGGTGTGTGCCTTTCCTCCAATCATCTCACACACAGTGCATGCCCAGACTCCACACCCACTGCTGAATGAGGAAACAAAATTTGTAAAACAATATGCACTTTCTAAAGAGTGTAGAAAGCTTAAGACAGCAGATATACATGTAAAACTCATGTAGGGAGATTTGTTTCATCTCTATGTATCATCTGAGGCTGTTCACTTCACTGGGTATACTGTATGTGAGGGTTTACATTCACTTTAAGGCAAAAATGCCCCAGAAAAGCCTTCCAGCCAATCCTGGTATAGACTGTGAAACTTCTGTCTTTGGAAAGTAAAAAGTTCTCTTAACCTTAACCAAAGGCAATAAGTAGGGATGAGCTGAACACCCCAGGTTCGCAGCAGAACATGCGAACAGGCAAAAAATTTTTGCGAACACCGTTAAAGTCTATGGGACACGAACATGAAAAATAAAAAGTGCTAATTTAAAAAGGCTTATATGCAAGTTATTGCCATAAAAAGTGTTTGGGGACCCGGGACCTGCCCCAGGGGGACATGTATCAATGCAAAAAAAGTTTTTTCGAGAGCAGTGATTTTAATAATGCTTGAAGTGAAACAATAAAAATGAACTATTCCTTTATATATCTTGCCGGGGGTGTCCTTAGTATGCCTGTAAAGTAGTGCATCTTTCCCATGTTTATAGCAGTACCACAGCAAAGTTACATCTCTAAAGGAAAAAATGTCATTTAAAACTGCTTGCGGCTGTAATGTATTGTCGGATCCCGGCAATATAGATAAAAATACCAAAAATACACAAAAAAATGGTGTGGATGCCCCCCCCAAAAAAACCATACCCTTCAGGCCTGGTATGGATATTAACAGGAATCCCGCACCAAAATTTAAAAAAAATGGCATGGGGTCCCCCAGGCCCCCAGGCACTATATACTCTGAACAGCAGTATATATATGATAAGTCTTCCCTATATACTCAAAATGCAGAAATACTGTGCCTTAGGTGTTTGTGGTACCAGAACACTGTAACTCCTCACAGTTACTCTTGTTGGGGGCAGGAACGGGTCCTGCTGTTAAATATTATATCAAAAATTGAAATTATATGGCCCTGATAGTCAGCATAGACAGTCTTCAAGGGATCCCAGATCCATAGCAATTTCAATCAGTTACATCACGATCAGGTGCTTGGTAGCTGCTGACCCAAGACTGATTCATTTTTATGAATGTGAGCCTATCAACAGAGTTTGTGGACAGGCGCACTCTTTGATCCATTACAAACCCTCCAGTAGCACTGAATGTGCGTTCAGAAAGCACACTGGATGCAGGACAGGCCAGTAGCTCAATTGCATATTAAGCAAGTTCTGGCCAGTGGTCCATCCTCAAGACCCAGTAGCCCAGTAGATTCTCCATTGGAAAGGTTTCCAAGTCTGCTCTTGCCGCTAGATATTCCTGCACCATATAATGCAGACACTGGCAGTGGTTGTTTGAACCGATCAGATCTTGGCGCTGAGGACTGAAAAATTGTTTAAAGGCATCGGTCAGTCGGCCACCTTCTCCACCGTTCTTCCTCTGACTGAACAAAGCCTCAGCAACACGTTGTCCAGCACCAGAAAATAGTAACCTCCCAGGGTCTGCAAATGCATTACACAAACCTTTCTTCAAGGCCTCCTGAAGATGTTTCATCCTCTGCTCCCTCTGTGAAGGCAGGATGAGTTCTGCAACTTTACCCTTGTAACGTGAAACAAGAAGTGTTGCCAGCCAGTAATGATCCCTCTCCTTAATACCATGAATCCTAGGGTCCTTTCGCAGGCCTTACAGTTTCAGGGAGGCCATACAGCGTAAGTTTGTAGAGGCATTCAATTCTGAGTCCTCTGGGTCACTAAGGATCACATTATCCGTAACTACCTCCTCCCAGCCACGAGTGTTATCCTCTACATCCATGCTGACACAATCCTCCTCCTCCTATTCTCCTTTCTGTGTGTTTGGCAGGCTCGCAGGAATGCTATCTGGATAAAGGGGGCCTTGAGAGGAAAAGAAGTCCTCCTCTTCCTCCCGCTGTTCTGCCTCAAGTGCCCTGTCCATGATTCCATGAAGCATGTGCTTCAGCAGGAAGACTAGAGAGACAGTGTCACTGATGCATGCATTGTCGCTGTTCACCATCCTTGTGGCCTCCTCAAATGGTGCCAGGACAGTGCATGCATCCTTGATCAGTAGCTACTGGAGTGGCGAAAAGAAGCCAAGCTCCCATGACCCTGTCCTGGTGCCATACTCGCACAGGTACTCATTGATGGCCCTCTGCTGTGAATGCAGCTGCTGCAGCATTGCCAACGTTGAGTTCTACCTGGTAGGCATGTCACAAATGAGGCAGCCAAGCACTGGCATTGTATGACTGGCGGAAATGACCACAGACTTTTATGGCCTGCCTCAGGAGATCTTGTAAGCCTGGGTACCGGCTCAAGAACCGCTGCACCACCAAATTCAGGACGTGTGCCACTGCCAAACATGGAACATGGGTCTAGTGTCCCTGTCGGAGAACGGAGAGAAGGTTGGTGCCATTGTCGCATACAACCATTCCTGGCTGAAGCTGGCGTGATGTCAACCACCTCTGAGCCTGCCCCTGAAGAGCTGACAGAATCGCTGCCCCAGTGTGGCTCCTGTCCCCTAGGCAGACCAACTCAAGCACCGCATGGCATCTTTTAGCCTGACTTCTTGCGTAGCCCCTTAAATGCTTACGGAGCACCGCTGGTTCAGAATACAAATCTGCAGAAGAGGTCATAGAGGAAGAAGAGGAGAGAGCTGTGTCAGAATTACCACTAGCATTTTGGAGGCGTGGTAGCGGAACAAGCTCCAACAACACTGAACCCTGTCCTGCATCCTTCCCAGCTGCCAGCTGAGTTACCCAGTGTGCCGTAAAGGAAAGGTAACGTCCCTGCCCATGCCTGCTGGACCATGAGTCAGCACTAATATGAACCTTACTGCTGATCGCCCTGTCCATCGAGGCCAAAACATTGCCTTCCACATGCCAGTAGAGAGCCAGAATGACCTTTCGTGAAAATAAATGAGATTTTGGATCCTACCACTCAAGTACAGCACATTCCACAAATTCACGAATGGGGACAGAGTCTACCAGCTGAAAAGGCAGCAGTTGCAGTGCTAGCAATTTGGCCAAGCTAGCATTTAGACGCTGAGCATGTGGATGGCTGGGACGGAATTTCTTTTTACGGTTCAGCAACTGGGGTAGGGAAATTTGCCTTCTAAAATCATTTGGTGGTGTACTGCTAGCAGATTGGCTGCAAGTACTTGGGACAATTATTGCTATATCTTCATTTCTCTCAGTGCAGGTTTTTGAGAGGACTGGAGGTAGACAGTAGTAGGGTTTGAGATCCCAGATGAGGAGCAAGGAGAAGTCCGCTTTTTTCTTTGATGTGGGTCTTTCAAGTGCTGTTGCCAACGGACTGCATAGCAGGTCGTCATATGTCTGGTCAAGCATGTGGTGCCCAAGCGGCTGCTGTTCTGGCCACACTTGATCTGCTTCAGACATAGGTTGCAAACAGCAACTGTGCTATCTGCTGCACACGTGTTGAAAAAGGCCCACACCAAGGAACTTTTAAAAGTCAGCGGGGAGTCAGCAGCTCCCTGCACCTGCAGACCTCTGCGGTGTGATGCAATAGGGTGGCTGCCCTTAAGCTGCCCCCTAGAGGACATCCTGCCTCGTTCGAGTTGTGCCTCCTACTCCTCACTTTCCACCTCTTTTCTCTCAGGCACCCAAGTACAGTCAGTGACCTCATCATCCCCTCCCTCCTCGTCACTGGGGCAAACTTGGCAGTATGCTGCAGCTGGGGGAACATCGCTGCCAGTTTCTTGTCCTTCTGTGGCACCCCCTCTCTCTAGGCTCACGTTACTCCCTTCCTCAACCTGGGAACCAACATCCAAGCCTTCAAATCACTGTGCATCCTCCAGCAGCATGTACCAGACACTGTGGTCGAATAATTTTGGGGACTCCTCTGTGCATGATGGTGGGGCTATGGAAGGAGTGACTGTGGACAAGGAGCCGGTGGAATAGGCCGCTTTGGCAGCTGCGTTGCAAGGCAAACTACTCTGAGCCTGGGTGACAGAGGATGAGGAGGATGAGGACGGCTTCGTTATCCACTCCACCAACTCTTCTGCATGTTATGGCTCAATAACACGCCCAGCAGCAGAAAAAAAGAACAAGCGTGCCCCACGGCCACCTGCAGAGGATGCACCATGTCCACGACCACCACTTTTGACTGTAGACACAGAGGCTGCTTGCCCTCTTTTAGTGGCCTCTGAGCGTCTGCCTCTCCTTGGTGGCCTTCCAGACATAATGTATTTTTTGTTTTGCAACACCACACTACACTGTATTATATACTGTGTACACCACCTGAAGTGTATTAGAAACTGTACACACTGTATTGTATACTGTATACACCACCAGAAGTGTACTAGAAACTGTACACACTGTATTAGATACTGTGTACACCGCCTGCACTGTATTGGAAACTGTACTATGGCTTCACTGTATTGTGTACTGTGTACACCACCAGAAGTGTAGTAGAAACTGTACACTCTGTATTAGATACTGTGTACACCGCCTGCACTGTATTAGAAACTGTACTACGGCTGCACTGTATTTTATACTGTGTACACCACCAGAAGTGTAGTAGAAACTGTACACACTGTATTAGATACTGTGTACACCGCCTGAAGTGTTTTAGAAACTCTACACACTATATTAGATACTGTGTACACCACCAGAAAAGTAGTAGAAACTGTACATACTGTATTAGATACTTTGTACACCACCTGCACTGTACTAGAAACTGTACTACGGCTGCACTGTATTATATACTGTGTACACCACCAGAAGTGTAGTAGAAACTGTACACACTGTATTAGATACTGTGTACACCACCTGCACTGTATTAGAAACTGTACTACGGCTGCACTGTATAATATACTGTGTACACCACCAGAAGTGTAGTAATAACTGTACACACTGTATTAGATACTGTGTACACCACCTGAAGTGTATTATGGCTCGCTCAGCAGAGTGTGCCTTTGGCCAATTATGGCTCTCAGCAGAGCGCGCTGTGCATTATGGGGCATTCTGCAGCGCTCAAATTTCCCGCGAATGCCCCTTAATGTTCCCACCCAAACTTATGTTCAACCAGAACATCGAGCTCATCCCTAGCAATAAGCAAACAGATCCCAAACTAAAGATACCCAAACTAAGAAGAAAAATAATCAATGAGTATTCTTTAGTATTTGGATGATTACGCCATCACTGGTCTAGGGCTATAACACACATTAGAAATCTATTTGTAATGGCGTTCTAGACTGCCAAAATAATGAGATCTGGTGGGTTTTCTATAAATAAATAACAATGGAAGTAAGGCTGCTTTCACACTGGGGCGTCGGCGATAAAGCGCCACTATTTTATACACCTTGAAAGTTTCTAAGTTTTTTCATGGTACAACCAAAAAAGTAAATGTATTTTATTGGGATTTTATGTGATAGACCAACACAAAGTGGCACATATTTGTGAAGTGGAAGGAAAATGATAAATGGTTTTAAAAAATGTTTTACAAATAAATCTCTGAAAAGTGTGGCGTGCATTTGTATACAGCCCCTTTATTCTGATACCCCTAACTAAAATCTAGTGGAACCAATTGCCTTCAGAAGCCACCTAATTAGTAAATAGAGTCCACCTGTGTGTAATTTAATCTCAGTATAAATATAGCTGTTCTGTGAAGCCCCCAGAAGTTTGTTAGAAAACCTTAGTGAACAAACAGCACCATGAAGGCCAAGGAACACACCAGACAGGTCAGGGATAAAGTTGTGGAGAAGTTTAAAGCAGGGTTAGGTATCCCAATATCCCAAACTTTGAACATCTCACGAAGCACTGTTCAATCAAGCATCCGAAACTGCAAAGCTACCAAGACATGGCCGTCCACCTAAACTGACAGGCCAGGCAAGGAGAGCATTCATCAGAGAAGCAGCCAAGAGGCCAATGGGAACTCTGGAGGAGCTGCAGAGATCCACAGCTCAGGTGGGAGAATCTGTCCACAGGACAACTGGCGCCTCAGATGACGTCTTGATGACGAAGCGCGTATGGCGTGGCCACGTGATACGCATACGTCTTTCCCTGTGTCAGTGGACTTCCGGGTATAGCTAGCAGGCGGTGGAACGCACGCTACACCGCGCTGCACTTCCCACATTTTGACTCTGTATCAATCAGCGGAGCACTGTTAGCTCCTTTTTATCTACTTGTTTACAATAAAGTACAACTTTTTTTCGGATTTACGCGATGGGGCTTATTTCTGTTTCAACACATATGGATGTTTAAACCGGGGAGCGACTGTAGGTGATCGGGATACCAGATAAGGAGAGGAGAACGGAGGATTGTCACCACGGACCATTGCTGCTGGATTCAGCTTACAGGCTTGATACCCCTGCAGGGGTGAAATTTTCCGGTGAGTGAGGGCACAAGTGGGGGTCCTTTGGAAGGCTGGGAGCACTTACCACACCAGAAATATTTTTAAGTGAATGAAGAGACACATCACAGCACTTTAAGAAGAACTTTGTATGGAATATTCTTTTTTGGGGACACTTGTTTTTATGAACTAATCACTCACTTCTTATGTTTCAGCACTATTGTGTGTACACACGAACAAAGGAGGTTTACCAATATGTTTTAGCATTATTGTGTGCACTTATTAGCTAAGGATTTTTATCATAAGTGTTTTCCATATTTATAAGTGTTTTCTCCATATTTATACATTCACTTTTTTGGGATGATTTTATTTTTATCATACATATTTCACTTAATTTTTTCAACATTTTTTCAGTGTTTGCATTACAAGTGATACTACACACTGCACTTTAAAGATTGTGGTTAGGTTTTTATACATGCACATATATTTTGTCTTCACGTTTGAATTTTTATTGTTTTATACACATATGATTTATAGTTTATTTTGTATTATTTAAATTTTTTATATATTTATAAATTTGTGCACATCATAGTGGACCCAGTCGAACAGCGCCAATCACCCCAATTTAATACTCTATGTTTTGGAATTTCACCTAGGTGTTATTCTGTGCTGGGGGGGGGCTGCAGTTCCTTTATTTTCTAAGCGCGGAACTAGTTACTTCTTATATTCACAGGACAACTATTAGTCGTGCTCTCCACAAATCTGCCCTTTATGGAAGAGTGACAAGAAGAAAGACATTGGTGAAAGAAAGCCATAAGAAGTCTGTTTGCAGTTTGTGAGAAGCCATGTGGGAGACACAGAAAACATGTGGAAGAAGATGCTCTGGTCAGATGAGACCAAAATTAAACTTTTTGGCCTAAAAGCAAAACGCTATGTGTGATGGAAAACTAACACTGCACATCACCCTGAACACACCATCCCCACCGTGAAACATGGTGGTGGCAGCATCATGTTGTGGGGATGGTTTTCTTTAGAAGGGACAGGGAAGCTGGTCAGAGTTGATGGGAAGATGGATGGAGCCAAATACAGGGCAATCTTAGAAGAAAACCTGTTATGCCGTGTACACACGGGCGGACTTTTCGACCAGACTGGTCCGACGGGACGAATCTGTCGGACAATCCGACCGCGTGTGGGCTTTATCAGACCTGCAGCTGACTTTTTCGGTTGAAAATCAGACGAACTTTAGATTTGGAACATGTTTCAAATCTTTCCGACAGACTCGAGTCCAGTCGAAAAATCCGCTCGTCTGTATGCTAATCTGACGGACGAAAACCGAAGCTAGGGCAGCTATTGGCTACTGGCTATCAACTTCCTTATTTTAGTCTGGTCGTACGTCATCACATATGAATCCGTCGGACTTTGGTGTGATCATGTGTAGGCAAGTCCGTTCGTTCGAAAGTCCGTCGGAAGTCCGTTGGAAAGACAGTCGGACCTTTGGTGCCGAAAAGTCCACCCGTGTGTACACGGCATTAGAGTCTGCAAAAGACTTGAGACTGGAGTGGAGGTTCACCTTCCAGCAGGACAACGACCCTAAACATACAGCCAGAGCTACAATGGAATGGTTTAGATCAAAGCATATTCATGTGTTAGAATGGCCCAGTCAAAGTCCAGACCTAAATCCTTTTGAGAATCTGTGGCAAGACTTGAAAATTGCTGTTCACAGACGCTCTCCATCCAATCTGACAGAGCTTGAGCTATTTTGCAAAGAAAAATGTCACTCTTTATAGATGTGCAAAGCTGGTAGAGACATCCCCAAAAAGACTTGCAGCTGTAATTGCAGCAAAAGGTGGTTCTATAAAGTATTGACTCAGGGGGGTTGAATACAAATGTACCCCACACTTTTTACATATTTATTTGTAAAAAATTTTGAAAACCGTTTGCCGTTTTCCTTCCACTTTACAATTATGTGCCACTTTGTGTTGGTCTATCACATAAAATCCCCCCCCCCAAAAAAATTTACATTTTTGGTTGTAACATGACAAAATGTGGAAAATTGCAAGAGGTATGTATACTTTTTCAAGGTACTGTAGCCTCTTTGATCGGACCTGGCAGGTTTTCTGTAAATAAATTTCAAAGAAATGTGCTAATGTTCTGTTAACACCCTTGCTGCCTAATGGGCCATTTTGAATTTTGACATTTGAGTTGGTTCTCCGAGATGTACCTATTTATGGCAATGTATGGATAAACCTGTCTACGAACATAGCCATTTTGAGCAGATCTGGCAGGTTTTCTGTAAATAAATAACAAAAATTTAAGCAAATGCTCTTTAAACGTCCTTGCTGCTTACTGCATCAACTCCAAGGTGGAGCCATTTTGAATCTTGACACTTGGATCAGTTCTCCGAGATGTTCCATGTTTATGGCAATGTATGGACAAGCCTGTCTATGAACGTATCCTCTTTGAGCAGATCTGGCAGGTTTTATTTAAACAAATAACAAAAAATGATGTTAATATTCTTGCTGCTTAATGTGTCGGCTCCAAAGTGGAGCCATTTTGGATCTTGACACTTGGATCGGTTCTCCGAGACAGTTCTCTGTTTATGGCAATGTATCGACAAGCCTGTCTATGAACGCAGCCTCTTTGCGTGATGTCTGCTTGGTGCAAAGGCCTCTTCGTCAGACATCAACACCTTCTGTCTACTCCTCCTTGAATCGCAGAGTTAATTAGGGAATAAAACCTACATTAATGAGTTGAAATGTTCATTACAGGGTTGACAATTCCATTTTCACCATCGCTATTGATCACTAAAACAGAGGCCACTTTTTCACAGCCTGTGTCTGATATGTTTACAGATATGTCCACCTTGACTGATATGCAAGCAGTGCAATCTTCACAGCCTTATAAATAGTCTAGATCTCAATTTGCTGATCACATGGAAATTATACCTTCCTTTGGCACTGACTCCTATATTGAAATGTCATGTCCTGTACAGATACAAATCTTCATGTTTTATACAGCTCTTCTGTTGTAGATATTTAAAACCCTGTTTGCATTTATTGTTAAAGCTGAACTCCAGGCAACCAGCTAAATGCAGAGAACATATAAAGTATGCAAGCTGTTTTTATCTGCAAAAGGAGTTGTCTATCCCGTACTTTGATTTATGCAGCTCTACTACACAGCATATATTTGTCGTAGCGTAGCAGAAGACCTGATTTTTCTTTACAACAGTTTCACTTTCACTTACACTAGGGGTCTCCTCCCCCTCCCCAGCCTGTGACTGGGCAGGGAAAGGAGCAGACGTAGGCTGATGAGCTCATCCCTCTGTCACTCTGTTATCTTCTTCTGTTAGCATGTTCCTTGCACTGCAGCACAGATGACTGACTCTTTGTCCTGCTCCTCTCGCCGACTCTCAGAGCTCTGCTGTACACATGTAGCTCCCTGCCTTGGGTCAGATAAATTTAGTTTTTGACTCTGCTGCACTCAGTTGAGCAGCAATTTCTTTTTTTAGGTCTGGTCAGGTCTATCCCTAAACCTGGGGGTTGACTGGTCCTCAACAGGGAGTCAGGTTTTAGCGGGGGTAGAAGGGTGAGGGAGGAGGGTACAGTTGGGAGAGGGGTGGTCCGGGGTAACTTATGTGGGAGGGGGGTTATTGGGTGTGTTGTGTGGAGGAGAAGGGGGGGCGGGGGTGACCTGTGTGATGTTGGGGACTTCACACAGGTATTTATTGGACATAATATAACAATATTGTATCAATGTGGCACATGGAAACCCACCACCTACTCAGGGGTGGGTTTCCCTGTGCCACATTGATACAATATTGATATGTTATGTCCAATAAATATATATTTTTTGAATTGGTAGCCTTTGTAGGTGAATATTTCCTTGTGTGGTTTTTTTGTAGGGTTGACTGCTCCTGCCTGCCTTTGGAAGAAGCTTCCAGAAATCGAGTAGAAGAATGAATCTTTGGGCTATGAATATCTTATCTGACCCCAGCCAATCCTTAGGAGGGGGCGATCAGAAGGTGTGGCTGGGAGAAGTTTAATGTTTTTGAAGACCTGGTCTCTTCTCCTGGGGGGCCTCTGCCCCTGGGAGTCAGCCTGTGTTACTGAAGATCTATTGCTGTCAGGCCTCAGCATGTGCTTGGCTGAGGGCCTGGAAGATCCTGGATTAAAGAAACTTGCAGGAGAAGGTTACCCTAGGAAGCTGGGCTGGACAAGGACCCTATTTATTGAAGAGTGTTGCAGGAAAGCTGGTTGGGGAGCTGTCTCTGGACATTGTGAGTAAAATCTTTTGCCTAGAGTTTCAGGTGTGCTTTGAGGGTTAGACACCCAAGATTGCTACAAGGACTAAGACTAATGTTACAGGGTCTCAGATTAGCTGGCTGTGCCCTCTACCTCTAGCAATACTTAATATGTAACTCTGGTGTCCCCTGAAATTGAGAGTACAGAGATATGACAGAAGTACGCTGTGGATGGATTGAGGGTATCAACTTGTTTCACTTAAGTGCTTCTTCAGGATAGGGTTATTCACAAATGTGCTGTATTTAGCAGGAATGAGCCACATGGGAAACTAAAGAACGGAGTTGATGGGAAGATGGATGGAGTCAAATACAGGGCAATCTTAGAAGAAAACCTGTTAGAGTCTGCAAAAGACATGAGACTGGGGCGGAGGTTCACCTTACAGCAGGACAACGACCCTAAACATACAGCCAGAGCTACAATGGAATGGTTTAGATCAAAGCATATTCATGTGTTAGAATGGCCCAGTCAAAGTCCAGACCTAAATCCAATTGAGAATCTGTGGCAAGACTTGAAAATTGCTGTTCACAGACGCTCTCCATCCAATCTGACAGAGTTTGAGATATTTTTCAAAGAAGAATGGGCAAAAATGTCCCTCTATAGATGTGCAAAGCTGGTAGAGACATCCCCAAAAAGACTTGCAGCTGTAATTGCAGAGAAAGGCAGTTCTACAAAGTATTGACTCCGGGGGGCACCATACAAATGTACCCCACACTTTTCACATATTTATTTGCAAAAGCATTTGAAAACCATTTTTGATTTTCCGTCCACTTCACAATTATGTGCCACTTTTTGTTGGTCTATCACATAAAATCCCAATAAAATACATTTATATTTTTGGTAGTAACATGACTAAAAGTGGAAAATTTCAATGGGTATGAATACTTTTTCAAGGCACTGTACACATTTCCAATAATCTTTTTTTGTTATGAAATCAATTAAATAAGCTTTTGCGGAACTTAGGAACTTGATTCTTGATTTTGAAAAAAGACCTTTTTTTTTTTTTTTTTTTTTGCTCACTTTTTGTAGTAGAAATTCTTTTATTTTTTTTTTTATCGTCATTCATGTGGCTGAACTTAATTTCCAGATAGAATTCCTTGTAGGCATAAAAATGAGGCCAAAATATGTGGGAAATCTCCTACGATGTGATTACATTTTCCAGGGAAAAAAAAATGATTACACTCAATTCCTGACCTACATTTCCCAGTTCTGTTGCCGCGTTTGTCCTTCGAAAACAACCAATATGTTTGTATCGCTGATGGGAAACAAGCTTGACTCTGGAAAGATTTACCTTAATATTCTTCTAACCTCTCAGAGGGTAGTGCGCTGCGAGACGTTACGTTAAGGGTCTCGGCTGGACTACAGCTCGTCACGTATGATATCAGCCACGCAAATGTGACATGATGCCCACAGACCATTGAGGATAATTCAATGTGCCATTTTGTTCCATGGCTCGAGAGAGCCCATAAACAGAGATGTCACCAAGGAGAAAGGATTCACAGATACAGTCTAACAGATTAGTGAAAGACTTCAAAGCAGTCATCAGGTCTTAACACAAGTGTTAATTAGGACATCACATCTTCTGGAGGTAAAATATAACGGTCAATATATATTTTTACATTTTTTAAGCTTATAAAATCATCTCTTATTGTTCTGTTTTTATCATATGTATAATGTTTTTTGGTTTAGTTTAACGTTTTTTTTTTTTAATTTATTTGAATATTAAATTTTATATAAATACAAAGTATGACGTGAGCATTTGTGAGTTTTTAACACACGCAATTTACACAGTAGTTACATTATCCAAGAGAAATCTCTAATCACATTTAATGAAGCAGGTGTAATCTTTGATAAATAACATAAAATATACATAAAATGAAAATGATAACAATAAAATAAATTAAATTGATTAAAATAAATTATTGAAATTGTGCCA
Source organism: Aquarana catesbeiana (assembly GCF_042186555.1). NCBI lineage: Eukaryota > Metazoa > Chordata > Amphibia > Anura > Ranidae > Aquarana > Aquarana catesbeiana. The sequence continues at coordinate 271,029,780 of NC_133334.1, read as the reverse complement.
ATGCTCAAAATTCATCTCCTCATACACTCAGACTAACAAATAAGGAGCTGCCTTCTGCCTCATAAGCTATAAATGGGTTAACCACTTGCCTACCGGGCACTTCCACCCCCTTCCTGCCCAGGCCAATTTTCAGCTTATAGCGCTGTCACACTTTGAATGACAAAGGCGCGGTCATACAACACTGTACCCAAATGAAATTGTTATCATTTTTTCCACACAAATAGAGCTTTCTTTTGATGGTATTTAATCACCGCTGGGTTTTTTTATTATTTGCTAAACAAACAAAAAAAGACTGAAAATTTAAACAAAAAATAAACCCCAAAAAAACATTTTTCATAGTTTGATATAAGATTTTCCAAACAGGTAATTTTTGTCCTTCACTGATGGGCACTGATAGGCAGCGCTGATGAAGCAGTATTAATGAGGCTGCACTGATAGGCGGCACTGATGGGTACTGATAGATGGCACTGATGAGGAGGCACTGATGGGCACTGATTGGCAGCACTGGAGGGCACTGATTGGCAACAATGTTGGGACTGCACTGATAATCAGTGCCGATGTCCCTTAAACACAAGCCTGTTATCGGCTTTCTTCTCCCCTCCTCATGCTGTCAGCTTGAGGAAAGAAAAGCTGATAACCAGCTTGTGTTTACATCCTGTGATCAGCTGTCATTGGACACGTGGTAAAGGGGTGCTGTGATTGGCCCTTTACCCGGTCCGAAGGACCCAGCGACCATAGAGCACGCCACCTGCGCGCCGCAGAGCATGCAGGCAGTGAGATCACGGGAGGACATCCATGGACGCCCTCCTGGCAAGCTAAGCCCGCGATGTAGCCATCTTTCGGCTATAGCGCAGGCAGGAAGTGGTTAAACAATACAGTTTAAATTATCTTCATATTGTGTTCCAACAAAAAAAAATCTACTTTAATCAGAAACAAATTAAGGGGCCCAAAGAGCCTTTCAATTTTTCCTGTATTATATGATCTAGGCAAGCTCTTTGCTTGCTTCTATCCGGCAACCGGGGCATTATTCCCCCGCATATGTCCTGCCACTGACACCAACTATTGCACACTATTGATATCAATGATGGGGCACTATTCCTTCCATTAATACCAACAATGGGACACTATTACTCCGACTGACACCAATGATGGGACACTATTCCCCGCACTGACAGCAATGATAGGGCACTATTGATACCAGCAATGGGGCAATATTCCTCCCATGGACACCAATAATGGGACACTATTCCTCCCATTAATACCAATGATGGGGCACTACTACACCCCCTAATACCAATGATGAAGCATTGTTTAATCCCAATGACGCTAGGACATTTTCTTCTCCCACTGGCCACAGTCCGGCCTCCCTAAAGTCTGTAGGACAGTAAACTGGCCCTTTGTTTAGAAAGTTTGGAGCCCCCTGATCCAGAGTATCTAAGCAACAAAATAAGTTCTCTAGGATGGGAAGATGTTGGGGTATTAAGCAGGTAACATTTTAAGGGAAACGCGTTTGGCGTCTAATTTAAAGTAGATGTAACACCTAAAGCTGGCTACGCACCAGTAGAATTTTGTTCAAACATTCATTAGGAAATTCTAAAAAGCATTTGTTAGAGCCTTCAATCTTGCCATCATCATCAACTAATTTTAGTCCTTAGAAAGTCCTTAAAGTTTCATCCAAACCTTGAACAGAATCTCTGATGTATTAAAAAGGCTTCTTTTGTGCCCATATTATGCTCATTACAATATGTAAGTTTATTTCCCCGACGAAAATCACATTTACAGTTAGAATTTAAATTTTCATTTTCCAAGAAAAAATTTCCATCCTTCTGCATCGAATTTTCTCCCCATTAGGTTGAAAAAAAAATCATTGCTTTGATCCCACTAACCGTTAGAAATTTGAACAAACGTAAAGTAAAATTTTTGAATAAAATTCCATTAGCTTATAGCCAGCTTAACTGGTTGACATTTCATTTGCCTAGGTACTGTGTAATATAGGAAAGGAAAGGAGAGGAGAGGAGAGGAGAGGAGAGGAAAGGAAAGGAAAGGAAAGGAAAGGAAAGGAAAGGAAAGGAAAGGAAAGGAAAGGAAAGGAAAGGAAAGGAAAGGAAAGGAAAGGAAAGGAAAGGAAAGGAAAGGAAAGGGGAATACGAATAGGAAATATTAATGGAAAAAGGAAAGGGAAAGAGGAAAAGGAAAAGTGGAAATGAAAGGAAAGGAAAGAGGAAAGATAAAAGGAAAGGGATAAAGGAAAGGAAAGGAAAGGAAAGGAAAGGAAAGGAAAGGAAAGGAAAGGAAAGGAAAGGAAAGGAAAGGAAAGGAAAAAGGAAAGGAAAGATAAAGGGAAAAAAGGAAATAGGGAAAAGGAAGGGAAAGATAAAGGGAAAAGGGAAAGGGAAAGGAAAGAAAAGAGAAGAGTAAAAGGAAAAGGAAAAGGAAAGGAAAGATAAATGGAAAGAGTAAAAGGAAAAGGAAAGGAAAGGAAACATAAATGGAAAGAGGAAAGGGGAAAAGGAAAGGAAAGGAAAAGAAAGGAAAGGAAAGGAAAGGAAAGGAAAGGAATGGAAAAAGCAAAAGGAAAAAGAAAGGAAAGGAAAGGGAAAAAGGAAAAGGAAAAAGAAAGAAAAATGGAAAAAGGAAAGGAAAGAGGAAAAGGAAAAGCAAAAGGAAAAGGAAAGGAAAAGAACGGCAAAGAGGAAAAGGAAAGGAAAGGAAAAAGGAAAGGGAAAAAGGAAAAGGAAAGGAAAGGAAGGGCAAGGAAAGGAAAGGGAAAGAGAAAAAGGAAAAAAGGAAAGGAAAGATAAAGGGAAAAAAAGGAAACAGGGAAAAGTAAAGGAAATGAAAGGGAAAAAAGAAAGGAAAGATAAAGGGGAAAAGGAAAGGGAAAGGAAAGATGAAGGGAAAGAGGAAAAGGAAATGAAAGGCAAGAAAAGGGAAAGGGATACAAAACCACTTTACACTAGAAGTCCTTAAAAACTTGCACAAAAACTTTGCACATCATGCTGTAAAAGGCCATCAACTGCCAGAATGATTGGGGCCTGCCTCTGTCTAACCGAAAAAACAGACCAGACTCTGTTTGGTCTTTTCTAAGAGAGGGAGCAGTTTTTCATATTTACACAACTTAAACAAAATGTTTAAAAAAATTGTTTTTTTTTTTTAACTGAACAACAAAAAAAAAAAGAAAGTATAAAAAAAAACCTCTACAGTACCTTGAAAATTGGTCTATTAAAAACTAGGCGTTCAATCCCACTGAAATTCATGCTATCTATCAGAATAGTAGTTTTTAAAAAATTAGCAGGGCGCGTTGGCCGCCAAGCAGCCCAGTCCAGCAAATTATGAAGAAGGAGCAAGGGATAGGCAATTTTTACATGACCATCGATCTCTTTCTTTTTTTACCGTACAAAAGAAAAAATAATTAGCACATCGTCATATTTAAACAATTGCTTACTTTACATAAAAGGGACGTGAGCTCATTTATTTCTAAAACACTTAACATGATCCTCCTGCCTAATGACTTGTCACATGATTTATGGTGCCATGTGACGACGCATCATGCTAAATTCATGGCTCATACCATAACGAGTGAACAAATTATTCAGTAGCAGAGATCTTGAGCCAATTCCAGTCTTTAGTTGCTTGGGGGGGGGGGGGGGGGGGACTTAAGACATTTAATATAACAGTATTGGTTGATAATTTTTTTTTTTAAATTTATGTTGGGCATGATAAACCTGATGACCAGAGCAAATTCTGGAAATATTTAAAGAATGATAATGACATATGTATGTAAGATAATTATAAGAATAATGATATACCATGGGACGCATGGAGTAGACACACTGTTATTCTTCTTATGACCAAATTAAAAAGAGGATTCAATAAAACTCTGCTAAATTTTAATGCATACTCAAAGCTGAACTCCAGGAGAAGGATATGTAATCTAAGTACATTCATCATATACACTATATTACCAAAAGTATTCAGACGCCTGCCATTACACGCACATGAACTTAATGGCATCCCAGTCTTAGTCTATAGGGTTCAATATTGAGTTGTAGTCACCCTCTCTTGGTCCCACTGTATGTAGGAACGTAGTCACACTGTCTTGGTCCCACTGTATGTTGGACCGTAGCAAACCTGTCTTGGTCCCACTGTATGTAGGAACATAGCTACCCTGTCCTGGTCTTGCTGTATGTAGGAACGCAGCCAGCCTGTCTTAATCTCACTATATGTAGGAACATAGCCTCCTTGACTTGGTTTCACCGAATGTAGTAACAGAGCCACCCTGTCTTGGTCCCACTTTTTTTAGGAATGTAGCCACCCTGTCTTGGTCTCGCTGTATGTAGAAATGTAGCCACCCTCTCTTGGTTCCACTGTATGTAGGAACGTAGCCAACCTGTCTTGGTCTCCCTGTACGTAGGAACGTGGCCTCATTAACTTGGTTCCACTGTATGTAGGAATTTAGCCACTCTTTCTTGGGCTCATTGTATGTAGGAACTTAGCCAACTTGTCTTGGTCTCGCTGTATGTAGGAATGTAGCCTCCTTAACTTGGTTCCACTGTATGTAGGAACGTAGCCACTCTGTCTTGGGCTCACTGTATGTAAGAATATAGCCAGCCTGTCTTGGTCTCTCTGTATGTAGGAACCTGGCCACCCTCCCTTGCTTGCTTCTGAGATAAGCTATGGATTATGGGATGTGTAGTATTCATGGAGCAGTACACATGACCACAACAAATCTGCACTGCTCAATCCAAACAAATGGAAGTGAGGTGGGGAAATGGAAGTTCCAGGGTTTACTGAGGACGTTACAAGGAAGCAGAAAAGCGCAATAGGAAAGGATTTATTAAAAAATAGATAACAGGGCTAATAAAATATACCTAACGGCAGAACTGTATTTTTAACTTTTTAGTACAGTTATGAGGGATTGGAACTCCTGTCCATTTTTTATTACTGTCTGTGCCCTCCGTTAGGGATATTTTCCTCTAATATTTGTTCTGGTTACCGTTATCACCGAAAATTAAGGTGAAATAAAATCCTAGATTTTGGGCCATCACCAGAACAGGAATTGAGGGGAAATATTCCAACCAACATGCTCTGGGTGGGGAGTTTGAACCCCCCCATCCTCCCTTTTATCTACGCCACTGACATGAGGGGAGTTGAAGTATAACTAAATGCAAAAAGTTTTTTTTTTAATTTGTTTTGGATACAGTGGAGAGGAATTAGAATACCTGTCAGTGTTAATTCACATCTGTGCCCTGGTAAGGGAGATTCACCTCTATTTGACCAGTTTTTTTTTACCATTATTTCTGATAGTAAAAGAAAATCCAAAATTTTGGGTTGCCCCCAAGAAGGACACTCAGGGAGAAGTTTGGACCCCCCAATCTCCACCCTTTATCTATACCCCTGACATAGGGGAAGTAAAAAAAAATAACTAAATGCTTTTTTATTTTTGGATAGAATGAAGAAGGATTAGTAGAATGAGGGGAAATCTTCCAACCAGAATGCTCTGGGAGAAGTTTCGAACCCCCTATCTCCCTCATTATCTATGCTCCTGACATAGGGGAAGTAAAAAAAAATAACTAAATGCTTTTTTATTTTTGGATAGAATGAAGAAGGATTAGTAGATTGAGGGGAAATCTTCCAACCAGAATGCTCTGGGAGAAGTTTCGAACCCCCTATCTCCCTCATTATCTATGCCCCTGACATAGGGGGAGTTTAAGTATAACTAAATTAAAAACATTTTTTTTTTAGTTTTGGATAAAGTGGAGAGGGATTAGAACACCTGTCAGGTTTTATTGAAAATGAAAAGTAAACAAAAATCTCAAATTTTGGGTTGTCCCCAGAACAGGAATAGAGGGGAAATCTTCCATTTGGGGGCATTCGGTTTGGTGACAACCAGGGATTTCCTAATTTCAGAGGGATTTTCTCTCACCTTTCTCTGGATCAAATGTGGGTATAGGATTGTGTATATAGGATTGTATATATATTTTTTTCCCTTTTATTGGTTGAACTGGATGGACTTGTGTCTTTTTTTCAACCAGACTAACTATGTAACTTCCTGTATTGGCTATTAAACAGGAAGTGAAGACAAATGTCCTCAATGGGACATAGATGGCAAAAAAATTGACAGGCGCTATAACCCTCCCTTACTCAATCAACATGAAAATAAAAGCTTTGCCTATAGTTCTACTTTAACTGCGTCCTGCCCACTGTATTGTCAAATGACGGCCGTGCGGCGGCTCCCTCGTTCTGGGAGGACATCACATGACGTCCTCCCACTCTCGCTGCACAAGTGCACCCGTGGGAGGGACACGGCGCGTCACCGAACTCCGGTAAAGAGCCAATGACGAGGCTTTTTACCTATGTGATCAGCTTTGTCCAATCACAGCTGATCACATGTAAACAAGAAAATTACGGTTTTTGCCATTCCTCTCCTCACACTGACAGTGTGTGAGGAGAGGAGAGATGACCACCGACATTTCCTCACAGGGGATATCTCAGTGCTCAGCAGTGATGCCAGTCAGTGTCCAGCAGTGATGCCAATCAGTGCCCATTAGTGATGCCAGTCATTGCCACCCTTCATTGCCCTTCAGTGCCACCCATCAGTGCTGCCAATCGGTGGCCATCAGTGCCACCTATCGGTACCCATCAGTGCCGCCTATTAGTGCACATCAGAGCCTCCTATCAGTGCCCATCGGTGCCACCTATCGGTGCCCATCAGTGCTGCATATCAGTGCTGCCTATCAGTGCCCATCAGTGCTGCAAATTAGTGCCTCCTCTTCAGTGACTTTCAGTGCCACCTCATCAGTTCCCATCAGTGCCGCCTCCTCAGCGCCCAACAGTTCAGCCTCATCATTGCCCATCAGTGCCACTTCATCAGTGCCCATCAGTGAAGGAGAAAAATTAATTATTTACAAAATTTTATGACAGAAACTAATGGCACGTACACACAATCGGACTTCTCGTCAGAAAAAGATATGACGGCTTTTCCGACGGGATTCCGCTCAAGTTTGCCTTGCATACACAGGGTCATGCAAAATTACGACCGTCAAGAACGCGGTGTCGAGTCAAGAAAATGAAGTTCAATGCTTCCGAGCATGCGTCGAATTGTTTCCGAGCATGCGTAGGAATTTTGCACGTCGGAATTGCCACAGACGACCGCATTTTCGGATAGGAACTTTTCCTGACCGAAAAAATTGAGAACCCGCTCCCAATCTTTTGCTGGCTGGAATTCGGCCAGCAAAAGTCCGATGGAGCATACACACGGTCGCATTTTCCAACGAAAAACTTTTTTGCAGGCCGAAATTCTGATCGTGTGTACGCGGCATAAGAAAAACTTTTGTCTTTTTTCATTTTTTTTTTTTTAGCAAAAAATAAAAACCCCAGTGGTGATTAATTACCACCAAAAAAAGCTTTATCTGCCTCAAAAAAACTGATAATTTTTTTTTTTTTTTGAGTACAGCCTTGTATGACCGCGCAATTGTCATTCAAAGTGTGACAGCGCTGAAAGCTGAAAATTGGCCTGGGCAGGAAGGGGGGAAAAGTGCCCGGTAGACAAGTGGTTAAATAATGGATATGTATGGATTATTTTTGAAGAATGATAAAAAAAAAAAAAAAAAGATTAAATGACGGTGTGCCCCTTTAAACACTGTCCACATGTCTACGTATTTGTAAACCTCACCGCCGTAACATCGCAGGAAGCAACGGCCGCACACCGAAGCATTCAAGACGCACATCCGTATTCTAATAGAGTAAACAGCCTGTTATTTATGCAGCCAAATTGCAGTGAAGGATGATCTATCAGCGAAGGAATAGATCTTCCTGAATTATGGATTATATACACAGAAAGGCACTTTACATTCTCCCTCCGTCTAATTTCTACTTAATATTAAATAGCTAAAGTACACGTCTAAAAATGACAATGATGAGCTGTCACCGGCTGGGTGACACCGGCCACTTTTCTCACGTCGGATGAGATGGCATCTGGCTTTGATGGGACAAAAGGAAACCAACGGCCCTTCACTAAAGTACCGTGAGATACAATGTTACCGTCGCAAAACGGAATCTATTGACACGGAGGAGCCGCTCTGGCTTCCATTCAGTTGTCACTGGAAACATTTTATGTATTGTGTTATCCGTATCACATACCCTGTTATATCTATTACTGTGTGCAACTCCGCGGGAGATGATAGCACTGTATAAATTATAAGGTGGCTAAAAGTTAAAGCTGAACTCCAGGCGGGCCGCTAACGTCACCGATAAAATGCGCACATCGGAGCTGTTTTAACCAATTTCTTTCCACCCGGTCCTAAGATTTACACAGCTCTGCCACACAGCAAAGACTCATCTGGCAAGGCAGGAGACCTACCGTGTTTCCCCCCCGAAAATAAGCCCGGGTCTTATATTAATTTTGGCAACAAAAGACACAGTAGGGCTTATTTTCGGGGTAGGTCTTACCATGCAATGTGCTGTCTTCTCTCCCCCTCTTTTTCCCTGCCTGACAGGAATCCCCAGTGTGAACTGAGTTAAAATGCTTGTAAAATCCTATAATCCACTTTATTACAGTATTATATAATGTACAATGTGTGTGTTTCTGTAATATAATTGTGCCAAATACCTTTGTTATGGCGCCGTTCTGCGCTTCTGTGACCCGTCGGAGCTCTTTTCCCCGCAATTATATTACAGAAACACACACATTGTACAAATTATATACTACTGTAATAGAGTGGATTATAGGATTTTACAGGCATTTTAAACTAGGGCTTATTTTCGGGATAGGGCTTATATTGCAGCCCTCCTGGAAATTAACGCTAGGTCTTATTTTCGGGGAAACACGGTAATATTTTTCTGATGCAGTTAAAGTAGGGTTGCCACTTTTTCTTCAAGCCAAGCCCGAACACTATAGCGGTGCACAGCAACACTTTAGCGGTGCACAGCACCCCTTTTTGAAGCCTATTAGAGCCTTTGGTTCTAATCACGTGCTACTTAAAAAAAACAAAAAACAAACAACCCCATTGGAATCTATGCATCCGGCGCCCCGTATGTAGATTAGGGGGGCAGATGCATGGATTAGGGGGGCGGCCCCTGGACAGGCCACCACTGATTGGCTTGGACATGGCAATTTAAAATTTGCGAAGGGAAGCATTGTGACCACATGAGTGTAAACAGTCCCGACTGACTGCCATGTCTGCTTGTAGATGAGTTACATAGTTAGCCAGGTTGAAAAAAGACACAAGTACATCCAGTTCAACCATAAAAAAAATAAATAAATAAAATAAAAAATATCGTACAATCCAATATACACAATTCTATACCCACAGTTGATCCAGAGGAAGGCAAAAAAACACCAGCAGAGCATGCTCCAATTTGCTACAGCAGGGGAAAAAACTCCTTCCTGATCCCCCAAGTGGCAATCGCATTTTCCCTGGATCAACTTTACCTATAAATGTCAGTACCCAGTTATATTATGTACATTTAGGAAAGTATCCAAGCCTTTCTTAAAGCAATCTACTGAGCTGGCCAGAACCACCTCTGGAGGGAGTCTATTCCACATTTTCACAGCTCTTACTGTGAAGAAACCTCTTTTCCTCTAGACGTAAAGAGTGCCCCCTTTTCCTCTGCGTTGACTGTAAAGAGAATAACTCAACACCAATTTCACTATATGGAGCCCTTATATATTTGTACATGATGATCATATCCCCCCTTATTCTCCTCTTCTCAAAAGTGAATAAATTCAGTTCCTCTAATCGTTCCTCATAGCTGAGCTCCTCCATGCCTCTTATCAGTTTGGTTGCCCTTCTCTGCACTTTCTCTAGTTTCCTGATATCCTTTTTGAGGACTGGTGCCCAAAACTGAACTGCATATTCCAGATGAGGTCTTACTAATGATTTGTACAGGGGGGCAAAATGATATCTCTCTCTCTGGAGTCCATACCTCTCTTAATACAAGAAAGGACTTTGCTCGCTTTGGAAACCGCAGCTTGGCATTGCATGCTATTATTGAGCTTATGATCTACCAAAACCCCCAGATCTTTCTCCACTATGAATTCCCCCGGTTTTACTCTCCCTAGTATGTATGATGCATATTCTTAATTCTCAAGTGCAGAACTTTACATTTATCAACATTAAACCTCATCTGCCACATAGTCACCCAATTAGACAGAGCATTGAGGTCGGCTTGTAAATTGGAGACATCCTGTAAGGACGTTTTTCCACTGCATAGCTTGGTGTCATCTGCAAAGACAGAAATGTTACTTTTGATCCCAGACCTAATACCATTTATAAAGGTATTAAAAAGTAAGGGTCCCAGCACTGAACCTTTGGATACACCACTGATAACCTTAGACCATTCAAAGTAAGAATCATTAACCACTACTCTCTGAATTCTGTCTTTTAGCCAGTTTTCTATCCATTTACAAACTGATATTTCCAAGCCTGTAGACTTTACCTTACACATGAGCCGTGTGTGCGGAACTGAGTGGTTGGGTTGGTGGAAAAAAACAATGCCTGTGTATACCACCCATGTGTGAACTTAGCCTAATGATCTTAAAAAAAAAAAATACTGGAAACAAGGGGATCTCAGCGGGAAAAGCTAATTCATTTTATGTAAAAAATCTGGTAGATGATTCAATTTGTCAACATCCACCACCAAAAATGCAAACACAAAACCAGTTTTTCCATGATTTACACTATAATAATATACAGTTACGCCGACTGTAAAGTGAATAGGAATAGAATATGGAACCTGCGCCTCCTAAACAAATATTACGATGTAGAACCATTAGAGTGAAAAAGCAGAGATGAAAACCAGACTTTAGATAAGAACATGGAGCAGAATTTACTTCCCCCGAATCTCCAACCAGAGACAATATTCAGAAGGAAATGAAAAACTCGTCCTACACAGGCTTTGATGATCTGTACAATAAGCTGCATTATGATGTCCCGAAGGAAGATGGATTGGATTATGGTGGAAGACATCCAAGAGCAGTTTCGGAGATGAGAGTGGAATGGGGATGAATAAATGGCAATTGTAGGCTGTTTTTTTCAGGGACTCTGGAAGATGAACAAGAGTTGTAGTCAATGTGACTCCAGATTCTGTTTAAAGTGACACTGTCAGTCATCTGAAAAATGGAATGTTTAGCACCCTCCTAGTATAGTGTAGGTTGTTACAGAGATTTAGTTAGCTCCTCAGTAGAGCAGTGGTTGATTATTCGGGGCTGCTCAGTCTCTCACAGGCTGCTGCTTTGATTGCTTCCCCCCGAATTCTAGAGAAATCTGGAAATATAGTGGGAGGAAATACAGAATGAGCAGCCTGAATGTTTATGGGACTCCAGCCAATTCCTGGGGAGGTGTTCCCAGTAGATGGCTGGATAGCCCATAAATAGTCCGAGGCCTGAGGCAGGGGAGAGAGTTCCTGGGTCCACTCCTGCTGTAGAAGACCCCTGTGTTTAGCACACCAGTTTTTGGGCTATCCCAAGCTCCCTTCACCCCATCCAAGTTCAATGTTACAATAATACCCTAAAAAGACACCCCTAGGCTGTTCCATTTGAACCAGTGGAGGAGTGAAGAAAATGTTGTGTGCCTGTCTGTATGTGCTCTAACTGGGTAAAAAAGAGTCAGTTCACCAACAGCTCCTTTGGAGGTACACATCACTTGTAATAGAAGAGGTATTATACTCACCTCTTCTTCAGCCCCTGTCTTCTACCTTCCCTCCATCAGACTCTTCAGAATTTGACACTTCAGAATACTTGCGTTCCCTGCCAGAAGCTGCGGTTCCATCCTCCAACCCTACATCACAACAGGACACAACAATAACGCTGAGGTCGGAAGATGGAACAACAGGTGCCAGAGGGTTCAGCACCTGAACAAAGTGAAGCTAGGAAATACGACTATCGGAGAGGTGAGTATGTAACCATTCTACTGCATGGTACTTTTTTTCTATTTTTTTTGGGCAACTGATAAAGGGCCATACTGCAGTATAGCTAAAAAAATCACATTACAGTGGATCTACAGGAATATTCAGTCAGTTCCAAGATAAACTGCTTTCCAACATTTAAGCACCATAGCCAGCGGCTTGCATAGCAGCGCTCATGGTAACTGGTGACATTCTCTTCACTTTGACAAAGGGTGACCTTCAGATATCTTTTACTGAACATCAGTGAAGTTGGGAGAGGTCCACCTAAACTTCTGGAACTAACAGAAGTAAGCCATGCACACTAAGTCCTTCAAAGTGAGCTCCACACAACTGAGTCTTTGTTGTCCCAGGAAACGTAGGAAAGGGTGCTACGTTCTCCAAATCCCCCATCCATGGATGGTCTGCACCATAAAGAAGGACCAAACTTTTGTTGGCGAACCACCAAAATTCTTAATTTTCTGAACTGGAAGTCCCAATGAAGTCAATGGAATTCGAACCAGGCTCCAAAAAAGTGTGTATTATGCCGCGTACACATGGTTGGACTTTTCGACCAGACTGGTCTGACAGACTCCGATGGACCAAATCCGGCGAACAATCCGACCGACTTCAGCGGACCTTTCCAGTCGCAAATCTGACGGACTTTAGATTTGGAACATGCTTCAAATCTTTACGTCGTAACTCCGCCAGACCCAGAAATCCGCTCGTCTGTATGCTAGTCCGACGGACAAAAACCAATGCTAGGGCAGCTATTGGCTACTGGCTATCAACTTCCTTATTTTAGTCCGGTGTACGTCATCACGTACGAATCCATCGGACTTTGGTGTGATCGTGTGTAGGCAAGTCCGGTCGTTAGAAAGTCCGTCAAAAGTTTGCCAAAAGTCTGTCGAAAGTCTGTCGGACAGGCTGTCGGACTTTTGTAGCTGAAAAGTCTGACCGTGTGTACGTGGCATTACAGAGCAACAAATTATGCAAAATGGGGCCGAATTGTGAGTGGAGTTCCTAGCAGCCCTGCCTGATGGGATGATGGGGCCAAAAAAACAGCCTGGGCCACTTCCTTCAAAAATTCTACAACGGGTATTAAAGAAGAAGTAAGGGTAAGGCTGAGTTTACACTCCCACATGGAGCAGCTCACAGCAGGGGTCCAGTGCATCCCTGGTTATCATTTCAGGTCCGATTTCAGACCGAATATTTGGCTGAATTCAAACCTGAAAAGAACCAGAAAGGTTCAACCAGATAGGTTCCAACCCGAACCTGTTCTGCATTGCATGTAGGGTAATTAATTTCAGTAATGACGAAAGAAATCCCTGACCCTCTTGTAAAATTGTGCCTCACTGAATCACATGGTGCAGAACACCATGATTTTACAAGAAGGTCGTGGACTTCGTTCCCTGACACAAATAGAACAAAGGGCGCAAAGGCCTAGTGCAATATCTACAGCACTTTAGTAAAAGGTAAGTCAGTACATAGAGTACAAGCAAGTAAAAGTTGTAATAGCGATGTTCGTAACCAAGGAACCGAAATGTCTACCAAACGATGAAACTCTTCTGATTCACATCAATGTTATAAAACCAGCTGACGAGTTTCAGGGGATGTGCCCCCTTCTTCACACCAAAACTGCAGTTGACACATTTTGGGAGCGTGCTCCCTTCTTTCTTAAGGTATATATATATATATATATATATATATATATATATATATATATATATATATATACACAGTGCCTTGCAAAAGTATTCACCCCCCTTGGCTTTTTACCTATTTTGTTACATTACAGCCTTTAGTTTGTTTTTTTGATTTTTTAATCTGAATTATATGTGATGGATCAGAACACAATAGTCTAAGTTGGTAAAGTGAAATTAGAAACATATATACATAAAACTATTTTTTAGTAATTAAAAACTGATAATTGGCATGTGCGTATGTATTCACCCCCTTTGTTATGAAGCCCATAAAAAGCTCTGGTGCAACCAATTACCTTCAGAAGTCACATAATTGGTGAAATTATGTCAACCTGTGTGCAATCTAAGTGTCACATGATCTGTCATTACATATACACACCTTTGTGAAAGGCCCCAGAGGCTGCAACACCTAAGCAAGAGGCACCACCAACCAAACACTACCATGAAGACCAAGGAACTCTCCAAACAAGTAAGGGACAATGTTGTTGAGAAGTACAAGTCAGGGTTAGGTTATAAAAAAATATACAAATCTTTGATGATCCCTAGGAACACCATCAAATCTATCATAACCAAATGGAAAGAACATGGCACAACAGCAAACCTGCCAAGAGACGGACGCACACCAAAACTCACGGACCGGGCAAGGAGAGCATTAATCAGAGAGGAGCACAGAGACCTAAGGTAACCCTGGAGGAGCTGCAGAGTTCCACAGCAGAGACTGGAGTATCTGTACATAGGAGGACAATAAGCCGTACGCTCCATAGAGTTGGGCTTTATGGCAGAGTGGCCAGAAAAAAGCTATTACTTTCATCAAAAAACAAAATGGCATGTTTTGAGTTTGTGAAAAGGCATGTGGTAGACTCCCAAAATGTATGGAGAAAGGTGCTCTGGTCTGATGAGACTAAAATTGAACTTTCTGGCCATCAAAGAAAACGCCATGTCTGGCGCAAACCCAACACATCACATCACCCAAAGAACACCATCCCCACTGTAAAACATGGTGGTGGCAGCATCATGCTGTGGGGATGTTTTTCAGCAGTCGGGACTGAGAAACTGGTCAGAGTTGAGGGAAAGATGGATGGTGCTAAATACAGGGATATTCTTCAGCAAAACCTGTACCACTCTGTGTGTGATTTGAGGTTAGGACGGAGGTTCTCCTTCCAGCGGGACAATGACCCCAAACACACTGCTAAAGCAACACTTGAGTGGTTTAAGGGGAAACATGTAAATGTGTTGGAATGGCCTAGTCAAAGCCCAGACCTCAATCCAACAGAAAATCTGTGGTCAGACTTAAAGATTGCTGTTCACAAGCGCAAACCACCCAACGTGAAGGACCTGGAGCAGTTTTGCAAGGTGAAATGGGCAAAAATCCCAGTGGTGAGATGTGGCAAGCTTATAGAGACTTATCCAAAGCCACCTGGAGCTGCGATAGCCGCAAAAGGTGGCTCTACATGATTATTTAAAGTATTGACTTTAGGGGGATGAATAGTAATGCACATTGACTTTTACTGTTATTTTGTCCTATTTGTTGTTTGCTTCACAATAAAAACAAAAAAACATCTTCAAAGTTGCGGGCGTGTTCTGTAAATTAAATGATGCAAATCCTCAAACAATCCATGTTAATTCCAGGTCGTGAGGCAACAAAACATGAACAATGCCAAGGGGGGTGAATACTTTTGCAAGGCACTGTGTATATATATATACATATATATATATATATATATATATATATATATATATATATATATATATATATAATGTTTGGGTGTTTAATTTTCTAACAAAAAATACAGGTTTTTACTTAAAAGTTGCACAAAAAGGCCTGGTCCTTAAGTGGTTCAGTTGAAGTGTTTCTTAAATGCCATTTGCTGCCTGGACGCGCACAGAAAGAAGGCACTTATTACATAACGGGTTCTGACCATACTGTAATGCTGTAACTGCATACCTAAATGTTCCCTTTCCAAAAATCCATAACATTCTACTTTAAGTGCAGCTTTGCTTGACCCTGTGCACTGGAGGCAGGACCAGCGGAGTCGGCGCACCAAAATGTAAATTCCTCTTTAACTAAAATTCAACGTGAAGACAACTTGTTGTGAAAAACTAGCAAGAAATCAGGAAGGTTTGCAACAAGACTGGGAAAATCAATGACTGCTAAAATGCAATAGTTTTAAAACTAAAATCAATAGACATTAAGGGTAATGCTATGCAAATTGGCCAGCGAGGCAGTTGGCAGCTCGGTTGATGTTTAAGGAATGCTCAGATCCTGAGGTTGGTGACTCAAAAACCCGGAGTCATTTATTGAGTTAAGTAGAGTATAGATCACTAGAAAAATATACTTTAAGTGTCATTCTTTTTCATTAAAAAATCTTTCTTTTCAAGTGCTTGTCACCGGGACTTCTCGCAGATGGATGGAAGAGCGGCGGGAGAAGAGGTGACTGGCCAACCTCGCATGAAACCTTCATAGCTCAGAAAAAGATGAATATGTGGAGTCCGGTCTCTGCTAAATTACCTCCGCACAGTCTGCTAATTAATGATACCACAGCTTTAAAGCAGAATTTCAGCCAATTAATAACAAGCTAAAAATGATTAGCCTATTAAAAGGTAAAATAAAAAAAAAGCGGCCTCTGTTGCAACATTCAGTTTTAATCTGGAGCTCTCCGATGCAGTACTTGTTTTCCACCACAAGAGGTCCACAAGGGCCCAGGTTGTTATGAACCCGCCCCCCAGCCTGTGACTGGACGGTGAAAGGAGAAGCAGCACAGTGATGAGCTCACCTCACTGTCACTCTGCTCTCTCCTACTATCGGCAGATGAACTGATTGGCTCCTTGGGTTGCTTCTTCCTCTTATACACCAGATCTGCTGTACAGTTACTGCAAGAGGCTGCTTCCAGGTCACATTCAGGTACTTGCACTGCTTGTATTTAGGAAATTCATTTAATGACGTATTAATGATTACAGAGCTGCTTTAGTTTGCATCTTTTATATCTCCCTGGACTTCAGCTCAAAAGACTCTGAAAACGTAAAGGATCAGTCCACCCAAAACTAAAATCAAACTGTTTGTAAGATGTCGGAGAGTTAAACCCCATCAATCTCTTCCACTTCTCTGGGACTCTGTTGGTGAGCTCCCTGTGCTGAGTTCCCGGGTCTGTACACCTGCTGTGCCCATTATGAGGGGTTTCCACCATCCCTGCACTGAGTTCCTGGGTCTATACATTTACTGTGCCCATTATGAGGGTTTCCTACTATCACGATACTGAGTTTCTGAGTCTGCACACCTGCTGTACCAATTATGAGGAGTTTCCACCATCACGATACTGAGTTTCTGGGTCTGTACACCTGCTGTGCCCATTATGTGGGGTCCCACCATCTCTGCACTGAGTTCCCAGGTCTGTACACCTGCTGTGCCCATTATGAGGGGTTTCCACCATCCCTGCACTGAGTTCCTGGGTCTATACATTTACTGTGCCCATTATGAGGGTTTCTCACCATCACGACACTGAGTTTCTGGGTCTGTACACCTGCTGTGCCCATTATGTGGGGTCCCACCATCCCTTTACTGAGTTCCTGGGTCTGTACACTTGCTGTGCCCATTATGATGGTTTCCCGCCATCCCTACACTAAGTTCCCAGGTCTGTACACCTTCTGTGCCCATTATGAGGGGTTTCCACCATCCCTACACCGAGGTCCCGGGTCTGTACATCTGCTAAGCCCATTATAAGTGGTTGCCACCATCCCTGCGCTGAGTTCCTGGGTCTGTACATCTGCTGTGCTCATTATGAGGGGTTGCCACCATCCCCCCACCACAGTTTTGAAATGATATTGAAAAGGTTGACGCTTATATGAAGTTTCTTCATATGAGGGTTCAGCCGTCTGCACCACATCCTGTTGTATCTGTTCCAACCTCGGTTCCTATCCTGAATTTTTTTTTTCCTGTCCATTGAGCCCTATCGGCTCGCTTTTGTTGTACAACTTTTCTGATAATAGAAAAACAAGTGCATCTCGCACCTCTGGAAATTGCTCCAACCTCCCGTACGGTTCCGGGGGAACGCGTGTAATATTTCCAATTAATGAAGATCCCGGGCTCGGAGATGAGTTTTTTTTTTCTTTCACCCGTGTTCTGCTGGCAAAATGGCACTTTGCAGAGAATCCCCAGCCTCCGCCGTGCAGGAGGGGAAGTGGATTAACTTATCTAATAACAGCGGCGGCTTGTACGGAGTAAATAAGATCACGGCGGTGTCATGGAATGAGACGAGAATTTACCTGCAGCTAAAAGAAAAATACGCGGCGGAGACAGCCGGCTAAACATAGCTACGGGGCACGACAAGTGCAGAGCGTTCTCCGCGCTAACAGGAGGCAGAGGTATCCTAAACAGACGCCGGGCCGTAATTAAATCAAACTGACAACTGCATAGGTACAGGGAGAATGTCGGCGTACCTGAGCGCGGCACTCTAAAGACGCACACGTGGAACGCGGGCAACAACACTTGTACAAATATTGGCCTTTCAGATAACTTGATCGCTGTGAGAGCAAAGACAAAAAAAATTTAATCGGGGTGAGAATATTTTTTTTTTCTCGTTTGTTCATCATCTGTTGTCAGAGAAGGGTTAGACCCTCCATCAGGTATTTATAGCTATCTCTGTCCTCACTGGGGTGATTCACCCTCTATGTCAAAATACAGTTGCTACCTTGAACAGGATTGGCTTGGAGACACCTGCTTTGCTTTAGCCTAGTTTATCCTTACAGATGGGGGGGGGGTGGCATTTAAAAAAAGGTGGTTGATTTGTGGTTTTACTGCCCCCCTGCCACTGCCAACCCTTAACTAAACACAGTGTCCACAGGGGGTTGTCCACATGCCGTGGGAAGAAATCTACCGTCCGTTGCGTTCAATGTGACCCATTCAAGGGTAAAAGGGGGTCCTGCGGATATGGTGGTGCAGGGTTTACCAGTTTAAAACATTATTGCTTCCCAGCGAACCCACACAAAAGGCAATGGGTGCCACTCCAGGCTCCTGGCAGTCCACGTCTGCTAACAACCACTGGGAGTGCAGGCTTGGAAAGAGCTCCTCTCAGCTTAGTAGATACAAACAAGGGGAATGAATCATTCCAAGTGTGACCACATCCAACAAAAGCCAGAGATAGTGGTGGCAAGTATAACCTCAGCCCAGACTCCTTCCAGGCCATGCCCGCAATGCGTTTCACCCCACCCACGGGGCTTAGTTTTAGGGCGAAACACGTCAGTTGGGTGAAATTGCATTATTATCTATATTATTTTTTAAACATGCTTGAGATCAGAGGGAGAGTGTGTGCTTCTGCTCTTTTGCTGTCAAAGCTGGGGGGTGGGGGGTTGGTGACCAAGCTGCATTGCTTGACTGCAGTGGATAAAAGAGAAATCATTGACTAAGCTATGCTCTCCAGGAATGTATAGCTGACTGTGCAAAATTGCAAATACTTTTGCACATGGCGCACTGGAGTGAGTATCCACGATAATGCTTGCAATGACATGGACCTGCCTGACCCAAATTAACAGCTCAAAGTGAAAGAAAAAATTGAGGTAGGCTTTAAATAGGGTTAGGGTTTTATTGACTTCAAGCTGGGTTTGCCAAATCTCCATGTAAGTGAATTTTTGGAAATGTGCTTATTCTTGGTCCTTGGGAACAAATAGAGCGAACGTCCTCAGTTGTCTCAAAACTCTTCACTTAAAGGTTCCCGTTGAATGCATAGTTCGGGGACTATCCAGCGCATTAAGATCAGCTATGCTAATGCCAAAAGATGCCTCAGGACCATTCACTTTAAGGTCCCTGTAGAACATCATCTTTCATGAACTATCCAGCGCATTTGGATCGGCTATGCTAATGCCCAAAGATGCCTCAGAACCCTTCACTCTAAGGTTCCTTTAAAACTGCATCTTTCGGGAACTATCCAGCACAATGGGATCGGCTAGTGCCGAAAAGATGCTGTTCTACAGGAACCTTATAATGAAGGGTTCCACAGTATCTTTCTGCATTAGCATAGCCCAGTGATGGCGAACCTTGGCACCCCAGATGGTTTGGAACTACATTTCCCATGATGCTCATGCACTCTGCAGTGTAGTTGAGCATCATGGGAAATGTAGTTCCAAAACATTTGGGGTGCCAAGGTTCGCCATCACTGGGCTATGCTAATGCAGAAAGATACTGTGGAACCCTTCATTATAAGGTTCCTGTAGAACAGCATCTTTTCGGCACTATCCAGCACAATGGGATCAGCTATGCTAATGTCAGAAGATTCCTTGGAACCCTTCACTTTAAGGTTCCTGTAAAAAACTGCATCTTTCAGGAACTATCCGGCACAGTGGGAACAGCTATGCTAATGCTGAAAGATGAATTGTAACTCTCCACTTTAGGGAACCTGCAGAAGGTAATTTTTTGGGAACTATCTGACACAATGGCATCAGCTATGCTAATTTCAAAAGATGCCTCAGAACCCCTCACTTTAAGGTCCTTGTAGAACATCATGTTTCAGGAACTATCTGGCACAATGGGATCCGCTATATACTAATGCCAAAAGATGCCTCAGAACCCTTCACTTTAAGGTCCTTGTAGAACATCATGTTTCAGGAACTATCTGGCACAATGGGATCGGCTATATGCTAATGCCAAAAGATTCCTCAGAACCCTTCACTTTAAGGTCCTTGTAGAACAGTATCATTCGGGAACTATCTGGCACAATGGGATTCGCTATGCTAATGCCAAAAGATGCCTCATAACCCTTTCACTTTAAGGTTCCTGTAGAACGGTATCTTTCAGGAACTATCCGGCACAATGGGATTGGCTATATACTAATGCCAAAAGATGCCTCAGAACCCTTCACTTTAAGGTTCTTGTAGAACATCATCTTTCAGGAACTGTCCAGAACAATGGGATCGGCTATGCTAATGCCAAAAGATGCAAGGGAACCCTTCCCTTTTAGGTTCCTGCATAACAGTATCTTTCAGGAACTATCTGGCACAATGGGATCAGCTATGCTAAATCCAAAAGAATCCTCCGAACCCTTCACTTTAAAGTTCTTGTAGAACACCATCTTTTTTGGAACTATCCGGCACAATGGGATCAGCTTTACCTCGGCACCCTTCACTTTGTACGATGTAGTTCCTCGTCCTCCTCACTGATGCCTTTCACTTGTTGCCTGAATTTGCTGCACAACTCCGTCTGTGTCTTTGTATTTTTTTAATTAATTCTGTTTATGACTTTTTAGACAATAACCTCGACAGCCGACATGTTTTGGACAGATGATTGTGATTAGCCAACCCTTCCGGGATAACACAAATTAATGAAATATGTTTTTTCGGATGTGTTTGTCAGACAAGCTATTCCTCTAGGATACGTCTGCCAGTCTACGCTCCTCGTTCGGATTTTTTTTTTTTTTCAGCACTTTGGCCATTACGGTACCCTAACAAAGCGGATCTGAAAGATCGTTTGGCGTCATGTAAAACAGCTGCTTGTACAGGGAAATATTTCTTTTTTTTTTTTATAGTTAATGTAAACCCAATTACAAAAGTCTCTTATAAGAGTAACCATGTTAAAGTCAAGTCATTTTCAAATGTGGATTGAGCAGGAAAGCGTTACAATCCTTAAATAAAACCCAGTGATTTTGCCACGAAGGTCCTTGTTCAGGCACTTCCTGTTATAAGGTGACAACCCTCTGTTACTGTGTCCCAGCTGTGCCCTTGCGTTGTCACCCTGTCACACAAGTCTCCTATGTAGACTAATGCTGGCCATACGCTAGTGGATTTTCAAACAAGAATATTTGTACATACATTTGTACATTTGATGACTGGACGATTGCCATTTCACTTGCTTATAACATTTGTTGTAAGAATTTCTGAATTTAAACCACATTCACTGTTTAAAAAAATTATCTCCTTTAAGAAATAATAATAAATGAAAAAATAAATGTAAAATAAATATACAAATAAATAAAAATCATAAATAAAAAATAAATAAATGCAATAAATGAATACGAAGTAACAATACATAAATAATTAACCCTTAACTTTAACCCTTACCGCTAAAAAAATAAAATAATAATAAATAACTAAACACCCTAACACCTAACCCTAATTATTATTATTATTATTATTATTATTTTTATTATCAATATATTTATTTGTTCGAGTTTGGGTGTTTATTGTTATTTTATTATTATTATTATTATTATTATTATTATTAATAATAATCTTTTTTAAATTTATAGGTTAAATATTATTTATCAGTGTATTATTTCATATTATTAATTTATTTTACTTATTTATGATGATTTTTAGTTATTTGTGTATTTATTTTACATTTTATTTTATTTTATTTTATTCATATATTATTACTATTTTATTTTTTTTTAAAAATTCATTTGAGCAGAAAATCGCACAAAAACGCGCAAATGGCGCGTTTCCATTCATTTCAATGAGAATAGAAACGTGCCAAAAACGCCCAAAATCAAGCTCCAGAACTTGTTAGAGCTTCAGGCGGTTTGGCTTCAGGCGACATGGAGTGGAGATGTGAACCATCTCCATAGAGAATCATTGATTTTTTTTTCTCCTGCGTTTTTGAGCTTCAAGCTACAAGGCGCTCAGGTGTGAGAGCCGACGGTCGGCTCTCTTGTAATAACAACCAGAGCGGCTAACCAGCCACTCGGTTGCTATTACAAGCAGCGGAAAGGGACGTGGCCCACACCTTCCGCGGCTCTCTCTGGCTCTCCCGTTCCACCAGGAGGCTCGAGCTTCCAGCCGACATGTCCGCCGGCCGGCCGAAGACGCATACAAAGCCGGAATTGGCTTTAACCGGGTCTCCGCTATGGTAACCCGGACGCGATATAATGACATCGCTTTCCGGTTTACTTGGTTGTCATCTGCGCCATTTTTTTGAAAATTGCAAGTATTAAAAATTGCTGATCTTGGCGTTTTAAATGCTTTCAAATGCAAAGGAGGGATTTGGGGGTCTTATAGATCCCTCCATAAAGGGTACCTGTCACTGCCTATTACTATCACAAGGGGGTTTAAAAAAAAGTAAAGTGTAAAAAAAGAAATAAATACTTATAAATAAATACTTAAATAACAAATATTTACTCGGCGTGACATCTTTTATATTCTACAAAAAAAATTGGGTTATGTATTGTGTTTTTTTCCATTAAAAATGTAAAAAAAAGTGTATTTTTTCCCCAAAAATTGCATTTGAAAAACCGCTGCGCAAATACCATGGCCGTAAAAAATTGCAAAACTCACCAATTTATTCTCTAGGGCTTCTGATTTTAAAAAAATATATAATGTTTGGGGGTTCTAAGTAATTTTTTAGCAAAAAAAAAAAACTGATTTCCACATAAAAGTATATGCATAAAAGTGCCAGAAAATCACTGGTCTTCAAGTGGTTAAAGCCTACTGGCTAAAACACATAGGCCTTTGGTGTGGATATCCTTTATTTTTAAGGAACGATACATAAAAACTACACATAAGGCTGACGTGTTTCGGCCGCTAGGCTTCAATCATGTACCATGATTAAAGCACTGAACTCCACCCAAAAGGAGAGGTGCCGCTTGTTTGCACCCTCCCCCCTCTCCACCGCCACATTTGGCACTTTTTTTTGGGGGGGAGGCTGGTTTCCGACAGGTACCTACTCCAACTTCTGGCTCAGATCGCTGTGGCGAACTCCTCCCCCCACAGTCTTCTGAGGCACATCACAGACCAAACTAGAGATGCTGGCGGCTGCATCCGAAGCTGATTGGAGAATGGGCTGGGGTGAGGACATTGCGGGATCCCTGGACAGGTAGGTGTCCTTATGTTAAAAGTCAGCAGCTACAGTATTTGTGGCCGAAACGTTTTGGAATTGTGTGGCTTTCATGTGTAGTTCCATAAAAATAAAGGATATATGTTTGTGGATCCTACCGAGGTGCCAGCTTTTCTACATGATTCCGCTTCTGTTGGGCTCACAGCGACCATCATCCAGAGCACTCTGGTGCATCTAATCAAGTGGATGGTTGAGTGGAGGTAGAAGCGCTGTGTGTTTAGCTTAGACCAAAGGTCTCCAAACGGTGGCCAGATGCAGCCCTTTGCTTGCTTATATCCGGCCCTTGGGGCACTATTTCCTTCACTGACCCCCAATGAAGGGGCACAATTCCTCGTAATGACACCAACGGTTTGGCCCAATGGCACCAAGGATGGGCCAAATTCCTCTTACTGACACCAACGATGGGGCACTATTCCTCCCATTGACACCAACAATTGGGCCCAATGGCACCACCGATGGGGCACAATTCCTCCCACTAACACCAACAATGGGGCACAATTCCTCCCAATGACACCAAAAATTGAGCCTGATGGTACCAACGATGGGGCACAATGCCACTTACTGACCTCATCGATTGGGCCCAATGGCACCAACGATGGGGCACTATTCATCCCATTGACACCAACAATTGGACCCAATGGCACAAATGAGGGGGCACAATTCCTCCCACTGACGCTAATGATGGGGAACAATGCCTTGCAATGACACCAACAATTGGGCCCAATGGCACCAAGAATGGGGTACAATTCCTCCCACTGACATCAACGATTGGGCCCAATGACACCAATGCTGGGGCACAATTTCTCCCAATGACACCAACAATTGGGCCCAATGATACCAATGCTGGTGCACAATTCCTATCAATGACATCAACAATTGGGCCCAAAAATACCAAAGATGGGGCACAGTTCCTCCAACTGACACCAAAGATGGGACATTGTTTTTTCCCACTGACATCAGGACCTTTTCTAATCCTAATGCCCAACCCCCCCCCTTATGTCTGAATGAGAATAAATTGGTCCCTTGTGTAGAAAGTTTGGAGACCCCTGGCTTATACTGATGAGACCATCTCTCTGTCACTCTGCTCTCTGCTGCTATCAGCATGACAAGACTGCTGCAGCACAACTCATTGGCTCTTTGTGCTGCTTCTCCCTCTCCCAGTCTGAGCTCTGCTGCATAAGGGATTGCATAAGGCTGAATTACGGTACTTACATATTTGTTTGCATGGAAACATTCATTCGATATATTTCCTGTTGTGTTTAAATACAGAGTTGCAATGTTTTGTGTCTTCTATATCTGCCCGGAGTTCATACAGAGACAGTCTTCTTCTGTGTTTTACAGGCAATTTTCTTTTTTTTTTTTTTACTTTTCTTTTTTTTTTTTCATTTTCAGAATGTCGGCAGATTGAAAGCAGGATCAATGGCGTCTCGCAGATGGAAGTGCATTAGACCCGAGCGCCGCGCTAATGTCGGAACACAAATCCGTCTCCAGGAAGGTAAACACGGGAGTCATTTGCAGACAATGTTTTCAGTGAAAAGTACACGGAGAAATGACTTCTTAGCGAGGTTAGCAATATCTTCCCCGGGGCTGTTTGAGATTAGTTTGAGATTCATACGCGGCGGACGTTGTTTGGTTGCGATGGGTTAACCTTTGTACGTATCTACCGGTATTATGTCCGCTGGGCATAGGCTTTCTTTCAGCCACATTATCGCGGCTCTTTGAATACACCTGGGGCTCCCATGACAGAACACCTCTCCACTCCGCGGACTTAGACCTTAAGAGAATTTTTTTTCTTTCTTTTTGTAACAGAAATGGCTCTGGTTTTCTATTATGGAAATGAACAGAGCTCCTTCTTCTGAGTTTCACTATTACCGGGCCGAAGAGGTGACGGGATTGTGGCCATTACCAACCGTGAGTTGTTTTTAGGTGATGGGTTTTTATTAGCACCACGAAAAACTGTCCTATTGTTAAATGTTGGTATATAGTTCAGCCTTTCTCAATTGTATTAATCCAGGGGAACCCTTGAAATAACTATTATGTCTTGGGGAAAACACAGTTCACTGGGGGTCAGTGGGAAGAACACCCCTTACATTGGTGGTCAGTAGGAAGGATGCTCCTATATTGATAGCCAGTGGGAATATTGTTCTTTACATGGGCGGTCAATGGGAAGGATGAACCTTAAATTGATGGTCAGTAGGAAGAATGCTCCTTACTTTGGTGGCCATTGAGAAGAATGCTCCTTACCTTGGTGGCCATTGAGAAGAATGTTCCTTACATTGGTGGCCAGGGGGAAGAATGTTCCTTACACTGGGAGTCAATGGGAAGAATGTCACTTAGATTGGTGGTCAGTGAGTGGAATGCTCCCACATTAGTGGCCAGTGGGAACAATTCCCCTTTACATTAGTGGTCAATGGGAATAATACCCCTTTAATAGGTGGCCAGCGGAAAGAATGTCCCTTACATTGGTGGTCATTTGGGAAGAATGCTCCTTACCTTGGTGGCCATTGACAAGAATGCTCCTTACATTGGTGGTCAATGGGAAGAATGCCCCTTATATAGGTGATCAGGGGGAAGAATGCTCCTTTCATTGGTGGTCAGTGGGAAAAATTCCCCTTACAGTGTTGGTCATTGAGAAGTTTGATCCCACATTAGTTGCCAGTGGAAAGAATGATCCTTACATTGATAGTAAATGGGAAGAATGTTCCTACATTGGTGGCAAATGGGAAGAATGTCCCTTGCATTGGTGGTTAGTAGGAGGCATGCCCCTTACAT
This sequence comes from Aquarana catesbeiana, assembly GCF_042186555.1. Taxonomy (NCBI): domain Eukaryota; kingdom Metazoa; phylum Chordata; class Amphibia; order Anura; family Ranidae; genus Aquarana; species Aquarana catesbeiana. The sequence goes on along the minus strand of NC_133334.1, from coordinate 271,003,608 downwards.
TAGTCGTCATTGGGAAGAATGCCCCTTACATTGGTGGTCAATGGAAATAATAACCCTTATATAGGTGGCCAGTGGAAAGAAGGTCCCTTACATTGGTGGTCAGTTAGAATGTCCCTTACATTGGTGGCCACGGGGAAGAATACCCACTACATTGGTGGTCAGTGGAAAGAATGTTCCTACATTTGTGGCCGGGGGAAACCTGCTCCCTATACTGGGAGTCAGTGGGAAAAATGCCTGATACATTAGTGTCCAATGGGAAGAATGCCCCTTACATTGGTGGTCAGTGTGAAAATTCCCCTTACACTGGTGTTCAGTGAGAAGATTGCTCCACATTAGTTGCCAGTGGAAAGAATGCTCCTTACATTGATAGTAAGTCGGAAGAATTCTCCTACATTGGTGGCAAATGGGAAGAATGTCCCTTACATTGGTGGTTAGTAGGAGGCATGCCCCTTATATTGGTGGTCGATGGAAAGAATGTCCCTTACATTGATGGTCAGTTGGAAGAATATCCCTTACATTGGTGGCCAGGGGGAAGAATACCCCTTACATTGGTGGTCAGTGGAAAGAATGTTTCTACATTTGTGGCCAGGGGGAAACATGCTCCCTTTACTGTGAGTCAATGGGAACAATGTCTGATACATTAGTGCCCAATGGGAAAAGTTCCCCTTACATTGATGGTCAGTGGGAAAAATTCCCCTTACACTGGTGGTCAGTGAGAGGATTGCTTCCACATTAGTTGCCAGTGGAAATAATGATCCTGTCAGGGCTGGACTTAGCCCTCCCTTCTCAGTGCTCAGCTGTTGGTTATTTGCCAACACTCATCATTCCACAGTGCCTCACCTGGTGATCATTTCCTGCTTGTCAACCAGCACCTTCTGGCTAGTTAAACTGCCTGGTTCATTTCTCTCATGCCTTTGCCTTGGTCAACATATCTGAAGATTCTCTGCTGTGTTCCTGTTAAAGACTTGCCTGGCTGACGTCCCTTCTTGTTGCTGATCCTGTTTGCTGTCTCCGACTATGCTGATCTCTGGCTTCCTAAATTTATTGGCTTGCACTGACTACCCGCTTTGATTACTGAACCCTGGCTATGTTTTGACTATGTTTACTATTCCTATCATTTTAACTACTATATTGAAAGGTGTGATTTTTACTGCATTTTCTGTCTACGTCTGATTCATGGTTCCTGACTGTAGACGAAGGCCATGAATTCAGAAGATGCAGGCAATCCACCTAGTGGTAATATATTTTCCAGATTGAATGAGCAGGATCACCGCATGGATCAGTTTGCCATAGCATTACAGATGCTCCTGATTCGCACTGCTCACCTGGATCCTTCCACTGTGGCTGTTTCCGGTACAACAGGTGGGGCAGGCCATCCCTGCTGCTGCTGCTCCAGTCTCTGTGCAGGCACCCACCTCAAATATTACCTCTGTAAGAGGTATGTCTGGTTCCGCTTCCCCATGGATTTGGCTGCGATCCAGTTCAATGCAGAGGGTTTCTCAACCAGGTTGGGATGTACTTTGAGATGCTGCCCCAGGCATTCCCCACGGACAAAAGCAAAGTAGGCTTCATCATTTCTTTGCTTTCTGATAGAGCCTTGGCTTGGGCAAACCCTCTATGGGAGACGCAAAAAAACATTGTCCTGAGTTACCCAGAGTTTGTGGCTTCCTTTAAAAGGGTATTTGATGTTCCCGCTCGCTCCACTTCTGCTGCCAAGAGCCTCATATCCATCAAACCGAGTAGGAGACCTGTTGCTGATTCCGCCATTGAATTCCATACTCTGTCAGCAAAAGTCACTTGGAACAATGAGGCCCTCGTGGCTGCTTTTTCGCATGGTCTCTCAGATAACATCAAAGATGAGATAGCAGCCCGAGTCACACCTACAGATCTGGAGAAGTTGATCACGTTTGCCATTCTGATTGACTCCAGACTCAGAGAGAGACCTTCCTTTAAGGAGCACTTGTGGAAGCCTCCTGTACGTTTGGCTCCGAGCTTTGCAGTCCCATCCTTGCCTCCCTCACCTCCCATGCCTCCTGGTACCGAGTATGCCAGCAGTCTGCTCTGCTTACACCGACCACAACCCTACTGACACAGTCCACCGCTCTACTGACACAGTCCACCGCTCTACTCACACAGTCCACTGCTTTACTGACACCGTCCTCTATCCTACTGACACCGTCCACCGCCCTACTGACACCATCCACCGCCCTACTGACACCGTCCACTGCTCTACTGACACCATTCACTGCCCTACTGACACCATCCACTGCCCTACTGACACCGCCCTCTGCCCTACTGACACAATCCACTGCCCTACTGACACCGCCCTCTGCCCTACTGACACCATCCACTGCCCTACTGACACCGCCCTCTTCCCTACTGACATTGTTCATTGCCCAACTGACACCTAACACAGCCCACTGCTCTGCTTACACCGTCCACCACCCTACTGACACAGTCCACCGCTCTACTGACACAGTCCACTGCTCTGTTCACAAAGTCCACTGCTTTACTGACACCGTCCTCTGCCATACTGACAATGTTCACTGCCCAACTGACACCGTCCACTGCTCTGCTTACACCGTCCACCAACCTACTGAAAAGGTCCACCACTCTACACCATCTACTGCTCTACTGACACCGTCCACTACTCTACGGACTGAAGCTGTCCAATTTTAAGGTAGGCTAAGTTTATATTTTTACAGTGACATTTAATTTACTATATATTTACTATAAGTTTTCCTTACTATTTAGTTAGGCCTTGCTAGTTAATTTCGTTTTGTTCAGGTAGATCTCCGCCTCTCATAGGTTGCCTATCCCTGGTCTAAATCTTTCCAACTCTATTCCAAACGAACAAAATAATACAAATAAAAAACTTTTGCCTTTAAAAAGACTTTAACATCTTTATTTTCAAATTAAAAATTACTTTTCTTTTTATTTTATTTTCTACTGCAAACAAAAATAAGATGAAAAAAATAAATAAATAAAAAATACTAAAACACATTTAATTAAATGCAATCCATTTGCGAAGCCGGAACATGATTGAAACCTTCATTTTGTTACATCAAATCTGGAATGATGTTCAGCAAACATAAATCGTGCACTCGGCGTCGGCGGCGATTATTAGTTACACGCACCACCCTGTGAATATCCAGCGGTGAAAATAATAGACAAATTTCATTCAGGTACAGTAATTAGTAGTTTACATGGAGAAAAAAATAAGCAAGTACAATTTATGTGCTCTCAATCACAAAGCGTCTTAGACATTTAAACAGGGTGTCAGTTTCTCAGGGTTATCGAGACAAATTACGCTGAATTGTGTCATTTTAACGGCGGAGCGCCGTTCCCAAGTTCCGACAGGTATTTACTGCACTTTCCGGGTTGAAATATCCCCCCCTCCCCCTCCCCCAAGTGTTCACTCCAGCCTCAAATTTCCAGCATGTGGTCCATGACTATTTAAATAAGATATAATACGATTTATAAATACATTACGCTTGACTGACATAATTATTGTTATTTGCTGGTACACTACAAGAAATGCGCAACCATCATTTTTTTTTTTCCCCCCGTGAAGATGGCGGTGGAATTCTATATTTAATTCGGAGTCTTTGGCAGCTTGTTAGTGGGGGATTCAAAACATCTGAAAGTTCCATTTACATAACAATGTAAAGTAATCAGAAAAACATTGTTTACAACAAAAAAAAAAAGAAAAAAAAAAAAACGTAGAGGAAAAAGCTCGCCATAGATTTTCATTGTCGCATAACAGTCAAATCTGACACGAAGAGGAGGGGTGAGAGCAACTGTGCTGTCCGTATACAATACCACCACACTCCCCTTGGCGCTGGGTCTAGGGGTGGCATCAGTGCTGAGTAGGAATGAGCACATTTTCGATTAGCTGGAATTTTTGGGGGGAAAATTGGAAAAATGTTGGCATTTTGATTAAATGCATTGGCAAAATCTAGATATGTTTTGGTGGTTTTTAAGGGGGCAGTGGGCTATAAATGGCATTTAGGGGGTAAACAAGCTTGACACTTGGTGTTCCTGGCTGCATTATACGGACTCCAACAACTTTAAAACATATTTATGTCCAAATTTGCTTATTCTAGATTTGTTTGGCTCCTACCGTGGCTGTGGTCCACTGGTTACGCACTCAGAGACCCCATTTTTGTTGTTTTCTTTTTCTTTCTTACTTTCCCCGCCTCTTTCCTTCTTGTTGCTTGTCTCTTCCAGTTAATACAAGGTTTACGCTTATCATATGCTTGGCACATGGTTCAATTTTTTCCTGTGATGGGTTGAACATACTTTTCTTCCTGACTGTCCATTTTCTGTGTATTACTTATGTTGCATTAATCTCTTATGGACTACACTACATGTTGTACATGTTATACTACTAGATATACTCCTATCTGGGGAAATGACAGGATCCGTGAGCTACCTACTCTCCAGGGCTTTCAAAGATGGGAGAAAGCAGGGGTAACCACCCTAGATCAACTATATGAGAATGTCCATCTTAAAAACTATTAGCAGTTGAGGACAGAATACCTCCTATAGCCCAGGTGGTTTTACCAGTTCCTTCAGTTGCGTCACGCGTTACACGCCCAGTTTTCCTCAACTGAGTTATCCCTTTCCCCTACCCCCGCTTTGGATAGAATTGTGGAAGCAAAGTCTCACCTCTCTAACATATATGGTCCTTTTGGACATGTTCTTATTGAGGTTCCCTATTCGCTCCAAAGCAGGATGAGAACAGGACATCGGCTCTATACCTGAGGAGGTGTGGGAAGAGACTCTCTGGTCTCTTCCTCTCACCTCTCTTTCTCCTTCACATAGATTGATTCAGATTCTTATTTTACACAGGGTATATAGAACTCCGGCTTTTTTGTACTCTATAGGCTTGAGACCTGATCCAGCATGTGCCAGATTTGGCAACTCAGGTACTCTTATACAGGGGCGTTGCTAGGTCTACAAAAGATCTGGGGCTAGAGCCCATAGCAGTGTAGTAAAGAAAGTCATACGCTTGGGCGGGCATACACATGTATATACAGTAATATACGTGTGTGTGTATATATATCCCCAGAGAGCCCCCCACTTACATCAGGGTCCCCAGAGAGCCCCCTTACATCAGGGTCCCCAGAGAGCCCCCCTTACATTAGGGTCCCCAGAGAGCCCCCCTTACATCAGGGTCCCCAGTGAGCCCCCCTTACATCAGGGTCCCCAGAGAGCCTCCTCCTTACATCAGAGTCCTTAGAGAGCCTCCCCCTTTCATCTGGGTACCCAGAGGGCCCACCTTACATTAGGGTCCCCAGAGAGCCTCCCCCTTAAATCTGGGTCCTTAGAGAGCCTCTGCCTTAAAATCAGGGTCCCCAGAGAGCCTCTCCCTTGCATCAGGGTCCCCAGAGAGCCCCCCACTTACATAATGGTCCCCAGAGAGCCTCCCCTCCCCTTTGGGGACCCCTGCAGAGACTCGGGGCTATTGGCCCCAGATTCGGGGCTATAGCCCCAAAAGCCACCCCCTAGAAACGCCCCTGCTCTTATACATTTACTGTGGCGGTGCCCTAAACTCCAGAGATATTGGGAGGAGGTAGTTGGCACACTTAATGGGCTTTTTGATCTAAACCTTCCAGTTCAACCACTTATATCAGTGGTTCTGAACCTGGGGGTCAAATGATGATTTGCCAGGGGTCACCGAATCCTGGGCTGTTCCTGAAGCCCGCACCGCTCTCCCAGCCTGTTTGCGGCTGCCCAGCAGGGCTGTCCCTGGAGCCTGTGACCGCCCAGTTGTTTTTTTCTAGGAGCCTGTGGCTGCCCACTCAGCCTCTTCGCAGCCGCCCATTCAACCCCTGTTTTTAACGCATACTGTTAGACAGGTTAATTGGTTGTCTGCGAGCTGGTGGTAAGTAGGCTTGGAGTTTTTTCTTGGGCATTCCCCAGGTTTAGTTGTTATCTGTTTGTGGCCTTCCGATGCCTCTTACTGCGATAGCCAGCTATAAGTGAGGGTGGTGGCAAGTTTTTGTAATCATGTTGGGGTGTGTATTGGTCCAGCAACGCCCCAGCACCTTTGCAGCCATTGTGCTATTTGCTGGGTGTTCGGTGTGTCCTGTACCTTTAAGAAGGGGTGGGCTCCCTTCAGTCCACCTGCCCTCACTTATCCATCAGAATGCATGTGCCTCCACTGTGGGGACACCCAAATTTTAGTGTTAGGACCACAGATTACAGGGTGCCGTGACGTGGCTCTGTGGCTTACGCATGCACTTGTAAATGCGTGTGGACTGAACCCCTGTTTTTAGCGCATACTGTTAGACAGGTTAATTGGTTGTCTGTGAGCTGGTGGTAAGTAGGCTTGGAGTTTTTTCCTGGGCACTCCCCAGGTTTTATTGTTATCTGTTTTTTTCTAGGAGCCTGTGGCTGCCCACTCAGCCTCTTCGTAGCCGCCCATTCAGTTCACGGCATGGCTGGGGGGGCAGAGACTAGAGGTCATCTGACTGGTGAGGAATGTGAAGTGGGAGGGGCTGGAGGAGACCCTATCTCCTGATTTCGGCATAGGTGTCACTGCTACGAGACACCACAAAGTCGGAGACACAGTGAGTAACACTACCTGTAATTATAGTTGCCATTAAAAGTCCCCACTACTCAGATCAGCAGATGACCTTCATCAAGAGCACCTAAGTTGCCTGATCAGAACTCCCCCCAGCACTGCCACTGATCCCATTCCCCCCACCAAGGAGTAAGAAAAGAAATAAAAATAGAGAATACATGTAAAGGAGAGGAAAAGAGGGGGAGGAACAAAGAAAAAGGGAGAGAAAGAATATGAGAAAACACGAAAGACGGCTAGAGAGAGAGATGGGGAAAAAAACAAGGAATTAGGATAAAGAGATAAAAGGGAAGGAAAAGAGAACAAAGAGAAAGAGTGATACATTCTAAAATGTACCATGAGGGGTTTTAATACTGTACAAGTGGAAGGGACTCTGGGAGCACTAAATGTCTGTGGGTTAGGGGTGCAAATTACTTGTCTTGCCTTTGGGTGCTGACAACCCATGCTACAAATCATTTTTTACTGTTAGGGGTCCCCACAACCTGGGGAATTTTATCAAGGGGTCACGGCACTAGGAAGGTTGAGAAACACTGACTTATATGCTTATTGAGTTAACTTGATCCCACTCTTTATACTCCTCCTATTTCTAACACAATTGCTCTTTTTATGGCCCGCAGACAAATTGCTCTTAGGTGGACCTCTCCCTATCCGCCCACTTTATCCGATTGGATTTTTGATCTTAACAAGCTTATTTCTTATGAAAGACATACATATTTTTTTAAGAAACTCAATGAGTAAGTTTAATGCTGTCTGGGCACAATGGACGGCTGTTCTATAGGTGTTTTTTTTTTTTCTTTTTTTTTTGTATTCAAGGTCTATTTTTTTTTTTTTTTTTTTTGTATTTTTTTTTGTATTCAAGGCCCTCACAAACAAGGGCTGTTTGTGTTTTCATGTTTTGTGATGTGAAAAAAGTTAATCAAATAAAATCTGATCAAAACATGTTGTACGCAATTGTAGTTATTTTGGGCATGTGGCAGTATTGTCCATTTCATCCTACTTTAAGTATGACTTTGTATGGTTTGTTACTCCTTGTCTGTTTTTTTTTTTCTTCAAAATAAAAATATTTGAAACATTAAAAAAAATTCTATCCATTTGTTCAAAAAGTAAAGTTAAATCCTACGTAGGTGCTGACTTTGTGATCAGATACATTTTAACTGTAACAGTGGGCTCCATTCACAAAGCGATAAAATACCGCTCAGTGTTTTTCAAATTATTTTTTTTTTCCATTTATAAATACAAAAAAGTTACTAAAATACTGCATGAGCTATTTTATGAAGTGATGCTGTATTTTAAGTAGTGGAAGCGTGCTGTAATTTAACGCCAGTGGTAGCCAGCATCCTTAACAACCATTAGTAAATAACTGGTTGTTAAGGAATGGGCGGCTACCACGCCCTTAACGACCAATGACATCATCAGCTGTCATCGGAATGTAAACAAAAGATTTTCCGGCAATTAAAAATTGTGAAAAAAAACTGCTTGGGATCCCCCCCCCCCAATCCATTCTAGACCCAAATGGATTGGGGGGGACCCCACACTGTTTTTTACGTGATTTTTTTTAATGCAGACAATTCTTTTCTTTACATTCAGCTATCAGCGGGGTACCTCGCTGACAGCTGATGACTCATCATCGGTTGTTAAGGATGCGGCGGCCACTCTCTCCTTAACAACCATGACAGTTATTCGTTGTTAAGGACGCCGTCGGCTGCCTGCCTCTTAACAACCAGTTAAAATCACAAACATTCCTTAAATACCGCATGTCTGGACCACTACCTAATTACCGCATGCATTTAATTATTTATTGCCTTCTATGAATTGAGTTTAACCGCTGTTCATGCTGTATTTACAGAGAGTTTTGCAGTAAATACCGCAAAACAGTATAGAGATTTTACAGTTTCAGGATTACATGCGATATTTTGCCAAAATGTGTCTGGACACAAATTCTGCATGCGAGATGCTTTTGTGAAAGGAGTCCAGTATCCCTAACAGTAGCCCTAACCCTTGTGTTGACCATAGCCCTGATGCTATCCCTGACTTTAACTATAACCCTTTCCGTTTGTTCATAAACAAATTAATGTGATCACCCATATCAGTGCTGACATTGTAATCATATGGTTTATCTGTTAACAAAGCCATGTCACAATAAGGAGTTACGGTTAGGAGCTTTTAGCTATTACTGGCTTGCAATGCCGCATGGCAAAAGTAGAAGCACATTTTGGAGAAATTTAAGCAAAGGAAAAGTCAGTGATTACACTCCAAAATCAAATTTCTAGCGCTTTTGTTGCAGCGGACCTGTAGATGGCTAAACAACTTTAAGTATGCAGGTTGTAATATGTTGGGTTAAGTCCTTGGCTTTGTACAAGTGCAACTCTGTATATGCTAGTTTTAGAGTTGTGTAAGTAATATGTCTTCGGCATTATGGAGCTACTTTTTTGTGTGAAAATGTTCAAGATCAAGAATATTTTCTAGTTCTGGTGAGCACAGTTAATGGATAGGTAGTCTAAGCTTTACATAGACATTAGGGAACATCCATATGTCTGTAGGTATCTCAGTGACCTTGGCCAACGCTTCCTGGGCCAAGCTGGCTTGGAAGAGAGTTATTAGGGCAGGATGGAATTTCTAGGCCTATTGTTTCTTTTTAGACACTTTCAGGTCTTCCTCCTTGAACATGTAAGCTTGTTCAATGGAAACTTACCTATTTGTTGAAAGACTGCTTTGTGTCCAGGTTGTACATGCACGGCCAGCCAGGGTCTATTGTTTGTAGGCAGCTTTAGCCTACACTAGAGGTTAATTCTTCTCCACATCTATCCACTGTCAGCAGGAGTGACTCTGAGTGGGAGTTTGTACATGACTTGGAGACAAGTGACATTTAACAATCTCTCCTTAGGACCTGTTGGCTCTGCTACTCAGGAAACACTATGATACGGGGGGCTGCACTTCTGGCTACCTGTTCACCTCTGCCAGTGGATTAACCAGCAAGGATTTGATAGAGCTCAGAAACCCCTGTGGGGTCACGGTGACAGTTTGCTGGCTGGGGTTTTGTCTGCTGCCAGTTACTTTTTGCTAGTGGCATGTTTTATGTATGCTTCACTACCATATCGTCCTTTGGGCTTCAAACAGAAGGGACCTGTCTGCAAGTGTTTCGGTCGCGGTGTTGGAGGATGTGAGTATGGTAGAAGCACATGCAAAAGTGCACAGGGGTTCCACTTCGTCCAGTTCCCCCACCACCTCCCCTTCCCTGCGTCTTCTCGCTGTATCATGATTGTCAGCAAGGATGCCGAGCAATCTTCACAGACAGCGGTTTATAGGACAAAGCGTAAAAACTGGTTTCCGTATGTAAATGAGCTGGTTTCGGGCTGAAATTCAAATGCCTGCTGTATGCTGTAGAATTTAGATTAGTCAGTTCAACCGCTTTTGACCACAGCCATGTTAAAATGAGGAAAGTCCTATCGCTTATAACTAAGTGGAATGTTTAATCGGACACCGCCCCTTTGGCCATTCAGGTCAATGTGGCAGAGTCTGTGTACAGCCTCTCCAACCCATTGATACTCAGAGCTACATAATTAGGCTGAAAAAGTCCATCTAGTTCAAACAATAGGAAAAAAATGAATGAATAAAGAAAAAAAAAAAGTAAAACCTCCATATACTCATATGCCTATACCCATGGTACCCAGAAGAAGGTAAAGAAACCCCATGTAATGTATGATCCAATTTGCTCCAACAAGGTAAAAAATAATTCCTTCCCAGATCCCTTAAGGCACATGTGTCAAACACAAGGCCGGTGGGCCAAATCGGGCCTGTCAGGCTATTTCATGTGGCCCTTGCACCTCTCCTGCAGCTGCAGCACCCCCCTCATCTCCGCCCACACCTTGTCTTAGCAGTCGACAGCATAGAGGACAGAACTCCACCTACAGATCCCGCGCCTCTCTGTGCAGCTGCAGCACCCCTTCGTCTAAACCGCCCCTAGTCTCAGCATTCAGCAGACTCTGGCAGCTGACTCCAGCCCTCCTCCAGACCCTTCACTTTCTGCTTCTCAGCTCCGCCCCCCCAGCTTCTTCTCGGCAGCAGCATAATGTAAAGGGGGGTACACTGTGATGTAATGGAAGTTGGGGGACTCTCAACTTCTGATGGTGGGGGGGCTCTTGACATCTGATGTAAAGGGATGGGGTGCTCTGGACATCTGCTTATAATTATTATGAGAATAATACAATTATATACCGGTTGAAAAGGAGGGTCGTACACCGCTGGTATCATCCACAAGAAACATTATTGGAGACTTCTCAGACAGGACACCATGGCAGAACCATCTTCTGTCTGATCAGTTTCCAGTAAAGTTTCTTGTGGATGATACCAGTGGTGTACGACCCTCCTTTTCAGACTTGCATCATCCGCTACAGGAATGTGAGTGGGCTTCATGCCGGTCTGCACCTGCCCTTCACAGCTTAAGTCTTAAGTTAATCGATACAGAAAAAAGAAATTGACTCCTGCGCACAAGTGGTCAACCAGATAGATGGAAGGACGACACAGGCCTTGCTGCCCTCAAGGATGGGGAATCCTAGCAGACAAAGAAATAAAAAGAGAGAGGTGCGCACCGGCCATGTGCATTATCTTTTGTAAAACATTTATTGAATAAAATGATAATAAAAGAAATTACTCACAAGCAGTAGTAAAATCTGGTGCCATAAAACTCGAGCAACAACAAGCAGCAAGTGGTAGTGATGATGAGCGAAGCCTTCCAAAGGTCTTAGAGGAACATAAAAGCTTCACTACTAGCTGACGCGTTTCGAAGGGCACGTCCCTTCTTCATCAGAGCTCAGCCTGACAAAAGCCTGACAAAAGATAATGCACATGGCCGGTGCGCCCCTCTCTTTTTATTTCTAAGTCTTAAGTTATTACTAAAACCAGTAATAATCGAATACAGATGCAATTATTTATTACTAAAACCAGTAATAATCGAATACAGATGCAATTATTTAATTTGGCAAAGAGTAGATACATTTATATAGTCTTACAAATACAACTGGCCCTTTGAGGGCAACTATAATGCTGATGCGTCCAGCGAAGAAATTGAGTTTGAGACCCCTGCCTTAAGGCAATCATATATATCTTGGATCAAGGATCTTTGGTGTTATTACTTATTAAAGCCAGAGCCAGTTCTATTTTGTGCATTTAGGAATGCATCACACTTTTTTTCATCAACTTCCCTCTTGAGAGATGCCCGTCCACTCCAATGCATTTGGTGCAAAATACCCCATTCTTCCAAGTAAGGGGGAGCATGTGACCTCCTTCCACAATGCAGTGCTTGGGCTGGACGGCCAATTGTTGGCCCCCGAGCACGGTCACATGCCTGATGGCTTTATGTCACCCTGCCTCTAGACTCCAACACTGGGAATCTTGGTGATGACTGCAATGGAGGAAGGAGCAATGAGAGGTTGATTAAGTGCTGAGTGTACCTTAAGAGGTTGAAGGCTAGGCTTTACACTGACCCTGTCACTTTAAGAATGGATAGGTAAGTAGACCTGTTGCTTTGACTTGCATGGTAGGTCCAGACATACACAAACCCTAATGAAGGACATCAGGATATTAAGCCACCAGTTGAGGTAAAAATGGGTTGGGTTGTAAGGCTTTAATGCTCAATCTACAAAAGAATAACATTGTGGCTAGGATTGGTCTTTAATGACAGTCCTACCTTCAAGAACCTTCAAATTCGTCCATAGCCTCCTGTATGTTTCTGGGGACCTCACAAAACCAGCTGCCTACTTCCAAAACCCAATGGTCATCACCTTTAACCTCCAACACTGGCCAGCAATGCCCAACTACCCACTGAAGAAGCAACAGTAGTCAAAGTGGAGGAATGTTTGGGACACACTAGACAACATTGGATCAGATACAGATTGATTTCACAGTTCTAATCAAATTCATTTACTGTTGCAAAGTACTTCTCCACAACTTTATCCCTGACCTGTCTGGTGTGTTCCTTGGCCTTCATGATGCTGTTTGTTCACTAAAGTTCTCTAACAAACCTCTGAGGGCTTCACAGAACAGCTGTATTTATACTGAGATTAAATTACACACAGGTGGACTCTATTTACTAATTAGGTGACTTCTGAAGGCAATTGGTTCCACTAGATTTTAGTTAGGGGTATCAGAGTAAAGGGGGCTGAATACAAATGTACCCCACACTTTTCAGATATTTATTTGTAAAAAAGTTTGAAAACCTTTTATCATTTTCCTTTCATTTTACAATTATGTGCCACTTTGTGTTGGTCTATCACATAAAATCGTGATAAAATTATTTTACGTTTTTGGTTGTAACATGACAAAATGTGGAAAATTTCAAAGGGTATGAATACTTTTTAAGGCACTGTTTCTCTAACCATTCACGCCTGGGCAGTGTGTCACGAGATTCCCAAATGGGGTCGTTCACACCTGAGAGTTGCGTCAATTATGGCCTGTCGCATGAAACTTGAAAAAGTACAGGAGCTTCTTTGGAGCAGAATCTCATGTGTTTGTCCCCTTAAACGTTTATGAGAGTAACTTAAAGAATATCTAAATCCCCAAAAATTTTGTTCGCTGTAGAGAGGGTTACAACCACTGTCAAGTTTTTTTTTGCCATCTGTGTCTCTTTGAGGAAGAAGTATTTTCTCTTCCTGTCTCATACACACAACAGAGAGTGAGAGGAAATATCTCTAACCATTCACATCTAACTATCTAACCAAATATCTAAATATCTCCAACCATTGAGCATTGTGCCACGAGATTCTCAAATTGGCTCGTTCATACCTGAGTGTTACGTCAATTTGTAGCCTGTCACATGAAGCTTGAAAAAGTACAGGAGATTCTTCGGGGCACAATCTCATGTTTTTGTCCCTATAGACTTTAATAGGAGCTCCTAAAAAACTTTTGAAAAAAATGTGCCTGTGCATTTTTCAAGCACTCCCATTTAAATGTCTATGATGCCAAAAACAGATAGTAATCGCGTTCCTCTACTACAAGTCATGTGTAAAAACCCACCAAAAAGCCTCTGAACCGCCTGGCTATGCTCACACTTAAATGAGGGATCAAACTTAAGGGAAATCCTCTGTCCCTAGACAGTTGCTACTTGAATAATTGACTCTATTGGAGGATCTCCCATCTTCCCCCAATGGTCAGAGAGCAGGGACATAGGCAGCAACAGAAACCTGATAGTGCCAACCCTTCCCCATTCCATGTGAAAATAATAAAAATGTTTGTCTTTAGATACACCTTAGCGTTAGAAGAGTTATTTATTACAGATACTTATAACGTGCCTTACATACACAGTTGTGCTCACAAGTTTACATACCCTGGCAGAATTTATGATTTCTTGGCCATTTTACAGAGAATATGAATGATAACACAAAAACCTTTTCTTTCACTCGTGGTTAGTGTTTGTCTGAAGCCATTTATTATCAATCAACTGTGTTTACTCTGTTACTGTGTTTTAAAATCATAATGACAACAGAATCTACCCAAATTACCCTGATCAAAAGTTTACATACCCCAGTTCTTAATACCGTGTATTGCCCCCTTTTACATCAATGACAGCTTGAAGTCTTTTGTGGTATTTGTGGATGAGGCTCTTTATCTTCTCAGATAGTAAAGCTGCCCATTTCTCTTGGAAAAAAGTCTCCAGTTCCTAAAAATTTTTGGGCTGTCTTGCATGAACGGCACGTTTGAGATCTTCCCAGAGTGGGGAATGATATTGAGGTCAGGAGACTGAGATGGCCACTCCAGAACCTTCAATTAATTATGCTGTAGCCAATGACAGGTCAACTTGGCCTTGTGTTTTGGATCATTGTCATGTTGGAATGTCCAAGTACGTCCCATGCGCGCCTTCCTGGCTTATGAATGTAAATGTTCCTCCAGTATTTTATGATAATATACTGCATTCATCTTGCCAACAGTTTTGACCAAATTTCATGTGCCTTTGTAGCTCACACATCCCCAAAACATCAGCGATCCACCTCTGTACCTTTCATCATAGGCCTTGTTGACTCCTCTCCAAATGTAGAGTTTATGGTTGTGGCCAAAAAGCTCAATTTTGGTCTCATCACTCCAAATGACTTTGTGCCAGAAGGTTTGAGGTTTGTCTCTGTGTTGTTTGGCATATTGTATTATAAGCCGGATACTTTGTGGCATTTATGTAGTAATGGCTTTCTTCTGGCGACTCAACCATGCAGCCCATCTTTCTTCAAGTGCCTACTTATTGTGCATCATTAAACAGACACACCACATGTTTTCAGAGAGTTCTGTATTTCACCTGAAGTTATTTGTGGGTTTTTCTTTGCATCCTGAACAATTTTCCTGGCAGTTGTGGCTGAAATTTTAGTTGGTCTACCTGACCGTGGTTTGGTTTCAACAGAACCCCTCATTTTTCACTTCTTGATTAGAGTTTGAACACTGCTGATTGGCATTCTCAATTTCTTGGCTATCTTTTTATATCCCTTTCCTGTTTTATACAGTTCAACCACCTTTTCCCGCAGATCCTTTGACAATTCTTTTGCTTTCCCCATGACTCAGAATCCAGAAACGTCAGTGCAGCTCTGGATGAAAGATGCAAGGGTCTGTCAGGAGTCCAGAAACTCATTGACCTTTTATACACACACAAACACTAATTACAAGCAAACAGATCACAGGTGAGGATGGTTACCTTAATAGCCATTCAAACCCCTTTGTGTCAACTTGTGTGCATGTTATCAAGCCAAAATCACCAGGGTATGTAAACTTTTGATCAGGGTCATTTGGGTAGTATCTGTTCTCATTATGATTTAAAAAGAGTAAATACAGTCGATTTATAATAAATGGCTTCGGCCAAACACTAACCATGAGTGAAAGAAATGTTTTTGTGCTATCATTCTTATTCTCTGATAAATAGCCAAGAAATCATCTGCCAGGGTATGTAAACTTATGAGCACAACTGTATATTGTACATCGGTCCCTGCTCTCAACATGCTTACAATCTAAGGCCCGCTAGCTCACATCCATGTACTAGGGCCAATTTTGACAGGAAATACACACAGGCAATACACAACAAGCCAGACAAGAAGGCAGCATGACCCGGAACACTCACAGTATATAACAGCAATGAGTCAGTAGCAGATTGTCACAGGTGTGCCGGCCCGTCAGCATCTGTCTGGAGGAGTGGAGTGAGGCCGGTCAGTACCCAAATGGGGTGCTCCTAGGTAGAATGGTGTCTCCTGGCACTTTTCCTACTCCTCAGGAACCTCACCCTGAAGCTAAGCTCTGTCTCTGGCAGACGGGTGACCGGTCCCAAACTCTTGCCACACACAAAATAAGAGGCAAGCCCAGGAGCCAGGGTCTTAAATAGACTCTGCCTGACCCAAGATGGCCACCAGCATCCAATCGGATAGCTGCCCCCTGTGACCTAGGAAACCATAGAGGAACCAAGTTCCTCTTGACTTCCTCTCCCTCAATTCAAATTAGACCCATTTGGTGCTTGTGTTCTCTTAACAAGTTTAAAATCTCATTAGAAAAACAGGGAGGCTGCCATGGCATTCTGAAAATGCTATTTGCCCGGCTATCCTTCTGACCTCCAGTTTCAATGCCTTAGCCACTGACCCCCCAAAATATTAAAATGTCTAAATCAAGAGCAGTATTAAAGTGGAACGTCACTCTCTCAGTCAACATGAACTATTTTAAAGGGATTGTAAACCCTCAAGGTTTTTCACCTTAATGCATTCTATACATTAAGGTGAAAAACCTCCTGTCATGCAGCAGACCCCCGAGCCCCCCTTTTACTTACCTGAGCCCTGTAATTCCCACGACGAGGGACCCGAGTAGACATTTCTTTAGTTGCTTCCTGATTTCTGGCCTAGGCCACGTCAGCTCCGGAAGATTTACCCCCCCCCTTCAGGACCAGGCCATTTTTTGCGATACGGCACTGGTCCCCAAAAAGTTTTTTTTATAGTTGAACTAGATGGACTTGTGTCTTTTTTCAACCTGACTAACTATGTAACTATGTAATACAGTGATCAGTGCTAAAAAATATGTACTGTCACTGTACTGACACTGGCTGGGAAGGGGTTAACAGCAGGGGCGATCAAAGGGTTAAATGTGTGCCTAGGGGGTGCTTACTAACTGTGGAGGAAGTGCTTTTACTACTGGAAGACATGGACCAGTGTTTCTGCTTCACAGAAACACAGGATCCATGTCTTCTCTACTCACAGAATCGGACCCTTCTGTCGGATTAAGGAACGATCGACGAGTCCTGGTGGACATTGAGTCCGCGGGAACCCGCTGATCAGCTCCCTCTGTATTAAATCACAGTGGGAACGAGTCGCCGGCGGTGCACGCTCGCGCCCAAAACCCGGAAGTGAAGAATTACGTACACACATATACGTAATAGCTATTTTACAAAGAAGAATGGGCAAAAATGTCACTCTCTAGCAGTGCCGGCTGGTGGGTATTCTTTGGGGGCAAACAAGCAGGTGGCACCTCCCCGCTGTCTGCCGGTCGGTCCGCCACTTACCCCATCTAGGTGGCGGGCAGCTGGCTCCTCTTCTCCATCACGGTGGCACCCGCCCCCTCCTCCTAGGCGTCCAATAGGATCGGTCGTCCTTTTTAGACAATCTTCACGGGCATTTTTTTTTTTCTTTCAGCTGGAGGGGGGGGGGGGCTTTCTCAGCTAAGCACGCCCTCCTGCCTGCACGCCTGAGCTGGGGGCAGAGGGATTCCAGGAATTAAATGCTACATGAATCATTTGCCCTTAGGCTGGATTCACACCTATGGCGTTTTTTTGTTCTTTTTTTGCATTTTGCAGATTTGCACTACAGAACGTGTTCCATAGGAAGCCGTGTTAGATGGACTGTAGTGCAAATCTGCAAAATGCAAAAAAGCACTAAAAATGCCATAGGTGTGAATCCAGCCTTACTCAAGAAATACTGGGGGGGGGGGGGGGGGGTGTTTATCAAAGTGATTTCTCAATAAAATAAAGCATGGAAACACAGACGGATGGGGGGGAGTTTGCTTTAAGTATTAAAAATGAATTAGCTAGCTTTTTTGATTTGTGGTGTTCAGATACAGTTCAGTTCGGCTTTAAAGTATTATTAAAGATTAACTTATTAATAATCAGCCTCACAACCAGTCAACTAGAATTTTTCAGAAGGTCAGCAATGACACCCATGACTGCTTTATTTTTAAGTTTTCTTGTTTAAATACAATGCATTTTGTAAAAAAGAAGATGACATTGCTCTCGCTATAAACAGTTTCCTCTCCCGGTGTTCATTAACATGTGACTTCCTTTCATTTATTTGGGCTGCTGGCTTTATACTGGATGTGCGTCCCTCTCTCCGTCCTCCCTGCATTATCCTCGCCGAGTCAGTTACAGCATGTAAACCTTATCCGCTGCATCAAAGCCGCTCCTCAGTGTCTGCTCCAGCTAATTAAGAGCCTTCCAATCTGTAGTCAGGGTAACACATCAGTGCCCAGTTCACCCCAGAACACCGCCGGATAATTCCGTGTGTCAGTAGGAGATGCAAGACAATACAGCAAACCACATGTAACCCTGAAACCCCATTCCATAGATAGATAGATAGATAGATAGATAGATAGATAGATAGATAGATAGATAGATAGATAGATAGATAGATAGATAGATAGATAGATAGATAGATAGATAGATAGAGATATAGATAGATAGATAGAGATATAGATACAGTGCCTTGAGAAAGTTTCATACTCATTGAAATTTTCCACATTTTGTCATGTTACAACCAAAAACGTAAATGTATTTTATTGGGATTTTATGTGATAGACCAACACAAAGTGGCACATAATTGTGAAGTGGAAGGAAAATGATAAAAGGTTTTCAATTTTTTTTACAAATAAATATCTGAAAAGTGTGGGGGGTACATTTGTATTCAGCCCCCTTTTACTCTGATACCCCTAACTATAATCTAGTGGAACAAATTGCCTTCAGAAGTCACCTAATTTAGTAAATAGAGTCCACCCGTGTGTAATTTTAATCTCAGTATAAATACAGCTGTTCCGTGAAGCCCTCAGAGGTGTGTAATGCCGCGTACACACGATCGGAAATGCCGCCTGCAAAACTCCGACGAGAGCTTTTTTGTCGGAAAATGTGCGTATGCTCCATCGGTCTTTTGCGTGGCGGAATTCCAGCCAGCAAAAGATTGAGAGCAGGTTCTCTATTTTTTCGGGTGGGGAAAAGTTCCTATCCGAAAACGCATTAGACATGCTCGGAAACAATTTGACGCATGCTCGGAAGCACTGAACTTCATTTTCTCGATTCGTTGTAGTGTTGTACGTCACCGCGTTCTTGACGGTCGAAAGTTCCGAGAAAATTTTGTGTGTGACCGCGTGTACGCAAGGCAAGCTTGAGCGGAATTCCATCGGAAATTCCGATCGTGTGTATGCGGCATAAGAGAACCTTAGTGAACAAACAGCATCATGAAGGCCAAGCAACACACCAGACAGGTCAGGGTAAAGTTGTGGAGAAGTTTAAAGCAGGGTTATGTTATAAAAAAAAATCCCAAGCTTTGAACATCTCACGGAGCTCTGTTCAATCCATCATCCGAAAATGGAAAGAGTATGGCACAACTGCAAACCTACCAAGACATGGCCGTCCACCTAAACTGACCGGCCGGGAAAGGAGAACATTCATCAGAGAAGAGCCAAGAGGTCCATGGTAACTCTGGAGGAGCTGCAGAGATCCACAGCTCAGGTGGGAGAATCTGTCCACAGGACAACTATTAGTCGTGCTCTCCACAAATCTGCCCTTTATGGAAGAGTGACAAGAAGAAAGACATTGGTGAAAGAAAGTCATAAGAAGTCCTGTTTGTAGTTTGCGAGAAGCCATGTGGGGGACACAGCAAACATGTGGAAGAAGGTGCTCTGGTCAGATGAGACCAAAATTCAACTTTTTGGCCTAAAAGTAAAACTCTATGTGTGGCGAAAAATAAACACTGCACATCACTCTGAACACATCATCCCCACTGTGAAACATGGTGGTGGCTGCATCATGTTGTGGGGATGCTTTTCTTCTTCAGAGTTGATGGGAAGATGGATAAAGCCAAATACAGGGCAATTTTAGAAGAAAACCTGTTAGAGTCTGCAAAAGACTTGAGACTGGGGCGGAGGTTCACTTTCCAGCAGGACAACGACCCTAAACATACAGCCAGAGCTACAATGGAATGGTTTAGATCAGTGGTTCTCAACCTCAGTCCTCAAGTACCCCAGCAGGCCATGCTTGCAGGTTTTCCTTTATCTTGCACAGGTGCTTTAAATCAGAGTCAATGGCTTGGTATTTTGGACAGCTATTTTATCTAAGAGAAATTCCCAAAACATGGCCACGAGGAGGTTCAGTGTTACAAATAGAGAATATTCATTTGTTACTGTAACACACCTGGGTGGGCTTGGTTCGCCTTCTCTGCACCCCGAGCCCACCCTATTTTGAAGTCTGTTAGAGCCTCTGGCACTAATTAGATGCTTCAAAAAAACACCCCCGTTGGAATTCATGCGTCCTGCATAGGGGCCGGATGCATGGATGGGGGGGCAGCACCCGTGCGTCTTTAATGGACTCTAGATGTGCAAAGCTGGTAGAGACATACCCAAAAAGACTTGCAGCTGTAATTGCAGTGGAAATCGGTTCTACAAAGTATTGACTCAGGGGGGCGCCATACAAATGTACCCCACACTTTTCACATATTTGGAAAACCATTTATTGATATCCTTCCACTTCACAATTATGTGCCACTTTGTGTTGGTCTATCACATAAAATCCCAATAAAATACATTTACATTTTTGGTTGTACCATGACAAAATGAGGAAACTTTCAAGGGGTATGAATACTTTTTCGAGGCACTGTAGGTTCAGCGATGTCACAAGCATCCCTTGGAAAAAACATGGGTTCAAGCTGAACTCAAGCTCATCTCTTGTTTTCTAAGCGTTCTTGAGAATTATTGTCAAAGCATAGCACTTAAAGCACTTACAAAGCATAGGTGGCCTCAGCTGTGGCCCCTGACATCATTAAAGGGCTGAGCATAAAGTTTATTATATGTAACACTATAGAAGACATCACAGAAGATGGTCAGAGACTGTGGCTATGCTAATGGTGTGGCTGGAGACTAGAGACATGATACAGAGTCTGGGAACATGTTCCAAAAGATTGCTGGAGATCACTGCCATTGCAGTCCCTTTATTAATCAGTGCTTCTACTCAGTACTGGGACAGGTTCATCCAGCGCCCAGGGCAAGGGTGCAAACAATGCATGCTACAGAATGGGTTACCACCTTGTGCTCATTCTTTGCCCCCTTGCTCCAACTGTCCATTGTTGGCATTAAATGTGCACTGCTCCTGCATAGCCATTTGTTGTGTTTCTTGTGGCTAGAAGGTAGTTGCACATGCACGGAGTGTTTTTGTGTCAGCTGTGGTTGGATGGGGTGGAGAGCGGGTATGTTGGAGCATGGCGTGACAGCAGAAGCTATCAGAGCAGATGTGAATCTGCGGCCCTTGGTTGCTAGCCACTGATTGGACCTTTCATGCAGTGAGGGGGTGCCCTCCCTTATTGCTACGCCCTGGGCAGCTGTTCCTTTTGCTCACCCCCTTGTCCCAGCGCAGCTTTCACTACTGACCACCTGACCACTGGGGTCTGAGGGCCACCAACTAGCACCAAATGGCCGCATGTTGGGCATCATGGTCCTAGATTGGGAATACGAAAGGGAAAATAAAAATGTGCGAGTTTTGATGGTACTTTCAAACATTCGGAATGTTCAATGTAGCCAAAACTTATGGAAACACTAGAGTCTTTACTCTTTTGTATCACTTACAGCCTACTTGTGAAGGTAGCCCTGAACCAGAACCAAGGGCGATCTTACAACAAGCACCCCGGCGTATCTGTATTTCTTACCGTACCTCTCAGACACAAAGAAAGCAGACTTTAAGTCTGCAAATGTCATCCAGGAGCTCTATAAGGTAAATGAGTCTTGTCAGCTTGATGTGCATCTGTCACCTGCGCCTGACATAATATAATGTGAAATGATATCGAACAACAGGCGTTCGCCGCAGAATTGTTAGCGGATCGGCGGCCTGACAGGCGCGCGCTGATCGCACCAATCCCAAGGTCTTTTAACCTTGTTTGACACAAATTGAGCTTGGCTTTTTGCATAGGAGGAACAATCTTCCACCTTCCTCCTTTCCGTTCTGCCGGAGAACGCCTTTTAACAATTTGCGCTCGAGGATCCCACACTTATTTTGAGTGACAAACAGAAAAAAGAGGTCTATTAAATTTGAAGGAAAATGGGCCACGTTTGTACGGAACAGGATATGTCTTTTTCTGCCTAGATGTCACAAATTTCCTCAGGTGCATATGAATTTTAGATCATGATATATGAACGCAATAAAGCAAAACACACAAGCGGTGTCTGAATACCAGATGTCACCGGAGGTTTATGGGAACGGAATCGGAAACTGCGGGGTTTATTTTTTACTGGTTTCAAGTTTTTTTGTACAGTAGAGAAAGTTTAAAAAAAAAAAAACCACTAAGAATGAATATGATTGTCTTAAAATAAATAAATTCCCAATAGTCTACCAAGGCCTGAGAGTCTTCATCTTCAGGTCCACCCAAAACAGATATTTTATTTTTGTATTTTTTTTGTTGGCTTAATGAACCAGATTCATTCATCTTTAAAACTAAGTAGGCACAATAAAATGTGTACAATATACTTTAAATCAAACATTCGCAACCAGGATTCCATGGAACCCGAGGATTCCTCCAGAGGTTTCTAGGGGTTTCCTATACTGTGGCTGACTAACCTCCTATCTGATGGTGATTACATAGTGGCAAGAGTCATCGGCATGAAACCATATTTTTTTTTTTTAGCCGTCTGTAAGTAAAGCTGGGTTCACATCTATGTGAATTGGATGCGGGTTTCTCCGCATCCAATCTGCATGACAGGAGATTGTGATTGGCTCTCTATAGAGCCACTTCACATAACTCCATTGTGGCTGCTAAGCCATTTGCACAGGAATGCTGTTCGTCTTTGGCTCCATTTCAGGGCCGAATTCAGGCTAAATTGCAGCCCTGATTCAACCCTGAAACATAGAACAGGGACGCACCGGACCCCTACTGCGAGCTGCATCCTTCGGAGGTGTGAACCCAGCCTAAGGGTGGCATTTTGACCACCAATGTAAGAGGCATTCTTCTTACTGACCACCAATGGAAGGGGCATTCTACACACTGGTAACCAATATGAGGTAAACGTTCTTCTCACTGACCACCAATAGAAAGGCAATCTTCCCACTGACCACCAATGTAAGGAGCATTCCTCTCGCTGACCACTAATGAAAGGGTCATTCTTTCCACTGACCACCAATGTAGGGGGTATTCTTCTCACTGACCACCAATGTAGGGGGTATTCTTCTCACTGATCACCAATAGAAGGAACATTCTTCCTGCTGACCCCTAATGTAAGGTGCATTCTTCCCATTGACCACCAATGGAAAGGGCATTCTTCGCAAAGAACACCAATGGAAGGGTCAATCTTCACACTGACCACCAATGGAAAGGGAATTCTTCTCAATGACCACCAATGGAAGGGGCATTCTTCACACTGACCACCAATGGAAAGGGCATTCTTTTCAATGACCACCAATGGAAGGGGCATTCTTCACATCGGTAACCAATATAAGAAGAATTCTTCTCACTGACCACCAATGGATGGGCATTCTTCCCACTGACTACTAATCTACCACCCCCCCACAGGGCATCAGTGCTCTCCATCCCCCACAAAGTACCAGTGCCCCCTTTCCATTTGTAGCATACCAGTGCCCCCCCATCCCTCCACAGGGCATCAGTGCTCTTCATCCCCACACAAAGTTCCAGTGCCTCCCTTTCCATTCATAGAGTGCCAGTGCCCCCTACCCACTCACAGGGCATCAGTGCTCCCCATCCCCCACAGAGTACCAGTGCCCTCCTACTCCTTCAAAGAGCATCATTGCTCTGTATCTCCCAAAAAGTACCAGTGTCCCCCCTTTCCATCCATAGAGTCCAAGTGCCCCATTACCCCTCACAGACCATCAGTACTCCTCATCACCCAGAGAGTATCAGTACCCCCCCCCCCCTTTCCATCCATAGAGTACCAATGCCCCACTACCCCCCTCCCCCTATAGAGCATCAATTCTCCCCATCCCCCACAGAGTACCAGTTCCCCCTTTCTATCCGTAGAATACCAGTGCCCTCCCTACTCCTCCACAGAGCATCAGTGCCCCTCCTCTAGCCCAAAGAGTACTGTGTTACCCCCTTTAGAGAGATTTTTACACCATGCAGGGTGATGGGGATGGAGAGGTAAAACAGGTTGACTCTCTGGATTTTAAATTTTTTTGGTGCATGGCTGTTGTTGGTGCAAATGACCGGCAATACTCAACAATTTGCAAATGTTTAATGAGCCTGTTGCGTTCAAATTGGTAAAAATTTGCAGGCACCGGGTAGCCGTGGTCCTGAGACGAGGGTGGCTCGGCATTGTGTTCTCTGAGAAAGTGACGAGTCCTGTTTGTCAGTGTCTGGTGAGTCAAGAACGCAGGCTGAGCGCTGACAGAAGAGAAAAATGCAAGAAGCGTCTTGTATGCGGAGGAGATTAATGGCGAGGCGTATAGGTTACATAGGAGGCAGTTGTGGGTCTATGTATATTCAGTGCTGAACAAAGCAGATTTCTTTTTCAGCATTGACATGCATGTGTACTTGAACTGTACAGTTCAAAGCCAGGAAGGGGAGTTAATAGCTTGCATATAAAATGGCAACAAACCGAATAACCGCATTGTGCCGCGTGCCGCTTGGCTGCGTACAATTCTGCTGTCACATAGGCCGGGAATCCATATGACTTTTAAACGAAATAATGTACCTGTCCGAAAAAAAACGTACGACGATAACGAAGAGCGCACAGTGAAAGCCTAACTTCGGGCTTGCGATTTCCTCCTACATTTGCCCCCCCATATCGGAGCACCCCCATACCTAAAGCCAGTAATGTACAAATAATGCATTAAGTGCTCATTCACATCAGAATGCATCCATTAATGCATGCGTGTTGTTTTCTTTGTAATGCGTTCGTGTGCATTTTATTTTACATGCATTGCGTTCGTTTTTTTTTCTTTTTGCCTTGATTTGTCATGCAGTGCAGTGGCGGAACTACCAGGGTCGCAAAGGTCCGGGCTATGGCATTTCGCCACAGTGGGGGGGCCAAGATGGCAGGAAGGGGGCCGACTGCAGAACATGTGCAAGGGCCCCGCTGCATGACCGTAAGGCGTGGTTCACACTGCTGCGCCCCCAAAGTCGTGCGATTTGCTTGCGACTTTTGTGATTCAACATGGCAGTCTATGGCACTCATATCACACCAAAGTGGCAGAAAAGTAATGCACAGCAGTTTGAAATTGGGCTTATAAAGGGCACTGTGATGGGAGTATAGCGCCCGGATCAATGGGAAGGGCCCCATGACTGATGGAAAGCATACCTCCCAACTTGAGGGACACCTATTAGCAAATGTATTTAAAGGGGTCGTAAACCTTCATGTTTTTTCACCTTAATGCATCCTATGCATTAAGGTGAAAAAACACCTGGCAGTGACCGCCCCCCCCAGCCCTCCCGTTCTACTTACCTGAGCCCTGGAATTTCACCCAGCGGAGACGCGCTCTTCCTCTGCCTGGGGTTCTCAGCTCTTGATTGGATAGATTGATAGCAGTGCAGCCATTGGCTCCCACTGCTATTAATCAAATCCAATGACACGGGCACCAGGCGGGAGCGGCCGAGTCCTACATTCGGCGTCTATGGATGCCGAATGCTGGACTCACAGAGGTAACCACCCGGGAGAGCGCTTCTCCTAGGGGGTTATACGATGAGGGGAGGAGCCGCGACAGCCGCGGAGGGACCCCAGAAGATAATGCTTGGGGCCACTCTGTGCAAAACGAACTGCACAGTGGAGGTAAGTATGATATGTTTGTTATTTGGAAAAAAAAAAAACCCATTAAAAGCCTTTACTGGTTACCAATTTAGAGTAACACAGGAGGTCTGGTGCTAGAATTATTGCTCTCGCTCTAACAATCACGGTGATACCTCACATGTGTGGTGTGCACACGGTTTGCACATGTGTGCGTGACCTACATGTGCGTTCCCATTTGCGTGCGAGCACAGGGGGAGGTAGCGCTTTAAATATTTTTTAAATTGTATTATTTATTTTATTATTATATTATATATATTATTATTATTATATTATTTTTATTTAATTTTTGTTATCAAGTTTATTGCTATCACATATGGGTGAACAACATCCCTTGTGATAGCATGGGCTGTAACAGGTCCTCTTTATGGAGAGTTTTGGGGTCTATTAGACCCCAGATCTCTCCTCTGGCCTCCAAAGCAGCTGATCAGGTCTGATCGGCTACTTTGCTTTCCAGTAAACATGGAGCCAAAATCAGAAGTCCCAGGCTAGCGGGTGGGACAGGAGAGCCCGGAAAGGCAGTAGGAGGATCCCCTTCTGCCGACTGTAAATGCAATGCAGTGGCTATTAAAATAATAATAAAATACATTTATGTTTTTGGTAGTAACATGACAAAATGTGGAGAATTTCAAGGGGTGTGAATACTTTTTTAAGGCACTGTAGGGGTTGATTTACTAAAGGCAAATAGCAGCTTCATATGGATTTGCACAGAAAGGAGGAGGAGCCAAGAGCACCAGCGGGCAATCCTAGGAGAGGAGGTTCCGGAGCGCTCTGTGCAATGTCACTACACAGAACAGGTAAGTATAACATGTTTGTTATTTATTTTTATTTTTTTAATTGCTTTTATAACTGCTTTAAATTTGAAGTTATTATTTGATATCCACCTTAGTGTCACTAACCCAATCTCTGTTTACCCCACTATATGGATTACACGACTTGATAAGGTATTACGACTTGAAAATCCCTGATTTTCTTCCTTTCTCATTTCGGCATCAAAATCACTTAAGACACGTCAAACATTCCTTCGAATCCTTTAATAAAAGAATATCCTTTTTTTTCACATTGAAACTTATTTTTTTCTGTCCTTTTGATATGGCAGAAAGAAAAAAAAAAAAACTCCACACACACATAAAACATTCTGCAATGAAAGCACCTTCTCCCATCTGGCTAGATGGCTTTTCCGGACTCTATTGTGGCTCATTGTCTAAAAATAGGATGAAGACAAATTGTTATCATTTGCGAAAGCCCATGACGATAATGATAAATGAACAATTTTTTTTTTTTGTTGTTGTTGCCCTCTCAAACCATTGCTTAAGGCTTTCTTCAAGAGCAACAATGTTAACCTGGCAAAAATATATATAAAAAAAAAAAAAAAAAAAGTTGCCTTCATCTACATTTGTAGAACCTTTACAAATGACTTTGTAAACAGTTTTAGCCACAACGTTAATCTCCCCAGCCGAACAAGGCCCCCTTTGTGATGTTTGATTGATCTGCAATTTAAAATGACAATGAGAGCCACCAAAGACGGATGGAAGGAAGTTTGGGTGAATAATGTCTTCGTTGACAAGCAAAGATAAGAAGCAACTTTGCCTTGCAAGTGGGCTGGTTTTGATAAATATTGTTCATAATGTTAAAAAGAACAAAAAAAAAAAGAAGTCAAATCACAGTTTTCGAGATGACATTTTAATATCCCTTCACTCAAAAGTTCCATCAAACACTTTTTTGTTGATGTGATGTTTAGGAAAATGATGTTTTTAAAAGGAATATCAAAGGTGTGAGTTTCTCAAAATCCCCCTGTTAATGTTTAACAGTTTCGAGTGTTGATGTGAATATGGTGGTGTTTAAAAGCCACTTGATATTTGGTTGATGGCTTCTAGAAGTTGATAATATTGTAGCTCTTAAAGAACCCAGTTGAAATCTGGTGCTATAGCAAGCTGCCCGGTCTAGGTCGTAAAAAACGTCACTGTTTCTGTCTGGCCAGAACTTGTTAGTCTCATTATGAGAGATACACAGAGGTTGGAGGTCATTGCTTCCAAAAATGCCTGGATTTAAGAGACCTTATAACTAGACCTTTAATTTCAACTTTAGATTATATGGCAATTTAATGTATTTTATGCTATTTACCCATAAAAGCCTCCCATGTGTAGACATCAAAAAGGCCTGGGCTACTGTTGTGGATCACCATCTTGGCTGTATTGTCAACAGCTCCAGCACTCAAGGGACACCCTCGAGCAGCCAATCTTAACCAGGGATTGGTGGAACCATAGGGTTCCTAAGAGCCCTTTGAGCTGTGGCTTATTGACCTCTCACCCGATGGTGCCTACATCATTTTGAGTCCAATGGAACTTGTCAGAGCCAGCAGTATGACACCAATGAACCTTTTAGCTGTCTGTAAGGATGGAATCCTTATCATCACTGTAAGCCACATTGTCATGGCCTGGACCTGAACCTGAAAATGCCGGACAGCTCCTTGCCTCATTTCTAAGACTGCTTTCACCTTATGTCTTGTTTCTCATGAACATTGAACCTCTATGCTCCTCCCATGAACTTCCAAATTTAAGTCATGTCTCTGCACTTCCTGTGTGCCAAATGATTGTGCTCTCTCCAGCCACTATCTCGCTCTTGTCACTCCTGCTATAGTCCGTATCTTTGCTATCACTTGTTCCCGACCATTGGCTTGTTCCTTGACTACGCTTCTGCTTGATCCCAATCTGCAATCACTTGTTATTGACCTTTGGCTTGTTTACTGACTAAGCTTCTGCTTGATCCCTGCCTGCTATATCTACGGAACCCCCGAATTGCTCACATCCTGGTGGGACGATCCTGAGGACTGTGACCTCAGGTCT
Organism: Aquarana catesbeiana; assembly: GCF_042186555.1. Classification (NCBI taxonomy): domain Eukaryota; kingdom Metazoa; phylum Chordata; class Amphibia; order Anura; family Ranidae; genus Aquarana; species Aquarana catesbeiana. The sequence continues at coordinate 270,975,192 of NC_133334.1, read as the reverse complement.
AACACGCAGCAAAACCCATCTCCACTATCAGGAGCTCTGGTGAACACCAATGAGTACTTAGACCCTGCATCTCGGGTGAGCCTGCATCATTCGACAGGGTGACCTGCTTTTTCACTTATCCAGCTGGTCGGTGGAAGCCTCTCTACTGCTATATTTACTGGTCTGACCCGTGACACACATTCTTCTCAATGATCATAATTGTAGGGGGCATCCTTCCTTTTAATCACAATTAATTCAATTTATTCAGGGTTCTCAGAGATCTGAAAATTATATTATGGGTTCATCAGGGATAAAGCGATTGAGAAGGGCTGCACTATAGTATTCCCCTTTGTTCCTTCCCCACAGCTACGTAAAAAAAAATTATGTAAGCAGGGGAAGGGAGAGGCTTAGGGCCTGGACAAGAACACAAGACACTCCCAGACACTCCCAGAAGAGGAGAGCACTACGACGTGCAAAAAGGAAGGGGTCTGTGCTAGGGATTCAACTTTTACTGGAGAAGTCAGTTTTTCTAGCAGACATTTTGCAAGTGAATGAAAAACCATTCATGGAAAGGAAATACTTTGTGAGTAAGCATTTAAGCCCCTCGATTTTCTGTTCTTTTAGCTGACATTTTTAAGACAGTGTCCCTTACATTCTGAGCCTTTTTTTAAAGCTGAACTCTTATCAGCTATGCAAAAAATGCCACCCCGACATGATTCATTTTTTTTTTTCAACCAAGTGGTTGAACAAAAGAAAATTAATCGATTCCCCCATCCACACATTCAAGGTGGATGGGGAATCCCTCCAGCGGAGCTATTGTATTCTGACAGTGGGTATATGCCATCAGTATACACTCATCAGCACCACCAGCCATAGCCGGCGGCACTTATCGAGCAAATACTTTTTAACATGCTGGTTGTACAGATCAAGAGATCAACTTCTGTACAACAAGCCAGCCCATAGATGGATTGTAATTCGGCTGGTCCCTCTTGAACCAGCCAAATTTATATTTATCTATGTCTGTCTTTGGGGGTATAAAATGTAGAGAATTACTTACCTCATTTCTCAGTCCTGTAGGTCCTTCCCCCAGTTCAACAAAGCTGCTCCTCTTCTTGGAGTTGTGGAACCACCCCCTTGCCAATGTCATCAGGTACAATGGGTCCAGCCAACAAAATCTCTGCTTCTACGTCACACCTAACTACTTCCCCTTGAAAGCGATATCTATAATATAGGTCTGTGGTGGCCAACCATGTATAACATCAACTTGGTTTTGGTTTTGGGTGCTGGACAACCTTTCACCTCATCTATGTCTATCTCTTAATTTAATACAAAGGAAAGTAATGGAGCTATTGGACCATAAATCAACACTGCTGTAAAACTTTATTGATTAAGAGTCTACTAAACAGCCCACTTGACATCCTCTCCTAGAGAGGAGCCCACACAGTCTTTGAGTAGACTTTCAAACAATAAAGTTTTACACCAGCAATGAAGTCCATCGTGCAATCTCAGATCTTTACTTTCGGAACAACTACATCCCCTGGTGCAATCACAAAACCTTACCTGTCTTCACCAATTCTTAAAAGGCCCCACCCCCTAGGAGCTAGAACCCAGCACTGGCTGAGAATATAAGTAGACTTTCAAGCAATCACGTTTTACAACAGCATTGAAGTCCATCATGCAATGTCAAATCTTTACGTTCGGAGCAACTACATCCCCTGGTACACTCACAAAACGTTACCCGTCTTCACCCATTCTTATAAGGCCCCACCCCACAGGAGCTAGAACCCAGCACTGGTCTAGACTATTAGTAGACTTTCAAGAAATCAAGTTTTACAACAGCATTGAAAGTCATGCAATCTCCAATCTTTACATTTGGAGCAGCTACAGCTCCTGGTGCACTCACAAAACTTTATCTGTCTTCACCAATTATTGTAAGGCCCTACCCCACAGGAGCTAGAACCTGGCCCAGAATATGAGTAGACTTTCAAACAATCACATTTTACAACTGCATTAAAATCCATCAGGCAATCTCCAGTCTTTAGACTTGGAGCAACTACATCCCCTGGTGCAATCCCAAAACCTTACCCATCTTCACCAATTCTTGTAAGGCCCCACCCTGTAGGAGCTAGAACCCAGCACTGGCCCAGAATATTCAAGCCTCCAGCCAAGTACTCGTATATGAGATTATACATTCAACTATATGAATGATTTTTTACATCAGTCCAGCCCCCCCCCATTCCTTCTAACCTCCAGGCCCAGCCTTGAAACCATGTAGCATGAGCCACCACATTTGACTAATGACAAATAGATTAAGACAGGAAAGGGGTGCTCGAGAAATGCATGTAGCTCGCTGGCTAAAATCCCAAAATGCAAATTTTTGCTTAATGGCTGGAAAATCTTGATAGCGTGAGTACATCAGCTTGAGCGTCCTTTAACAGCTTGATAAACAATAAATAATTAGCATTTTACATTAGGAACTGTTAATATGCCACACACTTAATTATCCCTATAGACATTACAATCTGGGGAGTCAAGAGTTGAAACTCAATCAACTAATAGCAGTACAATTACCGTGACTTTTTGTTCCGCTGGGGACCTGGCAAATCGTAAGCGGGGAGTTCGCAAGCTGTAAACTGAACGCTCCCGCTCTATAATGCACTGAGCAATCCTATTTGAGGCTGACATATGTTTTCTCTTTTTTAATCCCAGGGAAAAAAAAAATAAATAAAAAAAAAAATAATAGCTTGTACCGCATTCTACCGAATCCTAAGAGCTCGAATCAACTGGCACTCTCTCACCGTGTCTTGACACACGTCTTATCGTCCTCGCGGGTCCGCATTGCCACTTAAGTCCGTTGTGGCTCTAAAGCTTTACAGGAGGAAATGAAAAATAATGCATAATAAATTATTTCTGTCGCAGGCATTTATGTATATATTATAGACTAAAGGACTTGATTAGATTTGCATTCCTATTTTTTTTAATGCGCTCCGGTTTTTTAATGCGCAACCGGACCTGTCTTTGTAAACGCAGAGGCGGATTTTTTATTTTTTTTTAAAAGCACATCAGGATGGATTAAAGCCCTCCTTGATGAAAAGGTGATTTGCGCGTCTAACCGTTAGGTGTTAGTGCGTTCCTTTTTTTTTTTTTTTTTTTTTTTCAGCGTCGGCGACCTCCTCCGAAGACGTTCTCGCCAGATTCCATTAGCTTGTAAACTGCTATTAGTCTTTATACAACATACATGTATTTAAATGTTTAGTGCCCTAGATAAGAGGCAATTTGGTTTATACAGCGGCGCCGGTGGTGTAGAGTAGGTGCGGAGACTCATATGGAGGGTTGAAAGACGAAAAGGGAAGGGGAGGTGGTGGTGGAGGTGGTGGAGGGGGGGGGAGCGCTTGAAAGGACTTTCTTTTAGCAACAAAACGTAGCAGAAATATAGTGGCATTGATTGTTAAATCCTAGTGCTTGTTACTCACTGCCCGCACAAAAGAACATCATGTCTTTGTAGCGTCGGAGAGAGTTGGTATTTATCAGAGTTCAGAGCTAGTTCAGCCACACACTTGACAAATTATTCGTAGAATTGTTGTATTCACAGTCAGTTAAATAGGAATCTGTCAATGGAAGGCACTGCTTGCGCGAAGCAGGTCTTGCACATTTTTCCTCTGCTCCCAAAGAATGATGGATTAGAGGTAATGCAAATTCACTGGCATTTTATATGCTGGTGCCTCGCGATTCGACAGCAAGCATAGCTCAGTATCATCTGCTAAAACGCCTCGACTGTAAAGACGCAGTTGTTTCTTTCTTTTTTTTTTTTTTTTTTTTTTTTTTGCTTTTTGCCCCTCTAAGCACCGTGTGAAAAAAAAAAAAAAAAAAAAAAAAAAAGCGATTCAAGATTTGCAAAAAAGTCTTTTTTTTTAATATCAGATTCCTTATAAATACATCACCCATACTGTCCAATTAGTTCTAATCTGGGTAACAGGCACATGAAATTATTTATAATTAAACATTAAAATAAATAGATTAGCTTAATTAACTAAGGGTGGTGGTGGTGGTGGTGGGGGGGGGGGAGGAACAAATTGTTAGGCCACGCGTGATATGGTTGATGCATTAAAAGTGTGATGGCAATTATGGATCGTTAACAGCCGAGCATGTGAACGGTTGTTAACGATTTGTAATGGTTTTGACATGTTATTAGTGACTTTTTTTTTTTTTTTCAAATGGCCAACCTGCAAAATTAAGCAATCAGAATGAAATTTGCACGTTCTCAGATGGTTGCGGAGTGTCATTTTTGGGAAAGTCACCGGGAACAATAAACTCTAACATAAGTTGGAGCTAAAAGCATAAAATAGCTCTCGCTTTCTCTATATCGGCCTTCCACAATCTTCTCAACACAGGGGAACCCTTGAAATAGCTTCCCGGTCTCTGGGAACCCCTACGGAAAACTACTATATTTACAACCCGTGGTGGCGGGTGGAAACATTTTTCGGGGGGACGGCAAACAGTATGCCACCCCCCCCGGTTGGTCGGTAGCACTTACCCCATTACCGGTGGCTTCCCCTCCTCGGTGATGGCAGCCTCCCATTCTCCTGCTCTCCATGGGGTCATCACGGCGACAGCTTCCGTTTCCTCCCTCCTCCTTGGTGGCCAATCGGGAGTCTTCTCTTTTTGGTCAATCAGAAAACGGGTCTTACACCCCTGATGTTCATTTGCTGTTGTAACACACCTGGGTGGGCAAATTCACCACCCTGGTTCATACTCAGTTTCCTACCTTTGGAGACACTGTGATGAAACAAATAGTGACCAGAGTATAGAGGAGCATATTAGTACCTCTTTGTGACAGCTCTGAATCAGTCAACAAGCCTCATTATGCAATTCCCCCCATGTTTTATCCCTTTATAAACACTAAAAGTACAAATAAAACCTGTTGATCTGACCATCACACCTACATAGGCTTGTTGGACATCCCATTCCAAAACCATTGGCATGGTTATGGAATTTCTATTCCCTACCCTTTATGATTATAACAGCTTCCACTCTTCTGAAAAGGTTTTCCAGAAGGTCTTGGTGTGTGGTCGTGGGGTTTTGTGCCCATTCAGCCATTTATAAAGTGAGGGTATTGATGTTGGACAAGAAGGTCTGGTTCAAAATTGGCTTTCCAGTTCATCCCAAAGGTATTTGGTAGGGTTGAGGTCAGGGCTCTGTGCAGACCGCTTGATTTCCAATGCAACAAGCTCATCAAACCATGTCTTTATGGAGCTGGCTTTGTACACAGGGGCAGTCATGGTGAAAGAGAAAGAAGGCCTTCGCAAACTATTCCCACAAGGTTGGAAGTGCAATTGTCTACCCTCGTAGGGGCTGCTGAGTGATGTGGCCAACCTATCACCCTGCCCAGCCCGACATTCACCTCACAGTCACTTTTGAGACAATGAACAGTCCATGTGATTGTTTTGTATTTTTATTGAGGGATTTGAACTTGGATAGGGATGGGAATATATGGGATGCCCAGCAGAACAAGCAAGTGGTTTATAGTATATCAATCAGTTGGGACAACTATATACACTTAGCTTACTCCAGTCTCCTCCAGCACATCTCTTGCTTGCAGACTGTTACTCTCTCTCTCTCTCTGTCTCCCCAGCACAACACTTAACTCGAGGCACAGCTAGGCCTCAGCAACTGCCTTTTGCAGGCAGGGACTGCAGGCCCCTTAAATGTAGCAAAAATAGAAATAGGAAGTCTTTTAGCGCTAGCTGTCCTATGGTGGACTACTGCTCCCAATAAGCCCTCTTCAGGCCCTGCCAGCCCTCCTGGCTGCAGCTGCCCGACTCCACTACCCATCCTTACTGCTGGCTCTGCACCCATCCCAGACTGCACACTGCCAGTCCTCTCAGGTATGCCTCGCCAGTCCTCCCAACTGTGCCTGTCACTCACCGGCCCTCCTGGCTACACACACACCGGTGGTTCCCTCCTAAAGACTTGCCCGGCAATACTAGCTCCTGCTGTTCTCTCTGACTTCTCTCTGTGCCTCCTGTCTAGATCCTTCATGCGTTCTTGAAGGGATCCTTCCCACACCTGAATCCCAGGCCCAAGGTCACCCCCCACCAGACTGAAGGGCACCCTCAAAGGCCCCAACAGCCTAGCACTCAGTTCTTCCACCTGACAACTCCCCCCCCCCCAGCTGGGCTGACCCTGAGTATATCAAGAAGGCCTGCCCCCTGACAATCCTAAATGGGGATTGGTCAGGGCTCCCTGAGACACCTCAGACAGCTCCACATCCCTTCCCCTTCTCTCTTCTAGAATCCTCTAGAAGCCAGAGGGAGGTAACCGAGAAGTGATGCTATCTGTGAGTCACCAGCCTACTTCGAGCCACTCCCAGACCACACAGATCAAAACAAACAGACCTAGCTTCTAGCTAGGCCTGCCTAAATTTACCTGTACTCACCAAAAATCTACCTCTAGCACCTACCTAGGTAGAGGGTGCTACATGTCTATAATGTCTTTGTATGCTGTAGCATTAATGGTACACTTCACTGGAAAAAGTTGGTGACCTCCTCCAAAGACATTCTAGCCAGATTCCATTAATTTGTGAACTGCTATTAGTCTTTTTTACAACATACCTATATTTCAATGTTTAGCACCCTAGATAAGAGGCAATTCGGTTTTAAACAGCAGCGACGGTGGAATAGAGTAGGTGCGGAGACTCATTTCCAGAAGATCTTGGTGTGTGTGTTTGTGGGAGTTTGTGCCAATTTCGCCATTTGTAAGATGAGGGTACTGATGTTGGACAAGAAGATCTGGTTCAAAATTGACTTTCCAATTCATCCCAAAGGTGTTCATTAGGATCGACGTCAGCGTTCTGTACAGACCGTTTCATTTCCTCCACACCAAACTCATCAAACCATGTCTTTATGGAGCTGGCTTTGTACATTAGGGCACGGTCATTGTGGAACAGAGAAAAGGCCTTCCCAAACTGTTCCCACAAGGTTGGAAGAGCACGATAGTCTAAAATGTCTTCATATGATTTGTTTGTGAAAGACCTGAGCTACCCTCAGTCACACATTCATGGGGAACAGGATGTGCACTGTAGTGATTGGTGCCCATGGCCACATTGTACACAATCGTGAGCATGGTTTATTGGGGTGTAATTAAATAGAAACTGAGCTCACTCACCGTAAACAAAGCAGAACGTCCTTTGTATCAACAAAGTATGCCCCTGCTTATGCGTATTACTGCTGTATAGGTAAAAGTCTCACAAACATAAATCTACCAAAAACAAAAATGAAATATCCAATAAATATGCTTTTCTGCACACGTTTGTCTGAGCATACCTCAATGAGGAACTTCATTGAAATAGTGGATGACTGTTTTGCAACCAGGAATTGAAGACAGTGAGACAATGAACACTGGTCCATGTCATGTACAATGTAGCTTACAGAGTTTAGCGGTCAGACGTTTGTAATGTACTGCATAGTGCATGGAGTGCACTGGTAAGGATTATTTAATGTAGAGCACAGCTTACTGGTGCAATGGTCAGAAGTATGTAACGTACATCGCAACTGACCAAGCGTGGCTTTATGGATTATGTCTAAGGTCTGCACTAAGCAGAGTGGTTACCGTAGGTGGGAGAAAGCTTAGTATAGTAGTAGTAGTGTTGTTTTAACCCTTGAATTAAAGGTCAATGGAAAAAAGCTCCCTCTTACATTGGTTATCAACAACGATCACCACATTGGTGGTCGGCAAAGACGTATACTCTTGTGTCGATGGTCATTGTGGTTTTCTCTTAGATTGGTGGTCAGTTGATAAGTGTCCCTTTTCATTTAAGGTTTTTGATAAAGTGTTATGTAGCTTGAGGGTCAGTGGTGAAGTGTTCTCTCACATTGATGGTCAGTAGTGACGTTTTCCTTCACATTGATGGTCAGTGGTGAAGTTTTCCCTTACATTGATGGTCAGTAGTGACGTTTTCCTCACATTGATGGTCAGTGGGGAAGTTTCCCCTTACATTGATGGTCAGTGGTGAAGTGCTTCTGTATATTTATGGTCAGTGGTGAAGTTTTCCCACACATTGATGGTCTGTAGTGAAGCTTTCCTTTACTGTACATTGATGGTCAGTGGTGATGTGCTCCCTTACATTGATGGTCAGTGGTGATGTGCTCCCTTACATTGATGGTCAGTGGTGAAGTTTTCCCTCACATTGATGGTCAGTGGTGAAGTTTTCCCTCACATTGATGGTCAGTGGTGAAGTTTTCCCTCACATTGATGGTCAGTGGTGAAGTGCTTCTGTATATTCATGGTCAGTGGTGAATTTCTCCTGAGCATTGTTTGTCAGTGGTGATGTGCTCCCTCACATTGATGGTCAGTGGTGAAGTGCTTCTGTATATTCATGGTCAGTGGTGAATTTCTCCTGAGCATTGTTTGTCAGTGGTGATGTGCTCCCTCACATTGATGGTCAGTGGTGAAGTGCTTCTGTATATTGATGGTCAGTGGTGAATTTCTCCTGAACATTGTTTGTCAGTGGTGATGTACTCCCTTACATTGATGGTCAGTGGTGAAGTCCCCCCCCCCTCCCTCCCTTACAATGGTGGTCAGTGGTGATATGATACTTTAAACTTATGGTCAGTGGGAACTACACAGATCATTAGTGTCAAAGGTTACTTAGCTGACCGAGTTCCACTTTAATGCTGCTGGTTCTGAATCTGTCGAGTAGTATTCTCACTGAAACGATGTGGTTACTTATAGGCGTAGGCACCTGGAACAGGGTCATTTTCCTGGCACATGGGGTACCTTTACTTGGGCCAAGCAGTACACTTGAAATAATAGACTGCACTCCATGCATGCACCTTAATTAACTCTGACTTTTCATTCCTGTGGACAGGCTGGGGACCTCTGCAATGCTGATCTGCTCTCGTTGCTATAGGAGACAGACCTGCTGACGGAGAGAGAGTGCGGTTAACAACACCTCCTGCAAAAAGCTATCCCACCTGCAACATGAACATGCTTAACTACAAGTTACTTGCTAAGCCTCCACTACCCTGACCCTAACCACTGTAGCTTCGCACTGTATTAACTCTTTGTACTGATGTCTTCATACCCCAATGTGCTAGTGACCCGAGCTGTATACTATGTGTGTCAGTTACTCGTATTACACCCCTTTAGTAACTTCAGCCCAGGCAAAGGCAAAGTTTTAAAGCTTTACTGGAACCACGTGGCATGATAACAATCACAAGATAACAGTTCAACATAAAATGCAGTCTTTTCCTAACATCCCTAATCCCTAACTACAGGCTTGTGGCTGCCCCAGCATACCTGCCCATGAGAGAGTCCATTCTTGGCAGAGTCCCTGGTTGGTATTTTCAAGGAGGATTGCAAGTCCCAGCAATTCCCCTACATGTGGTAGGCTCTAGGACACAGGTTGGTAGCAGATATGCTGGAATCTGGACAGAAGCACTTTCTCACACCTTGCTGGCTGTCTGTGCCTTTCTTTCCCATGCAAAAGGCTGTGTTTGGTGGTACCCAGGCATGTTGGCAGCAGGGTTCTCTCTGCAGGAGATCCCCAGTCATGAACAAGAAGGTAGCTGCAGGAGAGTAGAGCAGGGCCCCTCCAGGTGGATGGTGTGCTGGAGGATGGGGCTACATTGCAGCAGTCAGCCTCTTTTCTTCCCATGTGGCTGGTCTACTCTCTCCCAGCCGCAGCCCACCAAAAACAGAGACCCGGGAAATAACACTTTCCCTCCCTGCCGGGCAGCAGTCAACTTGCACATACCGACCTGCTTACAACCTATCAAGTGGCTGGGCACCCCGGTGCAGGCTTCTTGTGACAATCATGCTTACATTGCTTGGTGACTCTACTGGGAAGATCTCTACCCTGAGTCTTGGTCTGCAGTGGCAATTATGAGGGGCTCCCACTCTCCATGTTGGATTTTTTTAATGCATTTTATATTATGAAGAATTAAACAATACAATACAAAGGAGGGCAAAGAGCACCCTAAATTCCCAGGTAAACAGGAAAAGAGTTGGGAATTGTGGCCTATGCCGAGCTAATTCCCCTCTCTGGCTCATACTCCCTTTTCCCTTGTTGCCGTGAAGCCATTGTGATGAAATAGTGATCCGAGTATAGAGGAGCATATTAGTCCCTCTATATGACAGTGCTGGATCAATCAACAAGCATCAATATGCACTTCTCCCTGTGTTTTATCCTTTTACAAAATGCTGCATGTACAAAGAAATACCTATTGATCTGCCAGAAATTCAGCGACTTTCTTACTTTCTGATAAAGCTGCCCCTGCTGCATTGAAATCCCAAGCATTGTTGATAGCCCTGCCTGAGTTCCGCTGGACTACTGAACTCTTTTCCCTTTCTTCTAACATAAGGTGGGGGGTGAGGGTTGCAGTAGAAGAAGAGAATTTAGGCAGGTATAAAGATTCGGTTGCTTACCTACTTAGATGGACAGCTGCCCGATGAGGAGGGACTTCAGAGGTCTGGATAGAAGGGGTGAAGCTGCTTCACTCAGAGTTCTTGATGACATAGTTAGTCTGTTTGAAAACCATCTACTTCAACCAATAAAAGGGTGGGGGGAATGCAATCCTATATTCACAATCCCATACCCACAGTTGATCCCGAGGAAGGCAAAAAAAACCCAGCAAAGCATGATCCAATTTGTTCCAGCAGGGAAAAAAAATTCCTTCCTGATCCCCCAAGAAGCAATCGAATATTCCCTGGATCAACTTTACCTATAAATGTTATTATCCAGTTATATACATGTCTGTTGAGTCATGATACAGAGTGAGAAGGCCTTTTAAAGTCTTTTAAAGCAGTCTTTTGGCCAAGACTTCAAAATGAACAGAAACCCATGTTCTTCTTCCATCCCCGATAGGTCACCACCAGTTGACCACACTAAAGAAGTTGTGCCGTTGCCCCCACGTTGGTGTGGTGCAGTGGGGTGCTTATCATACAAAGTTGCTCCGCAGATACAGGCATTCTAATTCTAGTTTCAAGTGCCTTCACACACCTTTAATGGAATTCTATTTATACTGTTGAGTCGTTATTTATTATGTTTTTTTGGAAGTTGGCTATTAAAGACCCTTCAAATCCGTAGTCTGGATATTTGTGTTCAGTAGGGTTGAGGTCAAGGCTCTGTGCAGACCACTTGTTTTCCTCCACACCAAACTCATCAAACCATGTCTTTATGGAGCTGGCTTTGTACATAGGAGTATGGTCATGGTGGAAAAGAAAATAGGCCTTTCCAAACTTTTCCCACAAGGTTGGAGGAGCACAATTGTCTAAAATGTCTTTGTGTGTTGTAGCATTAACAGTATCCTTCACTCTAAACACCTCAGCTCAATCATTTAAATGGGTAGCCACATACTTCTAGAAATAGGGTCAATCTAAACAGTTTCTTATTTCCAGAGTCGTTTGGATTGTGAAAGACCTGAGCTACCCTCAGCTATTAAAGGACCTTCAAATCTGTAGTCTGGATATTTGGGAGGAGAAATTGTGGAGGGTTGTGTGTGATGAGGTTGGATTTGGTCAAAAAGTTGGATAATAGGTTTCATCCAAAAAAACGTAATCATGAGGACCAGGGTTGGGTTTGGCTAAGAAGTTGGGTAACAGATTCCATCTACAAAATGTACAGTTCTATATAGAGCTTCACCAAATCTAAAGGCAATTTCTTTTTTTTTTTTATTTTGGCCTTCTGCTGCTTGTTCCTTCCCGGTGACAATTAACCTGCAATTTACTGAAGGCTCGGCTTGTAAATCTGCTAATATTTTGACAACTCTCCCTCCCGCTGTATAAACTGCAGCCAGAGGCACCTGTAAAATAACACCCTTATACTACTATGACCGACTAGAAGTTCACAGCGCTCGAGAAAGATTGAGTTTTATATCAGCTGTACGGTGTAGTGTTTCTTTTTTCTCTAGCATTTTACTGACTTCATCTGTCTGGTTTTATGTCTACTGTAGTTAAGCCAAAATGATTTCCTAGACTACAGAGAGATAATATAATGCAATACCACCACCTATTCTTTTTTTTTTCTTCCTTTTGCTATGAGAGGATTTTATAACTTAAGTCCGAAGAACAAATTTCATTCTGGAAACAACAAATGAGTGCCTGTAGGAGCTGGATAAAAGTCCTCAGATTTCAACATAGAAACCTAAAGGCCTATTTACACTATTGCATTGCAGTAATGCATGGAAAATCGCATGTTATACCACCCTTAAAAGCAAGGCATGTTAATGCATGAATGGCAGTTGAGGTTTAATTTTCACCCCAACACACCTTACCAGGCCAAATTTTTGGAGCATTGAGGTGCACTGCCAGGTGATTCAAAATGAATGGGTGGCCTTAATGCATTGTAGCACGTGGTACTAGTGCACATGCGCTAAAGCAACACATTCAGAGCTTAATGTTAGTAAAATACATGATTCGCTTTGGCATGGCAACAGTACTAGATGAGTTGAGGTGATTTTTTGCAGCAGAACCTGAATTTTTAAGTTACACCTTGTATCAGCTATATTTCTTCAAGTGCATACATGTATAGGTGTGTAGGCAGGTGCACGGTAGAGAGTGATTAGGTGTCCCGGGAGCTGCACATCAAATCAAAACCTGCTGTATGATAGTGAATGGCAGTCTCTGCCTGGACCCCCGGCCAGTCACGCGCCCAACGTGTTTTTCACTCTGCCCACTAGAGCTTACTCATGGGGATATGTTGGCAGATGCAGTCTACTTTCTCCACTGCAAGTGGTGTTCAACCACAGCGGCATAGCAGGAGGAGAGGAAGTCAAGAGGAACATGGTTCCTCTATGGTTTCCAAAGTCACTGGGGAAGCTATCCGATTGGATGCTGCTGCCCCATGTGACTCTAGCAGCTATCTTGTGTCAGGCAGAGCCAATTTAAGGCCCCGGCTCCCAGGCTTGGAGCATGTGTCACGTGTGGGTAGTGTAGGGACAGGTCACCTGTCTGACAGGGACAGTCATTAGTGGCAGGGAGAGGTTCCAGACTAGCAGGGAAATGATAGGGACTTCTTAAGACCTCCCCATCTGGGCTCGGAATGGCCAGGCCTGCATTCCGCCCCTCAAGACAGACGTTGTGGACACATCTCAGACCTGCTCTGCTACACACTGCTGATATTGCCGTGAGTGTTTGCGTTCATGCCAGGTGTGTTGTCGATTACTGGATTCTGCATTAATACAAGTTCTGTCCTTTGCAACCAAACTCTGCATGTTTACTGCCGCTGCACCACGCTGCAACTCCCCACAGGTGTAACACTTTTATTAATTTATTACCTCTCACAAACACAGTACTCCCCTCAACAATGGCTTCCTATGATTTTCTACCAAGAAGGATGGAATATCCCATCATCCATGGTCATCATCGATTTTCTAGCTCAGAGATAACAAAAATCCTGGTACCTTTGCTGTTCTTGGTTGTGTGAAAAACCTTCAGCCTTTACAACCACTTAAGGAACATGTAGACCAGGCATTCTGAACCAGGGTTCTGTGGAACCCTAGGGTTCCCCCAAAGGGTTCCTTGAACTATGGCTGATTGACCTCCCATTAGTGTTCACGTAATGTCAGGGCCAAGGCCACTTGTCAAAGCCAACAGCATGACACCAATTTTCTTTTTAGCTGTCTGTAAGGGTGGCTTTTGGATCACCACTAAGTTGCTTTCTTCCTACTGACCACCAATGTGAGAGGCATTTGTGTCATTGACCGCTGATGAACTGGTTTTAGTAAAATCCGAGAGCTGAAAATTTATCTACAGGTTCTTCTGGGGTAAAATGGTTGAGAAAGGCTGATTTGGAAAATAGATATTCTGGCTACTATAAAACCCAGAATGAAAATTGGAGCCAAATGGTAGGTTGACTGGGTCCCTGATTGTTAATTTTCTGACAGGAGTGTCCCTTTAGACTACTTGACAGTTGATACCACCTTCTGTAGTGAAAAAAATGCATACAATAATGCTATCCTATAAACTTTTACTAAGGCAGCATTGTTAGCCATTTAATGCAACAAAAATATTTGATTCTTTTGCTTCTGATTTACAGCTGTATTGTCTGGCAAAAATATGTTTAATAATTCATTTACAGAACACACAAAGACCCCACCCCTTTTCCTCCCTCGCTAGTCTGTGCTCAATATCAATTTCTAATAAAAAATGCCATTGTCAGGTCTCGCCTTCCTGGCTTCCTGTTGATTGACTTTTATGGCTTGCCGACGTAATGTGGAATTACTAAATTGCACGGAATTTAATCATGAATTATTTTCTGAGGGCCGCTAATGAGAAATAATAGGTTATGTATCAATTAAAAATGTCAATTGAGATAAGGAAGCAGATTCAGAAAAGAAGTCCAGGCTCCCTTAACTGATAGGAGTTTGCCGGAGGAGACTGGGAAGGGGGAGAGAGAGCGAGTCTTCAGTGTGACGGGGGGAGGCAAAGGATGATGATGATGTGCTGTGGAATGAGTGAGGTGCCAGCCGAAATATCTCATTCTAAAGATCCGACACATCTGTTGTTCCATCAGATGCCGACGTGTGTTTCAACTTGCAGAATTACAGCTGTTAACGACCTGGAATTTGACGACACTTATGCCAATATGTGAAATATACAGATAAGATGTGGACCTATATGTTTGCTTTGTATTACTAGCATCCACTTGTGGATTCATGGTTAAAGGCAATTGATACTATTATTATTATAGGAGGTCAGCTCTAATTGTAGAGCTTGCAGAAAAGTAATCTAGACACCAATATTTTGTTTTTTTTTAAGAAAAATAAAACACACAGTTTGGGTGTGTGCAGATGACATACGTTTTCGTAGTAGAAATCACAAGAAAAACTAATATACTTCTCTTTCTTCTACAATCATTTCCTGAGCGTATATCCAATCAGTGTGCTACTTGGAACTTGGGAACATTTGGCTCCTTTTGTTGTAGGATAAGATTCATGTAGACCAGCCATTCTCAGTCAGGGTACCACGGACCCCTAGGGTTCCTCAAGAGGTTGCTAGGGGTTTCTTGATTTGTAGTTGACTGACCTTCCATGTGAAAGTTCCTGCATAGTTTCAGAACCAATGCCACTTGGCAAAGCCAATAGTGCTGCTTAGGACTTGGGAACATTTGGCTCCTGTTGTTGTAGAATAAGATTCATGTAGATCAGCCATTCTCAATCAGGGTAGCGTGGAACCTTATGGTTCCTCAAGAAGTTGCTAGGGGTTTCTTGAGCTGTGGTTGATTGAACTTCCATGTGAAGGTGCCTGCATAGTTTCAGAACCAATGCCACTTGGCAAAGCCAAGAGTGCTGCTTGCAACTTGGGAACATTTGGCTCCGGTTGATGTAGAATAAGATTCACGTAGACCAGCCATTCTCAATCAGTGTACCACAGAACCTAAGGGTTCCTCCAGAGGTTGCTAGGGGTTTCTTGATCTGTGGTTGACTGACCTTCCATGTGAAGGTGCCTGCATAGTTTCAGAACCAGAGCCACTTGGTAAAGCCAATAGTGTTGCTTGGGACTTGGGAACATTTGGCTTCTGTTGTAGTAGAATAAGATGTGGCCCAGCCATTCTTAATCAGGGTAGCATGGGACCCTAAGGTTCCTTAAGAAGTTGCTGGGTTTCAGAACCAATGCCACTTAGAAAAGCCAATAGTGCTGCTTGTAACTTGGGAACATTTGGCTCTGGTTGATGTAGAATCAGATTCATGTAGACCAACCATTCTCAATCAGGGTAGCATGGAACCCTAAGGTTCCTCAGGAGTTTTCTGGGGGTTCCTTAAGTTGTGGCTGATTGACCTCCCATGTGGAGGTGTCTGCATAGTTTCAGAACCAATGCCACTTGGCAAAGCCAACAGCATTACACCAAGTATCTTTTTAGCTGTCTGTAAAGGTGGCATTCGGACCACCGCTGCAAGAGTTGCAGTCTTCCTATTGACCACCAATGTAAAAGACATTTTTGCCATTGATCCCTGAAGAATTGGTTTTAGTAAGGGTCTTGGGTTCTCCAAGATCTAAAAAATATTTTAGAGGTTCCTCATGCGAACTATATAAAGGAGATGTGGAACTATATGTGCACTTTGCATTATTAGCATCCACTTGTGGATTCACTTTTAAAGGCAATTTATATTATTCATATTGTAGAGGGTCAACTCCAAACATAGAGCTTGCAAAAAGACAGTGCAGGATCACGGTCAGGGATCAGGCTCGGAGACCAGTAGCTATAGAGTAGAAAGACTCCCACAAACCAGCAGGATAGGTATATAAGCAGGTCATACTGGCAGATGATGAGGGCTCATCTGAGGTGCGGGGTCAAAGTACCAACTTCACCAGAGCTCCTGATGGTGGAGATGGGTTATGCTGCATGTTAGCACCAGGTCATGGTCCTCAGGATCGCTCCACCAGGAGGTGAGCAGGCTGGGGTCCAGTGACGGATATAGCCATACCTCCCAATTATTTGAGATGGGAATGAGGAACATCAATTAGCAAAAGTATGTAGGCACAGGACACACCCCCTGCTACGCCCCTTAAAGGAGAATTATACAAACTAATTATTAGTTAAACACACAAGTACTTTTTTTTTACCACTACTATTTTTTTTATAATGGCTCTTGAAATTTACAAATGCAGCCATTTAAAAAATTGGATGAAAGGTTTAGCACTGGGAAACACTTTTTGAAAGATAAATAGTGCACTTTATATACAACTATATAGATCAGACCAAAATGAGGGACAAATGAGGAAGAAAGAGGGACAGAGGGACTTTGTTCCAAATCAGGGACAGTGCCTTTAAAATCAGGGACAGTTGGGAGGTATGGATATCACAGGTAGGGATCGAGCAGAAGTGTAGTCAGTAAACAAGCCAAAGGTCAGTAACAAGTGGTGTAATGTTGGGATCAAGCAGGAACAAGTCGAGGAACAAGCCAAGGGTCTGTAATGAGTGGTAGTGACGATACGGATGGCAGCAGGATTGACAAGAGCGAGATATTGGGTGGAGAGAGCACAATAATCAGGCAAACAGGAAGTTCAAAGGCATGGCTAAAATAGAAAGTTCATGGGAGGAGCAAAGGTTTCAAGGTTCAAGAGAAACAAGACATAAGACAAGGTTGTCTAAGCAATCGGGCAAGGAACTGTCCAGCATCTCAGGTGGCTCAACAATTTAGAGTTACTGCCAGACAAAGCAGAGGTCCTCCTGGGTTTAGATCCAGGCCCTGACACCAAAGTGCATTTTAGGGCTTTCTGCCTGTGTTTGTCCAATTACAGCTGTATCAAATGGAAAGCAAAACTGTTTCCCTCACAGGGGAGTCTATCTCAGCACAGTTAAGTAACCAACAGAAAATTCAGCCTCCTGGCTTGCTATGAGAACGCTTTTGGATCAGCTTAGACCTACAGGCTGTTCTAAACACAATCCCACCGCAGGAGAGAATGTTTCCTGGAGTTCAGCTTTAATTCTTTTTCACTTGTTCATAAACGATAAAGAGGTTACAATAAATAGCTCAATCTCAATGTTTCATGATGATAAGAAGCTAAGTAGGGTGATAACTTCACAAAAGGATATATAAACTTTACATAAAGACCTAGTTTACAGGGTGGACAGCTATATGGCAGAAGAGGTTTAACCACTTCACCCCTGGAAGGTTTTACCCCTTAATGACCAGGCCATTTTTTGTGATATGGCACTGCGGCGCTTTGACTGACAATTGTGCGGTCGTGCGACGCTGTACCCAAATAAAATTGATGTCCTTTTTTCCCACAAATAGAGCATTTTTTGGTGGTATTTGATCACCTCTGCGGTTTTTATTTTTTTGCGCTATAATCAAAAAAAGAGCGTCAATTTTGAAAAAAAAACACAATATTTTGTACTTTTTGTTATAATAAATATCCCCAATTTTTTTTTAAAAAAAGCACATATTTTCCTCAGTTTAGGCCGATATGTATTCTTCTACATATTTTTGGTAATAAAAATCACAATAGGCGTATATTGATTGGTTTGCGCAAAAGTTATAGCGTCTACAAAACAGGGGAAAGATTTATGGGATTTTTATTATTATTTTTTTTTTTTACAGCAATCAGCATCATTGATCAGCAATTTTTATCGGGACTGCGACATGGCGGACAGATCATACACTTTTGACACATTTTTGGAACCATTGACAATTATACATTGATCAGAGCTATAAAAAAGGAATGATTACTGTGTAAATGTCACTGGATTGGAAGGGGTTAACAGTAGTGGGCGAGCAAGAAGTTAACTGTGTTCCCTCATGTGTGTTCTAAGTGTAGGGGGATGGGACTGACTAGAGGAGATGACAGATCGTTGTTCCTAGCTAGTAGGAACACACAATCTCTCTCTCCTCCGCTCACAGAACAGGGATTTGTGTGTTTACACACACACGTCCCTGTTCTTGCTCTCGTGCCGCGATCATGCGTGGCCGGAGGTCATCGCCGCCGCCGGCCACGTGCATTGGCACCCCCGCAGTGCAGTGGGTGCGCCTGATATCCCGCTTAAAGGGGCCGACGTACAGCTATGACGGTTCGCGGGAACGTGCCGACCTGCCGACGTATAATGGCGGCGGCTGGTCGCCAAGTGGTTAAACCCAATTTGCTATGTAGTTGCCCACCCCATTAATTTGTTCAGATCTTCATGCAAAGTTTCCACATCCTGCGGAGAAGCTATTGCCCTGCTTAGCTTAGTGTTGTCCGCAAATACAGAGATTGAACTGTTTACCCCATCCTCCAGATCGTTTATGAACAAAATAAACAGGATTGGTCCCAGCACAGAACCCTGGGGGACCCCGCTACCCACCTCTGACCATTCCGAGTACTCCCCATTTATCACCACCCTCTGAACTCGCCCTTGTAGCCAGTTTTCAATCCATGTACTCACCCTATGGTCCATGCCAACGGACCTTATTTTGTACAGTAAACGTTTATGGGGAACTGTGTCAAATGCTTTTGCAAAGTCCAGATACACCACGTTTACGGGCCTTCCTTTATCTAGATGGCAACTCAACTCCTCATAGAAGGTTAATAGATTGGTTTGGCAAGAGCGATTCTTCATGAATCCATGCTGATTACTGCTAATGATACCGTTTTCATTACTAAAATCTTGTATATAGTCCCTTATCATCCCCTCCAAGAGCTTGCATACTATTGATGTTAGGCTAACTGGACTGTAATTCCCAGGGATGTATTTTGGGTCCTTTTTAAATATTGGTGCTACATTGGCTTTTCTCCAATCAGCTGGTACCATTCCAGTCAGTAGACTGTTCGTAAAAATTAGGAACAATGGTCTGGCAATTACTTGACTGAGTTTCCTAAGTACCCTCGGGTGCAAGCCATCTGGTCCCGGTGATTTATTAATGTTAAGTTTCCCAAGTCTATTTCTAATTCTGTCCTCTGTTAGCCATGAGGGTCCTTCCTGTGATGTGTCATGAGGATGAACATTGCAGTTTTAGTTACTGAAGCTCCCCGATTCCCTCGTGAAGACTGATGAGAAGAATAAATTCAATACCTTCGTCATCTCCCCATTCTTTGTACCAGATGTCCTTCCTCATTCTTTATGGGGCCAATATGGTCTGTCCTCCCTTTTTTTACTGTTTATATACTTAAAGAATTTTTGGGGATTTTTTTTTCTCTCCTCCACTATGTGTCATTCGTGTTCCATCTTAGTCGCCCTAATTGCACCCTTACATATCTTGTTGCATTCTTTGTAAAGTCTGATGATGATCCATCAGCCTTGTATTTTTTAAAGGCCTTCTCCTTTGCTTTTATATGCATTTTTACATTAGAGTTAAGCCATCCAGGACTTTTGTTCGCTCTTTTAAATTTATTTCCCAATGGGATGCACTGGCTAATGCCTTTATTTAATATTTATTTAAAGCAAATACATCTCTCCTCCGTGTTCTTTGTTTCTAAGATTTTATCCCAATTTATATCTTCTAGCAAGGTTCATAGTTTAGGGAAGTTGGCTTTTTTGAAATTCAGTGTCTTTGTGTTCCCCTTATGTTTCCTATTTGTGTGACTTATACTGAAGCCTGTGATCGCTGTTTCCTAAATTTGATTTATAATTGACCTGTGATCGCTGTTTCCTAAATTGCCCCGTATTTCTACATCTGTGATCAGGTCTGTATTGTTGGTAATCAGTAGATCCAGTAACGCCTTGTTTCTAGGTTGGTGCGTCTACCATCTGCCCCTTGAAATTGTCCTGCAAGACATTTAGGAACTTAGACAAATGTGTGGTTTCCTCCGCCCAGGCACTGATAGGTGGCACTAATGGGCACTGATAGGCAACACTGAAGGGCACTGATAGGTGACACTGATGAGGAGGCACTGATTGGCAGCACTGATAGGCACTGATAGGTGGCACTAAAGGGCGCTCATAGGTGGCACTGATGGGCACTGATAGGCAGCACTGAAGGTCACTGATAGGTGGGGCTGATGGGCACTTATACACGGCACTAATAGGCACTGATAGGCGGCACTGATGGGCACTGATTAGCAGCACTGGTGGGCACTGTTGGGACTACCCTGATTATCATTGTAGCTTTTTACACAAGCCAGTTATCGGCTCTCCTTTCCTCTGACAGCGTGAGGAAATGAATGCCGATAACTGGCTTGTGTTTACATCGTGATCAGCTGTGATTGGACACCGCTGATCACATGGTAAAGGATAGCTGCGATTGGCCCTTTACCAGTATCTGTGATCAACAGTGTCCTAAGGACACAGTGATGACAAAGCGCACACCGCAGCCACGATCAGAGGAGGATGTCATATGGCGCCTTCCCAGAACTGAATGACCATGCTGTAGCCATCATTTGGCTATAGCGTGGTGGGGAAATGTTTACATATACTCCGTATTTCTTCCTTCCATCATCACTGTGCTGTACATAGCCTGTGCCGAGAGCAGAGCTGAGGGAGGGGCCCAGCAAGCTCCACCAATCAAAGACTGCCTGCAGAAAACTACAGGTGGGGGCGGAGACAAGATCAGTCACCCTGTAAAGGGGGGAGGGTTGTAGGTAGGGTTACCACTTTTTCTTCCAGCCAAACCCGAACACTTTAGCAGCACACGGCATATTTTTTTTGTAGCATACACTAAAGGAATGTAACAGACCTGGGACACCTTTGTATGAATAGTAACATGGCGCACATAGTGCCTCCTCACCCTCCCGTCAGGCCCTGTTGCAAGCCACATTCCTGTCTGAATATTGTGTCCAGGTTTCAGGCTGACTGAAACCCGGACACCTGAGCAGTGGCGGCTGGTGCTCTATTTTTTGGGGAGCGGTAAACAAACCACCTAACTCCCCCCCGTTCAGTCGATTGATCAATTAGATCCACCCCCTGTCTCGCAGCGAAGAAACCCCCCACCCCCTCGTCGCTTTCCCATCCGCCCTCCAGCCCCGCACTTACCCCATCCAGGTTGCGGGCAGCTTCGGTGGCTTCCCCCTGCATCTCCTCCTCGGCGGCTTCACCCCTGCTACTGCTCTCAGACGGCCAATGCGATCGCTTCTCCTCTCGGCCAATCAGGTCTCAAGACCCGCTTCCTGATTGGCCGGGAGGAGAAGCAGGAAGACAATAGCGAATATTAAATAGCAGCAATTAGCAGTGGTCTGCGCCCCGAGCCCACCCTATTTTGAAGCCAATTAGAGCCTCAGGCGCTAATCATGTGCTTCAAAAAATAAATAAAAATAAACCCATTATAATCCATGCGTCCGGCGCCCTGCATGTAGATAAGGGCCAGGCGTATGGATTAGGGGGGCGGCACCCCTAATGGAGTGGCCACCACTGCACATGAGTCAAAACCCGGACTGTCCGGGTGAATCCCCCCTCCCAGTGATGTTGAACCTACCCCTAGACAGCCGCTCACAGCCCTCGAACGGCAGCAGATTTGTGTGTTACTATGTTACTTTCAAAAAACTTTCATTTAAAAAAAAGCCAACTTCCCTAAACTACGAACCTTGCTATCTATGTTACTTGGGGAGACACAGCTAAGTCTGACTAATGTGTCCAGGTTTCAGCCCACCTGAAACCCGGACACGTGATATACAACCCAGACTGTCCAGGGGAATCCAGGACAGGTGAAAACCCTAATCCTCCTCCCGGCCAATCAGGAAGCGGGTCTGGTACCCATCATCCGATTGGCTGACAGAACAGGTGATCCTATTGGACGCCTTGCAAGGAGGTGAGAAGAGATGCACAGCGTCTCTATGAGCGGAAAAAGAGCCGCTCCCGGGACACATCTTGCTGCCACTCACCGGCTGCCTGACCCGCCACTAAGATGGGGTAAGTGCCGGGCAGACAGCGGGCGGGGTACTGGTCTGGATGGGGAGGTTGGGGTGGCTGTGTGCATCCAATGCAGCTGGCCACGCACAGTGGAAGGGGGCAGGTGTCGCTGGATGAGTCCCCCCCCCAAAAAAAAACACGAGCCGCCACTGGTGGCAACCCTAGCTGTAGGAGGGGCCTGACAGGCTCCACCTATACAGAGAAAAACAGGAGGGGGGCGGAGACCAGACCAGTCCCCCTGCACAAGGAGAGAGAGCAGCAGTGAGCGGTCTTTATTACAGGAAGTCTCAGATGGGATTACTGCACAGATCTGGGAGAAATACACAAAGCACTCCGAGATTCCAGGAAGGATCCTCAGGATTCTTTGTATTTGTATATTTGCTGATCCCGGAGTTGGCTTATAAGGAAAAGTCAAAGGATTGGTCAAATAAGGCGAAATTCCCCCGTCTTCTATCTTTCAATGCGACTGCATAAATAACGATCCAAGCTGACAGTCAGGTGCTTTCATCCTGCGATGTCATATGGCCTGTGCTATGTGAAGAATATATATGGAGCCGGGCGAGTATTAAATTCAGCCCTACAGACACCCCTATTTGTTCTCTTCCTATGGCGCCTCACCCATTGACAGTGACAAATAATATTGTCCACTCAGCTGTTGCGAACATACTGCAAACTATTAAACGGACAACTTTCTGCTTCCCAAGCAGTATCATGCAGCTTGTTGTGTCGCTAATGCATATTGAGGAACTCACGTGCCGTGGCCGCAGACGGAAAAAACACAAAACGTTCGCATAAAACATCAAGGACTTTTGCCGCTCGGTTCTTTTCTGCTCCCTGAACGCAGGCTTCGCTTTCATGACTCTTCATTAAAGGGGAACCGGTCAGAGGAGGAATGGACGCCCCGTCAATCTTCATCCCCCTAATAATGGCCCCTCCCGTCATTTTTCCTCCCCCCTTTTCCTCCCCTTCCGTCATTTTTCCTCCCCATTTTTCCTCCCCTTCCGTAATTTTTCCTCCCCCCTGTCATTTTTCCTCCCCCTTTTTCCTCCCCTCCCGTCATTTTTCCTCCCCCTTTTTCCTCCCCTCCCGTCATTTTTCCTCCCCTTTTTTCCTCCCCTTCCGTCATTTTTCCTCCCCTCCCGTCATTTTTCCTCCCCCTTTTTCTGCCCCTCCCGTCATTCCCCCCCCCTTTTTCATCCCCTCCCGTCATTTTTCCTCCCCCTTTTTCCTCCCCTTCCGTCATTTTTCCTCCCCTCCCGTCATTTTTCCTCCCCCTTTTTCCTCCCCCTCCGTCATTTTTCCTCCTCCTTCCTCCCCCCCCGTCATTTTTCCTCCCGCTTTTTCCTCAACTCCCGTAATTTTTCCTCCCCCTTTTTCCTCCCCTCCCGTCATTTTTCCTCCCTCTTTTTCCTCCCCTCCCTTCATTTTTCCTCCCCCTTTTTCCTCCCCTCCCGTAATTTTTCCTCCCCCTTTTTCCTCCCCTCCCGTCATTTTTCCTCCCCCTTTTTCCTCTCCCCATCATTTTTCCTCCCCCTTTTTCCTCAACTCCTGTCATTTTTCCTCCCCCTTTTTCCTCCCCTCCTGTCATTTTTCCTCCCCCTTTTTCCTCCCCTCCCGTCATTTTTCCTCCCCCTTTTTCTGCCCCTCCCGTCATTTTTCCGCCCCTCCCATCATTTTTCCTCCCCCTTTTTCCTCCCCCCCCCGTCATTTTTCCTCCCGCTTTTTCCTCAACTCCCGTCATTTTTCCTCCCCCTTTTTCCTCCCCTCCCGTCATTTTTCCTCCCTCTTTTTCCTCCCCTCCCTTCATTTTTCCTCCCCCTTTTTCCTCCCCTCCCTTCATTTTTCCTCCCCCTTTTTCCTCCCCTCCCGTCATTTTTCCTCCCCCTTTTTCCTCTCCCCATCATTTTTCCTCCCCCTTTTTCCTCAACTCCTGTCATTTTTCCTCCCCCTTTTTCCTCCCCTCCTGTCATTTTTCCTCCCCCTTTTTCCTCCCCTCCCGTCATTTTTCCTCCCCCTTTTTCTGCCCCTCCCGTCATTTTTCCGCCCCTCCCATCATTTTTCCTCCCCCTTTTTCCTCCCCTCCCGTCATTTTTCCTCCCCCTTTTTCCTCCCCTCCCGTTATTTTTCCTCCCCCTTTTTCCTCCCCTCCCGTCATTTTTCCTCCCCCTTTTTCCTCCCCTCCCGTCATTTTTCCTCCCCCTTTTTCCTCCCCTCCCGTCATTTTTCAGCTCAGATCAGATGATTTTTACTGGTGGTAGTCGGGACAAGCTGTGTTTTTTTTGGCGCCCAAGTCAAATCGGTTGACCTGATGTTTTTTTAGCGCTCTCCGAGAGAAGTATGAATCTGAAAGGGTCAACCACTTCAGCTCCGGAGGGTTTTTCCCCCTTCATGACTAGGCCATTTTTTGCGACACGGCACTTACTTTAACAATTGGGCGGTCGTGCAACGCTGTACCCAAATAAAATGTGTGTCTTTTTCCCCCCCATAAATAGAGCTTTCTTTTGGGGGTATTTGATCACCTCTGTGTTTTTTTTTTATTTTTGCGCTATAAAAAAAAAAAAAAGAGGCCGACAATTTAAAAAAATATATATATATATATTTCTTACTTTCTGCTATAAAACATATCCAATAAAAAATTTAAAAAATTGATCTAAAAAAATTTAGCCACTCCCGGACTACCCGCCGTCAGGCGTCGGTTCTTTGACGTAGAATACCGTTGTTATGACAGTAGGTAACCCCCGGTATTTTCTGAAACAGCGGGCGGTCCGCTTGAAGATAAAAGTGGTCTCCACAGCGGATTCGCCGCAAGATTACTTTTATCGGCGGTGGAAGAGGTGCACCCCCCTCCCGCCGCGTTTGGGTCGTCTCCGCCTCTTACCTCTTACCGGAGCCGTCAGTAGCGATCCGATCCTTTCCCCTCTGAAGGCTGTGAGTCCAGTGGGGGAATGATGCCCTCCCCTCTTGACTCAATGACGTTGGATGACTGAAGCGACGTCAAACGTCACTTCCACCCAACGGCCTTAAAGGGACATTTTTTTTATTGAAAAAAAAAAAAGACTTTTTTTTAAATTTATTTTATTGCATTTAAGTGTAAGTGTGAGATCTGAGGTTTTTTTGACACCTGGTCCTGTCATGCTTTTTTTTTTTTCACAAGGGATGTAACAGGAATAAAAGTGATCCAAAAAATTTTTTTTTAAAGGGACAGTGTAAAAATAAATAAAAAAATGTTAAAGCGCCCCGTCCCACCCGTGCTCGCGCGCAGAAGCGAACGCATACGTAAGTTGCGCCCACATATGTAAACGGTGTTTAAACCACACATGTGAGGTATCGCCGCAATCGTTAGAGCGAGAGCAATGCTTCTAGCAGAAGACCTCCTCTGTAACTCAAAACTGGTAACCTGTAGACATTTTTAAACGTCGCCTATGGAGATTTTTAAGGGTCAAAGTTTGTCGCCATTCCACGAGCGGGCGCAATTTTGAAGTGTGACATGTTGGGTATCAATTTACTCGGCGTAACATTATCTTTCACAATATAAAAAAAAAAATGGGCTAACTTTACTGTTTTCTTATTTTTTAATGCAATAAAGTGTATTTTTTTCCCCCAAATAAATTGCGTTTGTAAGACCGCTGCGCAAATACGGTGTGACATAAAATATTGCAACAGCCGCCATTTTATTCTCTAGGGTGTCTGAAAAAAAAAATATATATATAATGTTTGGGGGTTCTAAGTTTTTTTTAGCAAAAAAAAATGATTTTAACTTGTAAGCAATAAGTTTGAAAAACTTGAAAAACTCAGCTCTTCAGGAGGGGGAGTCCCCAGAGAGCTGATGCTCTTGTGCACATTGCTGGATCGAGATGGGGCTCAGGTAAGCATTGCGGGGGGGGGGGGGGGGGTACTGCACACAGAAGGTTTTTCCCTTCATGCATATAGAATGCATGATGGTAAAAAAAACCTCCAGACTTTAGAACCTCTGTATCCGCTTCAGGACCGCCCCACATACATTTACTGCAGCAGGGCAGCCTCTCTGCCGCCAGCGACCAGCTCCCGCCATGATTGGATACAGCGGGAGCCAAACAGCTGGTCCAGCGGACACGATGTCCGCCATGACCCGTCGATCATTTGGGAGACAAGCAGAACGGCGATCTGTCTATGTACACAAGACAGATTGTCGTTCTGTGACAGGAGAAGACAGAGATCCTGTGTTTCTGCTAAGCAGGGAACACAGATCCCTGTCTTCTTACAGTACAAGCACCTCCCCCCCACACAGTTGGCAAGCACTCCCTAAGGACACATTTAACCCCTAATGTTAACCCTATCTCTGCCGGTGTCATTAGTACAATGACAGTGCATATTATTTAGCGCTGATCACTGTATCGATGTCACTGGTCCCCAAAAAAGTGTCACTTAGTGTCCAATTTGTCCGCCGCAATGTCGCAGTCCCGCTATAAGTCGCTGATCGCCGCTATTACTAGTAGAAAAAAATAAAAAAGTAAATACAAATCCCATAAATCTATCCCATAGTTTGTAGACCAGGGGTAGGCGACCTGGGGCCCTGCAGCTGTTGCAGAACTACAAGTCCCATCATGCCTCTGGGAGTAATTGTATCTGCCAGCCCTGCAATGCCTCATGGGAAATGTAGTTCCACAACAGCTGGAGGGCCCCAGGTTGCCTACCCCTGTTGTAGACGCTATAACTTTTGCGCAAACCAATCAATATACGCTTATTGGGATTTTTGTCACCAAATATATGTAGCAGAATACATATCGGCCTAAATTGATGAAGAAATTCAATTTTTTACATTTTTTTTTATTGGGAATGTTTTATAGCAGAAAGTAAAACGTTTTGTTTTTGTCGGTCTTTTTCTTGTTTATATCACAAAAAATAAAAACCGCAGAGGTGATCACATACCGCCAAAAGAAAGCTCTATTTGTTGGAAAAGAAGGGGAGTGTTAGAAGTATTAGCAGATTTAGATACACTAACAAATTAAAGCCAAATGCCAGCTCACATGATTACATGATGCTGGGCGTCCTCCAGCCAGGAAATGGGGCGGGGCTCTATCTGCTATTTGCTTATTTTTCGATATCCGTCTGGAGTTCCCCTTTTACAATCCCGACCTTTATAGTGAATGTTGTCGCAGCTCAGAATTACGTAATGCATGTGACTGCCGGAAATATATTCACGATATCGGAGAAACTTGTGTCTGAGTTGTAACTTTCCTCTAAGCGAATCCTCGATTTCTGCGTTGTCAAATGAAATTACATTTTTGGTGATTAATTACCGCGTGGAAGACAATTGAATTAAACGGGGGATATGGTGTGTCAGCGGGTGTGGGGCGCTCTATCATTCCCATGAACTCCTTCATCGCCATCTCCGGCCGACATCAAACACCGACCTCCCCGCCCCTCTGTGCACGACACATGAGCACCCTCTGAAGAGCCACCTTGGATCCCTCTTCAGAGAGCGTTTGACAGGTGATGGGAAGGTGTTAGGTCGCCTCTTCACCGCCAAAATCCTGTAAATGCCGCACTACTGCGCCACAATCGTATGCATTGCAGCCCCATTAACTTGCATTGGTTGCGTTTGGCAACGGTATTGCCTGCTGAGCTGATCTCACAGGTTCAGGAGGGCGGTAAAACCTCAGCTCAACCGACTGGTTTTACCACCCCTAGCTGCAAGTAGTGGAGTCTTGTGCTCAATACTTTTGGGGAGGGGGGGGGGGGCAATGCCACCAAACACCCCCCACCCCCTCGCAGGAGACCTACGGAAGATGGCTATCACCCCCCCCCCCCCCCCCGGTGAGACGGACGGACGGGGATGTGGCGATCACAGACATCCTTACCTTAGGAGGTAGATGACGGGTCCCGGGATGTCATTCTGATCTCCCCTTCACTGTCCGAGCCGGGGAGTGCTGGAAGTGGCTGCAGGCGAGCCGTCCCTGGAAGCCGAGTCCGGGCTGGAGAGGCCTGCCAGCTGAGCTGCTTCCTGACTCTTCCAAGTTCTAGGGGCCGTTGCTTCTCCTCCCGGGTGAACAGAAAGCGGGTCCTAAGACTCCCTGGCCAATCAGGTCTCAGGACCCGCTTCCTGATTCGCCGAGAGGAGAATCAGGAAGACAATAGCGAATTCGCTATTGTCACACAACTGGGTGGGCTCACCCATTTTTGAAGCCAATAAGAGCCTCAGGCTCTAATCATGTGCTTCAAAAAATAAAAAACCCTTTGGAATCTATGTGTCCGGTGCCCTGCATGTAGACTAGG
Source organism: Aquarana catesbeiana (assembly GCF_042186555.1). Taxonomy (NCBI): domain Eukaryota; kingdom Metazoa; phylum Chordata; class Amphibia; order Anura; family Ranidae; genus Aquarana; species Aquarana catesbeiana. The sequence goes on along the minus strand of NC_133334.1, from coordinate 270,946,697 downwards.
GGCCGGGCGCATAGATTCCAAAGGGGGGGGGGTGCCCCTGCACCCCTAATGGACGGGCCGCCACTGGCTGCATGTGTGAAGAAAGCCTAAAGGGTCGTGGTATTTCTATACTGAAAGATGGCCTTGTAGTAGATCCTTAATGTATTAAACCCAAAAGCAGCCCTAACAATAACCTTCACCTAACTAACCCCCTAACCTAACTCCCAAAACGTTCTTAAAGTCAAAAGCAAACATTTATTATATTGCAGTTTACCAATTCTTAGATGTCATGGCTGCATTTGTTTTCTTTTAAGGTTTTCTTTCCTTTATTTTCATTTGGTGGTCAAGCCTGTGAGTCTGTTGTAGTTCAACAATTAATGTAAGGGGGCACTCTGATGGGGACAATTGATGTAATGGGGAGCTCTGATAGGGACAGTTGATGTAAGGGGGGCACTCTGATGGGGACAGTTGATGTAAAGGGGAACTCTGATAGGGACAATTAATTTAGGGGGGCATTCTGATGGGGGCAATTGATGTAAGAGGCACTCAGATGGGGACAGTTGATGTAAAGGGGAGCTCTGATTTGGACAATTCATGTAAGGGGGCACTCTGATGGGGGCAATTGATGTAAGGGGCACACTGATGGGGACAGTTGATGTAAAGGGGAGCTCTGATAGGGACAATTAATTTAAGGGGGCAATCTGATGGGGGCAATTGATGTAAGGGGCACTCTGATGGGGGCAATTGATGTAAGGGGCACTCTGGTGGGGGCAATTGATGTAAGGGGCACTCAGATGGGGACAGTTGATGTAAAGGGGAGCTCTGATTCGGACAATTAATGTAAAGGGGCACTCTGATGGGGGCAATTGATGTAGGGTGCACTCTGATGGGGGCAATTGATGTAAGGGGCACACTGATGGGGACAGTTAATGTAAAGGGGAGCCCTGATAGGGACAATTAATTTAAGGGGGCACTCTGATGGGGGCAGTTGATGTAAGGGGCACTCTGATGGGGGCAATTGATGTAAAGCACTTTGATGGGGACAGTTGATGTAAGGGGCACACTGATGGGGACAGTTGATGTAAGGGGGACTCTGATGGGGACAATTAATGTAAGGGGCACTCTGATGGGGGCAGTTGATGTAAGGGGCACTCTGATGGGGGCAATTGATGTAGGCACTCTGATGGGAACAGTTGATGTAAGGGGCACTCTGATGGGGACAGTTGATGTAAGGGGGCACACTGATGGGTGCAATTGATGTAAGGGGCACTCTGATGGGGACAATTAATGTAAGGTGGGATTCTGATGGGGACAGTTGATGTAAGGGGGTACTCTGATGGGGGTAACTGATGTAAGCGGCACTCTGATGGGGGCAGTTGATGTAAGGGTGCTCTCTGATGGGGACAGTTGATGTAAGGGGGTACTCTGATGGGGTAACTGATGTAAGGGGCACTCTGATGGGGACAGTTGATGTAAGGGTGCTCGCTGATGGGGACAGTTCATGTAAGGGGCACTCTGATGGGGACAGTTGATGTAAGGGGGCACTCTGATGGGGACAATTAATGTAAGGGGCACTCTTATGGGAACAGTTGATGTAAGGGGCACTCTGATGGGGACAGTTGATGTAAGGGGGCACACTGATGGGTGCAAGTGATGTAAGGGGCACTCTTATGAGGACAGTTGATGTAAGCGGGCACTCAGAGGGGAAGTGTTGATGTAAGGGGCACTCTGATGGGGACAATTAATGTAAGGTGGGATTCTGATGGGGACAGTTGATGTAAGGGGGTACTCTGATGGGGGTAACTGATGTAAGGGGCACTCTGATGGGGGCAGTTGATGTAAGGGTGCTCTCTGATGGGGACAGTTCATGTAAGGGGCACTCTGATGGGGGTAACTGATGTAAGGGGCACTCTGATGGGAACAGTTGATGAAAGGGGGCACACTGATAGGGACAATTAATGTAAGGGGGCACTCTGATGGGGACAGTTGATGTAAGGGGGCACACTGATGGGGGCGATTGATGTAAGGGGGCACTCTGATGGGGGCAACAGACATAAGGGGCACGCTGATGGGAACAGTTGGTGTAAGGTCAAACTCTGATGGGGGCAGTTGATATAAAGGGGCACTCGGGAGGCGACAGTTGATGTAAGTGGAAACTCTGATGTGGACAGTTGATATAAACTCTGGACTCTGATGGGAGGGGGACCCTGATTTAAAAGGGACTGTGATAGGGGCAACTGATATACAGTAAGGGGGCACATATTCTGTTTATTCATCCCAATCTACTGACAGCCCAATACATACTAGTGCTCCCTGTTCACTCCTGCATTGCCTCTGCAGTACCAGTCAGACATTATTTCCGGGTCATGACTCGTGGTACAGAATAAGGAAAAACAAGTTCCCTCCATTTGTGCCAGGCTGCCCCTGACATTGTGCCCTCTGACTTTTTCCCTGCACCCCCAGATCACATAGGGTGGATCTGGCTCTGTTCAGGATTAATATCATTACACACAGATATGCGCTCAGACACAAGCGGAAGAACATCGACAGATGATGGTGGTTTTTCAGATTCGGCGCAAAGACTTAACAACATCAGACTCCGTACCCACATAAGAGGACTCCGGTTACACGAAAACTTACCGTTCCTGCGAGTACGAATCCTAGAACTTTCCAATTTACAGCCATGCAGTATTTCAAACCCTTGACTTCTACTATTTCAAGTCCTCTTTTATGAGTTAAAATGTGCTCCTCGCAGCCACCGGTATTTAGTTAATTTAAGATAAAAGGGCAGGCTGTGTAAAATGGCAGGAGTGTACGGTGATTAACATGCCAGCCTTGAATTTTCTAAGTTTGACACATTAAACCGTCTCGTATTGGGAAGAGAGAGGGAGAGAGAGGAGGATGTACCGCCTAATGACCTTTATTTAGACTAGAGATCTAACCGTCGGTGCTTTGCGGCGCGAAGGCTCTGCAAGGAAAATTTGCATGCTAATACTTATATTACTCTTATCTATTCAAATCGGATCCTCGGAAAATTCCAACCCAATTAGTACCACTTAGAAAAAAATATAAATATTTCTTTGTGTTGAAAAGTAATGGAGTGCCTTTAGATGACATTAAAATATCTAAACCAAATTACTAAAAAAAAAAAAAGATGTCGAAGGTTTTCCAAAACTTGGTCTTAAAGCGCTATTAAACCCAGAAGCAAACGTTTATTATATTGTAGCTTACCAATTCTTAGATGTGATGGCTGCCTTTATTTTCTTTTTAAGGCTGTCTTTCTTCTATTTTCACCTGGCGATCCAGCCAGTAAGTCTGTTGTTTTCCAAAGGGACACGTTGTCCTGCAGATGTATCAGTTACAGAGATGAGACAAGCCATTTACCCTTGACAGCGGTACCTACAATAATCAGCATTTATTTAAAGAGGAACTGCAGTCTACTCACATAATTTGTAATAAAAACATCTATGCCATTGTGAAGCTTCCCTCCAACCACTTTGCATATTATTTTATATAGACTGTGACTCTGTACTTGCCAAATACATACCTCCCAACTTTTTGAGATGGGAATGAGGGACACTACCAGCAAAAGTATGCAGGTATAGGACACGCCCCTTGCCACGCCCCCTTAAAGGAGAATTGTACAAAAAAAAAACAAGATTGGTTGAACCCACAAGTTTATTTATTTATTTTTTTTTACCAATACTATTCCTTTATATTGGCTTTTGGAATTTACAAATGCAGCAATTTAGAAATCAGATGAAAGTTTTAGCGCTGGGAAACATTTTTTGATAGATAAAAAGTGCATTTTATATACAACTAAATAGATCAGACCAAAATGAGGGACAAATGAGGAGGAATGAAGGACAGAGGGACATTGGTCCAAATCAGGGACAGTCCCTCGAAATCAGGGACAGTTTGGAGCTATGCCAAATACGCTGCAGAAATCTCCCTCCACTGAGGCTGGCTGCAGCCATTTTAACTGTGGGCAGCTGAAGCTGCTGCCTGTTCACTTCCTGGATTTATGCTGTCGCCACATGGCCTATATAAGGGCAGGAGCTGCACTAGTGCATTGCTGTCTGATCTGCAGCTTTACCCGTATACCTGGTCCTGTCATCTGTGCTTGGTTCCTGTGTTTGACTCGGCTTATCCTGACCACGCTTGCTCCTGACCTCGTCTTTCCTTTTGTCATATCTCACATCTGTCTGATATCCTGTTACCACCTTCTGCCTGCACATTGACCATTCTCTGCCTGCCGTCTATGCTTGTCTCTGATCATCCGTTGCTGACCTGGCTTGTCTGACTCTGCATCCAGTTATCCGTCTGTCCTGCTCTGCACGGTGCCTGGTGACGCCGGTCCTCCATCCGCTGTGTGTCTGCATCTACTGTTCCTGCGGCCATCTGCTGCTTCAGCCACCTAGCCCAAGCTCTGGTGACGCACAACTCTGCGGCCAACGGTAGATCTTGCAGGCACTCTTACCTCACCGCGCTCTCTCGCGGCCACTGTAGCAAAAAGACCCCAGTGGCCCTTGAGCCGGGGCTGTACAAGAGGTCTCCCTTTGCACGTCAGGCTCTGCCACAAGGTTACGTGACATGTACACTGTTACTGTACTAATGACACTGGCTGGGAAGGGGGGTAACATCTTGGGGTAATCAAGGGGTTAACTGTGTGCCTAAAGAGTGTTAATGTGTGTAGTATGTGCTGCTTTTCACTACAGATCGATTTGTTTCTTTTCCCTGCTTTGCAGGGATAAAAAAAAACTGAGAGATCATTCCCTCTGTACAGGGCTCTGTGTTGATCGTCAACATAGGGATCTGGGCTGTGATTGAAAAAGGCCAAGGATAAATCCAAGAGAAAAAAACAAGCTTACTTACCGACCAGCTCGCAGACAACCAATTAAACCTGTCTAACAGAATGCGTTAAAAGCAGGGGTTTAGTCTGCACACATTTGCAAATGCATGCGTAAGCCACAGAGCCTCGCCACGGCACCCTGGTATCTGTGGTCCCTAACACTAACTTATAAGTGTCCCCACAGTGGCTCCACAGTGATTTATCCTTGGCCTTGTTTATATCTCATGTAGCCTTCCAATGCTGCTTACTGCGATGACCAGTTATAGATGAAGGCAGTGGCGTCTTTTTTGTATCACTGCTGTGATTGGACATAGCAGATCAGCAGGTCCTGGTCTTGAATCATTGGCCGGGATCTGCTGACAAACTCCTGCTGTGTACAATCAGGCAGAGGCAGGGGCACGGGCTCCAATGAACCAGAAAACCCATCCGAAGTACAGGTACATTACTGTACAAAAACATTCTGTTTTGGCCAACGTGGGGTTGGCGGAGAAGCAGACTTTCTATTATTCATTGAAGGTCTGCTTTAAGCCATTTCCCGGGTGTCCATGGGATGGTCTAGACTAGTAGAGTTCTCTTGCAAGCTGCAGATCAATAGTGAAATTACTAATTATATTCCTGTAAACAATTTAAAATTGCTACACACTATGTCATTTTTGGCTAGCCATGGAAAAGGCTAGTACCTCACTAGTCATAATTTTGTTGTGGTGGGGGGGCTGACAGATCCCCATGTCCCTCTCATGGAATGCATTATGGAAATTCTGCTTCCAATCATTTCCATCAGAAAAGGAAACCAAGCTTTCATTACCTGGAAAGGGAGATCAAATGTTGCACAATATTCCTGTCTTTTGATGGGCCTCCTCACGTCTGCCTACTAGGAGTCATCTCAACCTTCCTGACCCCTTAGGGCGGTGGTTCTCAACCTCAGTCCTCAGTCCTCAAGTACCCCCGACAGGCCATGTTTTGGGAATTTCTCTTAGATAAAATAGCTATCCAAAATACCAAGCCATTAACTCTGATTTGACCTGCAAACATGGCCTGTTGGGGGTACTTGAGGACTGAGGTTGAGAACCACTGCCTTAGCGCATCCCCTAACTACATCTGACGCTCCAGCCAATCCCTACCCAAATGTTCTTTTTCTGTCCTGTACATTATATTGCAGCAAGACACCATAACTGAGCTCACTAAGGTTGTCTACTCAGTGGAAGGTTCCTGGTGTTAGCAGTAAATCTGGAGGTGGACATCCCTAGGTGCAGGGACTTTCTTGCTATGGCTAGGCCGTTTTCACGGTGCTTTGGCTCAGCTGCTTTCTCCACCCCATTTCCTTCCACTGATTTTGTGTACCTACCTCTTATGCAAACTTTCCAATGTGCTCACGATGGTAGGCATAGCTCCCAACTGTGCCTGATTTTGAGAGACTGTCGCTGATTTGGAACAAAGTCCATCTGTTCCTGTTTCCTCCTCATTTGTCACTCATTTTGGTCTGATCTATATAGTTGTATATAAAATGCACTTTTTAGCTTTCAAAAAGTGTTTCTCAGTGCTAAACCTTTTATCCAATTTCTAATTTGTTGCATTTGTAAATTTCACAAGCCAGTATAAAGGAATAGTAGTGGTAAAAAAAAAAACTAAAACTCATCTGGGTTTACCTAATCTTGTTTTTTTTTGTATAATTCTTCTATAAAGGGGCGTTGCAGAGGGGTGTGTCCCTGGGATCTGATGGAATTCAGTCTTACAGCCTGGTGGAGATACTGAATCTGTCTCCACGGGATTGGAACAGCTGCATCTTTCGGCAGATTTAATCGCAGAGGCGGTGGTGGAGTAAGTCAGATGGTGCATTCTGCTGAAACAGTGGTCGGCAGATACTGCATTATAACAGAGTTTTAGGGCCGTTCCCTTTTCAGGCAAAACGTTATTCATTAGAACTCTTGAAGAAGCAATCTAGCATGTTTCTGGAGGGAAGTCTGGATTAATTCTGCAGTAAAGGTGCAAACAGCCATTTCAGACAGGTAAAGGGTTAAGAGTTTGTTTCAAGGGTGTAAAATCATATCTACCTGGCTGAAAATACTCTGGAAATCACTGGCATGAAAGCCAGTCCACTTTCTGAAAAAACAATATTTTTCAGTGTCTACAATCTTTTTCAAGAGAATTATTGCATTCTCAAGTGTCCTTCCAAAGAGTTTTTGAGTTGTACTCTTCTACTTTTCTCATCAAGAAAAGCTACTTTTTTTTTTTAGATCTGATAAAGATCTACAGTTTCTTAATACATTCCCCTATTTTGGTTGGAATCTCTTTAACAATCATATTTCTGGTGGGGAAAGGCCACTGGGTGGCTTCAATAGTTCTAGCAGATGGCTATCTCCATGTTCCTATGTTCATCAGTCATCAGAGATTCATGATATTTGCAGTACATCATTATCATTGCCAGCTTTGCTGCTTGCCTTTTTGGTTTGTGTACAGCTCCTCTGACCTTTTTGAAAATTCTCTTATCTGTTATAGCTCTTCTAACAACTCAGGTGCTGTTCTGGGTTGTTGCATCAGTAGGATCAGGTTCTTCTGGCAGTAGGCTATTTTAGCTGGTTAGTGAATCAGCAGAAGAGCAACTTAATTCTGACCCAGGTGTAATTCTAGGAATTTGTTTCAACATTATTGAGGACAAAGTCCTTCTTCCCCAGAAAAAGGTATAAGAGATCCAGAGAAAATCAGCAGCAAATCAAACTACCTTTCATGTCTACCAGGAACTACATAAGGCTTCTCAACCTTTGTTCATCCACGACTCCAGTGGTACCTTTGGACAGGTGGCAAAGGGTCTTTGAATTCCGTTTACTAGATCAGTGGAATTGCTCCTTACTGATGCATCAAGTTCTTCTAGCTCTATGAATTCATCATCTCTCTGATAAAGTTGAGAGTAACTACCAGCCTGACTCAATGCAGGTCAGTGGGTCATGGCACCTGGATCACCCTTACCACAGATGCCAGTGGCAGATGCTGGAGAGCTCAACAAGACCACTGTAGCATATGTGGCAAAACCAGGAGGCACAAGGAGCCTAGCTGTTTTGCAGATAGCAGCAGAATTCTCCCAGGACAGAATCTCAGGCTCTTGATGACTTGCTGTCTTCTAAGATTTCTCAACATCATAGCGATTAGGTTGGGTCGCAGATTCACTGACCACAACTAATGGGCCTTAAATCATTGATATTTACTATGATCCTCAAAATATGGGGTGTTTCAAATGTGGACTGGCATCAGCTTTCAACCACAGACTTCCCATTTACCTCTTTCAGCTATTCGATATGGCCTATCCTTAGTATTCTTCTGGTGTACATCTTTCCTCCAATCTGCCTGACTCTGTGGATCCTCTCAAGAACCAACAAGAGGGGATTCAGTTACAGTTATGCCGCGTACACACGAGTGGACTTTACGGCAGACTTTGCCCGGCGGACGGGATTTCGTCGGACAATTCGATCGTGTGTGGGTTCCAATGGACTTTGTTTTCTCAAAAGTTGAACGGACTTAGATTTGAAACATGTTTCAAATCTATCCGACGGACTCGAGTCTGGTCGAAAAGTCCGCTCGTCTGTATGCTAGTTCGACGGACAAAAAACCAACGCTAGGGCAGCTATTGGCTACTGGCTATGAACTTCCTTATTTTATTCCGGTCGTACGTCATTACGTACGAATTCGACGGACTTTGGTTGATTGTGTGTAGGCAAGTCCGTTCATTCAGAAAGTCCGTTGTAAAGTACGTCGAAAAGTCCGCCGGGCAAAGTCTGCCGTAAAGTCCGACCGTGTGTACGCGGCATAATTCTTCCATTTTGGTGCAGGAGGCCTTTGTTTTCCCCCTTGTGGCGTATGAAGTTGGCTCCTCCGATTCAGTGCCAGTGTCATTGGATCTGCTGAAACATGGGTATTTTCTACATCTGAACATCAGACGTCTGAAGCCAGGACTTTGAGCAATGCCACCAGAGAAACTGCAAGTGTTAGACACAGTATTGAAGGCCACAGAACCCTCAACGAGTTTGTTCTGTGGGGGCATTCGGAGGAAGTTTGCAGTCTTTGCTACTCAGAACTAGGTGGGTTTGCTCTCACCCCCCAGTGGGCAAAGTCTTATGCCACGTACAGACGATCGGATTTTCCGACAACAAAAAAATGTGGATTTTTTTTCCAATGGTTGTTGGCTCAAACTTGTCTTGCATACACACGGTCGCACAAATGTTGTCGGAAATTTCTATCGCCAAGAACGTGGTGAGATACAACACGTACGACGAGCCAAGTAAAATGAAGTTCAATAGCCAGTGCAGCTCTTCTGCTTGATTCTGAGCATGCGTGGAATTTTGTGCGTCGGAATTTTCTCTACACGCTCGGAATTTACGACAATCGTGTGTACGCGGCATTGGTCTTTTTTCAGCAGAGAGGCAAGGATGTGGAATTCCCTTCCACAGGTGGTGGTCTCAGCGGGGGGCATTGATAGTTTCAAGAAACTATTAGATAAGCACCTGAAGGACCGCAACATACAGGGATATACAATGTAATACTGACATATAATCACACACATAGGTTGGGCTTGATGGACTTGTGTCTTTTTTCAACCTCACCTACTATGTAACTATGTAACTACTAAGCAGCTCCTACAGAATGGTATTGCGGCTTGCAGTCCAACCAGAAGTGACGGTTCTGCTTGCCGGAGAACATGTCAGTGGTCAGAGGTGGAAGGGAAGTTGTCGCTACTAAGGGACCATCCACTTTATTACCAGGGACCACCCTGAGTAACCAAAGCAAGTACCAGAGCAGTATTCTCGGAATGGTGAGGAATTGGGAAACTTCGGCAGGTGTCAAGCCAGGGACCCAGCTAGCTGAGGTGACGCCTTCAGAGCAGTCTTGTGTGCCAAGCCAAGGACCGAGTAGGCCAGTGGGGTGACGCTTGAGGAGTATCTGTGAGTGCCAAGCTAGGGACCCAGCAGAGATGCGGGGGTGACGCTTGAGGAAGATACTCAGTGAGAGGATTGGAAAATCTCAGGAGATCCAGTGGCAGTGGATCAGCGGGTCTAGGTGATAGACTGGGAGCTCAAGTAAGTGAAGATCAAAAAGGGAGATTGTGGAGGAAGTGAAAGAGGAGACAGCGTGTCTAAACATGCAGATGTGGTTGCCTTTCCATGCATGGCTGTCTACCTATAGAAGTCTCGGAGTCTGCTAATTATTATTGCAACTAATAAAGGGTGTCCTGGCCCTAACCCTCTCTCCCACAGTTCTGTTTAAGAGAAAATAAATCTCTTTGCATTCAAGAAGTGTCTGGCGCCCATTAATCTACCTTACATTGCACCCACCATGCCTCGTAACCCACTCTACACAGAAGGATGTCAGCTGCCCCTAACTCTGGAGGTCACCATTAGGCCCGGAGAGGGCCGGGACATGGCTACACATATAATATTATATATATTATAAATAAGGAAAAAAAGATTAGAGTGTGTTATTTTTATTCAAGAAAATTTCACCTAAGCAGCTCAAAATTTTACATAGATAAATTTGCCAAAGTCACTCTGCTCAGGTGTACTAAAATACAATTTTTCAAAGATGTCCGCTGTTCCTAAGGAGGCCACTGGTGACCATCTCCTAAACAAACCAAAATTGCTTCCAAAATCCGTTGCTATCTCTAATTTCCAGGAACAGTTGTTTGCATAAAGGCAGCATTCATACCAAACAATGAAATTTCCACTGATGAAACATGAACTATGCATACTTCCATTTCCAGCTATACACCCCTTCCATCCAGATATGACGGGGGGGGGGGGACATTTGTATGCATTGCTTCCGCACCGATTTTTCATAAAAGACCAAATAAAAATTGCACTAGTTATGAAAGGGCTTATTCATCTGACAAATGCTGTTAGTCGTTTGGAGAATGGCAAGACATGAATCCGTTATATCGAGGAATACTTGTTACAATCAATATTGTGATATATGAAGAAGGTTTTTTTTTTTCTTCTCCAGTCCTTCTGATATTTTTTTCTCTTTGCTAGCTTCTAAACTTTTTATGCCACCAGAGTATTCCTCTTGCTTTTGTAGCAAGTGCTATACTCGCCGTGCCATCCCAGCGTGTGGTAGAACATTTCCATCAGACAAAGTGGCTTCAGCTCTCCCTACCCGCGCAGCGAGGAACATGATACAAGGTAACAGTGGGGGACTTTGGTAGTGTCTCAGAAAAAGGACTCTTTGGTGGATTCTTGCAGATGAAAAACAATGAAAAGACACGTCAAACAGAAAAGGATAGATAGATATGCCACATGAAATCTCAGGCTTCAGTTTAGTTGACTGTTTCACAGAGATCGATGTGTTAAGAGAGGAAGGAAACAAACCAGGAACATTGTGTAGCTTCATGTCTTCTCAGCGTAGATGAAGTATTGAGATCTTGCATTATGAGAGCTCATGTGAATCAACATTTTAGGGTTTTTTTTGCATACATGCTCCAACATAATTTAGCAAGCTATAGTTTGAATGTGGAGAGAGTTTTAGGACATTTTTAGAAAAATATCGGTCTGTGTGTTCAGGGCCCTAGGCCAACTGTCTTGCCCTAGCCCCCTTCATGATGGTCAACTGGCCAGCTTCAGTATAACACTCACAAGTTCAGATGTCATAGCCAAGTATGGCACACCAAGGCTGGGAACAAGGATGCTGAAAAAATGGATGCAGAACATACGATTAGAAGAGAAGTGGATGTTCTGGGTTTACGCATGTGGGTGACTCTTAAGTAGAATTGATACTGAATTTTGGATGATGTTAAATTCAGACCAATTTAGTGGAACCCGGATGGCACATTCAAGTCTAAATTTGAATATGCCATCTGAATTTAAATGAATTTGAAATACTATTTTTGGTTGCTTGGTTTCACCAAAGGCTTTTGGGAAGATGGGACCAATGGCTGCTAAATTAGTAGAATTGCTCTTTACTGAGCAAGTTCTCCTGGCTCTATTAATTCTTCTCTCTCTCTCTGATAAGGGTGGACAGTGACTTCCAGTCTGACTCAAGGCAGGTTGTTGGGTCATGGCCTTTGGACCACCCTTACTACAGATGCCAGTGGCAGAGGATGGGGAGCTCAACAAGACCACAGTGGCAAATGTGGCAAAACAAGAAGGTACAAGGAGCCTAGCTGTTTTGTAGATGGCAGCCAAATTCTTCCAGTGGGCAGAACAGAACCTCGGGGTCCTGATGACTTGCTATCTTCCAAGATTTGAAAACATCACAGTGGTTAGGTTGGGTCGCAGATTCAGTGACCACAATAAATGGGCCTTAAATCACTATTTACCATGATCTTCTGGATATGGGGTTTCAAAGTGGACTTAAAGCGGAACTTCAATCATTTTTTAATCTTTCCATCTATTAAATCTGCCGTCCTTGTTGTTTTAACTTTGAATAGTAAAACATTTTTTTTCTGCCAGTAAATACCTTATACAGCCTACTTCCTGTTTCTTGTCTGGAAAAAATCCTAGGCTTATGACATCATGCACAGCCTTCTCTCTCACTCTCGTGAGAGTTTGCCAGGAAGGGAGGGGGGGATGAGTCATAAGAGGGCCAATGAGAGCTGCAGAGCTGGAGGCGTGCCTCTGTGTGTCTGTGTAAATCCAGGAAGTGAATAGGCAGCAGCTTCAGCTGCCCACAGTTAAAATGATTGCAGCCAGACTCAGTGGACGGAGATTTCTGCAGCATATTTGGCAAGTACAGAATCGCAGTATATATAAAATAATATGCAAAGTGGCTGGAGGGAAGCTTCAGAATGGCAAAGATGTTTTTATTACAAATTATGTGAGCAGACTGCAGTTCCTAGTTAATAGCATCAGCTTCCAACCACAGACTTACCATTTACCTCTTCCGACAATTCGAAATGAGGTTTATGGCCCATCCTTGGTATTTTTCTGGTGTACATCTTTCCTCCAAGAACCAACAAGAGGGGTTTGAGTTACAGTTATTCTTCCATTTTGTGCAGAAGGCCTTTGTTCAAAGGCCTTTACTGCATTGTATCTGCTTCTTCTATTGCTTGGGCACCCTTAGCTTGATTGCCAATGCCAGAAGGTCTCACCCATCTATCTTAGTATCCCTGGTGGACTTGTTAAAGGAAGTGGCTGGGATGTTTTTTGGCCCCATTTTCCTGCCAGATAGGGCTACCAGGAATTTCCCAAGCCATGAACAATATGATCAATATTATGAACAATATTCTTCATTTTCTGCTGTGTAATTCCCACTTTTTGGAGTCCTGTTTGGATTTCCAATTTGACTTCAATAAGACTTCCAGGTCATAAATTCTGAATTTTGGAGGTTGACTAGTTTTTGAAAAAGTTCAGCTGAGACACAACTGATCAAACTTTTCAGATGTTTGCTCATCTATACTCAGTTGTTTACTACCATCATTAAAAAGTGATGGATTTAGCGGAAACAGTAGGGAACCCAGACTGTTTTGCCAAGCAAGGCAGCAACCACTAACCTTTCATAATTTAGGGAAATGTGCTAATGGCACCTAGTGATGTCATGCCCATGAATTCGATTTAACAGTATATGACACTGGTGCTTACTTAAGGTGGACTCCTGCAGTGGGGAGATTGTAAGGAAGCAAGGATGGGTGAGTATATCTGACTGTGACGGATGGTGAGGGCTGGTCAGGAGGTATACCCCCCGCTCGTGCCCTCCTCCTTGACTTTTCCATCAAGATCAATAATACAACTATCAGTTGCTCCCCTCACGTCAGAGTACTAGGCATGATCCTAGACTCTGACCTGTCCTTTCGGCCCCAAATCCAATCGCTATCAAAACCTTGTAGACTTCACCTCCGTATCATCTCTAAAATGTGCCCCTTTTTAAATAATGAAACCACCACTCCCTTGTTATCTCTCGCCTTGACTATTGCAACTCCCTTCTCATAGGCCTACCTCTCCATAGGCTATCCCCTCTGCTGACAGACTCATCTATCTTGCCAACCGCTCAGTGTCTGCCAACCCTCTCAGCCAATCCCTCCACTGGCTTCCAATTGCCCTGCAAATTAAATTCAGAATATTAGCAACAACATGCAAAGCCATTCATACCTCTGCTCCCAGCTACATCGCCAATCTTGTCTCCAAATATCACCCAAACCGCCGCTCCGTTCTTCCCGAGACCTCCTGCTCTCTTGTCCCCTTCTCCCATGCTCCTCTCCAGGACTTCTCCAGAGCCTCTCCTATCCTCTGGAACTCTCTACTTCAATCTGTCCGGCTATCTCCTACTCTGGCCACCTTTAGGCGATCCCTGAAAACTCATCTCTTTAGGAAAGTCTATCAGACCTCCACCTAACAACTGAACTTTTAACTCTTCCATCAGATCATCCCCCACTATTAGCTTTTGTACCACTTGCCCCACCCTATTAGATTGTAAGCTCTTATGAGCAGGGCCATCTTAACACTCTTGTATTTTATTGTATTGTGACTGTACTGTCTCCCTTTAGATTGTAAAGTGCTGTGTAAACTGGTGGCGCTATATCAATCCTTAATAATTATAATAATGATAATAATAGATTGGATGGCTGGGAGTGTCTTGCGCCATAAATGAAAGGCTGGGGGATGTATTGCATCAAGATTGCATGGCTGGGGGTGTCTTGCATCAAGATTGAATGGCTGGGAGGTGTCTTGCACCAAGATTGGAGGACTGGGGGTGTCTTGCACCAATAATGGGAGGCTGGGGGGTGTCTTGCACCAAAATGGGATAGCTGGGGGTTTTCTTGCACTAAGATTGGGTGACTGGGGGTGTCTTGCATCAAGATTGGATGGCTGGGAGGTGTCTTGCACCAAGACTGGAGGACCGGGGGTGTCTTGCATCAGGATTGGATGTTTTGGAGGTGTCTTGCACCAAGATGGGAGGACTGGGTGTGTCTTGCACCAAAAATGGATGGCTGGGGGTGTCTTGCAACAAGATTGGATGGCTGTGAGGTGTCTTGTACCAACATTGGAGGACTGGGGGTGTCTTGCACCAAGATGGGATAGCTGGGAGGTGTCTTGCACCAAGACTGGAGGACTGGGTGTGTCTTGCACCAAAAATGGATGGCTGGGGGTGTCTTGCAACAAGATTGGATGGCTGTGAGGTGTCTTGTACCAACATTGGAGGACTGGGGGTGTCTTGCACCAATAATGGGAGGCTGGGGGTGTCTTGCACCAAGACTGGGATGCTGGGGGGGGTGTCTCTTGCACCAAGGTGGAATGGCTGGGGGTGTCTTGCACCAAAATTGGATGGCAGATGGATGTATTGCACCAAGACTGGATGACTGGGGGTGTCTTGCACCAAGATTGGATGACAGAGGGTGTCTTGCATCAAGATTGGATGGCTGGGAGGTGTCTTGCACCAAGATTGCAGGACAGGGGGTGTCTTGAATCAAGATTGGATGGCTGTGAGGTGTCTTGCACCAACATTGGAGGACTGGGGGTGTCTTGCACCAATAATGGGATGCTGGGGGTGTCTTGCACCAAGATGGGATAGCTGGGAGGTGTCTTGCACCAAGATTGGAGGACTGGAGGAGACTTGCACCAAGACTGGGATGCTGGGGGGGGGGGGGGAGTGTCTCTTGCACCAAGGTGGGATGACTGGGGGTGTCTTGCACCAAAATTGGATGGCAGATGGATGTATTGCACCAAGACTGGATGGCTGGGGGTGCCTTGCACCGAAATTAGATGGCTTGGGGTGTTTTGCACCAAGATTGGATGGCTGGGTGTTGTCTCGCACCAAAATTGGATGGCTGGGGGTTGTCTTGCACTAAAATTAACTGACTGGGGTTGTCTTGCATCAAGATTGGATGGCTTGGGGATGCTTTGCCCCAAAAATGGGAGGCAGGGGGTGTCTTGCACCAGGATTGGATGGCTGGGGGTTGCTAAAGAGGATGAAAGGTACTTATTGACATATCATGTTTTAATACAGTAATAATAATAATGATAATGAAAATTTTAAATAATAATAATATTAATGATAATAATACTTATTATAATATTATTATTATTTAAAATAATAATAATAACAATAATAATAATAATAATAATAAACAAATAAAATAATAATATATATTAAACATTACATATACTCTGTTTTAGTTAAGGATTCACGGAACGCACGCTAGAATTTCCCTTTTAATATGTTCGTTATAAAATGTAAGTGCATTGCCAAAAACAAGAAAATATTTTTTTTTCAAATACGGAAATGTTAAAATGTTGCGCCTTCTGAGCAATGGTATATTTTTTATTTCTATTTCTACAGTTTATGCATGATATTAAAAGAAGAAAATGTTTTGGCTACATCATGGTAAATTTGTGCGGCCGAGTCAACCGGTAAGTTCGATAGGCAGCAGAGGAGTCTCAAGCTTGTTTTCCAAGCCGTTTGTTGACAACAACAGGAAGAGAAGATCACAGAAGCCGCCAATAAATGTGGGCATCATATATTTTTTAATTGTATAGGAGTACACTACACTAATTAAAACTAGTATTTCTTGCAATGCCAAAGGCAAAATTAATTATTAATTTTTATTAATATTCAGAAGTATCACAAGGAATATATTAAGAGATTTTGTTTGTGTGGATCTTTCATGGATATCTAGATCTTTGGGAAAAAAACCTCGATAGTTAAAGGGACGCCGAGATGTAAATAGTGAGGAAAAAAAAAAAATCTATATGTATTTTTTTGTATTAAAGCTAAACTCCAGACTTATCTTCAGCTATGCACAGTTGTCTCTTCTGTATTGAGAATGCTTGGTTTCAATTTCACCGCACACTGTGATCTAATCACAGTGTGCTTTAAGAAGCCGAAGCCTGCCTCATTTCCTGGCTGGAGGAGGGCATCCAGCATCATCTAGCACTTACCTCCCCAGCCTGACTGTCCCTGGCCCGCCCCTTTTCATTCAATGGATTTTAACTCTTTCAATCATGGAGGCTCAGCGTCACATGTGAGCATTACCCGCGGAGGTCTGCTTCCAAAAGCAGGGACACCCACTCCTCTAGACCGACACCCACCTATGAAGGCGTTTAAATATTTGCATTTGAAATTTTTAAACTGTGTACAGCACCCTGCTGTCTTCTCCCCCCCTCATTAGCACAGAGACCCAGTAATTACATCAACTGGTCCACAATAAGGTATGTAGAAAATAATAGAAAAGTTGTATTTAAAATTCTTTATTAGCACTTTAGTAGGGGTGGGGGGTGATGGTGGTTGATTGGTATTGATAGTCATTTTTGGACCGTCCATCCCTGCACCATGATTGGATGGCTGGGGGTGTCTTGCACAACATTGGATACCTGGGGGTTGTTTTGCACCAAGATTGAATGGCTGGTAGGAGTCTTGCACCAAGAATGGGAGGCTTGGGGGTATCTTAAACCAAGGTGGGATGGGTGGGGGGTGTCTTGCACCAAAATTGGATGGCTGGCGGTGTCTTGCACCAAGATTGGATGGCTGGGGAATATCTTGTACCAAAACTGGATGGCAGGGGGGTGTAATGCACCAAGATTGGATGGCGGATGGCTGGGGTTGTTTGGCACCAAGACTGGAAGGCTAGGGGTTGTCTTGCACCAAGATTGGATGGCTGGGGGATGCCTTGCACCAAGATTGGATGGCTGGGAGGTGTCTTGCATCAAGAATGGGAGGCTTGGGGGTATCTTAAACCAAGGTGGGATGGCTGGGGGGGGGGGGTGTCGCACTAAAATTGGATGACTGGGGGGGCATCAAGTTTGGATGGCTGGGGGTGTCTTGCACCAAGATTAGATGGCTGGGGAATGTCTTGTACCAAAACTGGATGGCAGGGGGGTGTATTGCACCAAGATCGGATGGCAAATGGCTGGGGTTGTCTTGCACCAAGATTGGAAGGCTAGGGGTTGTTTTGCACCAAGATTGGATGACTGGGGGGGTGCATTGCACTATGATTGGTTGGCTGGGGTTGTCTTGCACTATGATTGGTTGGCTTAGGGTTGCTAAAGAGGATGCACGGTACTCATTGGCATATCATGTTTTCCCCGAGGGTGACAGATCAGTAGACATTTAATGTATTTCATATTGATAGGAAGAATTCAGCTATTGACTACGTTACAAAATTATTCTATTCTTTTTGAAAGGAAAAGTTTTCACTGTATTAGAATTCTGGTGCCAACCTGGAGCCACACAGATGAATGGATAGAGGGATGGGTAGGTGGGTGGATGGATAGATACACTATATTGTCAAAAGTATTGGGACGCCTGCCTTTACACGCACATGAACTTTACTGACATCCCAGTCTTAGTCCGTAGGGTTCAATATTGAGTTGGCCCACCCTTTGCAACTATAACAGCTTCAACTCTTCTGGGAAGGCCGTCCACAAGGTTTAGGAGTGTGTCTATGGGAATGTTTGACCATTCTTCCAGAAGAGCATTTGTGAGGTCAGGCACTGATTTTGCACGAGAAGGCCTGGCTCACAGTCTCCACTCTAATTAATCCCAAAGGTGTTTTATCGGGTTGAGGTCAGGACAGTCAAGATCCTCCACCCCAAACTCGCTAATCCACACTATATTGCTAAAAGTATTGGGCCACCCCTCTAAATCATTTGGTGGAGGAGGGATTATGGTGGGGGGTTGTTTTTCAGGAGTTGGACTTGGCCCCTTTAATTCCAGTGAAGGGAACTCTTAAGGCGTCAGCATACCAAGACATTTTGGACAATTTCATGCCCCCAACTTGTGGGAACAGTTTGGGGATGGCCCCTTCCTGTTCCAACATGAGCGCGCACCAGTGCACAAAGCAAGATCCATAAAGACATGGCGAGTTTGGGGTGGAGGAACTTGACTGGCCTAAACAGAGTCCTGATCTCAACTCGATAGAACACCTTTCAGGATGAATTCGAGCGGAGTCACAATGAAATTGCTTCATAAAACTACTCACGTTTAAAAAGAATATAATAATCAACAATCAAACAGTAATATTGCAGCCGCCCTCCATCTCAGCCGAAGCCTCCCGCTGCACTGCCAGCCAGGATAGATAGATTAGACTAGATTAGATAGATAGATAGAATAGATAGATAGATAGATAGATAGATAGATAGATAGATAGATAGATAGATAGATAGATAGATAGATAGATAGATAGATAGATAGATAGATAGATAGATAGATAGATTTTGCCATACCAGTACGCAAAGAGAACCTGTCTATAGTTTTTTCCAATATAAACCAGTAGTCTTGCCTGTCTGCAAATGCAGAAATATAAGTGTAATCTATACATCTGCCATTACCATAAACTAAAGAAGAATGTTCTAGCTAATTATATCTATACATACATATTGTATATACACATAAATGATGGATTTAATAAGCCAAGACAAACCCAGTGGAATCCAAGCAAAAAGGATTATCCCTCCCCCCACCCTCCTTATGATCTGTAACCATCTCATCCTTCCCGTGTGTTTCAGGGGATATTTTACCACTTTGAAATGGAACACTTCCTCGTCAGCAGCGATATCAAAGGCTGTGAACGTGTTACACGGTTTGCGCTCTTTTTTTTTTTTTTTTTGCAGACACGCCGGCGTAGAGAAACACAAAATACCCACAAATCGAGGACTAACAAAACCGATTCTCTGAGGATTAAGGAAGCATCTAGCCAGAGCAAACCTAAACTAAATGGGTCCCTTGACACCAATTTTCCCTTTCTTTGGTGCGGCCAATCCACTCTGTTTTATTGATCGACTACACTACAAACGACTCCCAACCAGCTCTCCGGAGTCATAATATATGAGCCCCCCTTCAGCCGCTTTCCACGCAGGCCTTCTAAATGGTGCCTCGTTTTGCACATTAAAATATTATTTTAATCTATATGTTTTCAGCCCAGTAATAAGTAGATTATTTATGCTAGTGAGCTCCTCGTGTAATCAAGATAAAGGTTTTTGAGAATCTTTCTGATTAGCATAACTGCAGCATGCCGTAGGATGGGGATTCATGCGCATCCATAAACGATGGCGTGAGAGCCTAATGTTAAGATATTTCTCTGCATTAGTGGGGCCATCGCGACTTGATTTGCATGTTGTTCCATTTTTATCAGTTTTTTTTTTTTTTTCCCCTCTCTAGAAACAGACATCTGTAAGCGTCTTTAATTTCTGCTTAATTGCATCCTTTTTCCAATCTTTCACAGAAACGGCTACAGCAAACTGTTTGCTGTCCTTCTGTTTTAATAAACATCATGTCTGAAAACTAACAGATCTGGTTGGCGGAATAATGCAGGCGAGGAAATCCTTAAAGAGCGTCTGTGCCAGCAAAACTCCTGAATTTACCATCCTTCGCTTTCTGAGAAAATAAGGTGCGGCTCAGGATGGGATGGTTGGCTTTTGGGTGGCCGAACCAGGATTGTTACAGGTGATTCTTCTGGTTTTGGACATCAGTTGCAATCTTTTGCACCCAGGATTCCATAAAAAAATTGTTCTGGGAGATATAGGTGCAGCACTCCCTTAATTTTGGGTGGGCTACTAGGAAAATTTAGCATTACTCCCTTGTAATCAGAGGGGCGGGGAATTGATTGGTTAGGGCTGCTCAGTGTTTCACAGGCTTCTGCTCTGTTACTTCCCCCTGTCTTCTAGAGCAGTGGTTCTCAACCTTACTAGTGCCGTGACCCCTTGATGTGATTCTTCTGGTTTTGGATATCAGTTGCAATCTTTTGCACCCAGGATTCCATAAAAAATGGTTCTGGGAGGGAGATATAGGTGCAGCACTCTCCTAATTTAGGGTGGGCTACTAGGAAAATTTAGCATTACTCCCTTGTAATCAGGGGGGTGGGGAATTGATTGGTTAGGGCTGCTCAGTGTTTCACAGGCTTCTGCTCTGTTACTTCCCCCTGTCTTCTAGAGCAGTGGTTCTCAACCTATCTAGTGCCGTGACCCCTTGATAAAATTTCCCAAGCTGTGGGGACCCCTAACAGTAAAATTTTTGTAGCATGGGTTGTCAGCACCCAAGGCAAGACAAGTAGTTTGTGCCCCTAACCCACGGACATTTAGCTCTTCCTGAGTCCCTTCCAGTCATACAATATTAAAATCCCTTATGGTACATTTTAGGATATACCACTCTTTCTCTTTGTTCTCCTTTCTTTCCCTTTCATCTCTCTCTCTATCCTCCAGCCCCTCCCACTTCACATTCCTTTCCAGTCAGCTGACTTCTAGTCTCTGCCCCAAGCCATGCCATGAACTGAATGGGCGGCTGAGACGAGGCTGAGTGGGCGGCCACAGGCTCCAGGGACAGCCCCGCTGGGTGGCTGCGAAAAGGCTGGGAGAGCGGTGCTGACTTCAGGAACAGCCCAGGATTGGGTGACCCCTGGCAAATCGCCATTCGACCCCCCCGAGGGGGTCCCGACCCCCAGGTTGAGAACCACTGTTCTAGAGGATTTTAGAAATATAGTGGGAGGAAGGACAGAGTGGGCAGCCTTAATATTTATGGGGCTCTAGCCAATCCCTGGGGAGGTGTTCCCAGAAGGTGGAGCGAGAGCCCTTAAATCAGGGGTAGGCAACCTAGGGCCCTCCAGTTGTTGCAGAAGTCCCATCATGCCTCTGAGAGTAATGCCGCATACACACGTTTGGAATTTCCGACAACAAATGTTCGATGGGAGCTTGTTGTCAGAAATTCCAACCGTGTGTAGGCTCCATTGGACATTTACCGTCGGATTTTCTGACAAACAAAATTTGAGATCTGGATCTCAAATTTTCCGACAACAAAATCCGTTGTCCGGAAATTCCGATCGCGTGTACACAATTCCAACGCACAAAATTCCACACATGCGCGGAATAAAGCAGAAAAGCCGCACTGGCTATTGAACTTCATTTTTCTCGGCTCGTCGTACGTGTTGTGCGCCGCCGCGTTCTTGACGTTCGGAATTTCCGACAACATTTGTGTGAACGTGTGTATGCAAGACAAGTTTGAGCCAACATCCGTCGGAAAAAAAAAACATGGATTTTGTTGTCCGATCGTGTGTACGCGGCATAATTGTAACTGCCAGCCTTGCAATGCCTCATGGGAAATGTAGTTCCACAACAGCTGGAGGGCCCCAGGTTGCCTACCCCTGCCATAAATAGACTGAGGCCTAGGGAGCAGATTGCAATGTTCCTGGATCCAGTCCTGCAGGAGGAGACCCCTGTACAGGGGGTCTGCCCCTGGTGCAGGATTCATAAGAGAGCTTTAAGGAAGACACGGAGGTCCCAGCTAGGCTGTGCCTGCAAATTCTTTTAACTTTCATCCTTCCCTTTCTGAAAAAATAAGGTATGGCTCAGGATGGTCCATCTTTGGGTGACCGTATTAGGATGATTGTTACAGGTGACTCTTCTAGTTCTGGACATTGGTTGCAGTCTTTGAGCTGTTTGCACCCAGGAGGTGAAAAAAATGGTTCTGGGAGAGACACCGTCCTAATTTAGAGTAGGCTGCTAGGAAAAGTTAGGTTTATTACTCTGTAATCAGATAAGTGGGGAATAGATTTGTTAGGGCTTCTCGGTGTTTCACAGGTTGCTGCTCTGTCACTCCCCCTGTCTTCTAGAGGATTCTAAAAACACAGTGGGAGGAAGGACAGAGTTAGCAGCCTGAATATTTATGGGACTCTAGCCAATCCCCGGGGAGATGGGCCCAGAGGGTGAAAAAAGAGCCCATAAATAGTCTGAGGCCTATGTAGCAGGGTGCAGTCTTCCTGGGTCCAGTCCTGCAGGAAACCCTTGTACAGGGGCTCTGCCCCCTGTGCAGGATTCTTAAGAGAGCTTTGAGAAAGACAACAAGGTCCCAGCTAGGCTTAGGTGGGGGGACTATTCGCAGAACTGTGTCCAGGGATCATGTTGGGTCAGGAGGAACCTCACTGGAGAAAACCAGGAGGAAGTTGGTAGGGAAGAGGTCCAACTGTCCTATGGTGGTGCGAGTCTACATCTCCCTCACTGGGGAGAGACTGGTGGATATCAGCAGAAGGCAACCGATGGCCCTGTGGCTAAGTGAGTAGATTATACCCTCTGCTGAAGAAAAGTGACATTGTGCAGCTTTTAACTCCTGAGGGAGTCACAAGCAGCATTAGGAATCCTGGGGTATTTAGTTTGCATAAGTGGAACCAGCAGTTTGTGAAGTACTATCAGAAGTTGAAGAGTCCTTTAATTGTTCAGTTGCTGTTTATCGGGGTATCCCATGCTCCCTAACCCTATCCAAGTTCATTGTTTCCAATAAAACCCTAAAAAGAACTCCAAGACTGTTTTCTGAGCCAGAGGCTGTTTGTGCCCAAAGGGGGGAAATAGAACCATATTCATGAGCGGCTATTTAGGGGGTGCACTACATAGATACTCACTGTGACACAGGTATGTAACAAGGGGTTACTGCCCTCTTGGGTTTGTCCTGCCCACCTGGAGTGAAAGTCCTGTCCCTAGTCAATATATATTTTTTGGAAAGTGTAGAAATGCTGAACTCTGTAGTGGGTTCGTATATGGTGGTATATAATGTACGAGTCCTAGAGGTAGCTCTCTATGAGCGGAGGTATCCTCTTAGACCATCAGAGGAGATCACCAGCGTGCAGAAGTCCATTAAATGTGTTTCTTTGGCTCAATCCTCCCCTTTATCGGGGCCTATACAGTTGATAGTAGGGCTATGACCCTGGACTGCATTTATAGTGCCAGAGCAGATGTGTACAGATGATACGAGTACATGAAATGGATCTGTACACATCTGCTCTGTCGTTATAATTGCAGTCATAGACTGCATCTCTCCATTCCCACGTATAACTTTTGATGAAAATGGAGGTCTGAGTCCCCAAAACATGTTGGATTTCCTTTTTGTGGAATAAACCTCATATGAACTGTACAAAGCAGTGTGACACTCTAATCCTTCTAACACCCTAGTTATTATACGGGGGGGGGGGGGGTGTAGTCTGAGAAGCTGAAGTTTTAGTGCTGGGAGCTGAAGGGGGCTTCCCCCTTTAGGCACTGAGTTGGGCCTTGAGCCAAAAGAGCACTGGGACTTGCATTGGTTAATTTGCTAGTCAGAGCACCACAGAACCCCTCCATGGAAGATGGGACATTATTGTATGTGTTTACCCCCTGTCTGGTACTTTTATCTTAGGATATGGATTCGCTGATACCCAAGTGGTATAAAGTTGCCACTATGGAGGAGATTTACTAAAGCTGGAGCACCCAGGATCTGGTCCAGCTGTGCATGGGTACCAGACAACTTCTACTTCAGCTTGTTCTATTAACCACTTGCTTACTGGGCACTTAAACCCCCCTCCTGCCAAATTTTCAGCTTTTAGCAATGTCACTCTTTGAACGACAATTGCGCGGTCATACAACACTGTACCCAAATGAAAATTTTATCATTTTTTACTGACAAATAGAGCTTTATTTTGGTGGTATTTTATCACCTCTGGGTTTTTTATTTTTTGTTAAAAAAATTAAACAAAAACGATTTTTAAAAAGAAAATACAAAACTGTTATATAGTTTGTTATTAAATTTTGCAAACAGGTAATTTTTCTCCTTCATTGATGTACGCTGATGAGGCTGCACTGATGGGCACTGATAGGCGGCACTGGTGGGCACTGATGAGGTGGCACTGGTGGGCACTGATAGGTGGCATTGATGGGCACTGAGAGGTGGCACTGATGGCTGGCACTGATGGGTGGCACTGAAGGGCATTGATAGGTGGCACTGAAGGGCACTAATAGGTGGCACTGATAGGTGGCACTGATGGGCACTGATAGGTGGTAATGATGGGCACTGATGAATGGCAGGGATTCGCACTGATGGGTGGCAGTGATGGGCACTGATCGGCACTGATTGGCACCACTGGTGGACATTGATAGGTGGCACTCGTGGGCATTGATAGGTGGCACTGATTGATGGCACTGTTATGCACTGGTGGACACTGATTCGTGGCACTGTGGGCCCTGGCAGGTGGCACTGGCAGGCGGCACTGGTGGGCACAGATGAGATGGCTGTGCATCTTCCTCTTCGGGACCGATGTCCCTTGCACAGAAGCCGGTGGTCGGCTTTTTTTTCTCCTTATGCTGTCAGCGTGAGGAGTAAAAAAAAAAAATGATTACCGATCTTCTGTTTACATCAAGTGATCAGCTGTCATTGGCTGACAGCTGATCACGTGGTAAGGGGCCCCTTACTTCGATCTGTGATCACCCGAGTCTCGTTGACTCAGTGATCACAGAAACATTGTATCTTCTTATCTGTCCTGATGAACTTTGGTCTGCAAATTAAGTCAGTTTAAAGCAACCTTGTCAAGTAAAAAAAAAAAATATATATATTGGTTTTTATTAAATTGTTCCTCTGTATTAACCCACTGCTGTATACAATGCGTATACATATGCCACAGTCCTTCTACCCACAAAGTTTGCCTTAAAAGTGATAGTTGGAGTAAACTACCATGCATGACTTTTGCCTATAGGTAAGCCTATAATAAGGCTTACCTATAGGTACTGTAAATATCTCCTAAACATGCACTGCGTAATCACGGCTCCTGTCACTCACACAGCTGGAGTCCGCTAACCCGGAAGGAAGACCGGGTGAAGATGGAAGCTGGAGGGCTTCGTTCTAAGGTAAGTTTGACATAATGTGCTAGTATGCAATACTAACACATTATGACATTGCCTTGCAGGTAAAAAAAAAACAAAACAGCGGTTTTACTACTACTTTTTTTATAGTCCCGCAAACAAGAGTCTCACGGACACTCATAAACCATAGCACAAAGGAACTTTTTATTTTCTTTATGAAAGAAACCTCCATTACATAACCTTTTATGCATGCAAAATATAAAATAGAATGTGTACTAAGCTAGATGAAAATTCACTTTTGAAAAGTTCGCATTCTACTCCTTTAGTAAATTAACTCCAAAAATGAATGCCTTGTTTGAGAATGTATTAAAGCAGAACTTAATTAGACAGTTGGACACCAGTTGGCAACCAGCAAAAAAAAACGAAACACTTGGAATATGTATAGAATGCAGAGTTCAGAGTATGTAACTCACAACATAGTGTGAACAGCCCAGGGGTCAGGACTATGTAACATACAAGGTGTATTGTATTATGTGATATTATTCTAAATACACTGAGGCACACTGCTGAGTCAGAGCTAAAGCTCTCCAGACTTTTGATGGTAAATCTGGGTCAGATGGCAGAGCCACTAGTAACCTAATTTGTGTCTTCTAATCTTCCTCATACAGTGAGATAAGCTATGTTGGAACTCTAAAACTAGGGTTAGAACCTTTGCCAAGATTTTATTGCATGGAAGTTCATGTTGATGCACCCAAGAACTTACACACAAATAATCATAGCTGGAATTGTTCAAAATTGATCCTAACATTTATTAAAACTGGCCAACCATTTTGGGAGACATCAAGACCCCCATTCATTAGACTTTCAAGCTTGGAATGTAGTCAAAGAACACTGTGTGTTCTAAGGGTACAATTTGTACTGGAGATAGGCGGGTAGACATAACAGCAGTTCAGAGGCTGTCTACCTCCCCATTGGGAAATTCACCATAGCTTCTTGTCTTTGTGAAAGGAGGATACAGAAAAGAAAAGTGATATCTCTCTAATGAGACAGAGACATCAAGGAGAACAAGTGTTTTGGGATGGTTTAGAACACCTGTAAGGTGTTATTGCTTTCTATTGTTCTATTATGTTTCGGTCTTGGTTACACCACATTCTTCTCAATTTTTGTCCTGATGTCACCAAGACAGAAAACAAGGGTAAATTTCCCCAGCGGGGACATAGACAACGTGAATCAAGGTGGTGGAGCGCCGGACTCAAAGCTTAAAGTGGTCCTAAAGTCATGACTAGGGTATAAAAGATGATTTTGTCACTGTGATTGCTTGACCAGCACTCCCACTTTACTTTACCCAAGTAACGCACAAGACACCAAAACTGGAGTTTAATGGCCAAAGCAGCCTTTTATTAATCCCCAAATTGTATAAATTACATATACAAAACATACAAACAACAGTCAGTACAGTGTGAAAATTTGGAGCCCCAAGGCCCTTGTAGTCACCACTACTTCAAGTACCTGCTTACCCAAACTTTGGCCTCCAGCGGCAATACACAGACTCAGAGACAACACCATTACTAGCAGATACAACCCAAACAAACTACAGGGAGCCATACCCAAGACGGGTCCCTACCAATGTACATTTATCAAATAAAGCACATACAAGGACCTTGTACCCGCCAGCTGCCATGACATGCCACTAAGGGAAGTGGCCCAAAAATTGCCCAAGAACCTAACCACAAAAAGGGGAGAGAGGGTAGGAAGTTGTCCCGATGCAGTCTCTCTCCTGAGTGAAGAACTCACCTGGATCCTCCTACAAGTCGACCCCTGCAACCCCTCCCGTTTCCTCCACTCCACCAATCCAGTAGCTGTTCTGTAATTACTGGTATTTACTTAAAACCTACCTAATAACTCCTACCGATTCAAACCTCCTTTTAACCTTTTCTAGGTTTCTTTTTCCTTACTCTGGGCCTTACTAAACATTGTTCACCTTAATGAATTCCCTGCATTAGGGTACAAAAAATGTCCCAGTGATGTTATCTCCAAAAACCGATACCTGAGTCCTATCTCAATCCAGTGCTGTGCCCATCTGCCTCAGAGCTGCTCTCGCTCCCTCTTCTGAGGAAACAGAGGCAGCAGCAGGAGCGTTTGGCTCCTGCTGCTGTCAATCAAATTCGTTGGGGATGGAGTGGGGGTGTGGCTGAGCCACACTGTAAGTGTATATGGATGCACACAGCCCAGCTCAGGAGCATGCCCATGAGTGCACCCTCAGTACAGGGCTTGCTGAGGGGGCATTTGGAGAAGAGGAGGAGCAGAGAGCCAAAGAGGGGACCCCA
This sequence comes from Aquarana catesbeiana, assembly GCF_042186555.1. Lineage (NCBI taxonomy): Eukaryota > Metazoa > Chordata > Amphibia > Anura > Ranidae > Aquarana > Aquarana catesbeiana. Next base: position 270,919,041 of record NC_133334.1, on the reverse strand, counting down.
GAAGAGGGGGGAAAGGGCTCTGTGCAATATCATTGTACATAGCAGATACGTTTAACATGCTTTTTTATTTTAGCAAAAATAATGATCCTTTCAAACTATATTAAAAGTTCCAAACAAATTAAAGGATTGCTGTTTTTTATTGTCCATCAGGACCTCAGTGGGGTTTTGGCATATTCAGCCTGTAAGACTGAAAGGGTAATGCCTCGTACACACGATCGGACATTCTGACAACAAAATCCATGGATTTTTTCCGACAGATGTTGGCTCAAGGGAGTGAAAAATATCACCACTCAGATGTTGGCTCAAACTTGTCTTGCATACACACGGTCACACAAATCTTGTCGGAAATTCCAATCGCCAAGAACACGGTGATGTACAACACGTACGAAGAGCCTAGAAAAATGAAGTTCAATAGCCAGTGCGGCTCTTCTGCTTGATTCCGGGCACGCGTGGAACTTTGTGCGTCAGAATTGTGTACACACGATCGGAATTTCCGACAACGGATTTTGTTGTCGTAAAATTTGAGATCCAGATCTCAAATTTTGTGTCGGAAATTCTGATGGAAAATGTCCGATGGAGCCTACACACGGTCGGAATTTCCGACAAAAAGCTCCCATCGAACATTTTCCACCAGAAAATCCGACAGGGGCATAAGAGCACCAAGCTATGAGGATTGGCCCAGATATAATTTTTTTATTTGTCTTATCAAGCATTGACAGCCAACATGTTGCTGCCAGATGAGCTCAGAACCATAGTTCATGAAGAATTAGGGCTCAGAAGTAACTACCCTTCCAGATTCCAGTTGTATAAATATACTAAGCCCTGCATGGTATTAATGCATAACCCTCTAAATGCACAGTCTGCCAACTCTTGACAAGACCCCTTTGTCAACCAAGTACTGGTATGCCTGCCTGCATAGAGAACAGACACTATATCATTTATATAGATATTAAAAAGTAAGGGTCCCAGCACTGAATTTTGGGGTACACCAGTGATAACCTTAGACCATTCAGAGTATGAATCATTAACCACTACTCTCTGAATTCTGTCTTTTAGCTAGTTTCCTATCCATTTACAAACTGATCTCTCCAAGCCTGTTGACTTTACCTTACACATGAGCCGTGTGTGGGGAACTGTATTGAACGCTTTTGCAAAATCCAAGTATACCACATCCACAGCCACCCCTCTGTCCAAGGTTTTATGTACCTCTTCATAAAAAGAAATCAAATTTGTCTGACAACTTCTGTCTTTCATGCATCCATGCTGTCTGTTGCTTAAAAGATTTTTTTGCAGCAAGAACTCATCTATGTGGTCCTTTATTAAACTCTCCAATGTCTTCCCGATTATAGAAGTTAAACTAACAGGTCTATAGTTACTTGGTTAAGACTTTGTTCCCTTTTTAAATATTGGCACCACATTGGCTCTATTCCAATCCAGTGGTACTATTCCTGTCATTAATGAGTCCCTAAAAATTAGATACAATGGCTTTGAAATGACAGAGCTCAATTATTTTAGATCAGTGGGTGGATGCTATCAGGTCCAGGTGCTTTATCCACCTTTAGGCTGTCTAAATATTTCTGGACCATATCACTTTTGAGCCATTGTGGATCATTTGGGGCTGTATCACTACCACCCCCATTATGAATATGAGCTCCTCCATGCTCCTTTGTATACACAGAGCTGAAGAAAGTATTTCATAAATTTGCCTTCTCTTTGCCCCCAGTCACCCACTTTAGATTATTTTGTAAAGGGCCTACATGCTCAGACCTGACCTTTTTACTATTAATATATTTGAAGAATTTTTGGGGGTTTGTTCTACTATCTTTTGTAATCTGTCGTTCGTTTTGAATTTTTGTGTCCTTGATTTCCTTTTTACATATTCTGTTATATTCTTTTATATTTATATTATATTCTGTTTAACATTTAAACGATGATAGTGTTCCTTCATTTTTATATTTTTTAAAAGCTCTTTTCTTATTGTTTATAGCTTTTTTAACTTTGTCTGTGAGCCGCAGAGGTTTTATTTTTAGCCTTTTAAACATATTGCCCATGGGAATATACTTTGCAGTGAGTTCACAAACAGTCTTTTTGAAGACTGTTTGTGCTGCCCCATTAGTGCCCATCAATGCCCATCAGTGTCGCCTCATCAGTGCCCATCAGTACCGCCTAATCAGTGCCCATCAGTGCTTCCTCATCAGTGCCCATCAGTGCTGTCTCATCAGTGCTGCTTCATCAGTGCTCATCAGTGCTGCCTCATCATTGCTGCCTCATCAGTGCCCATCAGTGCAGCTTTTCTCTGCCCATCAGTGCAGACTCATCAGTGCTGCCTCATCATTGCCCATCAGTGCAGCCTCGTCAGTGCCCATCAGTGCCACCGTGCTGCCTCATAAGTGCCCATCAGTGCCGCCTCATCAGTGCCCATCAGTGCTTCCTCATCAGTGCCCAGCAGTGCTATCTCTTCAGTTCTGCCTCATCAGTGCCCATTAGTGCTGTCTCATCAGTGCTGCCTCATCATTGCTGCCTCATCAGTGCCCATCAGTGCAGCCTATCTCTGCCCAGCAGTGCAGACTCATCAGTGCCCATCAGTGCAGCCTATCTCTGCCCAACAGTGCAGACTCATCAGTGCCCATCAGTGCAGCCTATCTCTGCCCATCAGTGCAGACTCATCAGTGCTGCCTCAACAGTGCCCATCAGTTAAGGAGAAACATTTTTTATTTGCAAAATTGTATAACAGAAAATAAGAAAAACATTTTTTTTTCAAATTTTTGGGTCTTTTTTTTTTTTTGCTTGTTTAGCAAAAAAATAAAAAAAAACCCAGTGGTGATTAAATACCACCACAATAAACCTCTATCTGTCTCAAAAGTAAAAAAAGTAAAAAATATCATATGGGTACGGTGTTGCATGACCGTGCAATTGTCATTCCAAGTGCGAGAGAGCCGAAAGCTGAAAATTGGCCTGGGCAGGAAGGGGGTGTACGTGCCCGGTATTGAAGGGGTTAAGCATGTGTGTATATTTCACTCCGGGGGCGCACTGTGAAGAGTTGAACATTGACAGCCTACCATCAAGTCTCTAAACTGCTAACTCAAACGCTATCACTAATTAATGCCATTACAGCGTTTCTTTAGCCGAGCGCTATTAAATCTTTACAAGCTTCCCTTTAAACTGAGTAGTAGGGATTCTACAAAGAATGAAACACGTGAATAATAGAACAATGGGAAAAATATTCATAAAATGGACACAATCTCACTTTTCCTCTTTAATGATGTATTATCCGCAGCCAACCGAACCGCGAATGCAAAAGTTTCTCTGAATAAAAAAAAAAAAAAATGTAAATGCAAACAACAGTGAAGCTTTTTGTTACAAAATAACAAAGAATTTTATTATTACCGAGGAAGTTGCTGCAACTTTAGACCGGAACTATATTTAGAATTTTTTTTTAATTCCCTTATTATTATTTTATTGCATCACCTATGTCGCACCAAAACTGTGTTCATGTTGTCGGAAAAAAATAAATAAATAAAAAAAAAAAAAAAAAAAAAGGACGCCGCTTCCCTTCTCCTACCCCCAGCGTTTTAACTTGCTGAAATCAGCTTTTATTTTTTTATTTACGCTGAAAAATGCTTTACACTTATGAACAATATTATTGTCAACTGGATGAGCCATACAAAAAACTGTGTTAAAAAAAAAAAAAAAAAAGAAAAGCTCAGACCACAATTAAGATTAATGTTTATGCTGTAATGTTAATAAATGCACTTTAAAGATATTATACAGATTTATCTTTTAAATGCATTGCCTGTACCACAATTTTGTTTAGAAGAAGAAAAAAAAAAGAAGAAAACTTTTTTTTTTTTTTCTCTCTTTATAATCGCTAAAAGCTTTTGGTGCACAATTTTATGTCTAAAGGTTATTAGCTAGAAATTTCTTTGTAGCTTTTTTTTTTTTTTTCTTTTTTCTTTTTCTCTCTCTCTCTCTCTCTCTCTCTCTTACATTTTCATTGTCATTTTAAGTTACAAATTCTATTCTCCTAAACTGTCTTCTATCAATTTTTAGTCTAAAGGAAATATATACGTGGAAAGGGAGCTTCGCCTTACCCCACGCTGTTTGAAAAGATTTTAAGTGGGAAAAAGGTATTTAGTATTTTTAATAAGCATCTTCAATACTATTGAGCCGGTTTCTTTGTTCATATCACAAGATTAATTATGCTGTCAAGCACTTTCAAGGCCTGCTTAACAAAGATTCAGTGATATAATGGTGTGCTTCGCAATGCTTTTTTTTTTTTTTCTTCTTTTCTTTTTTTTTTTTTTTTTTTGCATAGCAATCACAATCAACATTAAACAATTTAAAACCCTTTCACCAGCCGGAAGTTCTGAAGTGGCTTTTAATCAACAAAACTAATTTTGCAAACAACTAGCAGTGGAGCAACTTGGGCTTAATGTAATATATATTTACGAATTCATAACATTCCCAAGCATTCTTTTTTCTTTTTTTTTTTTACTTCCTAACCTCCATGGTATAGCATAAAATGTGTTAAAGCTGAACTCCGGGCAAACAGCTAAATACACAGATGAAATAGATAGATTGAAACTGTTTTTTTATGTGTCCATCCAGTCCTGTGATTTACACAGCTCTGTCACACAGCACAGCCCTGTCTGGCAGGGCAGAAGACCTGTTTTTTTTAACTGCTGCTGTTCTGTAACATTAACAGGCCTTGTCCCTCCCCCCAAGCCTGTGACTGGACAGTGAAGCGAGAAGTAGCACACTGATGAGCTCATCCCTCTTTCACTCTGCTCTCTCCACCTATCAGTATCATGTTAGCATTGCAAAACAACAGATTGGCTCCTTGTATTGCTTCTCTCTCTACATCTACAAGTCTGAGCCCTGCTGCACTCGGACTGTGGGAGGCTTATACCAACAAGTCAGATTCAGGCGCTTGCACTGCTTGCGTTAAATTCAATATGCTAATATAATAATAATAATAACAATAATATTAATAACAATAACAACAATTATATTGTTTTTAATATTATGAATTATAAAAGCAATAAAAATAAAATAATAATATAATATAGCATACTATAATATAAAAGTACATAATAAAAACAATAATAATAAAAATATTATTAATAATAATAATAATAATAATAATAATAATTACTATAATGATAATAATAATAATAATAATAATAATAATAATAATAATAATAATAATAATAATAATAATAATAATAATAATTATTATTATTATTATTATTATTATTAACAATATAAGTAATCATTATAAAAACATTACAAATAAAATAATAACATAAAGTAGCATACTATAATATATAAGTAAATACTAATAACATTAATAAAAATATAATTATTATTATCAATTATGATTTTTGTACACTAGGGTAACTTGGGAAGCTTGGAAGGAGGGAAGCCACACCTCCTGACCTATGAGGCCACGCCTCCTGACCTTTAAGGGAAATCCCTAACCCTATCCCTAACTCCTGACCATGACCTTCAAAGGGAAAACCCTAACCCTAAGTATTAATAATAATAATAATAATAATATAATTAATAATAATAAAAATAATATCATATAACAATACTTATTATAACAATAAAATAAAGCGGATATTTTAATTCAAATTTGTATTTCCATATTGTCTTTCTGTCTGGGGACTCACCTTAGGCCACCAACTTGAGTGCAGTCCATTGAGCCAGTAAATCTACCACTATGGTCTTTAGTATGTGAAGAAACCCATGCAAGCACAGGGGGAACATGCAAACTCCATGCAGATAGTGTCCCGGTAAGGATTCAAGCCAAAGACTCCAATTCTGCAAGGCAGAAGTGCTGACCACTAAGCTCCATATTCATTAATTCAGATTTTTATCAGGAATGTCTTGGTACATTTTTCCATTCATCCTTCCTTCAGTGATATGAAGTTTGCCAGTACTGTATGCTGAAAAACTGCCCCGCCCACACCATGATGTTCCCACCTCCAAACCTCACTGTTGGTATGGGGGGTGTTTTTGGGGTGATGTGCCATGTGACCTCCAAACATGGTGTGTATTATGGCATCCAAAGAGTTCAATTTTGGTCTCCTCTGACCAGATTATATTCCCGTATTTCACAGGCAAACTTTATTCGAGCTTCAACATGCTTTTTCTTCAGCAATGGAGTCTTGCGTGGTGGGCGTACATACAAGCCATGGCGGGTGAGTGCATCACTTATTGTTTTTTTACTTGTAACATTTGTCCCCACTAATTCCAGGTCTTTCTGAAGCTCTCCACAAGTAGTCCTTGGCTCTTGGACAACGCTTGTGATAATTCCTTTCACTCCTCTGTCAGAAATCTTGCGAGGAGCACCTGGTTGTGGCTGGTTTATGGTGAAATTATGTCCTTTCCTCTTCCGGATTATTGCCCCAACAATGCTCACTGGCACATTCAGAAGTTTAGAAATCTGTCTGTAACCAATGCCATCAGTATGTTTTGCAACAATAAGGTTGCGAAGGTCTTGAGAGAGCTCTTATCATGAGATGTTTCTTGATTGACACCTTGGTAATGAGGCACCTTTTTATAGGCCATCAGTTGAATCCGGACCAGCTGATATTAAAGCGGTGTTCCGCCCCCCCCAAAAAAAAAAATTAAAAGCCAGCAGCTACACATACTGCAGCTGCTGGCTTTAACAATAGGACACTTACCTGTCCTGGAGTCCAGCGATGTCGGCACCACATCAGCTGTCGGGTGCTGCCACCGCCATTGCGGGTAAGGGAACCCGGCAGTGTAGCCTTACGGCTTCACGCCGGGAACCCTACTGCGCATGGCCCTGCTCCTCTCTCCTACTGGCCCAGCGACAGTGAGATGAGGAGGGAGGAGGAGGGAGCCCCGGGGTCATGTCACAGCTGTGGTCCGGATTCCCGGAAGTGGGAACAGGATACCTGTCAAAGACCCCTCCCCCCCTGAAAGGTGCCAATTGTGTGGAGACAAATGGCAGAAGTTTCACTTTTGGGTGGAACTCCGCTTTAATTTGCACCACCAAGGGGCAGGATTGCTTTCTAATTACTGATAGATTTCAGCTGGTGTCTTGGCTTTCCATGCCATTTTGCACCTCCCTTTCTTCATGTGTTCAATACTTTTTCCCTGTGTCCTTCCATTTTATTGCACAGAACTTAATTTCTGAACTTATTAGTTTTGGTGTCTTTGTATGTATGGATTGCATGGGTTGTTACCGACATGTGGTGAACCTTTCATGTCCATAGCGCCTTTAGAAATAGATTTACCTAGAAAAATGGTGACCCGTTCAATACTTATTTTACCCGCTGTATATGGAAGCTGTTTTATATACCAACGTATGTGTATTTCCGTCCATCCAGTCCTGAGATTTAAACATGCAAGGGAGTACATGCAGGTGGCTGACCCCACTTTTCTCTACTGAAGTTAAATAGTACAGCTTGGTCACCTTCCCGCCCCCCTAACCCGTGATTGGACAATGAAGGCATGGGCTTCTCCTTCTGCTCACTCCTCCTCCCTGCCAGCATGTTCCTTCTCAGCCAACAATGCAAAATGCACACAAGGCAGCTGATGAAAAGTGATCATGTGATCTGGGGGGGGGCTTGGAATTGGATTTCTATTTATTGGGGGTAAGATAGAAATCATTTATTAACCCCTTCACGCCGACCGTATGAAAATATGTAGCCCCACTGGACTGGGCTTTTCTCCGTGGGGGGACACATATTTGTGCATCTGCCTTTTGTGCTGTGGGCGCGCTGCGAGGCGTGTTCCCAGCACAGAGACCAGAGTCTCACTGAGAGCCACGGAACCCCCGTTCTAACAATCGGGTCCAGGAACGTCCGATTCCGGGTCACCAGATCACTGTGATAGCCTTCTGATTGGCTATCACAGTGATCTGTCACTGTGAAGCCCGCCCCCTGTGTTTTCTGTCTCTGTGAATGGACATTGTACAGCCTGTATTTCTCCTGAGGTTACCTGTGGGGTTTTTCTTTGTATCCAGAACAGGTCCTGTGGCAGTTGTGGCTGAAATCTTTCTTGACCTACCTGACCTTTTCTTGGCATCAAAAGAGCCCTGAATTTTCCACTTCTTAATAAGTGATGTGATTAAACTGTACTGACTGGCATATTCAAGGCGTTGGATATCTTTTTATATACTTTTCCATCTTTGTAAAGCTTCATTACCTTGTTACGCAGGTCTTTTGACTGTTCTTTTCTACCTCCTCATGGCTCAGTGTCTAGCCTACTTAGTGCATCCAAGTGAGAGCTAACAAACTCATTGACTATTTATACACAGACACTAATTGTGATTTAAAAAGCCACCAATGTGGGAAATTAACCTTTAATTTGCCATTTTAACCTGTGTGTGTGCCACCTTCTGTGTCTGTACCAAGGCCAAACATTCCAGGGTATGTAAACTTTTTATCAGGGCCATTTGGGTGCTTTCTGTTATCATTATGATTTAAAAAGGATCCAAAAAAAAATATGTGATAATAAATGGCTTCATGTTATTGCTATCCTTAAATAAAAGACAGTTTTTTTGGCATTCAGTCATATTTTCAATATTAATGCCAAAATGTCACAATTTCTGCCAGGGTATGCAAACTTTTGGGCACTTCTGTGTGTGTATATATATATATATATATATATATATATATATATATATATATATATATACAAATAAAAATAAATAAATAAAAAAATGGGTTGTCACTCTTCTTTGTTTATTTTCCTGTACTCTGTAGATTTATAAAGCATTTTACTACAGGAGGGTTTTACTACTTAGTTAAAAAAAAATAAAAAAAATTAAAAAAATAGTGGATTATAGACCACTTGGTCTTTTTTCTGATGTCACTAGATATATATATATATATCTATCTATATATATATATATATAGATATATATATATATCTATATATATATATATATAGATATATATATATATATATAGATATATTTATATATCTATATATATATATATACAATATATGTGGATATATCTATATATATATATATATAGATATATATCTGTATATACATACATATATATAGATATATCCACACCTATATATATATATACATAGGAACAAAGAAAATTGATGGCAGGAAAAAAGACCAAGTGGTCTACCATATATATACCTTTTTTTTGTTTAAACATATATATGTATATACAGTATCTCACAAAAGTAAGTACACCCCTCACATTTTTGTAAATATTTTATTCTATCATTTCATGTGACAACACTGAAGAAATGACACTTTGCTACAATGTAAAGTAGTGAGTGTACAGCTTGTATAACAGTGTAAATTTGCTGTCCCCTCAAAATAACTCAACACACAGCCATTAATGTCTAAACCGCTGGCAATAAAAAGTGAGTACACCCCTAATGCCACGTACACACGGTCCAAATTTCCGACAACAAATGTTCGATGTGAGCTTGTTGTCTGAAATTCCGACCGTGTGTAGGCTCCATCGGACAATTGTTGTCGGAATTTCCGACAACAAAAATTTGAGAGCTGGATCTCAAATTTTCCGACAACAAAATCCGTTGTCGGAAATTCCGAGCGCGCATACACAATTCCGACGCACAAAATTCCATGCATGCTCGGAATCAAGCAGAAGAGCCGCATTGGCTATTGAACTTCATTTTTCTCGGCTCGTTGTACGTGTTGTACGTCACCGCGTTCCTGATGTTCGGAATTTCCGACAACATTTTTGCGACCGTGTCTATGCAAAACAAGTTTGAGCCATCCGTCTGAAAAAAATCCAGGATTTTGTTGTAGGAATGTCCAAGCGTGTGTACGCGTCATAAGTGAAAATGTCCAAATTGGGCCCAAAGTGTCAATATTTTGTGTGGCCACCATTATTTTCCGGCACTGCCTTAACCCTCTTGGGCATGGAGATCACCAGAGCTTCACAGGTTGTCACTGGAGTCCTCTTCCCCTCCTCCATGACGACATCACAGAGCTGGTGGATGTTCGAGACCTTGCGCTCCTCCACCTTCTGTTTGAGGATGCCCCACAGATGCTCAATAGGGTTTAGGTCTGGAGACATGCTTGGCCAGTCCATCACCTTTACCCTCAGCTTCTTTAGCAAGGCAGTGGTCGTGTTTGGGGTCATTATTACGTTGGAATACTGCCCTGCGGCCCAGTCTTTGAAGGGAGGGGATCATGCTCTGCTTCAGTATGTCACAGTACATGTTGGCATTCATGGTTCCCTCAATGATTTGTAGCTCCCCAGTGCCGGCAGCACTCATGCAGCCCCAGACCATGACACTCCCACCACCATGCTTGACTGTAGGCAAGACACACTTGTCTTTGTACTCCTCACCTGGTTGCCCCCACACACGCTTGTCACCATCTGAACCAAATAAGTTTATCTTGGTCTCATCAGACCACAGGACATGGTTCCAGTAATCCATGTCCTTAGTCTGCTTGTGTTCAGCAAACGATTTGCGGGCTTTCTTGTGCATCATCTTTAGAAGAGGCTTCCTTCTGGGATGACAACCATGCAGACCAATTTGATGCAGTGTGCGGCGTATGGTCTGAGCACTGACAGGCTGACCCCCCACCCCTTCAACCTCTGCAGCAATGCTGGCAGCACTCATACGTCTATTTCCCAAAGACAACCTCTAGATATGACGCTGAGCACGTGACCTCAACTTCTTTGGTGGACCATGGCGAGGCCTGTTCTGAGTGGAACCTGTCCTGTTAAACCGCTGTATGGTCTTGGCCACTGAGCTGCAGCTCAGTTTCAGGGTCTTGGCAATCTTCTTATAGCCTAGGCCATCTTTATGTAGAGCAACAATTCTTTTTTTCAGATCCTCAGAGAGTTCTTTGCCATGAAGTGCCATGTTGAACCTCCAGTGACCAGTATGAGAGAGTGAGAGCGATAACACCAAATTTAACACACCTGCTTCCCATTCACACCTGGGACCTTGTAACACTAATGAGTTACATGACACTGGGGAGGGAAAATGGCTAATTGGACCCAATTTGCATATTTTTACTTAGGGGTGTACTCACTTTTGTTGCCAGCGGTTTAGACATTAATGGCTGTGAGTTGAGTTATTTTGAGGGGACAGCAAATTTACACTGTTATACAAGCTGTACACTCACTACTTTACATTGTAGCAAAGTGTCATTTCTTCAGTGTTGTCACATGAAAAGATAGAAGAAAATATTTACAAAAATGTGAGGGGTGTACTCACTTTTGTTAGATACTGTATATACATATATATGTTTAAACAAAAAAAAGGTATATATATGGTAGACCACTTGGTCTTTTTTCCTGCCATCAATTTTCTTTGTTCCTATCCCTAAACCCCCTGGATTTAACAAGCATTAACCCAGATTTCAGCTTTAATGTGTGTTGAAACTACCACCCTTGGTCACCCTTAGCAGCCCATGTGACAACACAAGGGTACAATTGGGAGACTTGGGTTGAGCGTTGTCAGCCCATAACAGGAAATGACTGAGCAAAGACCTTCATGGCAGGATCACAAGGGATGATTCTAATGAACGCTGTAGATTTAAAGCAAAATGGAAAATTACTTTTGCCATGTCATTAATATGCTTACCTTATCTTATATAAGGAATTAGCGATTGGGTTTACATATACTGTATTTATTGGCGTATAACACACACCTTAACTTCAAGAGGGAAGTTTCAGAAAAAAACCTTAAAGCAGAGTTCCACCCAAAAGTGGAACTTCCGCTCATCGGATTCCTCCCCCCTCCGGTGTCACAGTTGGCACCTTTCAGGGGGGAGGGGGTTGCAGATACCTGTCTAAGACAGGTATCTGCACCCACTTCCGGGGATAGACTCCCATGGGAGTCACGCCCCCTCCCGCACTCCCCCGCTGTCTCCTGGGAAAGACACAGGTCCCAGGAGATAGCGGGGACCATTGAGAAAGCGCAGCGCGACTCGCGCATGCGCAGTAGGGTACAGGGCAGTGAAGCCGCAACGCTTCACTTCCTGATTCCCTCACTGAGAATGGCGGCGGCAGCACCCGAGGATCGAGGGACGGTTCGGTCTTGGGTGCCGACATCGCTGGACCCCGGGACAGGTGAGTGACCTTATTTTAAAAGTCAGCAGCTGCAGTATTTGCAGCTGCTGACATCTAAAAAAAAAAATTTTTGCGGGACTCCTGCTTTAAATTTTAAAATAAGGGTTAGTGCCCATCAATGCAGCCTTATCAGTGCCCATCTGCATCCTCACCAGTGCCCATCAATGTAGCCTGATCTATGCCCATCTGCCTCCAACCTGCCCCTCATTGCAGCCTGTTTAGCGCCCATCTGCAGCCTCTAACATGCCCATCATTGCAGCCTGTTTATTGCCCATCTGCAGCCTCTAACATGCCCATCATTGCAGCCTGTTTATTGCCCATCTGCAGCCTCTAACATGCCCATCATTGCAGCCTGTTTATTGCCCATCTGCAGCCTCTAACATGCCCATCATTGCAGCCTGTTTAGCGCCCATCTGCAGCCTCTAACATGCCCATCATTGCAGCCTGTTTATTGCCCATCTGCAGCCTCTAACATGCCCATCATTGCAGCCTGTTTATTGCCCATCTGCAGCCTCTAACATGCCCCTCATTGCAGCCTGTTTAGTACACATCTGCAGACTTGTCTTTGGCTATGATTGCAGCCGCGCCAATGCTGGATGACACAGATCTTCAATCTCCTGTGTACCCGGCTCATATGATGGACAGAACAGTGGTCCAATAGCGTAAGAAATGAAAACCGCAGAGGTGATCAAATACCACTAATAGAAAGCTCTATTTGTGGGTAAAAAAAGGATGTCAATTTTATTTGGGTGCAATGTTGCACGACCGCACAATTGTCAATTAAAGCAACGCAGTGCCGTATCGCAAAAAAACGGCCTGGTCATTAAGGTGGCAAATCCTTCCGGGGCTGAAGCGGTTAAAGAGGGTCATTTTAAGGCAAAAAAGGAGGTGTTAAATGGGACCAATCTAAGTAAAGCATTTTTTTTTTTTTGTTGCAAAACCTTTTATTTATTTATTTTTTAACATATTTATTTATTGATTTCTTTTGTCCAAAAAAAATATTTTACAGGCACATATAAACGGTTACATCTCGTGGATAAATCGCATTACATAAACAGTAGCCAAACAGGGCTTAATAATTTTTTTGTTAATCAATTCTTTATTTTAAAAATCCATGTGCCATTAATTAATTTTTTTTAGATATTTAATTCCTAAATTTTTTTTTTTTTTTTTTTTTTAGATATTTAGGACCTGGCCATAATTATTTACCTGATTTCGGAATAAAGGGAAACGTTATTAGTCTTTGACAAATTGACAATGCTCACTTTTGTTATTTTGGAATACTTGTGAAAAACACTTGCTTATTCTTTTTATTTTTCCTTAGCATTCCAAACCATTATAATTTTTCATTTTTGTAGACGATCGCAGAATAAAATCGAGTTTGGGGCGCCTTTAAAAAATAATGGTGCTCAAAAGCCCGTCACACGTCAGGGCATGATTCAGCAACAGATAGATAGATAGATAGATAGATAGATAGATAGATAGATAGATAGATAGATAGATAGATAGATAGATAGATAGATAGATAGAAGATCCATCCACAGTCCCTAAAAAGCAAAATAACTATCCAAAGCTCTCTGGGTAAACCAAAAAAAAGAAAAAAAAGATAAAAAAATAAAAGATAATAAAAAAAGATAAAAAAATAATTAAATAGAAGATTAGATAGATAGATAGATAGATAGATTTAATTATTTATTTTTTTTGTTAATCAATTCTTTAATTTTAAAATCCATGTGCCATTGATTAAACCAGCACCATATGCATGTAATTATTTGGAATAAGAAGGCAAAAGTCATATTTGGGGCCTACAATATTTTTTTTTTAGATATTTAGGGCCTACAATATTTTTTTTTTAGATATTTAGGTCCTAAATTACTTTTTATTTTTTTTAGATACTTAGGACCTGGCCATAATTGTTTGCCTGATTTCAGATTTCCTGGCATGATTCAGCAACTTTGTGCAACAGTCACAAAGTAAAAAAAAAAAAAAATTAAATAGAAGATTAGATACATAGATAGATTAGATAGATAGATAGATAGATAGATAGATAGATAGATAGATAGATAGATAGATAGATAGATAGATAGATAGATAGATAGATAGATAGATAGATAGATAGATAGATAGATAGATAGATAGATAGATAGATAGATAGATAGAAGATCCATCCACAGTCCCTAAAAAGCAAAATAACTATCCAAAGCTCTCTGGGTAAACCAAAAAAAAGAAAAAAAAGATAAAAAAATAAAAGATAATAAAAAAAGATAAAAAAATTATTAAATAGAAGATTAGATAGATAGATAGATTAGATAGATAGATAGATAGATAGATAGATAGATAGATAGATAGATAGATAGATAGATAGATAGATAGATAGATAGATAGATAGATAGATAGATAGATAGATAGATAGATAGATAGATAGAAAAAATATTAATGAGGTTAAAAAATGTAAGACAAATCTACACAACACCCCCAGAAATACAAGACAGGAATATAGAAAGCCACAGACTCCTAAAAAGCACAATAACTATCCATAAGCCAAAAGCTCTCTGGGAAAACCAAAAAAAAACCAGAAAAAAAAGAAAAAAAAAAAGAAAAGAAAAAGAAAAACATACTAAAGATACAAATAAAAGCATTAACATCCCATCATAAAATTATCAAGTAATTTTGCTTTTGCATCTCTAAGGCAGAATTATCTTACGCTTCTGTCATTTTATTCCTGGCGCTTTTATAAATGAAACTAACCTGCTAATGACACCTTTAAAACATTCATTTTTTTAACAGGAAGGTGGAGGGGGGTGAAAAAAAAAAGAATATGCGGGAAGCTTTAATTTGTAGGATCTCTGCATGTAGTAATTAGCAACTTCAGCAGTGGTGATTTTTGTGCTGTAAATCTCTTGCATTTGACACTTTTCTAACCCTAGAGAGAAGTGACCCCGGGATACAATGCCACAGGACTCATGGAGCAAGTCTTGTCATGAGAGATAACGGGGTCACAAGACGGTGCTAATGAAGTCATAGCAACTGGTGTGAGAGCCAATCAGGGAAAGCAACTGTCTGTAAATGAGGATATAATTAGCAGAAGAAAAAAATAAAAAAATAAAAAAAAAATAATACGTTCTGGTTTCATACTTGGGAGGCCAGTAATAATAGCGCTGAGCAGACGCTCCACAAAATTCCAAAAGATTAGACAAATGAAGAGCTTCTAATTAGCAAAACAAAGTAAATTAAAGTAAAATGAAATAAAAAAAAAATAGTCAGCAGTGCACAAAAAAAAATTTTAAGTCAAAAATTGTGAATTTTTTTTTTAAATATGCCTCTGTAATAATAATCACATCCTTATCCCACCATGACACTAGCCTGCCGCGATGATTTTTCGCCTTGCGCTACGTGACCAATGACTAATTTAAATCAAACATTTTTTGGCTTGATGTCCATTAATTAGGTAAAAGTAAATTTTAAGTTGACATAAGTATTTTTAATCCATTAAAAATGTATGAAGTGATAATAATAATATTACTAGTTTTATTATAAAGGATTTGTATAGCGCCAACAGTTTACCCAGCGCGTTACAATATAAAAGGGAGACAATACAGTTACAATGTAATAAAATACAAGAGGGTTAAGAGGGCCTTGCTCATAAGAGCTTGCAATCTAAGAGGGTGAGATCAAGTGGTACAAAAAGGTTATAACTGAGGTGGGTGAGCTGATGGAAGTGATAAAATATTAGTTGGAGGCATGATAGGCTTCTCTGATCAAAAGAAGATTAATTATTTAAAATTATTTAATTATTATTATTATTATTATTTTTTTTTGTAAAATTACATTACCTCTTTAACGCCATGATACCAGCCTGATGATGTCATTTTAGTCTTTTGCTACTTGCTTAACAACATGTCCAAAAAAAAAAATCCTAGATTGTAAGCTTTAAAGAGCAGGGCCCTCTGATTCCTCCTGTATTGAATTGTATTAGTAACTGTACTGTCTGCCCTCATGTTGTAAAGCGCTGCGCAAACTGTTGGCGCTATATAAATAAATAATAATAATATGGTACAAAGGTGATAGGCTTCCCTGAAGAAATTAGTTTAAATTTATCAAAAAAATATTAATGATTAAAAATTATTTATTTATTATTATTTATTCATTTATATGCTTTTTTAATTTTTTTTTTTGTAGAATCTGTATTCGTATAATTACGTTACCTCTTTAAGGCCATGACACCAGCCTAATGAGGTCATTTTAGTCTTGTGCTACTTGCTTTACAACATGTCCAAAAACATGGTACCAAAGTGATGGGCTTCCCTGAAGAGATGAGTTTAAATTTATCAAAAAATGTTAATTATTAAAATTTTTTTAATTACTATCATTTTTTTTTTCTTTTAAGAATTTGTATAATTACATTAACTCTTTAATGCCATGACACTAGCCTGATGATGTCATTATAGTCTTGTGCTACTTGCTTAACACCATGTCCAAAAATATGGTACAAAGGTGATAGGCTTCCCTGAAGAGATGAGTTTAAATTTATAGAAAAAAATAATTATTAAAAATATTTAATTATTATTAAGAATACATTATTATTTCTATTTTTGTAGACTTTGTATTGGTGTAATTACATTACCTCTTTAACACCATGACACAAGCCTGATGTTGTCATTATAGTCTTGTGCTTAACAACATGTCCAAAAATATGGTACAATGGTGATAGGCTTCCCTGAAAAGATGAGTTTAAATTTATCCCAAAAATATTAATTATTAAAAATGATTTCATTAATATTATTTAATTATTATTATTATTTATAATTTTTTTGTAGAATTTGTATTTGTATAATTACAAACAATGCCATGACACTAGCCTGATGATGTCATTTTAGTCTTGTGCTACTTGCTTAACAACATGTCCAAAAATATGGTACAAAAGTTGAATTTATAAAAAAAAAATATATATTAAAAATGATTTCCTTATTATTTAATCAATGTTTTTTTTTTGTAGAATTTGTTTGTGTATAATTACATGACCTCTTTGAGGCCATGACACCAGCCTGATGAGGTCATTATGGTCTTGTGCTACTTGCTTAACACCATGTCCAAAAATATGGCACAAAGGTTATCGGCTTCCCTGAAGAGATACGTTTAAATTTATAAAAAAAAAAATATATATTAATTATTTAAAATTATTCTATTATTATTATTATTTATTATTATTATTTTTTGTAGACTTTGTATTGGTATGATAGGCCTCCCTGAAGAGGTGAGTTTAAATGTATCAAAAAATATTAATTATTAAAAATTATTTCATTAATATTATTTAATTATTATTATTGTTTTTTTTTTTTTTTTTTTTTAGAATTTGTATTTGTATAATTACATTACCTCTTTTAACGCCATGATACTAGCCTGATGATTTCATTTTAGTCTTGTGCTACTTGCTTAACAACATTCCCAAAAAATATGGCTCAAAGGTGAATTTATTAAAAAAATAATAATTATTAAAAATGATTTCATTATTATTTAATCAATGTTTTTTTTTTTTTGTAGAATTTGTATTTGTATACTTACATTACCCCATTTAACGCCATGACACTAGCCTGATGATGTCATTTTAGTCTTGTGCTACTTGCTTAACAACGTGTCCAAAAAATATTTTTAATTTTGACACATTTCAATTCTTTTTTTTTTTTTGTATTTATTTTTTTTTTATGTTGGTTGTCCATTACTTACATTGCTTATATGGCTCATTGTAATAATGTGATTAAAATCCTTAAGCTGTATCTTTTTTTTTTTTTTCCCCCAATTAAAAATTACATGGAGAAAAATCACTACTTTTGTCAAGAGCTTAATTAGTATTGATATTTTGCGTGTTATTATTGCACACGGCTCTTTTAATATTTTGGACGGTGGCTTGGCGACAAATACTATTTTTAAATATAATTGTGACAATTAGGCATGTGTAGTGAATGTTCTTGCTTACAATTTTCGCTGTCAGTGCCTTGCCTTTGTTATACACCCGTGTAAACACCGACCATAATTTATGGTTGCCTAGCTTTGGAATGTCTATAACATTAAAATACTTATAGTACAGCATTTTTTAATTAAAACTATTCATCAGAGGAAGTCCAGGTATCATGCATCTGCTTCTTTTGCGGTGGGGGGTTTCTGGCAGTGAGGCCGAGCAAAATGATAGTGCAATAAAAACAGTATTTGTCTGGATGCAATGGAACTCAGATAAAAATGTTTGCAAATGCATTCAGGAAATTAATTTCAAAACTTTGTTCATAAACATTAGAGATGCCGTTGATTACATGTGTGAGCGTAAATTAAGAGAAATATAACCTCGCGTTCCCATTAGCCTTGGTTCCAGTGTGCTGACATGGCTTGTTTTTAAAGGATTCTCTGTTTTTCAATGGATACGACAAACAACTTTTAACTCTTTCGTTGTTTAAATAGTAATCCAGGATCAAAAGGAAGAAAAAAAGAAAAAAAAGAAAAACACTAGGACAAGCTTTCATGTCCTGGATATATTTTCTCCAACCTAAAAAAAATGAGATGTTTTGTTCTGGTTGACAAATGAGACTTCGACTCAAATACTTTATCCTAAATTAGGCAATGATGAAACCAGGGGAGTATCGGTAATTAAACATCTTCTTCTTTATCATCGTCTATTGCTTGGAATCGCCTTTAATTTATGCTTTATTTTTATTTTTTTAAATATTTTTTAATTATTTATTTTTTTATACTTATATTAAAATACAAATTAAAAGTATATCCAAAGCTAAAACTTTTTTTTTTTTTGAGGTTGAGAAAGAGAGGGAAAGGATCAGAACTCAGGTTCACCCACTCCGTTGGTCTTCAATACATGAAGGGTGGTTGACCGCACTCCAAACGATGGAAAATCCGGTGAAATTTATTGAAGAATACGAGTGCAAACTATCAAATATTAACATACAAACACTGCTCCAGGTCGGCCCACCTTGTAAACTAGCCCCCTAACCATGCCACTAGGTGCAGGTCCAGTTCGCAGATGTAGATACTTCAATGCATGAAGGGTGGTTGACCGCACTCCAAACGATGGAAAATCCAGTGAAATTTATTGAAGAATATGAGTGCAAACTATCAAATAACATACAAACACTGCTCCAGGTCGGCCCACCATGTAAACTAGCCCCCTAACCATGCCATTAGGTAGCAGGTCCGGTTCGCAGATGTAGAAACTTCAATACATGAAGGGTGGTTGACCGCACTCCAAACGATGGAAAATCCAGTGAAATTTATTGAAGAATAAGAGTGCAAACTATCAAATAACATACAAACACTGCTCCCGGTCGGCCCACCTTGTAAACCAGCCCCCTAACCATGCCATTAGGTGGAGGTCCGGTTCGCAGATGTAGATACTTCAATACATGAAGGGTGGTTGACCGCACTCCAAACAATGGAAAATCCAATGAAATTTATTGAAGAATAATGCCGCGTACACACGTTCGGACTTTTCGACCAGACTGGTCCGACGGACGCCGACAGACCAAAGCCGGCGGACAATCCGATCGTGTGTGGGCTTCACCGGACCTTCAGCGGACTTTTCCAGTAACAAATCTGACAGACTTAAGATTTGGAACTTGCTTCAAATCTTTACGTCGTAACTCCGCCGGACCCAGAAATCCACTCTTCTGTATGCTAGTCCGACGGACAAAAACCGACGCTAGGGCAGCTATTGGCTACTGGCTATCAACTTCCTTATTTTAGTCCGGTGTACGTCATCACGTACGAATCCCTCGGACTTTGGTGTGATCTTGTGTAGGCAAGTCTGTTCGTTAGAAAGTCAGTCGGAAGTCCGTCAAAAGTCCATCGAAAGTACGCTGGAAAGTCTGTCGGACCAGTCCGGCCGAAAAGTCAGACCGTGTGTACGCGGCATAAGAGTGCAAACTATCAAATAACATACAAACACTGCTCCAGGTCGGCCCACCTTGTAAACTAGCCCCCTAACCATGCCATTAGGTGCAGGTCTGGTTAGCAGCTGTAGATACTTCAATGCATGAAGGGTGGTTGACCGCACTCCAAACGATGGAAAATCCAGTGAAATTTATTGAAGAATAAGAGTGCAAACTATCAAATAACATACAAACACTGCTCCAGGTCGGCCCACCTTGTAATATTATTAATATACAGGATTTATATAGCGCCAACAGTTTACGCAGCGCTTTACAACTTGAGGGTAGACGATACAAATACAAGACACTTTAATACAGTAGGAATCAAAGGGCCCTGCTCCTTAGAACTTACAATCTAAGAGACTAGCCCTCTAACCATACCATTAGGTGTAGGTCCGGTTCGCAGATGTAGATACTTCCATACATGAAGGGTGGTTGCCTGCACTCCAATAGATGGAAAATCCAGTAAAACTTATTGAAGAAGATCCATAATACAAAGCATCACAGCTCAAACCAAACAGGGGACACAGAGGTTAACGTGTTTCACGCAATATACACGTAATCATAGTTATGATTAAGCATATATTGCATGAAACGCGCTATTATCTGTGTTCCCTGTCTGCTTTGAGCTGTGATGTTCTGTATTATGGATTTTCTTCAATAAATCTAACTGGATTTTCCATCTACTGGAGTGCAGACAACCTCCCTTCGTGTATTGAAGTATCTATGGCTGCGAACAGGACCTGCACCTAATGGTATGGTAAGGGGGCTAGTACACAAGGTGGGCCGACCTGAAGCAGTGTTTGTATGTTTTTTGATGGTTTGCACTCTTATTCTTCAATACATTTCACTGGATTTTCCATTTTTTTTTGGAGTGCGGTCAACCTCCCTTCATGTATTAAAGTATCTACTGCTGCAAACCGGACCTGCGCCTAATGGTATGGTTAGGGGGCTAGTATACAAGGTAGTCCAACCTGGAGTAGTGTTTATATGTTTTTTGATGGTCAACCTCCCTTCATGTATTGAAGTATCTACGTCTGTGAACTGGACCTGCACCCAATGGTATGGTTGTGGGCTAGTTTACAAGGTGGGCCGACCTGGAGCAATGTTTGAATGTTATTTGATGGTTTGCACACTTAATCTTCAACAATTTCACTGGATTTTCCATCTATTGAAGTGCAGTCAACCCCTTTGATGTATTGAAGTATCTACGTCTGCGAACAGGACCTGCACCCAATGGTGTGGTTAGGGGGCTAGTTTACAAAGGTGGGCCAACCTGGAGCAGTGTTTGTATGTTATTTGATGGTTTGCACTCTTATTCTTCAATACATTTCACTGGATTTTCCATCTATTGGAGTGCAGTCAACCTCCCTTCAACCTAAAATAAATTTACAAATGAGATGTTTTGTTCTGGTTGACAAACGAGACTTCGACTGAAATACTTTATCCTAAATTAGGCAATGATGAAACCAGGGGAGTATCGGTAATTAAACATCTTCTTAATTCTTTATCATTATCTATTGCTTGGAATCGCCTTTAATTTATGCTTTATTGTTATTTTATTTTATACTTTAATTTATGCTACAAATTAAAGTATATTCAAAGCTAAAGCTTTTTTTGTTGAGGTTGAAAAAGAACCCACTCCATTGGTCTTCAATACATTAAGGATGGTTGACCCTACTCCAAACAATGGAAAATCCAGTGAAATTTATTGAAGAAGATCCATAATACAAAACATCTCAGCTCAAACCAGACAAGGAACACAGAGGTTAGCATGTTTCACGCAATATGTGCTTAAACATAGTTATGATGTTCCCTGCCTGCTTTGAGTTGTGATTTTATGGATTTTTTTCAATAAATCTCACTGGACTTTCCATCTCTTGGAGTGTGGTCAACCACCATTCATGTATTGAAGTATTTACTAAAGGACTAGTTTACAAGGTGGGCCGACCTGGAACAGTGTTTGTATGTTATTTGATGGTTTGCACTCTTATTCTTCAATTAATTTCACTGGAGTTTCCATCTCTTGGAGTGCAGTCAACCCCCCTTCATGTATTGAAGTATCTACATGTGTGAACCAGACCTGAACCCAATAGTAAGGTTAGGGGACTAGTATACAAGTTGGGCCAACCTAGGTCATTGGGACACCAATGATGGGGTGCTATTCCCCTTCCTACTGATTACAGGCGCTATGTAGTTTTTTTTACTCCCACTGACCACCAAGTCTTAGACATTGCCTACTCCAGCTGACACTGAGGCATTTTCTACTCCAAGTGGCCACAGTCTGGCCTTCCTAAAGTCTGATGAACCATAAACCAGCCCTTGGTTTGGAAAGTTTGGAGACCCCTGGTGTAGACACAGTCTCTGGGTGGAGTCCAGACGTGTTTTAAGCCTGTCAAGCCCTTAGTGTCATTTAGTGTCATGCTTGTGATAGTGTTTGCAACATGTGCTTCAGGTTCCCTGTTTACCTGCCTTGTTCTTGTGCCTTGGCCTTTACCTTCGCCCGATCCCCGTCCTACCAGCTAGTTTGGATTTTCTTATCGACCTCGGATTGGGCTTTGGACTACTCTCTGAACTCTGCCTGCCCTTTGACCATGGATTTGACCCCGACTACTCTTTGAACATTGCCTGCCCTGAACCCGGACTGTCTTTAGACCACTCTGCCTGTCTCCCAACCGCAAGTACCTGTTTGCTGTACTTAGCTCGCGCCTGCCCCGGTGTGGTGGCCAGGCACTATAGCATAGAACTGGGGCAATAGAGTACCGATAGGTCTACTTGCCTCATGGGAAAGGGTGTTGCTATAGGTGAAGAACAAAGAGGCAGCTTTAGTGCCTGACCACCAATGGTAGGGGAAGGCGCGACATTGGCATTAGATACTCTTAGCATATTACCAACATGATGAGAGGTGGAATTGCAGGTCCATGCATCCTAAGTGAGGCATAAGTGTCTTGAAATATTCCCCTTAAAGCTCAGTATTCTTAAATTACAGATGCTTTTGGTGGACAATCATTCTTCAGGAAGTTGCAGATAATGGTGGTCATGGGGCAAGAAGATAGAGCCCATTAAAAAAAAAAAAAATCAAAGATATCATCCAGTTTCTCATCTTTATTTTTTAACTCACATAAGCTAAATCAGTATGTTTCTAATCACAGTTGAGAAAACTCGGATGCTCAAACTGTGAGCTCCAAAAACTGTCAAGGTCAACAAAACCAAGTGGTTTTCAGAATAATGATTTTCACAACAGTGCTTCTTTACCTAGTTATTTTCTGCCTCAAGAACTAACTTCAGACCACACCGGTCCTAGAATAAAAATCTTGGACGGGGCTCAGAAAAATTAAGTGAGAGATGTAGAGTTGATTCAAATAAAGTGCTGGAAGTTTATTTAAAGTGGCTTTATATAAAGAATTTTAATTAACAGGCCTCCACCTCTTCCTCCGGTTTGGTAATTAATTTCAAATATTTGATCTTCTAATTTTCAATACCTGGCCTGTCCCTAAATACTAATCTGCTTAAACATTTATAATCCTAATTTGCCTGTCTGTACAGTTAGTTGCCACAAGTGAGGCCAACCCAAGGTCTGTACTTTGGCAGTGCTTGATGTCCATATTCGGCCCTACCACCAGGGGTTCTGGTGAAGACCACATATGGTACTTTCATGGCCCACAACTTGACCAATACTTTTAACATCCTACTGGACTGGTGTCTCAAGGTATCCTCTGTTGTCCTTGCTTTGTCTACATCGGGTGTCTCCAAACTTTCTAAATGAAGGGCCAGTTTACTGTCCTTCAGACTTTATGGGTGCCAGACTATAGCCAGTGGGAGTAGAAAATATTCTGGTGTCAGTGGGAGTAATGGTCTCATCAGTGTTATCAGTGGGAGGAATAGTGCCCTATCACTGGTGTCAGTGAGAAAAATGGTACCATATAGTTGGTGTCAGTGGAGGGAATAGGGTCCCATTGTAGGTGTAAGTGGAAGGAATAGTGCTCCATCATTGGTATAAGTGGGAGGATAGTGCCCCATCATTGGTGTCAGTGGAAGAAATAGTTCCCCAAAGGCCGGATAAAGGTAAACAAAGGGCCGCATTCAGCCCCAGGGCCATTTAGTTACACATACTTACATAATTATTCTGGTTGAAAAAAGACAGAAGTCCACTGTTTGGAGACCACTGGTCTACATGAATGCTGAATCCCAACCAGGAATGACTGCAACAGGGAGCATCTAATGAGGAAAACATTCCATTGTAGGCCAATAACATCACGTGAGGGTGGAAAATTTAATTTAATAATATCCTAAACATTCTCTATATAATAAAAAGAGATTCCTGTTGGATCCCACCTACAGTGCCTTGAAAAAGTATTCACACCCCTTGAAATTTTCCACATTTTGTCATGTTACAACTAAAAATGTAAATGTATTTTATTTGTATTTTATGTGATAGACAGGAAGATGATAAATGGTTTTCAATTTTTTTTTTTTACAAATAAATATGTGAATAGTGTGGCGTGCATTTGTATTCAGCCCCCCTGAGTCAATACTTTGTAGAACCGCCTTTCTCTGCAATTACAGCTGCAAGTCTTTTTGGGGATGTCTCTACCAGCTTTGCACATCTAGAGAGGGACATTTTTGCCCATTCTTCTTTGTAAAATATCTCAAGCTCTGTCAGATTGGATGGAGAGCGTCTGTGAACAGCAATTTTCAAGTCTTGCCACAGATTCTCAATTGGATTTAGGTCTGGACTTTGACTGGGCCATTCTAACACATGAATATGCTTTGATCCAAACCAGTCCATTGTAGCTCTGGCTGTATGTTTAGTGCCATTTGTGCCACCGTACAATCCATTGCTAGTGATTAGTGATCAATCACTATAAATAAGGAACAATGGAGTGTAGGATATATTGATCATGCAATCCTGTAGTTGTGCAACCAATTGCTACTTCATGTTACTATGTGTGTAGTAATCGCTTGCCAATAAATGCAGGTGATCGCTGGCGACTTTATTACCACGATCGTTCAAAAATCGCCCTTGTGTGCCCATTCTATATCAAACCTAAAACCTGTTGCCTATTTTAAAACCCTCCACCCTACCCCAAACGTCTTCTAAAAATAATTGCAAGAAAATGTCCAATATTTTTCTATGAGTTCTCTACAGCAGCAGAGCACTCCAACAGGGGTAGGTCACATGTATGCCAAATTATGATATTTGAGCAGAGGTAACCAATCAGAGCGCACAACCTTGGACAGATAGCACATGTTCAGTTGTTTTCTTGCCAGAGTTGTGCCGGTCTTTAACAGCTTTTTATGGAAAGCTTACAGAGAAGAGTGATTATGTGGGAGATATAAATGAGTGTAGCCAGGGCTTTTTTTCTCGGAAAATAGGAGCCGGTACTCCCTCCTTCCAAGTCACCCCTTGTCTCTGCCCCCTTCCCACCTCCCAGTAACGCCCCTTTTAGAGAATACAGAACCTAGTATTATTTTGTGGTGCTATGTAATTTGGCATGGAATGTGTTAATGATAGCAAGAAATGCTTTAAAAGAGATCCCCTGCAACAATAGACTCCCCCATCAACAATAGACCCCCCCATCAACAAAAGACCCCCCACATCAACAATAGATCCCTCCATAAACAATAGACCCCCCATCATTAATAGACCTCCCATCAACAATAGACCCCCCCATCAACAAAAGACCCCCCACATCAACAATAGATCCCTCCATAAACAATAGACCCCCCATCATTAATAGACTCCCCCATCAACAATAGACCTCCCATCAACAAAAGACCCCCCATCAACAAAAGACCCCCCCATCATTAATAGACCTACCCATCAACAAAAGACCCCCCCACATCAACAGTAGATCCCTCCATAAACAAAAGACCCCCCACATCAACAATAGATCCCTCTATAAACAATAGACCCCCCCATCATTAGGGGTGCAACGGATCAAAAAACTCACGGTTCGGATCGTTCCTCGGATCAGGAGTCACGGTTCGGATCATTTTCAGATCAACAAAAAAAAAAATCTCCCCCACTGTAATATCCACAATCTCCCTATTGGCAGGGTGTGGCAGAGTATTGGCAGAGTATATTGGCAGATATATTGGCAGGTATATTGGCAGTGTATTGGCAGAGTATTGGCAGGGCATTGCAGAGTATTGGCACTGCTGCCATCCAGTGGCATCTCCAGCTTTCAAATTTAGGGGGGGCACATGGGGGTCAGGGACAAAAGTAGGGGGTCCTGGGGCCCTTTACTACGACCCCACAACGGGCCCTTTCACATGTTCTGCAGTGAGCTCCCTTCCTACTGTATTTGGCCCCCAGGGTGGCAGAAAACAAGAGATATATGTCACCAGCATATCAAGAAAATATAAGGATCCAAAGCAGTGGGAGAACTATCAGGGTTGCAAAGGTTGTCTTGCCTCCGGGCCCTGGTGTTCTGCCACTGTGGGGTTCCCCAGCCCCCTCTTGCTGTCCTGCCCCTGCTATTGACAGCGCTGGTCTGGCATCTCTTGGAATTTACAGGCCGGTTCTCCTGTCCTAAGGACGGGAGAAATCAGTCTGTTTTTTCAGTAACTGAAAGTCCTGGTGGAGTCCTTCCTGCAACTCGCTCTTCTCCCTGCCAATGAGGATGCAGGTGAAGGAGCAGATCAGGCGGCCGTGGTTGTGTGAACGCTCGCATTATGCAGTGTCAGCGAGCAGGGGAGGGGGGAGGAATCACCCGCAGGAGCTGACTGGGGACTCTCTCCCTCTTAGACATTGATTTTTTGTAAAAAAAAATTTTTTTTTTTGGGGGGGGGGGCACATGGTGGGGCACAGCATAATGTTGGGAGGGTCAGGGCCCCCTCTGGCCCCCCTAGGGTTGCCATTGCTGCCATCCGATCTCTCCCCTCCACTGTAGATCAGTACACAGAGGGAAGAGAGGAACCGGCGTCATGACATGACGCCGGTTTGTTACAAGTGATCGCTCCGTCATATGACGGAGCGATCACGTGCTAAACGGCCACCGGATGTACCAAGATGGCCGCCGTTTCGGAGCTAGGCCGAAGCCGCAGCCTTTCCTATGGCCGAGGCCACAGAGCGCTCCGCGGATCGCGGGTGTCCCGTACGGATCAACCTCCGCGGATCGGATCACGGATCGATGACGATCCGTTGCATCCCTACCCATCATTAATAGACCTACCCATCAACAATAGGCCAACCCATCAGCAATAGTTCCCTGCGACAAAATACCACATCCTCCAGCAACAATAGATCTGCCCCTCCAACAATAGATGCCCCCCCCCCAGTAACAATAAATCTCCCAGCAGAAAGCATTAATAGGCCCTCCATTAGCAACTGGTGCTCAAAATATTTTGGGGGGCGCAAACAAACTGAAAAATTCTGAAAAAAAACATCAATTGTAGCCTCACTATGCCCATCAAATGCAGCCACTTTGCCCTTTAAATGCAGCCACTGTGCCCACCATATGAAGTATGTGACATACTGAAGTAGAGCACGATCCTCTCCCTTTGGAGACTGGGCCGCAGGGCAGTATTCCTGACTTTCAATGCATTTCACGCTAGAGCGCGCTCATTCCTGATGACGCGCGCTCTAGCGTGAAATGCATCGAAAGTGAGGCTCTACACGCATACCCTCAAGTCCTCTATTTCCGCCTTACAGCTGAGACGCACGCCGAGCACCACGGAGCAATTCAACGGTGACAGGCCGGCTTCTGCTCTCCTTTTTAAGCTGCATTTTTAATTCCTGCTCTATCTTACACTGATCATATGGATATATAAGTGCTGCATTTTAAACGATTAAAAAAACGTTATTACACTATCCACGCCTTCTGTGACTCTGTACGGAGGAGCCATTTTTTCAGATGATTCGGATATGAGCCTATCATAAAGGAATATACACATATATATGTCATGATCGTTTGGATTGGGAATTGGTCTATCTAACCACAGATGCCTCATACTGTGTGATTCCTGGGAGGACACATCGGAGATTTGAGGATTCCTTATACTATATGCCTGGTGGTCACTTGGTGGCCGATGCTATCTGGTGAGCGTTTTGATTTACCACTTCGGGTGAAGCACTTTAAAGCGGAGTTTCACGAAAAAAAAAATTGTTTAGATGTCAGCAGCTGCAAATACTGCAGCTGCTGACTTTTAAAATAAGGACACTCACCTGTCCCGGGGTCCAGCGATGTCGGCACCCGAGACTGAACCGTCCCTCGATGCTCGGGTGCTGCCGCCGCCATTCTCAGTGAGGGAATCAGGAAGTTAAGCGTTGCGGCTTCACTGCCCGGTTCCCTACTGCGCATGCGCGAGTCGCGCTGCGCGTCTACACTGGTCCCCGTTGTGTTGTGGGAACTGTGTATTTCCCACAACACAATGGGGGTGGGCGGGCATTTTGCAGCTAGCTATTCCCGGAAGTGGGTGCAGATACCTGTATAATACAGGTATCTGCACCCCCCTCCCCGTTGAAAGGTGCCAATTGTGAAACCGGAGGGGGGGAGGAATCCGATGAGCGGAAGTTCCACTTTACGGTGAAACTCCGCTTTGAGTGAAGCAGTTTTGAACTTTAGAAAGTCACGTGATTGGAAGATATACAGAAGATTTTTTTTAATCACTATATGTTGCAATTCATATGGACTTTTTATTGATTTAAGAAAATATTGGTTGTACACTTTCTACCATTTTATAGAGTGATATTTAATCATTAGTTTAACATTAGTATTACACATGTCTGTTTGCGCCTTTTTTTCACTTTTTTAGTATTTCAAGATGATAACGACCCCAAGACAACCACTGCCTTGCTAAAGAAGCTGAGGGTAAAGGTGATGGACTGGCCAACCCTATTGAGCATCTGTGGGACATCCTCAAAGGGAAGGTGGAGGAGCGCAAGGTCTCTAACATCCACCAGCTCCGTGATGTCGTCATGGAGGAGTGGAAGAGGACTCCAGTGACAACCTGTGAAGCTCTGGTGAAATCCATGCCCAAGAGGGTTAAGGCAGTGCTGGAAAATAATGGTGGCCACACAAAATATTGACACTTTGGGCCCAATTTGGACATTTTCACTTAGGGGTGTACTCAATTTTATTGCCAGCGGTTTAGACATTAATGGCTGTGTGTTGAGTTATTTGGGGGGACAGCACATTTACATTGTAGCAAAGTGTCATTTCTTTAGTGTCACTTGAAAAGATATAATAAAATATTTACAAAAATGTGAGGGGTGTGCTCACTTTTGTGAGATACTGTACATTCAATGCTGGAGGTACGGGAACTGCATCCCCCCACGTTTCCGCTGAAAAAAGGCCCTGAGTGTAGCACCCTCCTAGGCTAGGGATGCTAAGTAAATTCAGTATAGCTCGCTCTATAATCAGAGGAGCTGCAATCTGCTACCCTGGTCTGCTCTGGCTCCGCAGTCTGGGCATTTGATTGTTTCCCACTGAGTCTATTGAGAACATTTCAGCCAGTCTCTGGGAAGGTGTGCCCAGATGGTGGGTGGGAGGCAGGTAAAAATCCGGGAGCCCAGAGAGATCTGTTTTTTCCCCTGGAGGAAGGGGGACTGAGTGCTTCAGGGGGCTGCTAAGCCCCAAAGCCTTCCGGACTGGCTGCTGGACTACTCCCTCCCCTGGATCAAGCTCTTGGACTTTCTTCTGGTGACCCCACCAGGAGGAGAGAGAAAAGTGACAGAGAGATGACCTCATCACTGTGCTGCTTCTCCTTTCACTGTCCAGTCAAATGCTGGGGGCAACCAGGGCTCAAAGAATGTGGGTAGAATGACGCTGGCCATAAAACTAAGGACATCCAGCAGCAGCAAAAAAGTACTGCAATAAAAGTCTCACATTGAATGCAGATATTGCAGTAAAACCTGGTTTGACCACTTTATCTTTTAATGAGCTATTCGGTTTTATCTTATGTCTTGCTGGAGTTGTGCTTTAAGTATTTTGTAAAGTGACTCTTCTCTACTCTACACGATCCATGCATCATATTGGCAGGTGAGGGGGCCTCATCTATTGGATTTTAGTAATGATAGAAAGAAACAAGAGACAGAGAATAGGTGCCATTAAGGCAAACGTCTCGGATCAGATAATCCGTTAAAAAATCATTGCCTTATGTTCCTGAAGATTTAAGACTTGCTCCATAAGACTGTAGCGATCGGGGCTAAAATCAAAGCTTAGTAGCGGCTAAGTTAGCCATCATTAAAACAGATTAAGCCTTTCTCCAGACAGATATAAATCACAGATCTTCCTCGCCATTGACAAGTTTCCTTCCTGATAGTTGTGAATTAATGTGCTGGCAACTCGATTCAACTTGTAGCGGATTCCCAAAACAGCCTCCATACATCTCCTCCGGTAAATCGATCAAGGTTATGCGCAAATCACGAGACCTTGCACAATGCTGGACGGAGTTAAAGGACCAGTCACTTTAGAACAAAAGACCTTCTAAAAAAATAAGCTGCAGGTTGAATTTTAAGCTGAATTCCAGGGTTGATATATCCTGCATAATTACATTGGGCCACTTAGCCCACCATTGGCTTCCAGCTTCTCCCAGCCATTGTGGCTAGTTTGGCTCGCCACCGTCTTCTACCTTCTCTCACCCTCGTGGCTAGCTTGGCCCCCCACCGGCTTCCACCTTCTCTTAACCCTTGTGGCTAGCTTGGCCTGCCACCAGCTTCCACCTTCTCTTAACCCTTGTGGCTAGCTTGGCCCCCCACCGTCTTCCACCTTCTCTTAACCCTTATAGCTAGCTTGGGTGGCCACCGTCTTCCACCTTCTCTTAACCCTTATAGCTAGCTTGGGTGGCCACCGTCTTCTACCTTCTCTCACCCTCATGGCTAGCTTGGCCCCCCACCGGCTTCCACCTTCTCTTAACCCTTGTGGCTAGCTTGGCCTGCCACCAGCTTCCACCTTCTCTTAACCCTTGTGGCTAGCTTGGCCCCCCACTGTCTTCCACCTTCTCTTAAACCTTATAGCTAGCTTGGGTGGCCACCGTCTTCCACCTTCACTCAACCCTTGTGGCTAGCTTGGCCTGCCACCGTCTTCCACCTTCACTCAACCCTTGTGGCTAGCTTGGCCCGCCACCGGCTACAAGCTTCTCCCAGACCTTTGCGAGCAGCTTGGGGGTTGTTCTACTAAAACTAGAGCATTCAGAATTTGGTGCAGTTGTGCATTGTAGCCAATCAGCTTTTAACTTCAGCTTGTTCAATTAAGCTTTGACGAAAAAAAATGGAAGCTGATTGGTTTCTATGCAGAACTGCACCAGATTTTGCATTCTCCAGTTTTAGTGAATCAACCTCATTGCAATATCTGTTCGGCTGCCGTGGAAGCTGTAAATCCCTGTAGTAGCATAGCTCCCAACAGTCCCTGATTTCGAGGGACTGTCCCTGATTTGGAGCAATGTCCCTCATTCCTACTCATTTGTCCCTCATTTTGGGTCTGATCTATATAGATGTATATAAAATGCACTTTTTATCTATCAAAAAGTGTTTTCCAGTGCTAAACCTTTCATCTGATCTCTAAATTGCTGCATTTGTACATTTTAAAAGCCAATATAAAGGAATGGTAGTGGTAAAAAAAAGCACTTGTGGGTTTAACCAATCTTGTTTTTTTTGTACAATTCTCCTTTAAGGGGGTGTGGCATGGGGTGTGTCCTATGCCTGCATACTTTTGCTGATAGGTGTCCCTCATTCCCATTTCAAAAAGCTGGGAGGTATGTAGTAGCTTGAACTACTACAGTGATTGCTGTGGTTTTCCGGGGTGCCGTGCTGAGCAGCTGCTCCTCTGCAGTGTAAGCACAGAAGGTTGCTTGCTTAGCATGGGCGCCATTTACAGAACACCTTGCATTTTTTTGCAGTGAATACAAAACGTTCTCTAATTGGACAAGGTGGAGAGGAAGGGTCACGTTCTCCACCTCGTCCAAGCAGAGAATGCTTTGCATTCATTGAGAAAAAAAATGCATGCTGTTTTGAAAATGGTCACGGTGCCAAGTGAGTGACTTCCTGTGGCTACTATGCAGAAGGGCAGTCATGGCCATCACTGTAGTAGCTCAGACTGTTACAGTGATTTACAGTTTCCACAGTGGCAGAGCATTACACTGGGCCAACTTGGCCCTCCACTTCTTGCAGACGTTGCGGCCAGCTTGGCCATCTTTGCTCAGGCATCATCCAGGGTCATCATCTACTTCCTGGATGGACGTGTATGCTTACAGATGGATTCATTATGCAAATCTATTCAATTCTTGGCTGTATTCACGAACGACTCGCTACAAAGTTATAATGTACAGTCTGGTAACTGGGGGGAGAAAAGACTGAGGTAATGCTTCCTTATGCTTGCAGCAGACTGATGACATCATCTGAGCCTAGGCCAGGTCACTGATGCTGCATTTTGTGACACGTCAGGAATTTACTCAAAATTATTGGCAGGTCGGCTTTAAAGAGGAACTTCAGTCTTTTGTCTGTTTGCTCTATCCTCTCTCTTCCCGGCCCCACCGTTACAGCACCTGCGCAGATATACCAAAGGGCTCTGCCTGGCCATTTCTGCACATCTGTGCACGTGCAGAATGTTACCCGCACATGTGTGAGGATGGGGAAATGTTTCTGTCTTTGCACGTGTGCGGAGAGACCACAAGCTGCAAAGATGTCTGGTGAAGCCCACATGTTCACAGATGTGCCACCAGGCTGTCAGGAATCTGGGAGGGGGTCATTCTCACCTAGACACAATAAATGTTTAAAAATAATTAAATAAATTCAGACTACTGACCCAACTCACCACTGCGGCCAAACAGACCATTGCTAAAGCATGGAAAAACTCAGACATTGGCTGTGGCTGAGGCAAAACACAGAATGAATAGGGCCCTTATCTTTTGCTAAAATGACCGCTATCGAAAGTGATAAAGTCAGGAAATTTAAGAAGCTATGGATCCCCTGGGTAAAACATTATCTTCCCCCTGACTTTGACGAGTCTTTACTTATGCCTTGGTAGTACAATCCACCTACTTAAGCGGGCCTTGTCCCCTGCTTCTTGCGCATTATCCACTTTTTCTTTTTATCTAATGAGTTAGCGGAACCCCTTGATGGGAGCCCTTCTGCCGTGCCACGGAACCCCCATCCCTTTTCATCCCTCTTCTTCCATTTCCCCCTTTCTTTCTACTCTGTTAGGAAACCAGTGCCTCCCTCAAAACTCATGTTGACCCCCAATGAGTCATCAAGCATAGGGCCCCTCGATCACCTATACTACGGTTGGAACTAGGGCGAACTTCCATTAAAGACTGATCAAAGCTGGCAAGTTATGGATGTTATGACATTTTGCTGACAATACACTAAGTATGGAACCTCTTGTACCCAATATACCCATACCACGGTGGTCAAACTCCTGCTTTGGAACTGAGCTTGCCTGGGACGGGTCAAAGGAGACCCTTCCTGTCCACGGAACCCCCACCCCTTTTCATCCCTCTTCTTCCATTTCTCCCTTTCTTTCTACTCTGTTAGGAAACAAGTGCCTCCCTCAAAACTAATATTGACCCCCAATGAGTCATCAAGCATAAGGCCCCTTGATCACCTATACTACGGTTGGAACAAGGGTGAACTTCCATTAGAGACTGATCGGATCATACAAGTTTGATCCCATGGAGCCCTTCCCCCCCTTTGTCCTACAAAATCCCCTACCACCATACAACCATTACTTGTACAGCTTTCGTTTCCAAAGGACCGTGCGTGTATATTTCATGTACCCAATTGTATCATTACTGATGTTCTCTCATTGACTATTGTAGGCCTGGTGTCTCTTCCATGAAACTTCAATAAAAACTTTAAACAAAAAAATAATTAAATAAATAACAAATCCAATTAAAAGAAAGGGGGGGGGGAGGGTTTAGGTGAAGGTCGTAAATTAAAACGGTATTAAACCCAAAAGCAAACATAGGTGGTGTGTTACTGGCCAGATAACCAGGTAAAAACAAAGTGAGAAAAAGCCTTAAAAAAACAATATAGCCACCACATCGAATGATTGGCAAGCTGGTTTTGCTGCTTTAAGATAGAATATGTGCTACTACTGTTGGGGAGATTTCTTTTCACTTCCCGTCCTAAAGAAAGTGAAAGGAAATCTCTTCAAAAGCAAGGGGGGATTTCCTCATGGACAGTTGCCACTGGAAACAGTGTCCCCATTTGGAAGATTTACAGTGCCTAAGTATTCAAAAACGTAAATGTATTTTATTGGGATTTTATGTGATAGACAAACACAAGGTGGCACATAATTGTGAAGTGGAAGAAAATAATAAATGGTTTTCAACATTTTTTACAAATATGTGAAAAGTGTGTGGGTGGGGGGGGGATTTGTATTCAGCCCCCTTTACTCCGATACCCCTAACTAAAATCTAGTGGAACCAATCGCCTTCAGAAGTCACGTAATTAGTAAATAGAGTCCACCTGTGTGTTATTTAATCTCAGTACGAATACAGCTGTTCTGTGAAGCCCTCAGTGGTTTGTTAGAGAACCTTAGTGAACAAACAGCTTCATGAAGGCCAAGGAACACACCAGACAGGTCAGGGATAAAGTTGTGGAGAAGCACCAAGCCTATTTCTGACACTTGCTGTTTACAGAATAAAATCAGTATTTTTTGCTTGAAAATTGCTTACTTAAAACATTATTTATATATATATATATTTTTTTAGCAGAGACCCTAGAGAATAAAATGGCGGTCGTTGCAATACTTTATGTCACACCGTATTTGCGCAGCGGTCTTACAAACACAATTTTATTTTAATTTTTTTTAAATGCACTTTCTTGAATTAAAAAATAAGAAAACAGTAAAGTTAGCCCACTTTTTTCTATAATGTGAAAGATAATGCTACACCGAGTAAATTGATACCCAACAGGAACGGAGACAAACTTTGGTACTTAAAAATCTCCATAGGCGACGTTACAAAATATCTACAGGTTACCAGTTTTACGTTACAGAGGAGGTCTAGGGCTAGAATTATTGCTCTCTCTAACAATCGCGGTGATACCTCACATGTGTGGTTTGTGGGTGCGACTTGCATATGCATTCACTTCTGTGTGCGAGCTTGGAGGGACGGGGCGCTTTAATTTTTTTTTCTTATTTTACTTTATATTTTTAATTTTTACACTGTCCCTTTAAAAATATGTTTTGATTAATTTTATTCCTATTACAAGGAATGTAACAGAATAGAAAAAAATGCATGACAGGACCTCTTTAAGATGAGATCTGGGGTCAAAAAGACTTCAGATCTCACATTTACACTTAAAAGCAATAATAAAAAAAAAAAAGAAACTTTAAGGCCGGAGGGCGGAAGTGACGTTTGACATCGCTCAGGTCCTCCAAGGGCATAGAGTCGAGTGGGGGCCATCTTGCCCTCACTTGACTTTCTGCCCATTCATCCCGAGGATCGGATCTTTTCTGCTGCTACTGACAGCTCCAGGAAGTGGCGGAAGGGGGCACCTCTCCCACTGCCCATAAAAGTGATCTCGCTGCGATCCGCTGCTGAGACTCTATTTAAAGTCAAAGTAGCGATGTATATCCACGATGGGAAGTCGGGAAGTGATTAAAGTAGGGTTAAGTTTTAAAAAAATATCCCAAGCTTTGAACATCTCACGGAGCTCTGTTCAATCCATCATCCGAAAATGGAAAGCGTATGGCACAACTGAAGACCTACCAAGACATGGTTGTCCACCTAAACTGACCGGCCGGGCAAGGAGAACATTCATCAGAGAAGCAGCCAAGAGGCCCATGGTAACTCTGGAGGAACTGCAGAGATCCACAGCTCAGGTGGGAGAATCTTTCCACAGGACAACTATTAGTCGTGTTCTCCACAAATCTGCCCTTTATGGAAGAGTGGCAAGAAGAAAGACATTGGTGAAAGAAAGTCATAAGAAGTCCTGTTTGCAGTTTGTGAGAAGCCATGTGGAGGACACAGCAAACATGTGGAAGAAGGTGATCTGGTCAGATGAGACCAAAATTGAACT
This sequence comes from Aquarana catesbeiana, assembly GCF_042186555.1. NCBI lineage: Eukaryota > Metazoa > Chordata > Amphibia > Anura > Ranidae > Aquarana > Aquarana catesbeiana. The sequence continues at coordinate 270,883,075 of NC_133334.1, read as the reverse complement.
TTTTGGCCTAAAAGCAAAACGCTATGTGTGGGGAAAACTAACACTGCACATCACCCTGAACACACCATCCCCACCGTGAAACATGGTGGTGGCAGCATCATGTTGTGGGGATGTTCAGCAGGGACAGGGAAGCTGGTCAGAATTGATGGGAAGATGGATGGAGCCAAATACAGGGCAATCCTGTTAGAGTCTGCAAAAAAACCTGTTAGAGTCTGCAAAAGACTTGAGACTGGGGCGGAGGTTCACCTTCCAGCAGGACAACGACCCTAAACATACAGCCAGAGCTACAATGGAATGGTTTAGATCAAAGCATATTCATGTGTTAGAATGGCCCAGTCACAGTCCAGACCTAAATCCAATTGAGAATCTGTGGCAAGACTTGAAAATTGCTGTTCACAGACGCTCTCCATCCAATCTGACAGAGCTTGAGATATTTTACAAAGAAGAATGAGCAAAAATGTCCTTCTCTAGATGTGCAAAGCTGATGGAGACATCCCCAAAAAGACTTGGAGAGAAAGGCGGTTCTACAAAGTATTGACTCAGGGGGGCGCCATACAGATGTACCCCACACATTTTTTACATATTTATTTGTAAAAAATGTTGAAAACCATTTATCATTTTCCTTCCACTTCACAATTATGTGCCACTTTGTGTTGGTCGATCACATAAAATCCCAATAAAATACATTTACGTTTTTGGTTGTAAAATGGCAAAATGTGGAAAATGTCAAGGGGTGTGAATACTTTTTCAAGGCACTATACCTCCACTTCCGGTTTCGAGGTCAACTGTGTAGCTTTGGATTTGCCCTCACTTTGGTCACCAAAATAGAAAAATAGGTGGGTGGATCTCCCCAATGGGGACATAGACACCAATTCCTCATTCCTGAAATGAAGAAAAACTTAGTCGGTGTTTTCCTTTAAGTGAAAAAAAAAAAAAAAAAACTTTCACATGAATATCTAACCTAAAACATAGAATCAATGTAAAGGAATCCAAGGGAGGTTTGTTAGGTATAGCTCTCTTCATTTGTTTGCAACAATAGAATTTATTTTAGCGGTGATTTATGGCGGACGCCGTCTGCCTTCCGCTCGGGCGAATTTGGAGGATTTGCTGAAAAGGGCCAGTTGTGATTTCAGCGGTGACATCTCATTTGTGCTGGAAGACAATAAAAAGAAAAAACGCCATAATGCGCATAATGAAAAAAAAATAAATAAAAAAAAATCAGTTATTCCCAAGTTCCGTCATATTGTGCTGATTGTGGAGAGACCTATTTTCATGATCGGAACATCTGTTTGCAGTCACTCCCGGGCTCTCCACCGTCCACAAACTTTCATACGTCTCAGCAATTCATCTTATAAGATATTTTTTTTTAATTTCCACGTGTGATTTCTGTTCGGCGGCGTGCGGTTGAGAAGCCGTACAACTTTTGTTAGAAATAATCGCTTTTTCAGTGGTGCCGGATCGCACAGCACGTAAAATGTAATTATTATTATTATTATTATTATTAACAAAAGTTTGTAATGGTTAGTAGGCAGAAAGGGGGATAAAAATACACTCAGCGGCCACTCTATTAGGTACACCTTGCTAGTCCCGGGTTGGACCCCCTTTTGCCTTCATTCTTGGTGGCAGAGATACAACAAGGTGTTGGAAACGTTCCTCAGAGATTTTGCTCCATAGTGACATGATGGCATCACACAGTTGCTGCAGATTTGCCAGCTGCACATCCATGATGCGAATCTCCCCTTCCACCATATCCCAAAGGTTCTCTATTGGATGAAATGTGGTGAGTGTGGAGGACATTGGAGTACAGTGACCTCATTGTCCAGTGGTGAGATGATTGGAACTTTGTGACATGGTGCATTATCCTGCTGGAAGGAGCCATCAGAAGATGGGGACACTGTAGTCATAAAGGGATGGACATGGTCAGCAACAATACTCAGGGGGGCCGTCGCATGCAAACGATGCTCAATTGGTACTAAGGGACCCAAAGTGTGCCAATAAAATATCACCCACACCATTACACCCTCCACCACCAGCCTGAACCGGTGATACAAGGCAGGATGGATCCATGCTTTCATGTTGTTTATGCCAAATTCTGATCTGACCATCTGAATGTCGCAGCTGAAATCGAGACTCATCAGACCAGGCAATGTTTTTCCCACCTTCTATTGTCCAATTTTGGTGAGCCTGTGTGAATTGTAGCCTCAGTTTCCTGTTCTTAGCTGACAGGAGTGGCACCCGGTGTGGTCTTCTGCTGCTGTAGCCCATCTGTTTCAAGGTTTGATGTGTTGTGAGTTCAGAGATGGTATTCTGCATACTTTAGCTGTAACGAGAGGATATTGGAGTTACTGTTGCCTTTCTATCATCTGGAACCAGTCTGCCCATTCTCCTCTGACCTCTGGCATCAACAAGGCATTTTCCTCAACACAACTGCCGCTCACTGGATATTTTCTCTTTTTGGGACCATTCTCTGTAAACCCGAGAGATAGTTGTGCATGAAAATCCCAGTAGATCAACAGTTTCTGAAATACTCAGACCAGCCCGTCTGGCACCAACAACCATGCCACGTTCAAAGTCACTTAAATCCCCTTTCTTGTCCATTCTGATGCTCGGTTTGAAGAATCACTATGGTACATAGAAGGCAGGAAGGATCACTATGACACATGGAAGGCAGGAAGGGAGGAAAGATCACCGTGGTACATGAAAGGAAGGAAGGATCACTATGGCACATGGAAGGCAGGACGGATCATTAAGGCAGGAAGAAAGGCAGGAAGGCAGGAAGGAAGGATCACTATGGTACATGGAAAGCAGGAAGGATCATTATGACACATGGAAGGCAGGAAGGATCACTATGTCACATGGAAGGCAGGAAGGAAGGATCACTATGACACATGGAAGGCAGGAAGGAAGGATCACTATGTCACATGGAAGGCAGGAAGGATCACTCTAACACATGTAAGACAGGAAGGAGGGGTCACTATGGTACATGGAAGGCAAGAAGGATCACTATGGTAAATGGAAGGAAGGAAGAGAGAGAGGGGAGAGTTCAGTCACAGGCTGTGTCACTTACCCGAGGGTGGCTGGTCTCCAGGGGCTCAGGAAGCGGCATCAGGAGCACTGTTTCAAAATTCCTGCCCACACAACCCCTTTACAGCCACAGGATTGGCTGCACGTTGAGGTTTGTGAGCGGGCACAGAGGGACATGGGGAAGAGGTGGAGCAGATCTAGCTTACCTTCTCTCCCATTCTGTACAGCGGGTGGGCAAGCCGGCTGGTGCTGGATGCACACTGACCATGTCGGTCTCAGCTTTGACAGCTGCAGTGTAGTGTACACTGACAGGTGGCATCAAGTGCCGGCACTGGGCTCCGCTGCAGGACAGAGCTCAGATTCACGGGAAGCCATCATTGCTCTGGACCAGCTTCCCGATTGTGACAATGGTGGACCATGCTTGCAATGGGTGTTGGTTCCACCACTCATAGTCTCTATTGGAAGCCCATGTGACACAGTGACAATGCAGGAGCAAAGGTGGAAGACAGGAACAGAGCGTTGGCATTCTGGAACAGGAAGTCCATAGGTGGCATAGCTTTCTGTGCTGAGAGTGCCCTCATTGCGTGCTCCCAGAACAGTGACCAAGTTGTCAAAGTCAGCTCTTATGCCCTGTGCACACGACAGGATTTTCCGACAACAATATCCAAATGTTTTTTTTACGACGGATGTTGGCTCAAACTTGTCTTGCATACACACGGTCACACAGAGTTGGTCGGAAATTCCAAACGTCAAGAACGCGGTGATGTACAACACGTACAACGAGCCTAGAAAAATGAAGTTCAATAGCCAGTGCGGCTCTTCTGCTTGATGCTTCATGTGTGGAACTTTGTGCGTCAGAATTGTGTACACACGGTTGGAATTTCCGACAACAAGCTCCCATAGAACATTTTGCGTCGGAAAATCCTATCGTGTGTACAGGGCATTAGTCTTTACTATGACTAATGATTGGGTCAGCAAGACCTGTTCCCCATCATGTGACCACTGTGACAGCCAATCACAGTGATCACATGATCATCCAGTCCCTCCATCCCTCCACGCCCCCCTCCCCCCAGGCATAAAGACTCTAATAAGGGGATGCCAGGGCCAGACAATAGGGGGTTACAATTTGAAAGGCATTACGTACAAGGCGGTTGCAACATGGCCCTATTCACTTAAAGGGACAGGGGGGCTGGGCGGCAAGGGGTTAACTAATCATTTTTTTCAATAAGGTGAACTTGAAGTGACCCGTTATATTATGCATTTATTACATTTGATATAATTGTTTTAATCTTTAGGGTAACAGTACCCCATACATTCCCAGGCTCGCTCTAAGGGCCGGTACAATTGTTAGTAAATCAGGTATTATTCTTGTCCTGTAATAAGCGGATGGCGACACATTCTTCTTTTGTGCCATTTCAGGTATCAGGTAGTTCCTGCATGTCCTTGTAATCTGCTCAACCTTTATTACTTGTTCAAAATAATCATCGTCCGTGTCTGTCATATGGATGACAATTAATTTGACGCTCCCCCGCTCGCCGATCTGACAATTGAAGGGAAATGTCATGATCCAGCACTTGAGTCCGACTGATTAATACAAATTCCCGTTCCTCGCCAAGCCAAGAGGATTATCTATCCATTTAATTATATAGAAAGTGGTATTGTATCTAATGAAGGCTGTCTTACTCATTCTCGGAATATACAGCGAATGTAATAAACAGGATTGCTCCATCTACGTTGTCTTGAGATAGCCACACCTAATTGTCAACTGCAAATTGGCTTAGTAGATTGTGTACAAAGTGGATGTAAATCCCAACAAGAAAACCTCTCATATTTGCTTCCTTTGGTTGTGTTCAATATACCAGTGAAAGGGTTTTGTTGTATGTTGTTCAATAAGCTGTTGATCCTGACAGAAGTTCAATGCTGTCCTGGGCACTCTCAAAGGTTATCTCAAGATATGCTATCAGCTATGCCCATTTCAGAGAATAGCAACCTGTCACGTACCGGGTTGAAGGCCTAATTCACAAGTGGGCTTCCCTTGGGGCTGAGCACCAAGCATCCCTGAAGGTGAAAACAGGGAGTGCAAGGCTCAAAGAAGCACTGGTGGCATTTAGGGAAATCTGGAGGGGTTATCTCACCACTGAAGACCCCTAGAGCTGTGGAAAGTTATTTCCTCGCATTTAACAATCATATTCACATATTTATGGTCAGATTGGTGCTAATTGGTTGTGTAAGGGCGCCATTCAGAGCAAAGTTGGGCATGTGTTGAAAAGGAGACGTCAGAATAAAGATGTGCATGTACAAGAGATCTGGTGTAGTTGCCAGTACTTTGTATGGCCGTTCTCGTTTGCACAGGAATACGCACAGGCCCATTCTGATTGCACTGGCGCACGATCACGCCCTCCTGTTGCTGGAACTGGGGCCAAATACCCTATATAAGAACAGTGCCAGTGACCAGAGATTGCTGCATGATCTTCAGCTACCAGTACTCCATGCTTCATGGTATCCTGTATTATTTACACTTCCAGTTACCGACCAGGCTTGCCTCTAGACCAGGGGTCTCAAACTGGCGGCCCTTCAGTTGTTGTGAAACTACAAGTCCCATCATGCCTCTGCCTGTGGGATTCATGCTTGTAACTGTCAGCCTTGCAATGCCTCATGGGACTTGTAGTTTCACAACAGCTGGAGGGCCATCAGTTTGAGACCCCTGCTCTAGACCTTCCTGCTGCCTTTCTTCTGGTTTGACCCCGGCTCGCTCCTCCGATTACTCCTACTGATTCCTGTGTTTGACTCCACTCTGCTCCTGACCATGATCCTGCCTACCCCCAGCTTGACTCTCCATGTATGACCTTGGTTTCCATCCTGACTATGCTCCTTCAGTCCGGTTCTGCCAGTCTGACCTCTCTCTTGCCCCGAGTGCCATCTCTCTTGTGTTACTGCCTCGGTTCTGCCACTTTTCAAAAGCTACAGAGGTCCTGCCATCAGTCCAGACAGACCAACTGATTGCTACCTCTCCAAGCAACCTCCTCCATAGTTTCTACTCAACTGCTCTGACAACTGTTGACCTAACTAATGATGTCCCTCAATGGACTCTTCATAAAGTGGAACTAAACCCATCAATTTAACAGGGCAAAGAATGTAACTGTCACATTGGTTGTGCTCTTAACCAAACTGTCAAACCATCAAATGGCTGGTGACATAACTGATCACATTTACAACACCATGGCAGTTGAAGGTCAAACAGAGGCCAAGATGGTAACTTCCTTGGCTGAAACCGATAGGAGGGTTCAGTTCTGTTTTAACATACAATCAACAAATCTTTGAAAAAACATGCTGCAAGTAAATGATATCTTTCATATGTCCTGAAAGGGATGTAGACAGCAACTATTGTCCTCTACCTGTGGCAAAGACTATTGATTTCCTATGGGCCCTCTAATCTTCCAAATATTTCTATTTAAGCATCAACTGTATATCTGCAATTATGGTGTCTCCAACCAAAATAAACCAGCACCTCCTGAACACGTTTCACCACAAATGGCTTGATCCTATACTTGTGATCAAGCCATTTGTGGTGAAACGCGTTTAGGAGGCTGTGTTTTTTTTTTAAGGAGGCACCATGGTGGCAGCTATACTGCTGATGCTTAAAAATAAATATTTGTAAGATTGGAGTTCGGCTCTCATTCATCTATTCTCCACAATGGTGAACCAGGATGGGCTTCTTTCATCTGGCACCCTGTTTATCTGTCAAAACACATTAGGGAGGTGGTGTTTTCTTTTGGATGGAGACACCATGGTGGCAGCTATACTGTTGATGCTTACATAGAAATATTTGGAAGAAAGGAGATCTGAGTGCGGTTTTTATTCATCTATTCTCCACAATGGTGAACCAGGGTGGGCTTCTTTGAGCCGTCAACCCTTTTTATCCGTTGACAGGTGAGAGGAGCAGGTCTGGAGCGATGCTGTAGGTTTAGGATGTTTCAACTATCAACCATGCCCAGTTCCTAACCATACCCAACCATGCCCATGCCAAAATACAGAACAACTTCCTATATGTAATAGAAAGGGGGAGAGCACAGTGTGGACACTCATTGAGGACCCATAGGAAATGAATGGTCTTTGATGTGCAATGGGCCCTAAATTTCAGCCACAGGTAGAGGACAACAGTTGGTGTCTCCATCCCTTTCCTGATGATTGGCCACAGCTCCACTTTGGTTGTCTTCGCTGTTACTTATTTCTTTTAATTTGGGTTGCAGAATTTAAAATGTTTCCTTCTCTGCAATCCAAGGCGAATTCCTTCAACTTTTTAAACTCAAACCGCAGATGAAAAAAAATTAGACTTCAGCTGAAATGTTCTGGCTCCGTGGACCGAAATGTATTCAGTGCTTTGCAAACTCCTAGAAAAGACACCAACTCCTAATGAATTGCACAGAATCAGACAGCTTGTTGGCTGTTGTATTCTCCTGTGGCTATTTTACTTTGTCATTCTAAGGCTGTGGTTCCAGTCTCCTTAGAATACACTCATACTTTTCCCTATGGTGACAGGTTCTCTTATCTTACTGCATCCCCTTGGCACTAGTGGCTGCTAATATTCCATGCAACACTATAAAATGGACTTAGTATCAGATATACAGTATGTATATCGTGTGTACACAAATCCGACGCACAAAGTGCCCTGCATGCTCAGAATAAATAAAGAGATGACAGCTATTGGCTACTGCCCCGTTTATAGTCCCGACGTACGTGTTTTATGTCACCGCGTTCAGAATGATCGGATTTCCCGACAACTCTGTGTGACCGTGTGTATGCAAGACAAGTTTGAGCCAACATCCGTCGGAAAAAATCCTAGGATTTTGTTGTCGGAATGTCCGATCAATGTTCGACCGTGTGTATGGGGCATTACTCCGTAGGGTTCAATATTGAGTTGGCCCACCCTTTGCAACTACAACAGCTTCAACTGTTCTGGAAAGGCTGTCCACAAGGTTTAGGAGTGTGTCTATGGGAATGTTTGACCATTCTTGCAGAAGCACATTTGTGAGGTCAGGCACTGATGTTGAATGAGAAGGACTGGTTCACAGTCTTCGCTCTAATTCATCTCAAAGGTGTTCTATCGGGCTGAGTTCAGGACTCTGTGCAGGCCAGTCAAGTTCCTCCACCCCAAACTCGCTTATCCATGTCTTTATGGACCTTGCTTTGTGCACTGGTGCGCAGTCATGTTGGAACAGGAAGGGGCCGTCCCCAAACTGTGTGGAGCATTAAATTGTCCAACATGTCTTGGTATACTGATGCCTTAAGAGTTCCCTTCACTGGAACTAAGTGGCCAAGGCCAACCCCTGAAAAACAACCCCACACCATAATCCCCCCTCCATCAAGCTTTACACTTGGCACAATGCAGTCAGGCAAGTACCGTTCTCCTTGCAACCGCCAAACCCAGACACGTCCATCGGATTGCCAGACAGAGAAGTGTGATTCAGCACTCTAAAGATTACATCTCCATTGCTCTAGAGTCCAGTTTTAGACCACTGCATCCGATGCTTTGCATTGCACTTGGTGATGTAAGGCTTGGATGCCACTGCTCAGCCATGGAAACCCATTCTATGAAGCTCTCTACGCACTGTTGTGCTAAGCTGAAGGCCACACAAAGTTGGGAGGTCTGTAGCTATTGACTCTGCAGACAGTTGCTGTTGTTCCCATTTGATACCACTTTGTTATAATACCACTAACAGTTGACCGTGGAATATTTAGTAGCAAGGAAATTTCACGGATGGACTTATTGCACAGGTGGGCCACCTATCACGGTACCACGCTTGAATTCACTGAGCTCCTGAGAGCGACCCATTCCTTCACAAATGTTTGTAGAAGCCGTCTGCATGCCTAGGGGCTTAAAGAGACCCCGTCACCAACTTTAGAAATTGCAGGTGAAAGCGTAGAAAAAGAAATGATTTGAAATGCTTGCTTGCGTTGCCTTTTCATAAATGACTTTTACTCAATGTGCCAACTAAACGTGGTAGTAAATTTGAGTACTTCAGGAAGAAATATTTTCCTAGCACAGCCCACTCCCTCCTTGCTTGTCATAGTCCTCTGTGGAGTGTCTAATTACTGTTTGAATTTGAACTCCAGCTCACACCTTATAATCAGTTACAGTAACAGTTTTTCCTTTTGGGATAAAGGTTTTACATAAATAAATACTAGTGCCATTGTAGGCAAATTTAAGCTTATGACTCACGGTAAGTTTTGTGAGTCAGAAATTGTGTCAGGGTTACTGCAGGTCAGGCTGGATGGCTCTACGGATGCAGGTCTCTGGTACCTCCATCTGGGTCTAGAAGCTTGTAGAAGCTTCTGGAAGTTAGTGGGTGGAGGCCAGATCTGCATACTTAGGGGAATCTGATCAATCATCAAGGCAAAATGTCCTGGTAGGGTGAATGGATCAGCCCTTAAATATGGCAGAGCCTAGCCAGCAGGAGGTCGGGTGGTAGATGGAGTGCTGAGGAGGCTATTAGTGGCCTAGGAGGGGGGCCCCTGGGTCTGGGGGGGCTCTGCCTCCAGGCTGGGCTAGGGCTGGCTGGGGAAGATCCTATCAGCAGAGCGGTTTGATAAGGAATCTTGCCAAAGGAGTAGCAGGGAGCAAAGAGGACAGAGTGGGTACATCCGCACACCCAGGAATTCACAAGAGGAGAGACTGCCACATGTAGAAAGCTTTAATAAGGACAGCGCTGTGCAAGTCCCTTCTATCCCTTGCCCTGGGAGATCTTCGGAGCTGCCAGGTAAGCTGGTAGACAAGCATCCAGGAGAGCTGGTAGTTCCTGCAGGCAGTGGAGTTGGGTGCAGTTCACAAAGGAGAGGAGATACTCCTGCATGCGGTTTACAACATATTGTGTTATTTTTCTAAAGAGCTCCTAGTTCTGAAGGGACTTTTTGCTGCTGATTCTGGGTGTCTAGGAAGGAGAACAGTCCAGGATCCTTACTTTGTACAAAGGAAGGAAGTTGTCCCCATTAATTTTTCGTCAAGATGGACATCCCATTACCAGTGGCGGTGGGTTCATAAGGGGCACCCAGGTGCCGCCCCTTCTGTCACGCCACCCCCTCTGTCACGCCACCCCTTCTGTCACGCCATCCCCCTCTGTGTAGAATGGATAGATTCATGCATTGCATGAATCTATCCATGGCCGCTGTAGCCACCCCCTATTCAGGCGTCCGGCCCCTTTTTGGACGCTCGGCGCCTGAATTACGGTGGCGGGGGGGGGGTGTTTTTTTTTAAGCATCTGATTAGAGCCACAGGCTCTAATAGGCTTCAAAAAAGGTGGACTCAGAGCGCAGAGCATTGCGCTCGGAGCCCACCCAGGTGTGTTAGAAAAGTGAATGAATATTCACTTTTCTAACACTGAACCGCCTTTCAGCCAATCAGGAGGCGCGGGTCTAATACCCGTCACCTGGTTGGCTGAAGGCACAGATGCTCTGATTGGACCTCTTAAATATGAGATCTGGGGTCAAAAAGACCTCAGATGTCAAATTTATACTAAAATGCAAATAAAATATTTTATGAGGGGTTTTTTTTTTCCCACCCCATCTTATTTTGTGCCGGGGTTGTATGTTGGGTGTATGTTGTTTGTTATTTGTGATGTTTTTGTATATTGTATGAAAAAGTAATAATAAAGAATGATCCGATTAAAAAAAAAATGCAATAAAATAAAAAATTAAATAAATGTCTTTTTTACCTTTTATTTTTTATTTTTACACTGTTTAAAAAAAAAAAAAAAGTGTCACTTTTATTCCTATTACAAGGAATGTAAACATCCCTTGTAACAGAAAAAAAAGCATGACAGGACCTCTTTAATGTGAGATCTGGGGGTCAAAAAGACTTCAGATCTCAAATTTACACTAAAATGCAATAAAATATTTTATGAGGGTTTTTTTTTTAAATTTTTTTTCCCACCCCATCTTATTTCGTGCCGGGGTTGTATGTTGGGTGTATGTTGTTTGTTATTTGTGATGTTTTTGTATATTGTATGAAAAAGTAATAATAAAGAATGATCTGATTTTAAAAAAATGCAATAAAATAAAAAATAAAATAAATAAATGTCTTTTTTACCTTTTATTTTTTATTTTTACACTGTTTAAAGAAAAAAAAAAAAAGTGTCACTTTTATTCCTATTACAAGGAATGTAAACATCCCTTGTAACAGGAAAAAAAAGCATGACAGGACCTCTTTAATATGAGATCTGGGGGGTCAAAAAGATCAGATCTCAAATTTACACTAAAATGCAAAAAATATTTTATGAGGGGTTTTTTAAAAAAAATATTTTCCCACCCCATCTTATTTCATGCCGGGGTTGTATGTTGGGTGTATGTTGTTTGTTACTTGTGATGTTATTGTATGAAAAAGTAATAATAAAGAATGATCTGATTTAAAAAAAAAAATGCAATAAAATATATATAAATATAAAATTTATATAAATATAAAAATAAAATAAATAAATGTCTTTTTTTTTTGCAAAAAAAAAAACAATTCCCCTTTAAGACCATTGGGCGGAAGTGACGTTTTGACGTCGCTTCTGTCATCCAATGGTATGGAGCCGAGCGGGGGGCCCATCTTTCCCTCACTCGGCATCCAGCCTCACAGGGCGCAATCGTCTCTGCCGCTACCGACGGCTCCGGTAAGCAGCGGAGACGACCGGAGAGCGGCCGGAGGGGGGGCTTTCTCCCGCCCCCCCCCGATAATAGTGATCTCGTGGAGACCACATTTATCTAAAGGAGGACCTCGTCCGCCGTTAAAGAGGATACCGGGGTTATGGCAGCTAAACAGCCGATGTACAACGACGGCGGGCGGCCCACAAGTGGTTCAAAAAGTCCCTTTCCAAGAATGCAGAGGCAGAAAAATGCATTGATGTGAACGTGTCCCATAGGAACCCATGTCCCGCGTTTCTGCAAAAAGCATGAAAAAAACGCATTGGTGTGAATGGAGCCTGAACCACACCAGTGATATTTCATGTATCCGGGTTGGATACCGATAGACACAAGCCGAGTTCTTCCTTAAAAGCCTCATTTTATTTTTTTATTTTCATATTTGAATATTGAAGATTCGTATTTTTGAATAATAAATCACACTTTGCAAAATATGCATGAGTTTCCAGCCTGCACCCAGACACTTGACATGATATTATGCTGCCAAATGTCGATTTAAAAAATAATGTTGGATGTGAAAGTTTAAAAATGTAACTAAAAGCCTTCATCAAAGTTTAAACAGCTTCTTAAGCTCTCAGGCTGCGTGTGCCGATTTACTGACAGTGACACACCCAGCACCAGACAGCTCCGCCGGAGCACGGCAGTAATGGACCTCCTCATCAAACCAAATTAGAAAGGGAGGTCGGTAAAGACGCACACAAACACGGCCCCCCCCCGTCCATACCCCTGTCCTCCATTGTCACCCGAGCCCAACCCCCGACCCTCTTTTCTACAAAGCCATCAAATTCATTCCCTGTTCAACTACCACAATGCTCTTATTAAACTTCCCTTTAAGTAACCTATCTATAGCCTCGCCACAGGTTAGCTATAGATAGCTATAGATATTTAAAGTGGTTGTAAACCCTTACATATACACAGTGAAGTGACCGGCTGTGAATGTAAAAAAACCTCCTACATAAGTTGTATCTGTTTATCTGCATCCCTCTCTTCTCTACATCCGTTTAAAGTCCAGAAACAATAAAGCTTGTCGGAGATGACAGAAAGCAGTTACACACTGAAGTTACACACTGCAGAACCTAGTGAGGAGAGCTCTGAAAGCTGATTGGAAGAATAATACCCCCCCACACACACACACACTCTTCACACAGCACACAGGAACAGAGCTGAGGCTGTCAATCACAGTGTGCTGGAGCTCCTTTTTTTCTCTTGGTGTCAGGAAAACTTGTTAGAAGTGACTCACGCAGATGGCAGAGGAAGGAGGCAGCAGAAAAACGATGACACTTAGGGTTTGATTTACTAAAACTGGAGAATGCTAAATCTGGTGCAGCTGTGCATAGAAACCAATCAGCTTCCAGGTTTTTTTTTAATCAAAGCTTAATTGAACAAGCTGAAGCTAGAAGCTGATTGGTTACCATGCACAGCTGCACCAGATTTTGCACTCTCCTGTTTTAGTCAATCAACCCCCTAGTGCTCTTAATTGAGGCGCACGCTATAGAGCAGGGTTTCCTAACCAGGGTTCCATGCATAGGTGTGCGCAGCCTAATGCATTAGGGTGTGCACCCTTAAGCTCAAGCATACATGCATGTGTATGTATCTACATATATATGACCCCGGCACATTGATCTCCCTGCTAGCACAGTGAAAGAGAAAAGGATAAACACTTCTCTTATGGCAGAGCCGGTAAGAGAGAGATCTTTCCCATGTTCCTGTTGCTACACAGAACGATAACACTAATGCGCATGGGGGGATTAGGGTGTGCCTGGGCACACCCGGCACACCCTGTGCGCACGCCTATAGTTCCATGGGACCATGAGGTTCCCCTAGAGCAGTGATGGCGAACCTTGGCACCCCAGATGCTTTGGAACTACATTTCCCATGATGCTCATGCACTCTGCAGTGTAGTTGAGCATCATGGGAAATGTAGTTCCAAAACGTCTGGGGTGCCAAGGTTCGCCATCACTGCCCTAGAGGTTGCTAGGAGTTCCTTGAGCAATGAGCAATTTCTGCCTCTCAGATAAGTTCCCACTGACACTGATGATTTATTTAGCTATCTGTAAGGTGGGGTAATTCTTCCCAATGACCACAAGTGTAAGGGGCGTTCTTCCCACTGACCATCACACTAATGTATCATAAGTTGTAGATATAGTCATTTTTAGCAGGGGTTCCCTGAGGCCGGAAAGTTCCTCTGTGTTGAAAAGGTTGAGAAAGGCTACTATAGAGGGAATATGCTTTGTTTATATTTCATGTCTGAGGTTTACAACCACTTTAAGTATTTAGATATTCTCAACGTGCAACAAATGAACTTAAAACAAGCCCTCACTGACCACTGTAGCTGCAGGCACTGTGGAGCAATTCCTTCTCAAAGTTCCCAACATAAGTACTGAAGTCCTTCATATCCTTCTCTCAGCAACTCAGCTCCCCCTTGCCCCCCCTCTCCCAGGAGTAAATCAGCAGCTCAGTTACCCCTGCTCTCCTTTTGGGACGTACAGCTGGCCACACCCTGAGTGAATTTCATCAGGTTTCTAATGAACCAGACGAAAGAAGAGCTGCGGTGTCCCAGTTGGCATCCTGACCAAGGGATGGGCGGAAGGGGCAGCCACTTTGGGTGTAGAGGTAAGTATGCTCCAGATCAGTGGCTGACAAATACCAGACCATGACTTCATGTCTGCTTGTCTTCAACAGGAACAGGGAAGCTGATCAGAGTTGATGGGAAGATGGATGGAGCCAAATACAGGGCAATCTTAGAAGAAAACCTGTTAGAGTCTACGAAAGACTTGTGACTGGGGCGGAGGTTCACCTTCCAGGAGGACAACGACCCGAAACATACAGCCAGAGCTACAATGGAATGGTTTATATCAAAGCATATTTATGTGTTAGAATGGTCCAGTCAAAGTCCAGACCTGAATCCAACTGAGAATCTGTGGCAAGACTTGAAAATTGCTGTTCACAGACGCTCTCCATCCAATCTGACAGAGCTTGAGATATTTTGCAAAGAACAATGAGCAAAAATGTCCCTCTCTAGATGTGCAAAGCTGGTAGAGACATCCCCAAAAAGACTTGCAGCTGTAATTGTGGCAAAAGGTGGTTCTACAAAGTATTGACTCCGGGGGGGCGCCATACAAATGTACCAAGCATGGCTGACCTTGGTAAATCTCAGGTAGGAAGTCTTTTCGAGGTTTGCCGAGGTCAGCCGAAGTGTCCTCGGCCTTTTGGGCCGTTTCTGAGGCTCTCCGGCACCCCCCACCAGCCTCTGGCCGCATGCGGTATTGCATCCCATTGAAGTCAATGCGGAACAAATTATTTTAGTTTCCATTGACTTCAATGGGAAAACTCACTTTGATATGCGAGTACTTTGGATTACGAGCATACTCCTGGAACGGACTATGCTCGTAATCCGAGGTTCCGCTGTATTTATTTGTAAAAAATGTTGAAAACCATTTATCATTTTCCTTCCACTTCACAATTATGTGCCACTTTGTGTTGGTCTATCACATAAAATCCCAATAAAACACATTTACAATTTTGGTTGTATAGTCACAAAATATGGAAAATTTCAAGGGGGTGTGAATACTTTTTCAAGGCACTGTATATCACCGTATTCCAAAAGGATGACCGGTATCGCTACTCTTCAGAGACAAAGGATGAAATTCGGATGGATCACGGTGGCCCTTTGTGTGCACGGTACACGCACACACACACACACACACAAACACGCGCACAAAAATAAGCGCTCCATGCGAGGGCTCTGATTAGAGACCGCTAATCTGTTCTCCACTGCAGCAAATCAAGCCGTGATTCATAAGACAAATAAGTAGGAAAAATTAACATCTGTCACAGAGTGATGTGTTAATTTTCTGACAGTCTCTGTGCTGAACCCAATTACTGATTTAAGGGCAGGGAGAGAGAGCCCGGCTCATGCCATTAATTAGGCTTCTTGGAGACTAAAAGGATAAAAGAGAAACTAGCGAGAGATACGAGAGAGAGAGAGAGAAAGGGGTGGATGGTGCAGGTACGTCGATCTGCAGAGGCCTTGAACGCCCTAGTTAAATGATTGTGAGTATCCACGTGCCTAAACGCTTACTCCCTTTCATCAGTGACCCGCCACCGAAGCGTTCCTTGCTATAATTGGGAAGAGGAGCCTTTTTCCCAAAGCCTCCGAGGATGAATAAAGACCAGCGGGTCCAATGTAATAATGTTTCTGCTGTTTGTTTAATCAGGAGCAGGTCAACGGTCAAAGAAGGCCGCTTCTTCCTGCAGCTCCTTAAAATGCATTAGTACGGCAAAAAAAGACTCCAATAAAATAAAGCGTATGTGGGAAAAGGTTTGTGTACACCTGACCATTGCAACCACCTATATGGCCAAAAGTACAGTACTGTGCAAACGTTTTACGCAGGTTTGGCTGGAGAATGGAAACCTACTACAGGTTTGCCTTGAGACATGTGGCAGGTATGGATGGAGACTGGAGGCATGCTGAAGGTTTGGCTGGAGACTGGAGGCATGCTGCAGGTATGGATGGAGACTTGAAGCATGCTGCAGGTATGGATGGAGACTGGAGACATGCTGCAGGTATGGATGGAGACTGGAAACATGCTATAGGTTTGGCTGGATACTGGTTGCATGCTGCAGGTATGGATGGAGACTGGAGGCATGCTGCAGGTATGGATGGAGACTGGATGCATGCTGCAGGTATGGATGGAGACTGGATGCATGCTGCAGGTATGGATGGAGACTGGAGGCATGCTGCAGGTATGGATGGAGACTGGAGGCATGCTGCAGGTATGGATGGAGACTGGAGGCATGCTGCAGGTATGGATGGAGACTGGAGGCATGCTGCAGGTATGGATGGAGACTGAAAGCATGCTGCAGGTATGGATGGAGACTGGATGCATGCTGCAGGTATGGATGGAGACTGGAGGCATGCTGCAGGTATGGATGGAGACTGGAAGCATGCTGCAGGTATGGATGGAGACTGGAGGCATGCTGCGTGTATGGATGGAGACTGGATGCATGCTGCAGGTATGGATGGAGACTGGAAGCATGCTTCAGGTATGGATGGAGACTGGAGGCATGCTGCGTGTATGGATGGAGACTGGATGCATGCTGCAGGTATGGATGGAGACTGGAGGCATGCTGCGTGTATGGATGGAGACTGGATGCATGCTGCAGGTATGGATGGAGACTGGAAGCATGCTTCAGGTATGGATGGAGACTGGAGGCATGCTGCGTGTATGGATGGAGACTGGAAGCATGCTGCAGGTATGGATGGAGACTGGAGGCATGCTGCGTGTATGGATGGAGACTAGATGCATGCTGCAGGTAGGGATGGAGACTGGAGGCATGCTGAAGGTTTGGCTGGAGACTGGAAACATGCTACAGGTTTGGCTGGAGACTGGATGCATGCTGCAGGTATGGATGGAGACTGGAGGCATGCTGCAGGTATGGATGGAGACTGGAGGCATGCTGCAGGTATGGATGGAGACTGGAGGCATGCTGCAGGTATGGATGGATACTGGAGGCATGCTGCAGGTATGGATGGAGACTGGATGCATGCTGCAGGTATGGATGGAGACTGGAAACATGCTATAGGTTTGGCTGGATACTGGTTGCATGCTGCAGGTATGGATGGAGACTGGATGCATGCTGCAGGTATGGATGGAGACTGGAGGCATGCTGTGTGTATGGATGGAGACTGGATGCATGCTGCAGGTATGGATGGAGACTGGAAGCATGCTGCAGGTGTGGATGGAGACTGGAGGCATGCTGTGTGTATGGATGGAGACTGGAAGCATGCTGCAGGTATGGATGGAGACTGGAGGCATGCTGCGTGTATGGATGGAGACTAGATGCATGCTGCAGGTAGGGATGGAGACTGGAGGCATGCTGAAGGTTTGGCTGGAGACTGGAAACATGCTACAGGTTTGGCTGGAGACTGGATGCATGCTGCAGGTAGGGATGGAGACTGGAGGCATGCTGCAGGTATGGATGGAGACTGGAGGCATGCTGCAGGTATGGATGGAGACTGGAGGCATGCTGCAGGTATGGATGGATACTGGAGGCATGCTGCAGGTATGGATGGAGACTGGATGCATGCTGCAGGTATGGATGGAGACAGGAGGCATGCTGCAGGTATGGATGGAGACCATAGGCATGCTGCAGGTTTGGCCTGGAGATTGGAAACATGCTACAGGTTTGGCTGGAGACTGGAGGCATGGTGCAGGTATGGATAGAGACCATAGGCATGCTGTAGGTTTGGCTGAAGACTAGAGGCATGTTGTAGGTTTGGCTGGAGACTGGAGGCATGCTGCCTGTATGGATGGAGCCTGGATACATGTTGCGGGTTTAGTTGAAACATGCTGCAGGTTTGGCTGGAAACTAAAGAAAGGCTTGAAATTTGGCTGGAGACATACTATAGGTTTGGCTGCTGGTGGCATGACTGCAGACTGCTGGAGTCTGAGGACCGTAGAAACAAGTACCAAAGGACCACACATGTCCCTTGGGGCTGTAGGTTGGACACCGGGGTTTTAATCCACCTGCATTTCATCCAAAACCTAAAAAAAAAAAAGTTTTGGTTCAAGTTCCACTTGTAAGCAAGCGGAAGAGAGAGTGTTTGCAATCATTAAGTCATTTACGGGTCTCATAATCTGTACAGGTGAATTTCGCTCTTCAAATTAGAAATTATTTTTGCAGAAGTTAATAAACAGGGAGCGATTTTACAGGTGATCTGTTTGGAAAAGTAAAGCGTATCCTCGGAATCTGTAATTTGTGTAATGATGGAAAGGAATTAGTTAGCATATTAATACGTGCAGGTGTGACAAGTGTTTATTTTATCTGCTGAGCTGAGTAAATAGAAAACAATGTGGAATAAACATAGGAGTGAGAGTATAAAAACAAAGCGTTTTGGAAAACATTTTTTATTGCGTTTCACTGTTTTTGATGTTCTCCACCAATGACATATTCACTGTGTGTGTGTGTTTGCTTATTGTCCTTAATTACTAAGCGAGGTGTGAATCTTGGAAAATTGTCTCTGCTGGCAATACAATCACTAGGATTCGGTTCTCTAGGCAGATGTACCCATCGGGCGTATGGCGGCCTAGTATATGGGTCAGTTGGACCCCTTTTTAATTTACTTGTGCAGCCTTCCTTCTTTTGAAGTCACATCTCCCAACCTTCTGAGATGCCATAATAGGTCACCTTATACATAAAATCACTAGTTATATCCCTATAATACTTCATCCTGGGAAAAGCCTAGTAGGGATGCTGCAGCAATAACCAGCTAGTTATTAGGTATTAACATATATGTTGCCAGCTCACCGTGGATTTTTTGTAGTCCCAATATTTATTCAAGTAATTCCAATTAATGGTAGTGCAACATTTCGGGCAGCACAGGATCCCTTCATCAGGCATATGATGACATTGATCCATGGTGTTCTGACCACATATACTTTTTTCTGCCTGATACCATGAAGTACATAGGCAAAGACTGAAGGTCTCCAGCCAAACCAGCAGTATGTTTCCAGCCTTCAACCAAACCTGCAGCATGTATCCAGCCTTCAGCCAAACCTGCAGCATGTCTCCAGTCTCCAACCAAACCTGCAGCATACCCCCAGTCTCCAACCAAACCTGCAGCATACCCCCAGTCTCCAACCAAACCTGCAGCATGTCTCCAGTCTCCAACCAAACCTGAAGCATGTCTCCAGTCTCCAACCAAACCTGCAGCATGTGTCTAGTCTCCAGACAAACCTGCAACCTGTCTCCAGTTTCCAAACAAACCCCCAACATGTCTCCAGCAAACCTGCAGCATATCTCCAGTCTCCAACCAAACCTGCACCATGTATTCAGTCTCCAACTAAACTGAAGCATGTATCCAGTCAACAGCCAAGCCTGCAGCCTGTCCCCAGGCTCCAACCAAACCCCCAACATGTCTCCATCAAACCTGCAGCAGGTCTGCAGTCTCTGACCAAACCTGCAGCACGTATTCAGTCTCCAGCCAAACCTACACCATGCCTCCAGTCTCCAGCCAAAACTGTAACATGTTTCCGGTCTCCAACCAAACCTAAAGCATATATTCGATCAACAGCCAAACCTGCAACCTGTCTCAAGTCTCCACCCAAACCCCTAACCTGTCTCCAGCAAACTTGTAGCATGTCTTCCATCTTCAACCAAACCTGAACCATGTCTCTAGTCTCCAGCCAAACCTGCAGCATGTATCCAGTCTTCAGGGAAACCTGCACCCTGAACGAGGTCTCCAACCAAACCCGCAACATGTCTCCAGGAAACCTTCAGCATGTCTCCAGTCTCCAACCAAACCTGCAGTATGTACTCAGTCTCCAGCCAAAACTGCAACATGTCTCCGGTCTCCAGCCAAACCTGCACCATGCCTCCAGTTTTCAGCCAAACCTGCAAAATGTCTCCAGTTTCAAATCAAACCTGAATGTAACCGGTCAACAGTAAAACCTGCAGTCATTCTCCATTCTCCAACCAATCCCACAACCTGTCTATAGCAAACCTGCAGCATGTCTCCTGTCTCTAACCAAACCTGTAAATGTATCCAGTCTCCAGATAAATCTGAACCATGTTCCCAGTCTCCAGCCAAACCTGCAGCATGTCCCCAGTCTCCAGCCAATCCGTTAGTTTCCACCTGTCCTTTTGCAAACAACGATTGATCCATTGGATTGATCCATTGATACATTTTTTACTTCTACTTTTCCTTTACTGAATATGTCTAATGCAAAAATGTAGAGGATGAATTGAGCTTTCAATGTAATGTAACACTATTTTATGATTTGTGTTGGGCACATTTATGCTGAGTAATATGCAAGTGTAACTTCTAGGTATTTATTACCTCTCTCAGAGATCACAGTACTCCCCCAACAATACCTTCACCTGCTTTTCTCCCTAGACAGCACAGTCTTTGTTCAGGCATCATCCAGAATCACTGTCTACTTCCTAGACTATGATGCTGGCTCAGATTATAATTTGGTGAGCCAACAGGCACAAAAAAGCCCTCTACTGAACCAGTGTGATGCAGAGTAGAGCCTTTATAAAACAGTCAATATCTACATATATCCTACTTCCATCACAAACCCCAAAACAAGTGGTTTATTCCTATTTAGGATAGACAGAGTCTGGCATTATTTCTTTAAGCCCCAAGTCTAAGTGCACCAAGTGCATAATGGTTACCAAGAGGACACTGAAAGATGACATTGGATTCCAAAGATACCACTTGGGCACCCGTTGGCTCTCCGTTTCAGGTCATTGACAAAGTGTGAGTTGGTTCTGCTTGATCTGTAAATACATTTACAATTCCGAATACAGCATTGTGTGTAACCAACAGGATTCTATGTGGTCAGATTAATTGTATGTTTCTATCAACCTCTGTTCATAAAACTTGTCAGAGGAAACAACACCACCAGAGTCAGGCATTAATGAGATGATGACAGGAAGTAAGGATATCTATTTTCTTCCTCTGAGTCATCACGTTACAGATGCCAGTTTCACAGTGTCAATACTCTTTTTCTACTGCAGAGTTTCCTGAAAGAAAAATCAACAATTCTTCTTCAAGCTAGAGGAAAATTCTTCTCTGAGCTAGATTGGGAACAATTCTTCTCCAGAGCTAGATTGAGAACAATTCTTCTCCAGAGCTAGATTGAGAAAAATTCTTCTCCAGGCCAGATTGAGGACAATTCTTCTCCAAACTAGATTTAGAACAATTGTTCTCTGGGCTACATTGAGAACAATTCTTCTCTGGGTTATACTAAGGACAATTCCTTTCTGAACTACATTGAGAAAAATTCTTCTCCGGGCTAGATTGAAGATGATTCTTTAACAGAGCTAGAGTGAGGACAATTTTTCTCCAAGCTAACTTGAGAACAATTCTTCTCTGGACTAGATTGATGACAATTCTTCTCTGGACTAGATTGAGGACAATTCTTCTCCAAGCTACACTGAGAACAATTCTTCTCCAGGCTAGACTGAAGACAATTCTTCTCTGAGCTAGATTGAGAACAATTCTTCTCTGGGATATATTAAGGACAATTCTTTTCTGAGCTAGATTGAGAAAAATTCTTCTCAATCTAGATTGGGGACGATTCTTCTCCGGAGCTAGAGTGAGGACAATTCTTCTCCGAGCTAACTTGAGGACAATTCTTCTCTGGACTAGATTGAGGACAATTCTTCTCTGGACTAGATTAAGGACAATTCTTCTCCAGAGCTAGAGTGAGGACAATTCTTCTCCAAGCTACATTGAGTACAATTCTTCTCCAGGCTAGACTGAAGACAATTCTTCTCTGAGCTAGACTTAGAACAATTCTTCTCCAGGCTAGATTGAGGGCAATTCTTTTCCAAGCTAGATTAAGGATAATTCTTTTCTGAGCTAGATTTAGGACAATTCTTCTCCAAGCCAAATCCAGGATTAGGCCAGCTGCTTACCATAAAGTATAACTCCAGCCAATTTTATTTTTGGTAGTGATGGACAGAGTGATGAAGAGTTACAATTTTCTGTTGGTTTTATAGCTGGCTGTGACCCCATTGAAGAGATCTCCACTACCTGTCCCTCTCACACCCATACAAGAAATGGACAGAGTGGTTGAAACTGGGACAAGGAGGCACAGGCAGCAATAAAAGGAGTGTCAGTAGTTGTAACCCAATGTGTGTGTGTGTGACAGCGCTGGCCTGGTATATGGTCTGGTATCAATGGAAGTGTTGTGGGCTATGTCATCCTTCAAGAAGGCTTGTAACCAATGAAGGTGTGGTGTGGGTGGGCCCTGTTAGTTTCTCAGACTGCTGCCTCTCTAAATGATGAAAAAGGCGCTCCGTAAATGGTATAAAGGGTTGTCACACTTGAATTTATATTTGAGAAGTTTATTGAAGTTGACAGTTCACAGGTGATAAGTAAATGCAACAGGTTTCAGGGGCAATGCCTCCCCTTCATCAGAGCAGTGATGGCAGGTGAGGCTGGAACAGACCTGGAACCGGGATTCAGCTAAGCGTATGGCACGTTGGGTGCTATCAAATTGTAGAGTAACAGCATTATCAACTTCCTTAAACTTCTTAAATATAATTTCAAGTGTGATGAACCTTTATACTAAGCACATCCCCTGCAGTACTTAAAAAAGTATTTTTGTCTGTGTCCCCATCAAACAGAATTTTCATGACTTCCTGTCCTGTCCCTGACACACACTGACGTTTTTGTGTTATCCTGTTGTGAACTAATATAAATATAAAAAGAAATTGGACCATCGAACCCTTTGTTTGTCACTCTTATTAGTCTTTTTACACATGGATCCTCAACTCTGGGTTACACTCCAAAGGTAGATGGGCACCAAAAACACTGTGCTTTGTTATAATCTAAGTGACTCTCTGAAAATACAAATCCAGCACCCTGTGTGAGCAGCAGTTGGGTACCCAGAGAGGAGAGAAGGCACATGGAGACCAGGAATGGCGGTAACGTGTATTTAACAGAAAAGCTCCAACAAGATTGGGATCGCAGTCACTGCCAGACTGGCACAGCAGTACTTACAAAGAGTTACAGAAGATTCCCAACAACACTTATATTGCCCAACAGCATCCAACAGAGGAGGTGGTTGGAAGACGGTACAGCAACATGTAGGCAGATGCAGTCTATATCCTCCACAGCAGGGGGTGCTCGACTGCAGCGGCAATGCAGATGGGGGAGGAAGTTGAGAGGAACTTGGTTCCTCTATGGTTTCCTCGGTCATGGAGAGGCAGCTATCGGATAGGATGCTGGCGCCCCGTGTAACTCTGGCAGCCATCTTGGGTCAGGCAGAGTCTATTTAAGACCTTGGCTCCTGGGTTTGGTGCAAATTTTGCAAGTGGATAGCGTAGGGCCAGGGTACCCGCCTATTAGGGACAGCACTTAGAGTCAGGGAAAGGTTCTGGAGGAGTAGGGAAAGCGCAGGGACTACGCCAACTGTCCTGGAAGCACTCCCCTTTGGGTTCAGACCAACCAGGTCGCATTATGCTCCTCATTGCAGATGCTGTCAGCATCTCCAGGTATTCACTCTACTGTTCCACAGCTGTTGCACTCTGTAAGTGGCTCTGAATTGGTTGCCTTCTTGCTGAGCCTGTTTGTGTATTGCTGAACTTTCTACAATATACTACTATTGCCGAACATGGACTCACATCAGGCTGCACCAAGTCCACCAACAGGGCGCCTGATAGTTGATAGTGGAAGAGCTACTAGCTGGCGGCAAAGATGAGCGGACCCCACACTGTCCCTCCTCCTCTGGAACCTCTCCCTGCACTAGACACACTGTCTCTATCCAGCGGGTACATCAGGGGGACAGTGCCACTTAGACTATATTGTCAAAAGTATTGGGACACCTGCCTTTACACGCACATGAACTTTAATGCCATCCCAGTCTTAGTCCGTAGGGTTCAATATTGAGTTGGCCCAACCTTTGCAGCTATAGCAGCTTCAACTCTTCTGGGAAGGCTGTCCACAAGGTTTAGGAGTGTGTCTATGGGAATGTTCGACCATTCTTCCAGAAGAGCATTTGTGAGGTCCGGCACTGATGTTGGACGAGAAGGCCTGGCTTGCAGTCTCTGCCTTAATTCATCCCAAAGGTGTTCTATGGGGTTGAGGTCAGGACTCTGTGCAGGCCAGTCAAGTTCCTCCACTCCAAACTCGCTTATCCATGTCTTTATGGACCTTGCTTTGTGCACTGGTCCAAATCATTTGATGGAGGGGGGATTATGGTGGGGGGTTGTTTTTCAGGGGTTGGCTTTGGCCCCTTAGTTTCAGTGAAGGGAACCCTTAAGGCATCAACATACCAAGACGTTTTGGACAATTTCATGCTCCCAACTTTGTGGGAACAGTTTGTGGATGGTCCCTTCCTGTTCCAACATGACTGCGCACCAGTGCACAAAGCAAGGTCCATAAAGACATGGATGAACGAGTGTGAGTGAAATGTGTGTATTAGCGTATATGGTTATACAACATAATCGGAAAACCTAGCCCACAGGTGTCAAACTGGCGGCCCTCAAGCTGTTGCAGAACTACTAATCCCATCAGGCAAGGCTGACAGTTACAAGCATGACTCCCACAGGCAGAGGCATGATGGGATTTAAATGACAATCAGTGCAATTTACACTTTATAGCCTGTTCTAGTTCTCTGAGCATTGACTTCCTGGATATCACCCTGAGTGGGGATCCAAAGACTGGGGTCATACACTCCAGTACTTCCAGGAAGCAATGCTCTGGAAATACAACACTACATGCTAGGAGCTGCCACCCGTCCCATACCATCAGAGCCATGCCTATGGGGGAATCCTCTCGCCTCCACAGGAATTGCTCTTCGGACACAGCCTTTCTAAAAAAATATGATAATATCAGTGCTAGGCTGGTCCAGAGAGGGTATTTAGGTACAGTGATTAAGAAGGGATTAGATCATGTGGGAGTGAAGCAGAGTGGTGTATCCCCAGACAATACTCTTTACTGGACACCAGGTAAGAGGAAGTATGAGAGAAAAAAACATATAGGAGAAGGGAGAACTGAAAATATTGGTCCAGCCACCTTTGTTACTACTTTTTCTAAGGAGTACAAGCAGGCGGTGGATATACTTAAAAAGAATTGGCCCATTCTGGATTCAGATACAGGTCTTCATAAAGTACTGGGGGCAGGTTGCCGTTTCTCCAGTCGGACGGCCCCTACATTGGGTTCCCTTCTGTCTCCTAGCCTCTTCACATAGCAGAAACGCCAACCTACTTGGCTGTCCTACCTCGGTAGTTTCCCATACTGTCATCTGAATGCCCCTACCAGGTCATTTTAGCAAATTTAGCTCAGGTGAAATCTTTGAAATCAAACATTATATAAATTGTGGGACTCAGTTTGTAGTGTACATTATCTTTTGTGTTGCATGTAATTTGCAGTATGTGGGGTGCACCACACGTGCCCTCCGCACAAGAATAGGGGAGCATTGTTGTGACACTACCAATCCGAATGCTCAACATATTTCAAACTCTTCACATCATTTTCGCGAATGCCATTCTAGGGATTTGTCCTCTTTCAGGTTCACTGGCATCGAGAGATTGACTCCAATGCCCAGGGTTGGAGATAAGAGTAGGAGACTTTTGAATAGAGAAGCTTGGTGGATTTTTAGGCTTAAAACCAGAGTCCCCCTGGGGTTGAACCTCGGGTGGGACCTGGATTTACATTTATGTTAGTTATAATATTCTTTTTTGATGATTTTTTTTCCCTTTATCTTTCACCATTTCTCATATTCTGTTGCCTCCTCTTGTTCTCCACCTTGGTCATTCATTTTATTGTTTATTATTTCTATTTTTTATTATTATTAATTAAATATTCTGTTTCTTTATTTCTTATTTTTGTTATTGTGGGTTGCTTTTAAAAAAAACAACTTTTAACCCTCCTTTCCTTCTAGTCTCATTGTATCAATTTGAAAATTAAGAGGCCAATTGGAAGTCTCTGTGACCAATAAAGGGGGGGGGGGGGGGTGGAGTAGGGGGTGTTTTTTTTACTAGTATATATTTTGTGCTGTTTTTGTACATTGATGTTGTGAGCAAGGCCATTATGGCTGAAACGCGTTAACATCTGCTGTCCACACTCATCTTTTATGGAGATACAATGAATCTGGACTGATTTAAAAGACATGCTGGTAGGTTAATCGGATCCTGTCTAAATTGGCCCTAGTATGTATGAATGTGAGTTATGCCGCATACACATGGGCGGACTTTTCGACGGACTAGGTCTGGCGGACTTTTCGACGGACTTTCCGACGGACTTTCCGAATGAACGGACTTGTACGTGATGACGTACGACCGGACTAAAACAAGGAAGTTCATAGCCAGTAGCCAATAGCTGCCCTAGCGTTGGTTTTTGTCCGTCGGACTAGCATACAGACGAGCAGACTTTTCGACCGGACTCGAGTCCGTCGGAAAGATTTGAAACATGTTTCATTTCTAGGTCCGTCGAACTTTTGGGAAAAAAGTCAGCTGGAGCCCACACACGATCGAATTATCCGACGGACTCCGGTCCGCCGGACCAAGCCTGCCATAAAGTCCGCTCGTGTGTACGCGGCATCAGGGACCTTAGGTTGTAAGCTCCTTGAGGGTAGGGACTGATGCGAATGTACAATGTATATGTAAAGCACTGCGTAAATTGACGGCGCTATATAAGTACCTGAAATAAATAAATAAATCAATTTAAGAGCATGTATGGAGTTGCCGATTGTCTTTCATCCATGATGGGACTTGTAGTCCTGCAACAGCTGGAGGGCGGCCAGTTTGACACCCCTGAGGTCCTAGCTAGTAGTCGCCCTCAGTTAGACCTGATAGGGCGGTGGTCCTCACCTACAGGGACCTTAGAGGAACATGGGTTCCCCTTGCCCTTTGCTTACTCTCTGTATGGTGACTGCCAGACAGCGCCACCTATGCAGGGAGGCCAAACTACACCTGCCTATTTCTTCTTGTTCCTGTTTTTTTTACATAGCCAGCTTAAGGATAACTGAAAAAAGTATACAATAAAAAAAAAAAAAAGAAAATACACCCTAGAGCAGTGTTATTCAACCATTTTTCAGTTACAGCACCCTTTAAATGTATGCATAATTTTAAGGCACAACGATTAAAAATGGGGTCCCC
Organism: Aquarana catesbeiana; assembly: GCF_042186555.1. NCBI lineage: Eukaryota > Metazoa > Chordata > Amphibia > Anura > Ranidae > Aquarana > Aquarana catesbeiana. The sequence goes on along the minus strand of NC_133334.1, from coordinate 270,855,757 downwards.
CTTTATATCAAGAGTTCCCTTGTCCTTTCAGAAACCTCCGCTTTCATATCGGAGTACCCCCTTCACATCAGAAGCCCCTTTTTAAAATCAGAAGCTACAGAGAGAAGCCGCAGCCAATGTAGCCAAGCTCTTGACTACTTTACTATTGTATGCAGAAGACCCATCCTGATGTGTCCCTTCATTCCTTCATCATACATGAAGATGGGGACTTCTCTCGTATTATTCTGATCATTTCATATTATACTAACAACATTTATTCAGCTACAAACCCCCCCCCCCCCCTTTCTGTAACTTTTGTCTCCATATTCACCGGCGGCGGCGTACGGCGAGTTTTTTTACTGTCTTCCTGTCATACCCCGATCGCCAAAAATGAACTCTATGAGTAATATATTAAATTCTAATCATACCCTTTCCCATGGCGAGTTCCTGGAATAAAGAGCATTGTCATGGGTTAGTGAGCATTAGATTTATAGGATGTGCCAGGGAAATACAGCAGGTTAAGGTATTACTCCGGATCTGGAAGTTCAAACATAAAAGGCTTAAGCGTTTTATAGGTAAGAATAAAATTGTGTATATTATAGCTAAAATATTGTTTTTTTTTTAATAGAGCCTAGGTGAATCTATAGTGACGTAGGATCTGGCGGGAGGACAGCGGGGGGGGGCGGGAAATTGACACTCCCAAAAAGTGTTTTGCAGATTCCTTAGCTGGCTTTTTCTTTCAGATGTTACCGATCCAGACAGCGGGAGAGGTGAAGATTAAAGCAGAACTATAGTCAAAATATTAAAACGAATAGCCCAGATGAAAAGAGAAAAAAAAAATAGCTGTATTCACCTTCAATGCAGAAAATACCCCCGCAATATTTTTTTTCCTGCCACTAGTTGTCCTCACTTTGAAGGCCAACATCTTTCGGTCCGCTTCTTCTGAGCCCAGGTCATCCACTTGCGACTGGACAGTTAAAGGAGAAGCATCACAGTTATGAGCTCATTTCTCTGTCACTCTGAAAACGTAAGAAAAGAGGTTTAACCTTAAACTACGTAGAGGGTTCTTTACTGTAAGAGCGGCAAGGATGTGGAATTCCCTTCCACAGGCGGTGGTCCCAGCGGGGAGCATTGATAGCTTCAAGAAACTATTAGATAAGCACCTGAACGACCGCAACATACAGGGATATACAATGTAATACTGACATATAATCACACACATAGGTTGGACTTGATGGACTTCTGTCTTTTTTCGACCTCGCCAACTATGTAACTCTGCTCTCTCTTCCCCTCAGCATGCTTCTTGTTAGCACATGAACCGAATCGCTTCTTGTACTACGTTTTCCTCTCACACTCCAGTCCTGCAGTACGGGGACTTCAAGAGGCTGATACCAGGTCACATTCACTCCGTATTGCTTGTAATATATTCATTATTACAGAGCTGCATTTATTTGTGTCTTTTATACCTGCAAGGGAGACTTCATTTTAGTCAGTGTCAGTCGGAGAATAGGGGGTCTGAGTGGGGACCCTCAAAACAGAAAGGGGCCGCACATAGACCCAGATAGCAAGCAATTGAGCGGCAAGTTTGAAAATGACTTGCTAAGCGATTGCTAGACTTGCCAGGCTTCACAAGTTTGTTGCACAATTGCAGCAAGTCCGCATCGCATGACTCCAGATCAACTTTCTTTGCAAACATTCTGCAAGTCTGCTGCAAGTTCTGGTTCAGTTAGGTTGCGCAATCGTCATCCCACCACAGGGGGCACTGTGGCTGAATTTTCATGCTGTAGACTTGTAGAGCTCCTACTGTAGACTCACCACTGCAACTTTGCTCTTAATAGAGACTTGCCACTTGCCAAATTTGCTACAAACTGTGTCAACTAGAACTTCAAGTGCTCTGCAAGTGCACAACCAGTGAAAATGTGCAGCAAGTTAATAAGACTTACAATTCAACACTGCCACAAACTTGTGGCCAGTTACCCTTGCTATCTGGGATGGACTATTGGAGACTACAGACACATTATTAAAGATGGCCAGATATGCTACAGGTGTTGTTGGAGGCAGGGAGCCTGCTGTAGGAGACTGTGAGAGAATAGGGTCATGTTATGTGAGACTGCTAGAAATCACCACCATTACAGTCCATGTGCAAGTCAATGCTTCTACTACTGGGGTCTGCAGAGGCCTATGCAACAAGTACCAAAGGGCCACCTGAGTCCCTCAGGCCTCACGTTGGGCACCATCTTGACACCCAAAAGAAGGCATTGCTCTTCTGATTGGCTAAAAAGAAAAGGAAGAGACAGTGAAATCTTGGAATGGTTACAGTGCCTTGAAAAAGTATTCATACCCCTTGATATTTTCCACATTTTGTCATGTTACAACCAAAAACAAAAATGCATTTTATTGGGATTTTATGTGATAGACCAACACAAAGTGGCACATGATTGTGAAGTGGAAGGAAAATTATAAATGTTTTTAAAAATTTTTTACAAATAAATATGTGAAACGTGTGGTGTACACTAGTATTCAGCCCCCTTTACTCTGATACCCCTAACCAAAATCTAGTGGAACCAATTGCCTTCACAAGTCACCTGATTAGTAAATAGAGCCCACTTGTTTGTAATTTAATCTCAGTATAAATATAGCTGTTCTGTGAAGCCCTCAGAGGTTTGTTAGAGAACCTTAGTGAACAAACACCATCATGAAGACCAGGGAGCACACCAGACAGGTCAGGAAAAAAGTTGTGGATAAGTTTAAAGAAGGGTTAGGTTACAAAAAATACCCTAAGCTTTGAACATCTCACAGAGCTCTGTTCAATCCATCATCCCTAAATGGAAAGAGTATGGCACAACTGCAAACCTACCAAGACATGGCCGTCCACCTAAACTGACAGGCCGGGCAAGGAGAGCATTCATCAGAGAAGCAGCCAAGAGGTCCATGGTAACTCTGGAGGAGCTGCAGAGATCCACAGCTCAGGTGGGAGAATCTGTCCACAGGACAACTATTAGTCGTGTTCTCCACAAATCTGCCCTTTATGGAAGAGTGGCAAGAAGAAAGACATTGGTGAAAGAAAGTCATAAGAAGTTCAGTTTGCAGTTTGCGAGAAGCCATGTGGAGGACACAGCAAACATGTGGAAGAAGGTTCTCTGGTCAGATGAGACCAATATTGAACTTTTTGGCCTAAAAGCAAAACACTATGTGTGGCGGAAAACTAACACTGCACATCACCCTAAACATACCATCCCCACCGTGAAACATGGTGGCGGCAGCATCATGTTGTGGAGATGTTCAGCAGGGACAGGGAAGCGTTGATGGGAATACAGAGAAATCTTAGAAGAAAACCTGTTAGAGTCTGCAAAAGACTTGAGACTGGGGCGGAGGTTCACCTTCCAGCAGGACAAAGACCCGAAACATACAGCCAGAGCTACAATGGAATGGTTTAGATCAAAGCATATTCATGTGTTAGAATGGCCCAATCAAAGTCCAGACCTAAATCCAATTGAGAATCTGTGGCAAGACTTGAAAATTGCTGTTCACAGACGCTCTCCATCCAATCTGACAGAGCTTGAGCTATTGTGCAAAAATGTCTGTCTCTAGATGTGCAAAGCTGGTAGAGACATCCCCAAAAAGACTTGCAGCTGTAATTGCAGCAAAAGGTGGTTCTGTAAAGTATTGACTTTATCATTTTTCTTCCACTTCCCAATTATGTGCCACTTTATGTTGGTCTATCAAATAAAATCCCAATAAAATACATTTACATTTTTGGTTGTAAAATGACAAAATGTGGAAAATTTCAAGGGGCTTGAATACTTTTTCAAGGCACTGTATGTAGGATTACCGCAGGGCTCTCCAATATCTTACCATACGGGCACATACTGGACTATTGAAGACTACAGACATAGTAGTGGAGATGGCCAGACATGCTACAGGTGTTGTTGGAGACTGGGAACCACCTGCTGTAGGAGACTGTAGACAATGGAACCAGTTGTTTGAGACTGCTAGAGATCACCACTATTACAGACCCTGTGCAAGTCAATGTTCCCACTACTGGGATCTGCAGAGGCCTACGCAGCAAGTACCAAAGGACCACCTGTAGCCTTCAGGCCCAACATTGGGCACCATCTTAGATATGGGAAACCCAAAAGGAGGCACTGTTCTTCTGATTGGCTAAACAGAAAAGGAAGAGGCAGTGAAATCTTGGAATGGTTATGTAGGATTACCACAGGGATCTCCAATATCTTACCATACGGGCACATACTGGACTATTGGAGACTACAGACATACTAGCAAAAATGGCCAGACATGCTACAGGTCTTGTTGGAGACTGGGAACCTGTTGTAGGAGGCTGTTAGAAAATAGGAGACCATATTATGTGAGACTGTGAGAGATCACCACAATGACAGACCCTCTGCAGGTCAATGTTCCCACTACTGGAGTCTGCAGAGGCTTATTCAGCAAGTACCAAAGGACCACCTGTAGCCTTTAGGCTTCACATTGGGCACCATCTTAGATATGGGAAACTCAAAAGGAGGCACTGCTCTTCTGATTGGCTAAACAGAAATGGAAGAGGCAGTGAAATCTTGGAATTGGGTATATGGGATTACCACAGGGATCTCCAATATCTTACCATACGGGCACATACTGGACTATTGGAGACTACAGACATACTAGCAAAAATGGCCAGACATGCTACAATTGTTGATGGAGACTGGGAACCTGCTGTAGGAGGCTGTAGAGAATAGGAGACCATATTATGTGAGACTGCAAGAGATCACCACAATGATAGACCCTGTGCAGGTCAATGCTCCCACTACTGGAACCCGCAGAGGCCTATGCAGCAAGTACCAAATGACCACCTGTAGCCTTTAGGCCTCACGTTGGGCACCATCCTACATATGGGACACCCAAAAGAAGGTATAGCTCTTCTGATTAGCTAAAATGATAAAGAAGAGGCAGCGAAAGCTTGCAACAGTTATTAAGGATCGTCACAGGGGTCTCCAATATCTTACCATATGGGCATGTTTTTAACCCTTTCTTAGTTTATAGCATTTTTTTTTTTAGCACTATTACCAGGTGAATGCATAAGAGCAAAAAAAAAACCAAAAAACCCCCCAGATAATTTAATTCCTTAACCTTCCTGACGCATCTACTTGCATCCAGTTGAAGACAGCGGATCACCCGATGATTAATCGTACTGACCGCCGCCTGCATCTCTCCAGCTAATGACACGTACACTAAAGGCATTGATTTGTATGAATAGCCTCCGCTTGCCATTCATCACAATTTAATGTTAGGTTTGTAATGCAGGAAAAAAAAAAAAAAAAACATTCGCACAGGAAGAGAGGACCCACAGGCCGGTCTGCTAAGCTGCTATGAATCATTTGTTACCTTTAAATATACAGACATTTTTTTTTATTTTTTTCTTTGCTCTAAACCGGACGTCGGGAAGGTCACCGCGCACTTCATTATGACAATTAAAGAGGATAAAAAAAATCCCATTTATGGAGAAGTGTCAGACCCGCCTTTTCGGTGAAAATGGAGTTGGGTTTTGTCCACTAACAACAAAATGATGACCTTGCTCAACCTAGTGTATAATTAGTTCATATTTTATCAGTTACGGAGGTAGGTTCCATCCGTGATACATTGAGTCGTTTCCTTGTCCACCTGCTGTTGTTTGAATGCTGAGCATTTGTCAAGAAGGCGATATATATCCGGGGTTATGCGGTGATGGAGTGTACGCTTTTAAAACACAGTAACGTGGCAGCCTATCAGAAACAATGTATGATTAAAATACAACTTTACGTCATTTGACATAGACTATAATTACTGTTCCTCAATCTTTTTTTCAGGTGGGGCAACCCAGTCTAAAATGTAAAAATGTAAATATTACTTAGAACAAAGGAAAACCACATATGGACAGAGAGAAAGTTGCTGCACACCCCGAATAATATATTATGGGAACGTTCCCCCAAGGAGGGGTTTTGAACCTGTTGAATCAAGAAATCACATAAATAGAAGCCGTCTGACAAAGTGAAGCACGCTAACAGATCACAAAAAGCCACACATCATGCCACCATCTAAAAAAATTCAAGAACAGATTGGAAACAAAGTAATGTACATGTATCGGTCTAGGAAGGAATTCAAAGCCAGTTCTAAGGTTTTTGAACTCCAGTGGACCACGGGGAGAGACATTATCCGGATAATGGAGAACTCTTGGAAAAGTGGTGAACCTTCCCAGGAGTGGCCGGCCTACAAAAATCACTCCAAGAGCATGGCGACGACACATCCAGGAGGTCATAAAAAGAAACCAGAACAACATCTAAAGAACTGCAGGCCTCACTTGCCTCAGGTAAGGTCAGTGTTCATGATTCAACAATAAGAAAGAGACGGGGCAAAAATGGTATCCATGGGAGAGTTCCAAGGCCAAAGCCACTGCTGACCAAAAAGAACACCAAGGCTCATCTCACATTTACCAAAAAACATTTCGATTATCCCCAAGACTTTTAGGCAAATATTCTGTGGACTGATGAGACAAAAATTTAACTTTGTGGAAGGTGTACGTCCCATTGCATCTGGCATAAAATGAATACAGCATTTCATAACAAGAACATCATACCAACAGTCAGACATAGTTACCTAATAGGTGAGGTCGAAAAAAGACACAAGAAAAAGACACATCAAGTCCAACCTATGTGTGTGGTTATATGTCAATATTACATATAATATTACATTGTATATCCCTGTATGTAGCGCTCGTTCAGGTGCTTCCTAATAGTTTCTTGAAACTATCGATGTCCCCCTCTGAGACCACCGCCTGTGGAAGGGAATTCCACAACCTTGCCACTCTTATGCCCCGTACACACGGTCGGACTTTGTTCGGACATTCCGACAACAAAATCCTAGGATTTTTTCCGACGGATGTTGGCTCAAACTTGTCTTGCATACACACGGTCACACAAAGTTGTCAGAAAATCCGATCGTTCTATACGCAGTGACGTAAAACACGTACGTCGGGACTATAAACGGGGCAGTGGCCAATAGCTTTCATCTCTTTATTTATTCTGAGCATGCGTGGCACTTTGTCCGTCGGATTTGTGTACACACGATAGGAATTTCCGACAATGGATTTTGTTGTCGGAAAATTTTATCTCCTGCTCTCCAACTTTGTGTGTCGGAAAATCCGATGGAAAATGTCCGATGGAGCCCACACACGGTCGGAATTTCCGACAACACGCTCCGATCGGACATTTTCCATCGGAAAATCCGACCGTGTGTACGGGGCATTACAGTAAAGAACCCTCTACGTAGTTTAAGGTTAAGCCTCTTTTCTTCTAATTTTAATGAGTGGCCACGAGTCTTGCTAAACTCCCTTCCGCGAAAAAGTTTTCTCCCTATTGTGGGGTCACCAGTACGGTATTTGTATATTGAAATCATATCCCCTCTCAAGCGTCTCTTCTCCAGAGAGAATAAGTTCAGTGCTCGCAACCTTTCCTCATAACTAAGATCCTCCAGGCCCTTTATCAGCTTTGTTGCCCTTATTTGTAATCGCTCCATTTCCAGTACATCCTTCCTGAGGACTGGTGCCCAGAACTGGACAGCATACTCCAGGTGCGGCCGGACCAGAGTCTTGTAGAGCGGGAGAATTATTGTTTTATCTCTGGAGTTGATCCCCTTTTTAATTCCAATATTCTGTTTGCTTTGTTAGCAGCAGCTTGGCATTGCATGCCATTGCTGAGCCTATCATCTACTAGGACCCCCAGGTCCCTTTCCATCCTAGATTCCCCCAGAGGTTCTCCCCCCAGTGTATAGATTGCATTCATATTTTTTCCACCCAAATGCATTATTTTACATTTTTCTACATTGAACCTCATTTGCCATGTAGTTGCCCACCCCATTAATTTGTTCAGATCTTTTTGCAAGGTTTCCACATCTTGCGAGAAGTTATTGCCCTGCTTAGATTAGTATCGTCCGCAAATACAGAGATTGAACTGTTTATCCCATCCTCCAGATCGTTTATGAACAAATTAAATAGGATTGGTCCCAGCACAGAACCCTGGGGGACCCCACTACCCACCCCTGACCATTCTGAGTACTCCCGATTTATCACCAACCTCTGAACTCGCCCTTGTAGCCAGTTTTCAATCCATGTACTCACCCTATGGTCCATGCCAACGGACCTTATTTTGTACACTGAAAGTTTATGGGGAACTGTGAGAAATGCTTTTGCAAAATCCAGATACACCACGTCTATGGGCCTTCCTTTATCTAGATGGCAACTCACCTCCTCATAGAAAGTTAGTAGATTGGTTTGGCAAGAACGATTCTTCATGAATCCATGCTGATTATTGCTAATGATATCATTCTTATTACTAAAATCTTGTATATAGTCCCTTATCATCCCCTCCAAGAGCTTGCATACTATTGATGTTAGGCTAACTGGACTGTAATTCCCAGGGATGTATTTTGTGCCCTTTTTAAATATTGGTGCTACATTGGCTTTTCTCCAATCAGCTGGTACCATTCCAGTCAGTAGACTGTCTGTAAAAATTAGGAACAATGGTCTGGCAATTACTTGACTGAGTTCCCTAAGTACCCTCGGGTGCTGGTCCCCGTGATTTATTAATGTTAAGTTTCCCAAGTCTAATTTTAATTCTGTCCTCTGTTAACCATGGAGGTGCTTCCTGCGATGTGTCATGAGGATAAACACTGCAGTTTTGGTTACTGAAGCCCCCCAATTCCCTCGTGAAGACTGAGGAGAAGAATAAATTCAATACCTTCGCCATCTCCCCATCCTTTGTAACCATATGTCCTTCCTCATTCTTTAGGGGGCCAATATGGTCTGTCTTCCCTTTTTTACTGTTTACATACTTAAAGAATTTCTTGGGATTTTTTTTTCTCTCCTCCGCTATGTGTCTTTCATGTTCTATCTTACCCGTCCTTATTGCACTCTTACATATCTTGTTGCATTCCTTATAAAGTCTGAATGCTGATGATGATCCCTCAACCTTGTATTTTTTTAAGGCCTTCTCCTTTGCTTTTATATGCATTTTTACATTGGAGTTAAGCCATCCAGGACTTTTGTTCGCTCTTTTAACTTTATTACCCAATGGGATGCACTGGCTAATGCCCTTATTTAATATGCTCTAAGAGGCCAAGCCCAACCCCTGAAAAACAACCCCACATCATAATCCCCCCTCCACCAAATGATTTGGACCAGTGCACAAAGCAAGGTCCATAAAGACATGGATGAGCGAGTTTGGGGTGGAGGAACTTGACTGGCCTGCACAAAGTACTGACCTCAACCCGATAGAACACCTTTGGGCTGAATTAGAGTGGAGACTGTGAGCCAGGCCTTCTCATCCAACATTAGTGCCTGACCTCACAAATGCGCTTCTGGAAGAATGGTCAAACATTCCCATAGACACACTCCTAAACCTTGTGGACGGCCTTCCCACAAGAGTTGAAGCTGTTATAGCTGCAAAGGGTGGGCCAACTCAATATTGAACCCTACGGACTAAGACTGGGATGCCATTAAAGTTCATGTGTGTGTAAAGGCAGGCGTCCCAATACTTTTGGTAATATAGTGTAGATAGATAGATAGATAGATAGATAGATAGATAGATAGATAGATAGATAGATAGATAGATAGATAGATAGATAGATAGATAAAGGGAAGAAATGGCATTTAAATCACAGTAATTTGATATTCCTTTCCCTTTCAGATTCCCTCCTCTCCTCTCCCTTTCTTTCTCTTCTCTTTCTCTTCCATTCGTCTGTACCAAATGGTACCGGAGTCCAAATCACTTTAAAGCAGAACTTCAGTCCTGCTCAGTAATGGCACTGCCAGCCCCCCCAACAACACCATTATAACCCTGTGTGTTGTAGATGTGCTGAATGGGGCTCTGTGATAGGAGGGTTCTGTGATGAGGGGGCTGCATGATTGGGGGACTTTGTGATAGAAGGACTGTGTAATTGGTGGTCCCAATGATGGGGGAACTGAGAGATTGGTGGGCTCTGTGATAAGGAGCCGTGTAATTGGTGGACACTGTGATGGGGGGACAGTGTAATTGGAAGTTCTGTGATGGGGGGCTGCATGATTGGGGGACTTTGTGATAGAGGGTCTATCTATCTATCTATCTATCTATCTATCTATCTATCTATCTATCTATCTATCTATCTATCTATCTATCTATCTATCTATGTTCTGCTCCTCCTCTGTAATGCTCGGAGATGGTCACATTCTCCCTCGGATGGGATGCACACCTTCCTGTAAACAATCTTTGTTCTGTATAATGTACATTAACCCATTCACGCCCTCCGCACACCGTCGCTCGCGGTCTCGCGCAGCGCACCCTGAGCCCCATGCCAGCCGGGAAGGGGTTAAAGAGCTAATCATTGTCAGTTTTAATTGGAGGTTTGAGAACAGAGAAAAATTGAATAGTTGTGTAAATCCGGCCTGTATTTGCATATTGGACAGGCAGAATACCATTATTACATGTGCTGTCTTACTGACAAGTTAATTTATTACACAGCCGTTCCACAGACAATGACTGCACAACACTGCAACACAGCAGTTGAAAAAAAAAAAAGTTTACATTGTTAATTACCCATTTATTAGTGGAAACTGTAATTCAGGCCAGAGGAGGCTGCTTTCGGAGAACGGCGGCGGTTGCGGGAACCCGCGGGCGAACCGCGTGAATATAGGGGTGTCTGTGTTATTTTTGCTGTTTGAGTGTCTGAACTGCAGGCAGATATAAAATATACAGAATAATGCAGCCCTGCATTCATTAATACATTATTAAAGGTATTTTGTAAAGCACAAGTAATGAAAGCAACTCAATCTGATTTCAACCTCAGACTATGGGAGGTAGAAGAAGCACAAGGAGCCAATGAGTTGTTCTGCAGTTCTCATGTGCTAACATGGAGCATACTGATCAGGAGCGGCTGGTGCTCAATTTTCTTGGGGGGGAGCCTGCGGCCTCCACCCAGCCAGCCAAGGCCCCCCCCAGCCAGCCAACCACCCCCCACCCCGTCGCTCGATCGATTCACTTGCCCGTAACCCGCCGGGGCCCCCCCGCCAGCCCCGCCCTTACCCCATCCAGGTCGCGACTTTGGCGGTTCCCCCCCCTCCCCTCTGCGTCTCCTCCCGAGTCCCAGCGGCCGCTTCTCCTCCTGGCCAATCAGGACTTATGACTCGCTGTCAATCGTGTCTTAGGACTCCCGGCCAATCGGGTCTCCGGACCCACTTTCTGATTGGTCAGGAGGAGAAACAGGAAGACATTAGCGAATCTTAATTTGCTAATGCCACACAACTGGGTTGGCGAGGATAGAGGACGAGGGGTAGGGCTGCTGCTCCTCGCTCCAGCTGAGGGAAGAGCCGGGGCTTCTCCTTCCGGCCAAACAGGAAGACTAAGACTCCCTGGCCAATCGGGTCTCAGGACCCGCTTCCTGATTGGCCTGGAGGAAAATCAGGAAAACATTAGCGAATATTATTTCGCTAATGTCACATAATTAGGTGGGCTTGGGGCGCAGTGCTCTGCACCCTGAGCCCACCCTTTTTGAAGCCAGTTAGAGCCTCAGGTTCTAATCATGTGCTTAAAAAAAAAACCAAAACATTAAAATCCATGTGTCCAGTGCTCCTGCATGTAGATCAGGGGCCGGGCGCATGGATTAGGGGGGTGGCGTCCCTGCATCCAGTATAAGTGGCCGCCACTGATACTGTAAAGCCGCGTACACACGAGCGGAATGTCCGACAGAAAAAGTCAGACGGAAGCTTTTCATCGTCTGTTCCGATCGTGTGTGGGCCTCATAGGACTTTCATTTTTGAAAATTCTGACGGACCTAGAAATAGAACATGTTCTAAATATTTTGAGCCAATTCCCATCTGGAAAACCGATCGTCTGTATACTGTTCCAATGGACCAAAAATGACGCATGCTCTGAAGCAAGTACGAGACGGAAGCTATTGGCTACTGGCTATTGCACTTCCTTTTTCTAGTCCCGTTGTACGTGTTGTACATCACCGCGTTCTGGACGGTCGGACTTTGGTCGGACTTTGGTTTGACCGTGTGTAGGCAAGACCGCTTGAATGGAATTCCGTTGGAGTTCCGTCAGAGAAACCTTTGGAGTTTATTCCGACGGCAATGTGTGTATGAGGCAATAGACTTAGGCAAGCCATAGATGATTACATTTTCTTTCCTTCCACCAGGGGAATCCCTCCTGTAGTGCTATTGTGTTCTGCCGGCGATGGGGGGAGTCTTCCAGGCCGCCAGCAGTAATCGCATGTAAAAAAAAATCCAACAGCCTGATTGCATTCATTTGGGTACAACCCACTTGCCCATAGATGGTTCGAATCTTGGCTGGTCCCTGCTTTACCGGTCAAGATTCGATCAATCTATGTCAAGCTTTAGGGAGGAACTGGACCTGTAAGAGTTATTTAACTGCAACAGAGAAAAATGAGGTCTCCTGCCTTCCCAGAGAGGGCTGCATTGTGTTGCAGAGCTGTGTATATCTCAGAACTGAATGGACAGAAATACAAATCTTTTTATGGCTTCTTTATATGATGGCTTGGAAGCCCTGTTTACCCTTGTGTGGGGGAAGGGGGGTGTTAAAAACGAGTGGTAGATCCTCAGTTTTACCACCACCCCAAATGCACCCCTTAACCTAAAAAGATGAAGGCGGGGGGTGGGGGTGGTACACATGCCATTGCACCAGTGCATTTCTTTGCAGCCTGCGGCAAATATTATACCACGGGTTGCATTCAGTGGCCAGTACCACCATTAAATGCAACCCATTCAGGTTAATGGGGATGGGGTGCTGCAACTTTCTGTTACCTCTTATAATGCATGTGGTTGAAGCACAATGCTGAGGCCTTTTAAAATGTGACCCCTTCCCACCCAGCCCCGGCATCCCTTTAACAGGGTCTTTACACCGGGGTCCAAGAAGGACCAGTTGATCATGTGACTGTTCTGGAGCTATCTGTCTCAAGCGGAGCTGTTTTTTCTGTCTGTGCTGGGGTCTTCAGCTTTACTGAGCCCGCCAGGTGCAAATTGTCACAATGTAGATGTGTGGTATATGTGAGGAAGTGAAGTGCTTAGATATTTCCCCCAATTTTCCAGAAATGCACAAAAAAGGGTCTCCCTGGAATGCCCTTGCGGAACTGCTGGGAAACACTGCCAAGGTGTAGGCCCCTACTCTGCCAGTCTGTGCTCACATCTAGGGAAAGCCAAAGACAAAAAGCTATGGTCTCATCTGATCAGAGCACCTTCTTCCACATGTTTGCTGTGTCCCCCACATGGCTTCTCTTATGGCTTTCTTTCAACAATGTCTTTCTTCTTGTCACTCTTCCATAAAGGTCAGATTTGTGGAGAACACGACTAATAGTTGTCCTGTGGACAGATTCTCACACCTGAGCTGTGGATCTCTGCAGCTCCTCCAGAGTTACCATGGACCTCTTGGCTCTTCTCTGATGAATGTTCTCCTTGCCCGGCTGGTCAGTTTAGGTGGACGGCCATGTCTTGGTAGGTTTGCAGTTGTGCCATACTCTTTCCATTTTCAGATAATGGTTTGAACAGAGCTCCGTGAGATGTTCAAAGCTTGGGATATTATTTTTTTAACCTAACCCTGCTTTAAACTTCTCCACAACTTTATCCCTGACCTGTCTGGTGTCTTCCTTGGCCTTCATGATACTGTTTGTTCGCTAAGGTTCTCTAACACACCTCTGAGGGCTTCACAGAACAGTTGTATTTATACTGAGATTAAATTACACACTGGGGGGCTCTATTTCCTAATTAGGTGACTTCTGAAGGCAATTGGTTCCACTAGATTATAGTTAGGGGTATCAGAGTAAAGGGGGCTGAATACAAATGTACCCCAACACTTTTCACATATTTGTTTGTAAAAAAAATTGAAAACCATTTATCTTTTTTCTTCCACTACACAATTATGTGCCACTTTGTGTTGGTCTATCACATAAAATCCCAATAAAATACATTTACGTTTTTGGTTGTAACATGACAAAATGTGGAAAATTTCAAGGGGTGTGAATACTTTTTCAAGGCACTGTACCTTGCTAGCTAGCTGCCTGCATGACATCCCAGACATCTGAGCCCATACAGGTTTTCCTGCTGTGCATTCAATTACTTTTTTTTCTAAAAATAAGGCAATCCTCAGCTCCAATCCAAGGCACATCAGCCAATCAATCTGCAAAGCCGCTTTTAAAAAAATAGATTGAACATCTATTTTAATGCAGAGGAATTCTTCTGAGAGGAGAGTTACAAGTATTTAAACGATAACCTACAGGTATACATAGAGCGGGCGATAAATAAGCGGGAAAGTAAACAGAGTTTATGAAATCTGTCTACTGGAAAAGTATGAGAAATACAATTGAGGTACATCAAATGTGAAATCAGAATCTTTTACAACATGACTAAAACCTCATGTGAAATACAGGGGTTGGACAAAAATCTGGAATACACCAGGTAAAGGAACAAAATCCTTACATAATATGCCTTTGGCATCCAAGACAGCCTGAATTCTCCTGGAAATTGACAAGTCTTGGACGGGGATAATGGAATCTGATACCACTCTTCGTGCAAAAATAGTTCCAGTTCTCGCAGAGATGCTGGAGGCGTAAAACAAGCCCGAAACCTTGTTCTCCAAAATTGACCATATAGTATCTCTATGATATTGCGGTCCGGAGACTGCGACATCCGGGGAAGGTGTGAGACTTCATCTCCACGCTCGTCAAACCATGATTTGACAACACCGACTCTGTTAATTGGAGCATTATCGTCTTGGTAAATGGCGCTGTCTTTGGGAAACAAGGCCTGCACCATGGAGTGCACATAGTCGGCCAAAATTTGTACATAGTCCTGGCAGTGACTTTACCTTTCCTGATGGGGCCTGCAGAATACCAAGATAAGCTGCCCAAACTATGACTGCGCTGCCACCATGCTTTACCGTTGGCACAAGACAGTCCTGGTCGTAAGCTTGGGATGGTGTTCGCCACATGTAAACACGTCTGGTAGTTGGGAACAGGGTGAAACTGGATTCCTCTGACCATATTACAGTCTTCCATTGATCAATAGTCCACAATTTGTGGGTGTTGCACCACTCTTTCCTCTTCTGAGCATTAATATTGGTCACTAGTGGTTTGGCAACTGCAGCTCGCCCATGAATGGTTTGCTTATGGAGTTCAAAAGAATGTGAGGAAAGGAGGGATAGCCTGTTTTAAGGCCCCCTTTCCCTCATGGGATGGTGGCAATCAGAGGCGTTGCTAGGGGGGTGCGGGGGGTGCGGCCCGCACCCGGGTGACACCCGCTAAAGGGGTGACACCCTCCCGAGAGTGAGAAAAAGCCCTGGAGGGGGGTAGCTTGTCCTGGGGGGGCTGTACTGATGGAGGGGGCGGTATGTCCTGGGGGGCTGTACTGTTGGAGGGGGGCGATATGTCCTGGGGGGGCTGTAGTGATGGAGGGGGGTGGTCTGTCCTGTGGGGCTGTACTGATGGCGGGGGTGGTATGTCCTGGGGGGGCTGTACTGATGGAGGGGGGCGGTTTGTCCTGGGGGGCTGTACTGATGGAGGGGTTAGCTTGTCCTGGGGGGGCTGTACTGATGGAGGGGGGTGGTATGTCCTGGGGGGCTGTACTGATGGAGGGGGGGTAGCTTGTCCTGGGGGGCTGTACTGATGGAGGAGGGTGGTATGTCCTGGGGGGGCTGTACTGATAGAGGGGGGTGGTATGTCTTGGGGGGCTGTACTGATGGAGGGGGTGGTATGTCCTGGGGGGCTGTACTGATGGAGGGGGGTGGTATGTCCTGGGGGGGGAATGTCCTGGGGGGCTGTAATGATGGAGGGGGGTGGAATGTCCTGGGGGGCTGTACTGATGGAGGGGGGTGGTATGTCCTGGGGGGCTGTACTGATGGAGGGGGGTGGTATGTCCTGGGGGGGAATGTCCTGGGGGGCTGTACTGTTGGAGGGGGGCGATATGTCCTGGGGGGGGCTGTAATGATGGAGAGGGGTAACTTGTGCTGGGGGGGGCTCTACTGATGCAGGGGGTGGTCTGTCCTGGGGGGGCTGTTCTGATGGAGGGGGGTGGTATGTCCTGGGGGGGCTGTACTGATGGAGGGGGGGTAGCTTGTGCTGGGGGGCTCTACTGATAGAGGGGGGTGGTCTGTCCTGGGGGGGCTGTACTGATGGAGGGGGGTGGTATGTCCTGGGGCGGGCTGTACTGATGGAGGGGGGTGCTTTTTCCTGGGGGGATCTGTACTAATGGAGGGAGTGCTTTAGCCTGGGGGGAGGGGTCTGTACTGATGGAGGATGGGGGTGGTTTGTACTGAGGGGGGTCTGTACTGATGGAGGGGGTTTATACTTAGTGGGGGGGTCTATACTGAGCAAGGGGGGTCTGTACTAAATGGGGGGGTCTATACTGAGGGGGGACTATACTTTGTGGAGGGAGGGTCTGTACTGAGGGGGGGACTATATTTGGAAGGAGGTCGGTACTGAAGGAGGGGGGTCTGTACAGAGGGGCGACTATAGTTGGTGGAAGGGGGTGACACCATGTTTTACCGCACCGGGTGACACCAACCCTAGTGACGCCACTGGTGGCAATAGGAGTTTCAAGCCCCACTTCGATTTATTTCAATGGGGTGGTTTTGCGATAGGTCAAAAAAGGTCAGCTGATTGGGAATGTTCTGGAAGTTTTTTGGGGGGGAGTCCTCTAGGAAAGGTAATTTAAGGTCACCTAAACCCCCAGAACATTCCAGAAATCCCAGGACCCCTAAGCAGGAGGCTAAGGGGGGGTCTTTTCCAATTCGCCAGAAGGAGATTTGAAGAGTGCCCAAATTATTTTGGCTGATTTTGTTTATAGTTTTAAAGTATTTATTGATTAAAAGAGTTACTGTATGGTGAATCATTAATTGTTTATACTGTATATGTGAAAACCAATGACCAAGGCCGCTGCCATTATTAATCCAGTGTGTCTAGTGTTCTTTGCATGTTTGGCGTTTATAATGCCTACCGACCCATGTTACGTCACTTCCACTTTCAACGCAAAACATTTTGTCACTTTCACACCTGCAAATCATGTAGTGTTTCTATATTTTTGTCCACCCCCTGTACTTAGTGCTGCTCAAGGTCTCTGCCTCTTCTGATAAGCCCAAAGCAAAAAAATAAGGTCGGACATGACTGGGTTAACAGGGGAGGCAATAAAAGATGGGGTTAACATCTGGGATAGAGGAAAATAGCGGGAGTCAGGAGATATGATGTCACTCACCATGATTGGTGGGATTGAATTTTAGGTGGGGCTCCAAAGGGGGTCTTGGCAGGCTGGAGAAAAAGTTCACGCTGTTGGAAGACACTTCCCTCCCGCCCAGCGTTTTGGATTGGGGATACTCGTATGTCGCAGTGGCAAGATCACTGGATTTTCGAAGGCGGTCTAAATGAACAATCTATCATATACTAGGGACTCATCTAAGGTATGGCGTCCTCTGGAGAAGATCTACTTGTTGGTGGGTCAACTTGGAAGTTGGGACATGAAAGTATCGGCAGAGAGTTGGATTGTCCTTGAGCCGGTGTCTTGCGGCTGGTAACCTTTAGGTGGTTCAGCAGATATGAAACGAAAATTAGTCATTTGGTACCTTCAGAGATTGTCCACTGTGGTTATTGATTGATCAATATGTTTCTGTTTAATGGAAAATTACATTGGTTATTTGTTAATAAATGGCCGCTAAGGCCAATTTTCCACCACAATCTGGTGTTGGTCTGGGCTATTCTAGGTATATTAAAATAATTAAGGGCATGGGGGTATTGTTGGTAAGAGATTGGTGACATCTGTTTTACCCTAGTCGTGCTGTTTCACCCTCAGTCTTGTTCATACTCATTCTGTCTTCACACAGTAATGGGTGGGAAAATTAATTCCACAAGCAACCTTTTCCTGAAATATACTGTGCTACTCTGGAACTCTCAAGTTGGTAGTGTCCCATATTGTCAGCTACAATTCCCCAATAGCTCCAACTATTGGCTCCAAGTTCTAGTTTCAGGGTTGCGCTCAATAAAAAACAAAACAGAAGCTCTATGGAGATCCACGAAACTCAGTTTTAACTGGCACTAGGAACTTCTACTACAGACAGCTCCAGAAATGTCAGTTCCATTAATCTTTATAAACCTAAATTCTAAGCAGCTACAATATTTAAACCTAAGGGGAACTTCAAAAACCACAACAAAACCGTTTCAGGCAGTACCAGAGATTTTATCTTTAGGCAGATTTTTAAGCCTCTGGTCCAGGTTTCTCAAGGATTCCTTGAGCTTTATCTAAAGAATCCTCAATTTAAAAAAAAAGTGATAAACCTTAGACTCAAAAAACCTCAACTTCAGGCAGTTTCAGAACTGCTGCTGCTACAGGAACCTCAACTCCACAAGGCTTCAGAAACTTCAGCTACGAGGCACTCCACAAACCTCAGTTCAAGACTGCTCCAGAAGCTTTAGATCCAAGAGACTTCCAAAAAACTCTAGAAATCGAAGTAGAAAGTGACTCCAAAAACCTCAGCACCAGGCAGCTCTAGAAACACCAGGTCTAGATGGCTCTAAAAACCTGTGCTACAGGTGGCCACAAAAAGATCCAGTTCCAGGGGACTCCACAAACCTCAGCTTCAGGTAGCTCTAGAAGCCTAAGATCAAAGTGACTCCAAAAATCTCAGCTCCAGATTGCTGCAAAAACCTCAGCTCCAGGCATCTCGCTCTAGAAATTGAGGACCAAAGTGACTCCAACAATCTCAGCTCCAGGCAGCTCTAGAAACATCAAGGCTAGGTAGCTCTATTTAGTTAGGCCTTGCAAGTTAATTTCTTAAAAAAAAAGGGGTACCCCATTGATCTTTGGTCCCTTTCAGGTTGTTCGGGTAGATCTCCACCTCTCAAACCCTACTCTATATTATGTCCAGATCTGGAGACCTCCCTTAGAAAAAGATATTGATAAGGTAGAACGAGTCAAGAGATGTCAGTCTTGGTGACATCAGGACCTTAGACCACCAGAACGTGAGTGAGAAGAGGCTGTGGGGACTGGTCTAGCAGCGCTCATCAACCACGTATATATCTAACATCCCCCAAACCACAAGTCTAAATTACCTCTTGAGTATACATCTTTATATCGATTTTTATTTCTTTAAACCAGAGTTTAAACATACTTGGGAGAAGAAAAAATCTATATTCAGACAAAAAAAGGTGAAAAAATAAATAAATAAGTGGAAGACTCAATGTACCACAAGGTCTTTATGGGCTCATTTACACTTGCTTCGAAATTAACACACATTAAAGCGCCTACCGCTCAACCACGTTTTTTTTTTTTAGGTGTTTTTGATGCTTCTGTGATGTTTCGATGATGCTTTTTCAAGCTTTAATGAAGCTTGGCAAATGCCCTGTGTGTGTGTGTGTGTGTCGATATTTGATTTGTTTTAAAGGGCACAGTTGAACCCCGGCTCAGTAGTACCCCCACTCAGGAGATCCCCAGCTCATTAGTACCCCTGTTCTGCAGATCCCCAGCGTTGACCCAAACTTGTCTTGCATAGAAACGGCCACACAATTGTTGGCCAACAATTATGAACGGAGTGACGTACTACGTGGTTTTTCAGCTCTTTAGCGCCACCGTTTGGGCTCCTTCTGCTAATTTCGTGTTAGTAGAAGTTTGGTGAGTGTTAATTCGCTCCTTTCTTTTCGCGTTTTTCATTTCGTGCTTTTCAGTTTGTTTCTTGATGGCCGTTCTTCATCCAGCCATGTTGCGGAATCGAAGGAGATAACGTGTTATTTATTATTGGCCTTGGAGTTATTGCTTTGACCCAAGTCCAGTCCAGGAACAGGAGAAGGAGGAGTTCTTGGACCAAAAATTGGGTTGCTTTATTAATCGTGACCAATTCTGTCATATGCCTTTGCTGCGGGAGCTCCAGGAGAATAATCCGGATGATTTTCGGGAATTATCTCCGGATGGCGGACCCCCTGCTTTCACCAACTCTTGGCATTGCTGACCCCCTATATTAAGAAGCAGGACACATGCATGAGGCTTTTATTTTATTCTTTGGTTGAATAATAATGATTTGATTTGTTATATTTTCTATATTTTTGGATGCATAGAATGCACTTTTTGGTTAAGTTCTATTGGCAGATAGCATGTCTAATTTTATTTGTTTTCTTTTTTTTAATGCACAAAAAAAAATAGTGGAGAATAATACTTGGCTATGTGTTTTACTTCAAATGACAGTTTGGGAGTCGGCAGTTACATTTTAAAAAATACAATGTAAAATTGAGAAGGGACACCAACATAGTTGTATCTTTTATCTTAAAAACTCCGGGATAATGGTGTTGTGGTAACTTGCCCAAATTAAAAAAAAGCATAATAATATTATTCTTGAATTCATATCACTAGAAAATAAAAGCCTTTGAAAATTTGTTTGCAATAACTCCATCAGTATCACCAGCAAAGCAGCTTCATTATTATCCCATTAGAGAAGAAGAGAATTGTGCGCTGCATTTCTAGATTTCATAATTTGCCGCGTCACGAATTTTAATTCTCCATTAGGAACGCTAGTTTACAAGACCGACCGCTTCCGGCTCCTCCTTCCTTCCGAGCATGTGTGTTTGTACTTTGGACTTTTGTCCGACGGACTTGTGTACACACGATCGGAAAATCCGACAACAGACATTTGTCCGCGGAAAATTTTAAAACCTGCCTTCCAACATTTGTCTGCGGAAAATCCGACAACAATCGTCCGATGGAGCGTACACACGGTCGGATTTACCGCCAACAGCCTGTCATCACACAATTCCCGATGGAAAGTCTGATCGTGTGTACGAGGGTTAAAGGCTAAAAATCCAAATTTTCAACAGTGAATGTGGTTTTTCGATCAGGAGAGTCCATTCACGATCGAATGTTAAATGCAAACAAGATTTTGAAGCAATTTTCGAAGGACATTCGTCAATCTATCGAATGTCCTGAGAATGTTTATGTGGACATTCGTTCAAAAATCTACTGGTGTGTGGCCGGCTTTACTCTTCTATGTTTCTAATTATGAATGTTTTTTGTATTTCAGCTATTTAGATAGAGTTCCACTATAAGCAAGATGCAATAAAAATAAAAACTAGAAAAGCTACAATTTCTGGGGAAATTGTGTGAAGTGTTCTTGCCTCCACCTACAGTAGTCTGGAGTGGGCAGAGTAACTGGGAGGAGTGGCTTGAGTAACTGTTGTGTGGTTGGAGTGGCTGGAGTAACTGTGAAAAGTGTTAAAAAGCTTAATATTTAAAAAAGTATAAATAGTAGTAAAAAAGTTGAAGAAGTCCCATCATTAGCTGAAAGAGCTGAACATTTTTTTTTTTTTCAAAAATGATTTTCTTTTCAAATAATAGTTTTTTTTCAAAAATGATTTTTTTATTTTTCAAAAATAATTGTTTTTTTCAAAAATTATTTTTTTTTTCCAAAAAAGTTTTTTTTTTTTTAAATAATTTTTTTTCAAAATTTTTTTTCAATTGTTTTTTTTCAAAAATGATTTTTTTTATTTTTCAAAAATGATTTTTTTTTCCAAAAATGATTTTTTTTTTTCAAAAATGATTTTTTTTTCAAAAATGATTATTTTATTTTTCAAAAATGATTCAATGAAAGTGTCAAAAGCTTAATATTTAAAAAAGTATAAATAGTAGTAAAAAAGTTGAAGAAGTCCCATCATTAGCTGAAAGAGCTAAACATTTTTTTCAAAAATGATTTTTTTTTTTCAAAAATGATTTTTTTTTAACATGATAGTTTTTTTCAAAAATGATTTTTTTATTTTTCAAAAATAATTATTTTTTTCAAAAATTATTTTTTTTCCAAAAGTTTTTTTTTAATTATTTTTTTTCAAATTTTTTTTTTTAAATGATTGTTTTTTTTCAAAAATGATTTTTTTTATTTTTCAAAAATGATTTTTTTTATTTTTCAAAAATGATCGTTTTTTCAAAAATGATTTTTTTTTCAAAAATGATTATTTTATTTTTCAAAAATGATTCAATGAAAGTGTTAAAAAGCTTAATATTTTTAAAAAAGTATAAATAGTAGTAAATGATTTATTTTTTCAAAAATGATTTTTTTTAAATGATAGTTTTTTTCAAAACTGATTTTTCTATTTTTCAAAAATAATTGTTTTTTTCAAAAATGATTTTTTTTTCAAAAAAAGATTTTTTTTTTAAATGATTGTTTTTTTCAAAAAGGATTTTTTTCTTCAAAAATGTTTTTTTTATTTTTCAAAAAAAAATTTTTATTTTTAAAAAATGATTTTTTTATTTTTCAAAAATGATTTTTTTATTTTTCAAAAATGATTTTTTTTTTCAAAAATGTTAAAATTTTTTTTTTTTTTTCAAAAATGTTTTTTTTTTCAAAAATGATTTTTTTATTCAAAAATTATTATTCTTTTTTCAAAATTTTTTTTTTTCAAAAATGATTATTTTTTTTTCAAAAATTATTTATTTTTTTTTCAAAATTTTTTTTTTTTTTCAAAAATTATATTATATTATATTATATTATTTTTTTAATTATTAATTTTTTTTTTCATGGGGGTGGTCATAATATTTTCACTGATCATGTTGTGGTCATAATGTTTTGGCTGATCATGGGGTTGTCAGCTTTTGTCACCTCCCACTCTAGTTTTGAACATTTCGCCATTCATTCCTATGGGACCAATTTTGCCGCAAAAACGACGATATTTTGTGAACCGTTCAGCGAAATGTTCCACAAAGTAATAGCGCACCAATCAGGAACAATCCGCGCGTTTTGGTATATTACTGTCTATGTAGTGTAAAAGCTGTGGGAGGAGTTAGGGTGGTAAATTTGGCTATAATAAGAATAATAATAATAATATATGTGATATAACAGTAAGTGGTCTTGCTTTGCAAGAACACTAAATGAAGCAAAAATAAAAAAGTCAGAAAATACCAGAACACACATAAGCTGAGACCCAATGGGCAGAGAGAAGGTTCCTCCCACGTCAGTATTTTCTCGTTTTTTTTTTCCGTTTTTTCCCGTGGTTACATTCGGTAAGCAGAATTCCGAAGACGGTCTCAATTAACTGAATACCTTCAGGGCGCTCTTCGTAGCCAACTACCCAAACACCCTCGTACTCACTGTCATCAGCACCTAATCAACTAATGATAGCTGAAAATGAGCCGGGCCAATCCCAATAAATCCGAAGGATAGTCGTTTTTCTCTTTTAATGCCCTCCTCCCCTCCTTCCCGCTTCGTCCTACGGCACATTGCAGTAAATTAATGTCACCGCCGTTATTACAGTAACGCTCCTATGGCGTGTATTCAGACGGCGATCCTGAAATATTTTATCTCAGCATTTATTTGTTCATAAAATAAAAAGGGGATTTATAACAGGCCCTCTCCGATTCTGAGGGCTGCGTGGCCGGCCGCTGCACGAGCTCCTCATCTTCAGCGCCGAGATATAAGGATCTCTCCGAGAGGCCGCCAAAACATGTATATTACAAACAACAAGCGACGTGATAAGCAGACGGATACAATGTAACGATCGCTTCTTTTGGTTTACCGAGTAAGCAGCAGTGGTAAATCGCCCATCTGGGGGGGGGGGGTGTCTTCGGCTTTGTAGTATGCGTTTCAGCAGGGCGGGGACTGAAGCGGATTGGGTGGATTCTTTGGGGACAGAATTTTGTTAGCGTTTTGCGTTCTGCCCTTTTAGGTTCTTTGCTCATTAACCACTTGCCGACCAGCCGCCTGCAGTTCTAGAATGGCGCGGCTGGGCAAAACGACGTCATGTAACGTCCCTTCGCCCTGTGGTTACTAGGGGCGCGCCCCCCCCCCCCCAAGCCGATGCGAGTGCCCGGCGGTCACCTTCACCGCCAGGCTCCCGCGATCGCCGCTGACACACAGAGAACCGGGATCTGGGTTATGTAGACACGTAGTTTCCGGTTCTCTGAGGGGAGAACAGACAGATCGTCTTTTCATACATAGTGATCTGTCATCTCCCCTGCACAGTCCCCTCCCACTTCAGTTAGAACACACACCAGGGAACACAATTAACCCCTTGATCGCCCCCCAGTGTTAACCCCTTCACTGCCAGTGACATTTTTGACAGCCAATCGCGGTGGTCACAAGATCAGAAACCCTGCCGCCCCTCTCGGCATCTGAAACCCCTTAAAGGGCCGGGAGGCACCAAGGGGGTCAATTAATTATTAAAGGTATTTTCGGGGGGCCCTCTGGCCACTCAAGTGGTTGTAAACCTCTAAAATGTAAAATGAACAAAGCATATCCTTCTATAAAGTGTACTTGCTTTAATCCAAAGCACCTAGTATGATTTCCGTCTGCTCTCTCCTTCCTCTGCTATCTGCATAAGTCACTTCTGACAGTCTAGGGGGACACCAGACAATCCTGGGAGACGGGACCCATCCCCCAGCACACAGCTGGTGATCGACAGCCTCAGCTGTGCATGTTTCTCCTATGAGACTTTGCAGGGGGAGGGTGTGTCCTTTCTCCACTCACTTCTCAGATTACACTCAGCTCTGTGCATAGCTCTAAACTGTCCCTGATTTCGAGGGACTGTCCCTTATTTGGAACGAAGTCCCTCTGTCCCTCTTTCCTCATTTGTCCCTCATTTTGGTCGGATTTATATAGTTGTTTATAAAATGCACTTTTTATCTTTCAATAAGTGTTTCCCATCCAATTTCTAAATGGTTGCATTTGTAAATTTCAAAAGCCAGTATAAAGCAATAATAGTGGTTAAAAAAAAGCTATTTTTTTTGTATAATTCTCCTTTAAGTGGGCGTGGCAGGGGTGTGCCCTATGCCTAAATACTTTTGGCAATAGGCAGGGGCTTTGCTAGGTCTACAAAAGATCTGGGGCTAGAGCCCATAGAAGCGTAGTAAAGAAAGTCATAAGCTTGGGCGGACATACACTTGTATATACAGTAATATACGTGTGTGTGTATATATATCCCTAGAGAGCCCCCCACTTACATCAGGGTCCCCAGAGAGTCTCCCCTTACATCAGGGTCCCCAGAGAGCCCCCCTTACATCAGGGTCCCCAGAGAACCCCCCTTACATCAGGGTCCCCAGAGAGCCCCCCTTACATCAGGGTCCCTAGAGAGCCCCCCTTACATCAGGGTCCCTAGAGAGCCTCCTCCTTACATCAGAGTCCTTAGAGAGCCTCCCCCTTTCATCAGGGTACCCAGAGGGCCCCCCATTTACATCAGGGTTCCCAAAGAGCCCCCCTTACATTAGGGTCCCCTGAGAGCCTCCCCCTTTAATCTGGGTCCTTAGAGAGCCTCTGCCTTAAAATCAGGGTCCCTAGAGAGTCTCTCCCTTGCATCAGGGTCCCCAGAGAGCCTCCCCCCCCCTTTGGGGACCCCTGTAGAGACTCGGGGCTATTGGCCCCAGATTCGGGGCTATAGCCCCAAAAGCCACCCCCTAGCAACGCCCCTGGCAATAGGTGTCCCTTTGTTCCCACCTCAAGAAGTTGGGAGGTATGTCTGTCCTCTGTGCTGTGCAGTGTGTGATAGACATGTGCTATCAGTTTTGTATGAATCGAAAAATTCGTACGAATTTCCGTAAATTCGTACATTCGGGGAGGATCCGAAATGTGAATTGCTAGGCTTCTGAATTTTGTACGAAATACGAAATTGCGTTTACGAATTTCAGATCCAAATACCTAACGAACATTCGTAATTGTTACGAAAAAGTTAACGAACCTAAAAGTTAAAAAAACCCAGGAAGTCAGCACAGCACAGGGATGGTGGGAGCCCCTCATAATGATAAATTCATCATAACGAACATTCGTAATTGTTCCGAAAAGTTAACGAACCTAACGAAAGTTCGTACAAATTTAAATTGAATTTCGGACACGAATTACGAAATACGAATTAATTCTAATACAGGGGACACCTGTTCTGGTGACAACTGTCTAGAAGGTTATATCTCCTCTCTTCGGAGAAGTTCTCGGGAACGGGAAGCATGGATCCAACACCGGAAGGCAGTGCATCATTCAATGTCAGCTTTGGGTGGAGCTGGTTTGCAATCACATCTGTTGTCTCTGCAGTACCGGAGCGTACAGAGCCGTACATCAACCGGCAACACCGTAAATGAAATGCTACATTATCATTCATCAATTCGGAAGCCAATCACTTGATGTTTAGACGGTGAGCCTGGAATATTCATATTTCCTGCGACATGTAAATTTTTTAGGCAGCCATTAAAATCCCGTGCGCTCTCTATAATTAGGCCGCCTGTGATGGATACGGAGGTGGTTGGCGAAGATTACGAGTGAGTATGTCTCCCTGGGGACCTCTGGAGACCAGAATTCCCTCTTCTGGAGGAAAGGATGAGCGGTGGGCGGGGGAGGTTACGGGGATTGAGGATTGAAGGCCGTATGGATTCCACAATGTAGAAAAAAGTTGGGCGACTTTCTACAGCTCACAAATTTAAAGCCAACCTGCAGCTTTCCAATTCTACCATGAAAGAGCTGAGCTTTCGAGAAAATGGCATTCTAAAATAGAAATATCATCAGGACCCATCAATAGCATCAGGACCCATCTACCTTCAGGCCCAACAATGCAACCAATGAGGTGTGGGAAAGGATGTGGCTTAACCCTGACCCCAAGCCCCCCAGCACAGATTTAAAGCAAACCTGCGCCTTTCTTATTCTCATTATAAAGGTTACTGGGCTGACCTGGGGGATGCAGGTCAAGTGAGCAACCACAATCTTTCAGAAATGGTCAGTCTAGAATGCAAAAGTTGCCTTCAAGTTAAAAGTCAGCATTGGGCCCCACCTCCTTTCTGGCCCAACAATATACACAATGAGGCATGGGAAATTTTGTGGCTTAGCCATAATTTCCCAGCATATTAAGTGGGTCATGTTTGGTGGTGGTACTGGGCTCCACCTCTTTTCAGGCCCAATAAGATAACTAAAGAGGTGTGGGAGGGGGTTTGGCTTGACCCCAAACTTCCCAGCACACATATAAAGCAAACCTGCAGCTTTCACTTTCTACTGTAAAAGTTAACGAGCTGAGCTGGGGGGATGTACTGTAGGTCAGTGAGCAACCTCAAACTTTGAGAAACTGGCATTTTAAAATGCAATTATTGACTTCCAGTAGAAAAGTCAGCACCAGGCCCCACCTCCTTTCAGGCCCAACGATATAACCAATAAGGTGTAGGAGAAGGTGTGACTTAACTGTGACTTTTTAAAAACAGATTTAAAGCAAACCTGCAGCTTTCCTTTTCTTCCATAAAAGTTACCGAGCTGAGCTGGCGGATGTAGGTTAGTGAGCAACCCCAATCTTTGGGAAACGGTCACTTGCTTCCTTCTTTCTGTGAAGCCACAGACATGCTGAGCTATCCTTTCTCCGGTCAGTAGGGGGAGAACTAAAGCTAAGAGAACCCATACGTTTTTTACAGGATGCTGGGAACTTTGGGAGGTGTAGTCAAACCAATCTCCAAGTAATGGAGCACCTAGACTTCTGAACTACAAATCCCAGCATCTTCTGCGGGTGGAAAAGGAGACAAAGGGAGCTTAAGTAGAATCTCCCACTTGGTGCAGCGGGAATCTGAGGGACAGGTCCTAGCAGCCCTATCTAGCTCACAGCTTCACACTCCTTCAGTGCTGCCCAGATACCACGGATGCATACACTCTCTGCTACAGATCAGTGAACTAGTGCTATCTACCAGGGCCGTTTTTTAAGGCAGGGCAAAAGGGGCAGCTGCCCTGGGCCCTGTCATTGTTGTGGGGCCCAAAGCAGCTGCCCCATACTTGCCAACTATCCTGGTTTAAATTCCCTTGTCCCTTGAGGTTTTAGTCCTGTGCTGAGTCCCAATATCTCAGTGTGAAGTGCTGCTACTAATGCTGTCCAGCTCTGCCCTTTTGTTGTGTACAGATGACTCACCTGCAGACCCGTGTTTACATGTAAATTACCGGCATTCATATGTAAATAGCGGCGGCCAGCGGCATTGATATGTATATCTTGCCCCCCTGGGGTCATATCCACAGTAATCTCTAGCAGCCAATCAACAAGCAGAAATCATGTGCTGTAACCTCTAGCAACTAATCAGTGCGCCGTAATGTGTGCTGTAACCTCTAGCAACCAGTCAGTGAGTGGTAATGATACACTGTAACCTTTGGCAACCAATCGCAATAGCTGCCTGATCTGATTTAGTAAACTGATTTTGAGTCTAGCTGCTATTTATTGTATGTCTCAGAGCAGGTGGAGAGCGAAACTGCATGGGGGGGGGGGGGCACCCAAGAAAAGTTTTGCCCAGGGTCCAATCAATATTAAAGATGGCCCTGCTATCTACAGGCCCCTTTCCATCGCTAGAGCAGAACGCTGAGTCCAGGAGTTGATGAGAGGGCTGCAAGACTTTTTTTCTTATCAATATACACACCTTCTGTTGAAAGCAGGACATCTGCACAGCAGACACTTATGGCTATTTAATCTCCAAGCTATTGACATTGCCGTACATCCACCCGAAATGTTAGTGCCGCAGAAATACTAAACTACAGCTGCTATGAATTGCAGAGTTTGAGAACTGTACTACACTCAGCCAGTCTTCCTCGCATACCAACACCTATAGGATATAAAGGAGACCCTCACTAAGTGCGCCAACAGTTTAAAGGGCCCCAACGGTAGCCGGCCGGAGACCTATATTAAAAACTGCCATTCCTGTCGATATTATTACTCCCTACTTATTTTATTTATCGTTTGATCACTTCATGATAACCATCTTTAGTGCACTTTGGCAGCATAACCTCATCTTTAGTAGTTCCAGCTTGTTTGCTGATCATTGCTGCAGTTTCAGTGGTTGTTACTGTTTATGCTGACCTGGAAGTTAAATACTGTCTTAAACTCTGCTAGTGGTACTCTGTGTGTTTGTTAATGTTAATGCAATATTCAATCCATGTGGTAATTAATTGGTCCTCTACACTCACTGACCCAATTGCTTGGCAACACAAATTGCTAGTCAGCCAATCACATGGAAGCAACTCGATGCATTTAGGCATCTAGACGTGGTGAAGATGACTTGCTGAAGTTCAAACCAAGCAACAGAATGGGGAAGAAAGGGGATTTCAGTGACTGCTGGGATTTTCACGCACAGCCATCTCTCGGGTTTTACATAGAATGGCCCGAAAAAGAGAAAATATCCAGTGAGGATGTGGACGAAAATGCCTTGTTGATGTCAGAGGTCAGAGGAGAATGGGCAGACTGGTTCCACATGATAGAAAGGCAACAGTAACTCAAATAACCACTCGTTACAACCAAGGTAAGCAGAATACGTTGCCTGGTCTGATGAGTCTCGATTTCAGTATTCAGATGGTAGAGTAAGAATTTGGCGTAAACAACATGAAAGCATGGATCCATCCTGCCTTTGGATAAATGCCTTTGGATAAATGGTTCAGGCTGGTGGTGGTGGGGGTGTAATGGTGTGGGGGATATTTTCTTGGCACACTTTGGGCCCCTTAGTACCAATTGAGCATCGTTTATACACCACGGCCTACCTGAGTATCGTTGCTGACCATGTCCATACCTTTACAGGTCCATACACTACAGTGTCCCTATCTTCTGATGGCTCCTTCCAGCAGGATAATGCACCATGTCACAAAGCTCCAATCATCTCACCACTGGACAATGAGGTCCCTGTACTCCAATGGCCTCCACAGTCACCAGATCTCATCCAATAGAGCACCTTTGGAATGTGGTGGAAGGGGAGATTTGCATCATGGATGTGCAGCCACCAAAATGCAGCAACTGCGTGATGCTATCATGTCACTATGGACCAAAATCTCTGAGGAATGTTTTCAACACCTTGTTGAATCTATGCCACGAGGAATGAAGGCCAAAGGAAGTAGAAGCCGGTACTAGCAAGGTGGTCCTAATAAAGTGGCCGGTGTGTGTATGAATCCCAAGAATGGTGTCCTTTAGTATTTGGCTTGTTGTTTATCTGCACAGTAGGACCTTACTGCTGGGTGACTGATACTGCCTGGAAAGTTTGTCAGGCTATATGGGCCAGCACCCAACCAGGTGAGTGAGGTTGAGAGATCTAAGGGGGTACAGGGAAAAGAACAGAAGGACCCATTCTATTCAGCGCCTCCTGTGGGGGTGGTGCTACGATGCTAACTTAGAGGTCACATTAGCATGCCGTACAGCAAACTTTCTAAACAAAAGGCCAGCTTACTGTCCTTCAGACTCTAGGAGGGCTGGACTATGGCCATTGAGAGAAGAAAAGGTCTTGGTGTCGGTGGGAAAAAACAATACCCAGTCTTTGGTGTCATTGGGAGGAACTATGCCCTATCGTTGGTGTCACTGGGAGGAATTTTGCCCCAATATTGGTGTCATTGGGAGGAATTTTTCCCCTTCATAGGCAGAGAATTATGCCTTTATTGCTGGTATCAGTAGTGCCCCAAGGGCCTGGATAGAAGCAGACAAATGGCCTCATCTGGCCCCCGGGCCGCAGTTTTCAGACCACTGCCTGACAGTAAAGCGCTTCCTAAAGTTTGATCATTCAAGGCCACTGAGTGATGAACATGAAAACTCTTATCCAGCAGAATGTGGAACTTTCGAAGAGGCGCCCATTCAATAAATAGAAGCATTAAAAAAGTCCATAGAAAATTGAAAATAATCCTTTTTCCCACCAAACCCTGCAGTTTTTTCTCCAGGAGTTCATGTTACAAACCACAGAACCATCTTTTTATTTCAGATGTAGCTCCCCCCCCCCCCCCCCCCCCCCGGACCCGGCACATCATTCCTTAGACATTCCCGCAGACGCAGCACAAACAACAGTTTTTAACAAAGCAAATTGTGCGCTCGCAGATAAATCTGCAAGGCTACAAAGCTTCCATTTATTATACAAAGAGGAGTGAAAAACTTAGATTCTGCTGCGTTGCAGTCAATTTACACCGGGCTGATTAATCATACCGGATTTTCCAATAAATAAGGAAACCTTAAAACTATAAGCACTCGCTCGCTGTAATGGCATGGGTGCTAAATAGCCGGAGACGGTGGTGTGCGTGGGGCTTATTCGACAAAGGCAGTGCAAAGTGCAGCAACCAATCAGAATCGCGCCTTCACTGGGCTGACCACAGAGAAATGAATTTTGATTGGTCGCGGCACTCTGATCGCCATCGCTGTGCTTAGTGGATAAGCTTGTAAAAGGAAACGGGAACTGTCCTTGTGGCCCTAGGTCTTGGGTGTCATCTTCCAATTCAGGCAGAAAAGCGGAAGCTGGCTTCTGATTGGTTAATGCTGCCCAGGCATATAAAAGATAATAATTAGGTGTTCATTTTTTTTCTTTTAAATAAAAATATATATATATATATTTATTTGTATTTTTATTTAACTTTATTTTCATTTATTTATCATTTTCTTTTTAATTGAGGTTTATAAGCCAAAATTAGTTGAACTCCGGGATAATTAAATATTGCCTAAATACATGTGTGCAGTGTATTCTTCCTTGAATCTTCCAAATCTGTGCAGTAATCCAGTGTGGGACTTCCTGTAATAAAGACCGCTCACTGCTCCTCTCTCTCCTTGTGCAGGGGGCTGGTCTTGTCTCCGCCCACTTCTGTAGTTTTCTGCAGGCAGCCTGTAGTGGGTGGGGCCTGCTGGATCCCTCCCACAGCTCTGCTCTCTCTTTTCTTATGCATGGTGGCTGGTCTTGTCTCCGCCCCCTCATGTCGTCCAGTGGGAGGAATAGTGCCCCATCATTGGTATCAGTGGGAGAATAGTGCCCCATCATTGGTATCAGTGGGAGGAATAGTGCCCCATCATTGGTATCAGTGGGAGGAATAGTGTCCCATCATTGGTATCAGTAAGAAGAATAGTGCCCCATCATTGGTATCAGTGGGAGGAATAGTGCCCCATCATTGGTATCAGTAAGAAGAATAGTGCCCCATTATTGATATCAGTAAGAGAAGTAGTGCCCCATCATTGGTATCAGCAAGAGGAATAGTGCCCATCATTGATATCAGTAAGAGGAATAGTGTTCATCATTGGTATCAGTAAGAGGAATAGTGCCCATTATTGGTATCAGTAGGAGGAATAGTGCCCATCATTGATATCAGTAAGAGAAATAGTGCCCCATCATTGGTATCAGTAAAAAGAATAGTGCCCCATCATTGGTATCAGTAAGAGGAATAGTGCCCATCATTGATATCAGTAAGAGAAATAGTGCCCCATCATTGGTATCAGCAAGAGGAATAGTGCCCATCATTGATATCAGTAAGAGGAATAGTGTTCATCATTGGTATCAGTAAGAGGAATAGTGCCCATTATTGGTATCAGTAGGAGGAATAGTGCCCATCATTGATATCAGTAAGAGAAATAGTGCCCCATCATTGGTATCAGTAAAAAGAATAGTGCCCCATCATTGGTATCAGTAAGAGGAATAGTGCCCATCATTGGTATCAGTAAGAGGAATAGTGCCCATCATTGGTATCAGTAAGAGGAATAGTGCCCCATCATTGGTATCAGTAAGAGGAATAGTGCCCATCATTGGTATCAGTAAGAGGAATAGTGCCCATCATTGGTATCAGTAAGAGGAATAGTGCCCCATCATTGGTATCAGTAAGAGGAATAGTGCCCATCATTGGTATCAGTAAGAGGAATAGTGCCCATCATTGGTATCAGTAAGAGGAATAGTGCCCCATCATTGGTATCAGCAAGAGGAATAGTGGCCCATCATTGGTGTCAGTGAAAGGAATAGTGTCCCATCATTATTATCAGTAAGAGGAATCATGGCCCATCATTGGTGTCAATGGGAGAAATAGTGCCTTGTTGTTGACGTTAGTAGCAAGAATTATGCCCCATCATTGGTGTTAGTGGGAGGACCAGTGTCTAGTATCAGTGGGAAGAAAAGTGCTCCAAAGTCAGATAAAGGCAAGCAAAGGGTCGCAGTTTGGAGACCTCTGATCTAGATGGACTTGTGTCCTATTTCAACATGACAATGCAACTGTGTAATATACACTATATTGGCAAAAGTATTGGGATGCCTACCTTTACACGCACATCCCAGTCTTAGTCCGTAGGGTTCAATATTGAGTTGGCTCCGCCCTTTGCAGCTATAACAGCTTCAACTCTTCTGGGAAGGCCGTCCACAAGGTTTAGGAGTGTGTCTATGGGAATGTTTGACCATTCTTCCAGAAGCACTTGTGAGGTCAGGCACTGAAGTTGGATGAGAAGGCCTGGCTTGCAGTCTCCACTCTAATTCATCCCAAAGGTGTTCTATCGGGTTGAGGTCAGGACTCTGTGCAGGCCAGTCAAGTTCCTCCGCTCCAAACTCGCTCATCCATGTCTTTATGGACCTTGCTTTGTGCACTGGTGCGCAGTCATGTTGGAACAGGAAGGGGCCATCCCCAAACCGTTCCCACAAAGTTGGGAGCATGAAATTGTCCAAAATGCCTTGGTATGCTGACGCCTTAAGAGTTCCCTTCACTGGAACTAAGGGACCAAGCCCAACCCCTGAAAAACAACTCCCCTCCCCCCATAATCCCCCCTCCAGCAAATGATTAGGACCAGTGCACAAAGCAAGGTCCATAAAGATATTGGATAAGTGAGTTTGAGGTGGAGGAACTTGACTGGCCTGCACAGAGTCCTGACCTCAACCCGATAGAACACCTTTGGAATGAATTAGAGTGGAGACTGTGAGCCAGGCCTTCTCATCCAACATCAGTACCTGACCTCACAAATGCTCTTCTGGATGAATGGTCAAACATTCCCATAGACACACTCCTAAACCTTGTGGACGGCCTTCCCAGAAGAGTTGAAGCTGTTATAGCTGGAAAGGGTGGGCCAACTCAATATTGAACCCTCCGGACTAAGACTGGGATGTCATTAAAGTTCATGTGTGTGTAAAGGCAGGTGTCCCAATACTTTTGGTAATATAGTGTATGTGCACACAGAAAATACACTATTCTGTACTTTGCTATACAGTAAAACCTTGGATTGCGAGCATAATTCTTTCCAGAAACATGCTTGTAATCCAAAGCACTTGTATATCAAAGGGAATTTCCCCATAAGAAATAATAGAAACTCAAATGATTCGTTCCACAACCATTTATTCATAAGTCCTTCAGTTTATAGTCCATATAATAATATTATAGGAATGTGATAGGCTGTGTAACCATAAAATGTCCTAATGGAAGCCTCCACAAGGGGATTAGAAGCAAAATCCAGCAGGAGCTACAAAGTATAAAAGAGAAGAGGGGCGCCTCTAAGTGTAGTAATATGGTTACATTTAAAGAAGGTACAACATTTAGCAACTCACATGGTTGATGACTAAAAGAGGCACATCTAAGTATGGAGGCATCCGGGGTAAAGCTGTCCACATAGACCAGGCATGTCCAAAAGTCCGGCCCGCGGGCCAATCGTGGTTCCAATTTCGAGTGGCCCGCCTGGTGATTTGGACATGTATATCTTTTGTGGTCCCCAACGAATCCTCCAGCACCGGGGGCCACAAAAGATATACATGCTGGCTGCCTTGGAGGGGACAGGGAGGGGGCGGGACGAGTGACGTACATACAGGTGAATTTCCTATTTGCACGGCGGGCTCTGTAATAGGAAGTCCTGTCTCCTGTGCTGCCATTGGACGACTGTTCTGTCCATCATAGGAGGCGGGACTTTGTATTAAAGAGGCCGCCGTGAAAACAGATTCTGCTGTATGTAATCTGTTGGCGCTCGTCCCGCCCCCCCCCCCCCCGTCCCATCCGAGGTTGCAGATCGCATCAATCAGGCTGCACTGATGGCAATGGTGAGTCTGCATTCCTGGCAATGGGGGTGCTGCATTCCCATACCTCCCAACTTTTTCAGATGGGAATGAGGGACGCCCCCTTAAAGATGAGAATTGTACAAAAAAAACAGATTGGTTAAACCCACAACTGCTTTTTTTACCACTACTATTCCTTTATATTGGCTTTTGGAATTTACAAATGCAGCAATTTAGAATTTGGATGAAAGGTTTAGCGCTGGGAAACACTTTTTGATAGAAAAAAAGTGCATTTTATATACAACTATATAGATCAGACCAAAATGAGGGACAAATGAGGAGGAATGAGGGACAGAGGGACATTGCTCCAAATCAGGGACAGTTGGGAGCTATGCAATCCTGGCAATGTGGGTGCTGCATTCCTGGCAATGGGGGGTGCTGCATTCCTGGCAATGGGGGGTGCTGTAGTCATGGCAATGGTACGGCTGCATTCATGGCAATGGAGGTGCTGTATTCATGGCAATGGGGGTGCTGTATTCATGGCAATGGGGGTTCCGCATTCCTGGCAATGGGGGTGCTGCATTCATGGCAATGGGGGTGCTGCATTCATGGCAATGGGGGTGCTGTAGTCATGGCAATGGTACGGCTGCATTCATGGCAATGGGGGTGCTGTATTCATGGCAATGGGAGTGCCACATTCCTGGCAATGTAGGTGTTGCATTCATGGCAATGGGGGTGCTGCATTCCTGGCAATATGGGTGCTGCATTCATGACAATGGGGGTGCTGCATTCCTGGCAAGGGGGGTGCTACATTCCTGGCAATGTAGGTGCTGCATTCATGGCAATGGGGTGCTGCATTCCTGGCAATGGAGGTGCTGCAATCATGGCAATGGTACGGCTGCATTCATGGCAATGGGGGTGCTGCATTCCTGGCAATGTAGGTGCTGCATTCATGGCAATGGGGGTGCTGAATTCCTGGCAATGGGGGTGCTGCATTCCTGGCAATGGGGGTGCTGCATTCCTGGCAATGGAGGTGCTGCAGTCATGGCAATGGTACGGCTGCATTCATGGCAATGGGGGATGCTGCATTCCTGGCAATGGGGGTGCCGCATTCCTGGTAATGTGGATGCTGCATTCATGGCAATGGGTGTGCGGCAGTCACAAAAAGTTTGGACACCCCTGACATAGACCATCCCCCACGCAGTGCCAGCTCCCACCGTTGTCAGTCTACAATCGTGACCGGGAAGACTACTCTGCAGAAGAGCGATCTGAAAGTGAGACATGAACCGCTTGTGGAGTGCAGAGCGGAAGGGACGACGTCGATGGCGGTGCGAAGGACAGTCTATGTGGACAGCTTTTCCCCCGGATGCCTCCATACTTAGATGTGCCTCTTTTAATCATCAACCATGTGAGTTGCTAAATGTTGTACCTTCATTAAATGTAACCATATTGCTACACTTAGAGGCGCCTCTCTTCTCTTTTACACTCAGTTGTGACATGACGCTACTTGTATATCATGTAATGAACCATTCTTCACTTGTGGTTTATTTATCACTACTTGGGACTGACTCACTTGAGATTTATACACATATATTTTATAATTCTATTTTCATATGTTTTTCACATTTTAACACAATTGTTTGGATAGTTTTTTGTATTGGTTTCATTAGCGCTACATTTTTACTCACTTGTATATCAAGTCAGAATTTATTTAAAAATTTTGCTTGTCTTGCAAAACGCTCTCAAACCAAGTTACTGCACTTTTGATATTGATGGTATGGACACATTTTAATTATAAGTCTTCCTGATAGTTGCTTCTCGTAAAAAAATAAATAAATAAATAAAAAATAAAAATAAATTAAAAAACAGCTTAGCTCTGATGATAAAAAAAAAAATCAAAAACAAAAAAAAGGTGAACTTTTTATCTAAGTTAATTTAAAAAAAACATACAATCCCATAGGCTGAACCAAGTTGTCAAGCGTAGGATGTGAGCGGAGCCGCACTTTACGCTGAGGGTTTCGTCGCCCTCTCCTAGGCAGTCAATTATTAGAACACTTTGGAAACACAATCTGTTTTTTTTTATCCCAGTGCTCAATAAGATCCCGGGGATAGATTGGACGCGTCTCACGAAAGCCCCCAGACCTCAGTCTGTATAGATTTCTCGCTGACATTCGTCGCTTCCTACTGAATGCCAAACTGGCGGAGAGCCATAAAAGGCAGCGACTAATGTGCGCTCTTATCATTACCAGAAGGGCACGGAAAATGGGATCTCATGATTTTCATACAAGGGCTGCCCGGAACATATTTGTACATCATCGTGGGGCACACACAAATGTCACATGTTAACAATTGTTAGGCTAAGAACACAATGATGTATTATATTACCGTCTCCGGGGAGCCATTTGGGGGGGGGGGGGGGAGAAGATTCGCGGAGAGAAGAAGATAGGTAAATCAGAACTCAAGATGCAGAGCGTATCTAGAAGATGTTTTCTTCGATCCACAACGTGCGGATCCGTCTCTTGTGATGTCTACAGTCTGTTGGCCAAAACTTTAATTGAACCACTTCACCTCCGGAAGATTTACGCAACAATTTTAATTTATGCAAAAAAAAAATATATATATATATACGTGGTTCTGAAGGCTGGACATTTTTTTACCTTAATGCACTTCCTGCAATAAGAAAAAATATCCCATTACTTCAATCAATTGCCCCTCCCCCCCCACACCCCCCTTATCCACCTACCCCGCCCCCCCAAACCAGGAAATTATTTTTTGCGATACGGCACTGCGTTACTTTAACTGACAACATGATGCTGTACCCAAATAAAGTTTTTGTAAATTTTTTTCCCACAAATAGAGCTTTCTTTTGGTGGTATTGGATCACCTCTGTGATTTTTATTTTTTGCGCTATAAACAAACAAAAAAAAAAACATCTTTTTGTGAAAAAAACAAAAAAAAAAACAACATTTTTTTTTTTACTTTT
This sequence comes from Aquarana catesbeiana, assembly GCF_042186555.1. Lineage (NCBI taxonomy): Eukaryota > Metazoa > Chordata > Amphibia > Anura > Ranidae > Aquarana > Aquarana catesbeiana. Next base: position 270,818,099 of record NC_133334.1, on the reverse strand, counting down.
TGCTATAATTCATATCCCAAAAATAAAAATATATTTAAAAAAATTCAATTTTGAAAAAAAAATATATATATATATTTTTTTTTTACCCTCTGTAATAAGACACATCCAATAAAAAAAAAAAAAAAAAAAAATGTCTTCATAAATTCAGGTCAATAAGTGTTCTGCTACATATTTTGGGTAAATAAAAAAAAAATCGCTGATCGCCACCATTATTAGTATAAAAAAAAAAAAAAAAATTGTATATATATATATATATATATATATATATATATATATATATATATATATATATATATATATATATATATATATATATATATATATATATATATATATATATATATATATATATATATAAATATATATATATAATTTATTTATTCTTTATACTAGTAATGGTGGCAATCAGCAACTTATAGCGGGACTGACATTTTGACTCCAACTGACACTTTGTGGGAACCAGTGACACTAACACAGTGATCAGTGCTAAAAATATGCACTGTCACTGTACTAGTGACACTGGCTGGGAAGGGGTTAAACATCTAGGCGGTGGCGGCCCGTCCATACAGGGTGCAAGGGCGCCACCCCCCTAATCCATGCACCCGGCCCCTAATCTACATGCAGGGTGTTGGATGCATGGATTCCAATGTTTTTTTTTTTTTTTTTTAGAAGCATGTGATTAGAGGGCCCCAAGGGTGGGCTCGGTGGCACACTTGTTTGCCCCCCCCCCCCAAAAAAAATATACCACCAGCCGCCACTGCATCTAGGGTAATGAAAGGGTTAAATGTGTGCCTAGCCAGTCTTTTTGTGTACAAAGGCATCTCCCCGTTCTTCCTCTCCGTGACACCGATCGCTGGCACCCGACGGACTTCGAGTCCTCGGGAACCGCGGTCACGGAGCGCGCGCGCCCACAATGCCGCATCTTAAAGGCGATGTACCTGTGCGCCCTTTTGCCCACCTGTGCCATTCTGCCGACGTATATCGGCGTGTGGCGGTCGCGAAGGGGTTAAACGTACAACTGATGGATTTTTTTATCTACTCCTGTAAACGCTTATAGCGTGCATGGACACATTGGGGTTCATTTACTAAAGGCAGACAGACTGTGCACTTTGCAGTTGCTCCAGAGCTTACTAAATGAGTAGAAGCTCCACTGACTTCCATCATCCAATCATGTGCAAGCAAAAATGCTGTTTGTTTTTTTTTTTCCTTGCATGTGATTGGCTATTCTTTGCAAAGTGAAGCTTCGCCTCATTTACTAAGCTCTGGAGCAACTTTGCAACTTTGCAAAGTGCACAGTCTGGGGTTGATTTACGAAGGGCAAAGACTGTGCAAAGGGCAGTTGCTCCAGAGCTTAGTAAATGAGGGGAAGCTTCACTTTGCAAGGAATACCCAATCATGGGCAAGGGAAAAATAAAAAATTGCATTTTTGCTTGCACATGATTGGATGATGGAAGACAGCAGAGTTTTTGTTCATTTACTAAGCTCTCGAGCAACTGCTCTTGCAAAGTGCACAGTCTGTTTGTCTTTAGTTAATCAACCCCAAAGCCTAACATGAAGGGGTGTTTGGAGGCATAAAATCAAAAACAAAAAGCCAAACGCTTGTAAAACAGGCGTTTTTTTTTTTAAGCTCAAGTGTGCATGAGGACTCGTGCACGGCTAAAGAGGAGGTCCAGCCTGTAGTAAAAAAAAATTAAAAGTCTAAAAATACTGGAGCTGCTGACTTTTAATATAAGGACACTTACCTGTCCTGGGAGCCTGTGATGTCGGCACCGGAAGCCAACCCGTCCGGGTGCAGGCGCCAACATCCAGACCAGTGGAAATTTTTTTAGGGGGGGGGGGGGGGGCGGCAAACAGTGCTGCTCCCCCCCTCCCCGGTCGGTCGGCGTACGGTCAGGTGGGTCTGGTGCACTTACCCCATCTATAGTGGGCTTCCCTTGCTCGGCGGCGACGGCTTTCCCTTCCTCTCCTCTCCACGGGCATCACGGCAGCTTCCATTTCCTCCCTCCTCCTCGGCGGACAATTGGGACTTTTCTCTTTTTGGCCAATCGGAAAACGGGTCTCAGACCTGCTTCTGATTGGGCGAAACGAGGACCAGTGTTTCAATAGCGAATATTCATTCGCTGTTGTAACACCTGGGTGGGCTCCTGCCGCAATGTTCTCCACCACGGGCCCACCCTATTTTGAAGCCTATTAGAGCCTCTGACTCTAATCAGGTGCTTAAAAAAAAGAAAACCCCCCCGTCGCTGTAATTCACGCGCTCGGCATCCTGAAAGGGGGCTGGATGCATGATTAGGGGGTGGCGGTGTCCTGAAAAATATCAGCCGTAGATAGAGCATGGGGGTGGCGGCCGTGGATAGAGGGGGCGGCGCTCCAGCGCCACTAATGGATGGGCCATCACTGCCGACATACATACTAAGGAAAACAGGGAGTGAAGCCTTGCGACTTCAGAGCTAGTGTTGCCACCTTTTCATCAAGCCAAACCCGAACACTTTTGCAGCAATTTTTTTTTTCATTTAACACTATGGGATATACTGTCCCCCAGTACAGCCCCCCAGGTCAGTCTGTCCCCCAGTACAGTCCGCCCAGGTCAGTCTTTCCCCCAGTACAGTCCCTCCAGGTCAGTCTTTCCCCCAGTACATCCCCCCAGGTCAGTCTTTCCCCCAGTACATCCCCCCCAGGTCAGTCTGTCCCCCAGTTAATCCCCCCAGGTCAGTCTGTCCCCCAATACATCCCCACAGGTCAGTCTGCCCCCAGTACAATCCCCCCAGGTCAGTCTGTCCCCCAGTACAGTCCCCCCCAGGTCAGTCTGTCCCCCAGTACATCCCCCCCAGGTCAGTCTGTCCCCCAGTTAATCCCCCCAGGTCAGTCTGTCCCCCAATACATCCCCACAGGTCAGTCTGCCCCCAGTACAATCCCCCCAGGTCAGTCTGTCCCCCAGTACAGTCCCCCCCAGGTCAGTCTGTCCCCCAGTACATCCCCCCCAGGTCAGTCTGTCCCCCAGTACAGTCCCCCCAGGTCAGTCTGTCCCCCAGTACAGTCCCCCCCAGGTCAGTCTGTCCCCCAGTACAGTCCCCCCCAGGTCAGTCTGTCCCCCAGTACATCCCCCCCAGGTCAGTCTGTCCCCCAGTACAGTCCCCCAGGTCACTCTGCCCCCAGTACAGTCCCCCCCAGGTCAGTCTTTCCCCCAGTACAGTCCACCCCAGGTCAGTCTGTCCCCCATTACATCCCCCCAGGTTAGTCTTCCCCCAGTACAATCCCCCCCAGGTCAGTCTGTCCCCCAGTACAGTCCCCCCAGGTCAGTCTGTCCCCCAGTACAACCCCCCCAGGTCAGTCTGTCCCCCAGTACAGTCCCCCCAGGTCAGTCTGTCCCCCAGTACAGTCCCCCCCAGGTCAGTCTGTCCCCCAGTACATCCCCCCCAGGTCAGTCTGTCCCCCAGTACAGTCCCCCCAGGTCAGTCTGTCCCCCAGTACAATCCCCCCCAGGTCAGTCTGTCCCCCAGTACAGTCCCCCCAGGTCAGTCTGTCCCCCAGTACAGTCCCCCCCAGGTCAGTCTGTCCCCCAGTACATCCCCCCCAGGTCAGTCTGTCCCCCAGTACAGTCCCCCCCAGGTCAGTCTGTCCCCCAGTACATCCCCCCCAGGTCAGTCTGTCCCCCAGTACAGTCCCCCCCAGGTCAGTCTGTCCCCCAGTACATCCCCCCCAGGTCAGTCTGTACCTCAGTACATCCAACCCAATCGTTGTTCAGTCGTTCGGCGAACAGCCAAACAAACGGGTCGTCCGACCGTTTGTTCGGCCCCCCGAACCAACCACAATGCACCACGATGTGAGCTTGTCGGAAATTCCGATCGTGTGTAGGCTCCATCGGACAAATTTTCCGACAACAAAATCCGTTGCCATAAATTCCGATCGTGTGTACACAATTCTAACGCACAAAATTCCACGCATGCTCGGAATCAAGCAGAAGAGCCGCACTGGCTATTGAACTTCATTTTTCTCGGCTCGTCGTAAGTGTTGTACGTCACCGCGTTCTTGACGTTCGGAATTTCCGACAACATTTGTGTGACCCGTGTGTATGCAAGACAAGTTTGAGCCAATATCAGTCGGAAATAAATCCATGGATCTTGTTGTCGGAATGTCCGATCGTGTGTATGCGGCATAATATTCTACACTGACAATTGAAGCAAAATAGCACAGTATAGCACACTAACTAACTAATAGCACTGATCAGAGCCCTGTTCTATCTCTCTCCACCCCGAAATCACACGTCATGATGACAGTGTCCAATCATGACTCTGACAGTGCTCTGTGCCCTGATTGGCTGAAGCTTTCACTGCTTCAGCCAATCAGGGCTTGCAATGCACTGTTCATGTACAAACCAAAAGGTTTAGGGGTGTGGCCAGTGGCAGCTGATGGCATTTTTTTTTTTTGGGGGGGGGGGAGTACCAAACAATCCACCCGAAGCCACCAACCCCCCACTCCAAATAAATTTGCCACCAGCTGCCACTGAACACACCCCTACACCTTGTGGACGGCCTTCCCAGAAGAGTTGAAGCTGTTATAGCTGCAAAGGGTGGGCCAACTCAATATTGAACCCTACGGACTAAAGCCTCATACACACTATTAGATTTTCTGCTGATTTCTGTCTTCAGATTTACCAAAATCATGTAGTGCAAGGGCCGGCCTGATTGCATACAAATTGAATCTCCTAAGGTTTGACCTCATATTATATAGTTTTGGTAAATCTGAAGACAAAAATCTGCAGAGAATCGAATAGTGTGTATGGGGGTTTAAAGCCTCGTACACACGGTATGATTGTTGGCCAACCGAGCGCCTGATTGTTGGCCAAAGGGTGTGTGCCAGGATCTTGTCTTGCATACTAACGGCCAACAAACACGAACGTAGTGACGTACTACGAGGAATTTCAGCTCTTGAGCGCCACCCTTTGGGCCCCTTCTTTTAATTTCGTGTTTGGTGAGCATTGATTTCGAGCATGCGTGTTTGTACTTTCGACTTTCGTGTGACGGGCTTGTGTACTGACCATCAGAAAATCTGACGTCAAGCCATTGTCCACCGAAAATTTACTAGCCTGTCATCCAACATTTGTTGGCCGAAAGTTGGACAACGATTGTCAAAAGGAGCGTACTAACGGTAAAGCCTCTAACAACACGATCAGATTGTTGACCAACCAAGCGTCTGATTTTTGTCCAAAGGGCGTGTGGCGGGATCTTGTCTTGCATACTAACGTTACACAATTGTCGGCCAACAAACGCGAACGTAGTGACGCACTACGAGGAATTTCAGCTCTTGAGCGCCATCCTTTGGGCCCCTTCTTTTAATTTCGTATTTGGTGAGCATTGGTTCCGAGCGTGCGTGTTTGTACTTTCGACTTTTGTGTGACGGACTTGTGTACTGACCATCAGAAAATCTGACAACAGGCCGTTGTCCGCCCGAAAATTTACTAGCCTGTCATCCAACATTTGTTGGCCGAAAGTTGGACAACGATTGTCAAAAGGAGCGTACTAATGGTCAGATTTTTTAGGCCAACAGTCTGTCAACAGACAATCCCCTGCCAACAATCGTACCGTGTGTACGAGGCTTAAAGGCAGGCGTCCCAATACTTTTGGTAATATAGTGTATATATGGACCCCGGGACATTGATCTCCTTGCCGGCACGGTGCCGAACTTCTCTTATGACAGAGCTGATAAGAGGGAGATCTTTCCCTTTTCCTTGTCTGTACACAGAGTGATAATGCTAACGTGCACCAGGCGATCAGGGTGTGCCCAGGCACATCCTGCACACCCTGCGCACACGCCTATGGAAGTGATATATGCTGACAGCAGAGGAACGAAGCAGAAGACAAAAGTGACACTATAGAAGGGATGTGCTTTGTTCATATTTCATGTCTGAGGTTTACAACCACTTGAAAATAACTCCCCTCTTTCGTTTTTGCCCCAAAGGTGAACATATGATGGGTCAAAGACATCACTTTTGGCTAAAATTGTGCTTCCAAAATTTGACCCTTTCAAAAAATGGAACACTATGACGGTTACCCCCTACGATAAACCGCCGAAACGCACTGGGCGCTTTCAGTGACTTTAATACCTTAACGTCTCTTTCCTGTCCGGCCTTTTTAAAGCGAGGTTTTTTAGCCCTTTCTCTTTTTTCTTTTTTTTTTTTTTTTCCCTCCCTCCATCCCCTGACAAGCTCACAATTTTCAGAAAAGAAAGCTCGCATTAATTAAGACGGTGCCAGCTGTAATTTTCTTGGGAAGTAAATTTCTACACAACTAAAAGGTTACAGGGACCTTTTCACTGTCAAAATTTACTACAGACTGTGAATGTTAATGCGTCTAATGAAGACATGGTCCGTGTCCCTGAACTTAAAACTACCCTGAACACAGCCGAGAGGAGGGAAGAGAGAAGGAGAGGGAAAAAAAAAAAAAAAAAAACTCTCATTGACGAATATATCTAAATCTGCGGCATTGATGGCGGCGTATTATAAAGTGCCTTTTTGTAATTATGGTATTTGGATCACTTTGTTTTCTAAACATGGGGTATAGTATGAATTGACTCTTTTCTATGACATCACGGTCTCCTTTGAAGACTTTTTTTTTGTCATCTTCTCGACACCGACAGTGCAAGAAAATCACAGATTACAAAAAAAAAAACACCAGCGTATCTTGATGAAAAGAGTTATTGTTTAATGCTGCATGCATGCTACCCTGCAAAGTGCGTTCATTGGCTTCAGTTACAGATAATTATTTCATGTCACTTAAGCTGTTGTCTTCAGCAGATGATGAGGTGCGATAAAGCTTTGCGGCTAATTATAGGCTGTTTTATTAGCTAAGAAACATATAGTTTAAGACGGCGATTTGCAGAACAAGTGTTTCACGGGTAAATCCGGCTTGACATGAACTTGTGACTTTATCTGGGCTCTTTCTGTGCTGTCCTTTTACGCTTTGTGCAAATGGCGGGAGGTGGAAAATGGTGGCCTTAAAGGGAAGCGTTTGTGCTCAAGCAAGAATCTGAATAATTAGTCTTTAATGATTATAATGGTACAGCATTATGGACACTTTAGACATTTGTGCGTTTTCAACCTTGGTGAAGGCCCCTTTTCTGTCCTAGCATGACTGTGCTCCTGTGTACAAAGCTAGCTCCATAAAGACATGGTTTCATGAGTTTGGTGTGGAGTGGCTTGATTGGCCTGCACAGATCCCTCACCTCACAAATAACCTCGACCCTACTGAACAACTTTGTTGGTATTGGAAGGCCAATTGTGAATTAAGTCTTCTCATCCAACTTCAGTACCTGAACTCACAAATTACCTCAACCCTACTAAAAAACCTTTTTTGGCATTGGAATACCAATTGTGAATCAGGTCTTCTCAACCAACATCAGTACCTGAACTCACAAAGAACCTCAACTCTACTAAAACCCTGTTTTGGCATTGCAATACCAATTATTAAATCGGGTCTTCTCATCCAACTTCAGTACCTGAACTCACAAATAACCTCAACCCTACTAAAAACCTTTTTTGGTATTGGAATACCAATTGTGAATCAGGTCTTCTCAACCAACTTCAGTACCTGAACTCACAAAGGACCGCAACTCTACTAAAAACCTGGTTTGGTATTGCAATACCAATTATTAAACAGGTCTTCTCATCCAACTTCAGTACCTGAACTCACAAATAACCTCAACCCTACTAAAAACCTTTTTTTGGTATTGGAATACCAATTGTTAAACGGGTCTCCTCATCCAACTTTAGTACCTGAGCTCGCAAATGACTTCAACCCTACTAAAAACCTTTTTTGGTATTGGAATACCAATTGTTAAACGGGTCTTCTCATCCAACTTCAGTACCTGAGCTCACAAATGACCTCAACCCTACTAAAAACCTTTTTTGGTATTGGAATACCAATTAATAAACGGGTCTTCTCATCCAACTTCAGTACCTGAGCTCACAAACTCATATAGGTGTCATGGTCAGGTGTCCATAAATATTATTTGTTCTCTTATGCCACGTACACATGAGCGGACTTTCCGGCAGACTTGGTCCGGCGGACCGGACTCCATTGAACAATTCGATCGTGTGTGGGCTCCAGCAGACTTTTTTTTCCCCAAAAGTCCGACGGACCTAGAAATAAAACATGTTTCAAATCCTTCCGACGGACTCTAGTCCGGTCGAAAAATCTGTTCGTCTGTATGCTAGTCTGATGAACTAAAACCGACGCTAGGGCAGCTATTGGCTACTGGCTATCAACTTCCTTATTTTAGTCCGGTCGTAAGTCATCAGGACTTTGGTCTGATCATGTGTAGGCAAGTCTGTTCATTCAGAAAGTCCGTTGAAAGTCCGTCGAAAGTCCGTCAGATAGACCGTTGGATATTCCGTTGGACCAGTCCAGTCGAAAAGTCCACTCGTGTGTACGCGGCATTAGTTTCAAAAACTTTGCGCTCAACTTGTGGGGTTTAGAGCTGATCAGCCCCTGGGGTGTGACAGATCAGATCCCACCGTGTTTGACTGCCCAACCTCCTGATGGTAATGTGTGCTTTCTCTGGGGTTTCCACCTCTCCTAACAAAAAAAAACAACCTTTCCATGTCATTTTTGTATGCCAATACAAGCATGGATATTGAGTACCATTTTTACTTTCCACAAAACAGCATTCAGTTGGCAGACCTAGCTGCCTCCTAGCTTCCGATGGGGCATACAAGTATCACATAACCAAACCACTTTGTTCCTTTCTATCACAGGTTAACTTATAATACAGTTGCCTAATGAACTGGACTACCTACCTCCTGTTCTGATGAAAGAGGATTCTGGCAATTTGAATGGCCGTGTGGTTCAACTAGCTGCCATGGAGCAAGCTCTAGTAAGCTAAGAAAGTGGCTTTAGATGTCAATTTTGTTGGTCATGCAAAGTAAAACCTCACAACAAGGGCCTCTGCAGTTTAATATGCCAGAATGCCATGGATGGGACCTGGAGGGGATCCTTCTTGGGGCCTCTTTTTTGAAGACTTGCACACAGGAGAAAGGGCAGAGTGACTGCACAGAACTCAATAAAGAGCATTTATATTGGCTGAGCATCAATATATACAACAGTTTAGCTTTTTTAGCTCTGTTCCTGGCAAAAGGAGACCAGCCTGTACTTGGCACGCTCTTATATGATTTGTCTAAACCACCCTGTTCCCCATCTATCACATTTTGTGCCTGCACAGGTTACTCATAGCCATTTAGGAACAGTTTCTATAATGGCCCAAGGATTGTGTGAGCCTTGCCCTCCCCAACCCCTAGCTCTATTATGTATAGGCATAGTTGTAGCATTTAATAGGCCCCATGTTTGCCACCACGCACCCCACAGTGGATCACCTCCCATCTGCGACCCGCATCAACCTTGCTCATACTTAGACTGGCTCAGTTTCAGAGGGTCTTGAGGCTCTAAGCTTTGCTAAACCAAACAAGCTCCTACTGACATCCAAAAAGTATGGAACAAGACTAAATATCTAGAACGTTACTGGGTATACGAAGTATAGCCCGATATGGCACAATGATAACTATACAAAGCTAGCTAAACTAGAATATGGTGCTCGGCGGAAGGCATATGGGTTACGCAATATGTCCTAGGTTTTTAGGGACCAGTTTCTATTGCATCATGGGGCATAAACTTTTTGTTTTCTCAGCTCAGCTATGACCTGCAGAGGTGGGTTGGGCCAAACACTGGAACATTTTAAATAAGTTGTAGATTTTCCCAAACTGAATTTATATAGACTTACTATTGTAAGTGCAGCGCTAAAAAAAAATCTAAATATACTATACCAACATTAAAGCAGAAGTAAACCCATCCATAAAACAGTTACCTTTCCGGCACGTGCCGGAAATGTAACACTCCCATTGGTTGTGCTCTCAACCAAACTGTCAAACCATCCAATGGGAGGTGTCATAACGGATCACATGTGCAGCATCATGGCAGTTCTAGACTAAACAGAGGCCAAGATGGCAGCTTCCTTGGCTGAAAACGATAGGAGGGTTCACTTCCACTTTAAAATTAATGACACCAATAGTAATAGCTCTATATAGATAAATGAATGTGAAATCCTGAACAAATAAAGATCCAAAGAAAAGTTCATTTGAAGTCCTTAAAAAGTGACTCAGTAGTAAATAAGAGAAAAATCTTATTGATCCCTTAAAAAAACACCATGTGTGGTGAAGAAGGTTCACTTACCAAAAGGCTCCAACTGATAGGAAGAGAACACCAGGTTCAAATCGTACACTACATCTCCTTACCGGATTCTGATGTCCCCTGCACAAACAGAAAGGTCTAACAGCCCTTCAAGGGACCAACTGATCCCATCCAAAGATAGATTCCTTCCAGTCGATGGGCATGAAAGAGTGTCTCCAAAGTCACTCAAAAACAAAAATGCAAGAAACGCTCTCATAGTGTAAAAATATCTAGCAAAGTTTATGATATTCCTTTGACCTTGAACTGACCCTACTTGACAGGACCTCTCCTTGTACTATTCGCATTCCCTAACAGGCGGGGTCTCTGTCCCTGACCGACCACTCACTCTTACACACCCAAATGGTGAAGGTACCCTATTTTATAAGGTCCTACACCAAGATGGCTGCTAAAGGTCACCAGATGTTGCAGTGTCCATTCAGACAGCTGGTTCCTCTCAGACATCAATGGAGTCCGTGAGGGGACCCTAATGCTAACAGACCCCACTCCATCTGTATAATATCACAGTGCCACCTACTGGATGGAGAAAAAACAGCACCTGCCTACACTTACCCATACCTCCCCTTTTTGAGATGGGAATGAGGGACACCTACCCTGTTTCCCCGAAAATAAGACCTAGCGTGATTGTCGGTGATGGCTGCAATATAAGTCCTACCCCCCAAATAAGCCCTACCCTGTTTCCCCGAAAATAAGCCCTACCCTGAAAATAAGACCTACAAGGACTTTAACTAGGGATTATTTGGGGGGTAGGGCTTATATTGCAGCCATCACCGACAATCACGCTAGGTCTTATTTTCAGGGAAACAGGGTACCAGCAAAAGTATTCAGGCATAGGACACACCCCTTGCCACGCCCCCTTAAAGGAGAATTGTAAAAAAAAAAAAACAAGATTGGTTAAACCCACAAGTGCTTTTTTTTTAACCACTACTATTCCTTTATATTGGCTTTTGGAATTTACAAATGCATCAATTTAGAAATCAGATGAAAGTTTTAGGGCTGGAAAACACTTTGTTGATAGATAAAAAGTGCATTTTATTATCAACTCTAAAGATCAGACCAAAATGAGGGACAAATGAGGAGGAATGAGGAACGAAGGGACATTGCTCCAAATCAGGGCCAGTCCCTCGAAATCAGGGACAGTTGGGAGCTGTGCACCTACCTTTCTGAATTCTCCACTCACATCCAGGTGGGTCAAATACCTGCTCCCCTGCCCCACCTTGTATTTCCTCTCCCTACACCACAGGACATGCCAGCCAGTGGGAGGAACCATTACATGCAGTGGGGGGTTAGGTGTTCAACTCACCCGGAGCAGATGAATACCTACAGCCAACTGTGGCGTTTTACCAGAAAGGTAAGCATAGGTGGTCTTTTTTATAGACAATGTCAACTTATGACGAAACGCGTCTGGAGGAGGATACGTGTCGACGTCACCACGCTGTCTCACTAGGAGGATGGGATTTGTTTTGCAGCTGGTCCGGCTCTGTCGATTAAGCGCGATTTTATTTCGTTTTAAATGTAAGTGCATTACTGTATAATGCTATGGTTGGTCTTTTCTATACCCCCCTGAGATACTGAGGTCCATCAGAGTTCCACGGCATCAGGGCGCTTGGAGTATATAGGCAACCAATCTTACCCATACATGTCCAGACGATCTTTCTACACAAGCAAAGGCCTTGGCTGGGCTATAGCCGTCTGTCTGGTTTTGCTTGCCATCTGGTAAGCAAGTCTTTTATATGGTGGTGGCACTTATTTGTCGATCAGGCTCTCTTGGGTTTTTGCTTGGATCCGTTTGAACTGTCTCTCATCCATTATCCCGACACCTACAAGCTATCGTTGGATCGAACCTTCTCCGGTCTTTTTTTATAGGGCTGGCTTTTTTTTTTTTTTTTAATCCCAAAAAATAAGTAAAAAGCACAAGGAGTAATAACCAGAATGCATCGCTTTTTTTATTTCACCTGGACCACAGTACGCCAAAAATCTCATTGGCTGCTCTTCAGCGTCTTCTGCGCTTTTCACAAAGTCGTTGAGCTTTTTCAGGGCTGTAAATAAATATCTGAGCCTCCACTTTCTGTCTGGGGCTTGTAGGTGGAGGGGAATAAGTCATATATACATTTATCTATCCGTCTTGTATATGTGCGGCTGGCAAGGAGCTTATGATCTACCTCCTCCTGACAGATCTCCCGCAGACCAAGTCATCGCTAATCGTAAGAGCACTTGTTATGGTGTCAGGGAGAGACATCTGCTTGACTGAAGGATGTAGCGCAATCAGGGGAGCCTGACAGCCGGCCGCTCTCCTCTCAGCGATTGCGCCCAGCGGGGGGTCGCGGCGTTGAATGCGATGTTTATGGTCGGGCCGCAGAGATGAGCCGGTGGGACTGACACTGCCGAAGGAGGAAGATGAAACAAAGGCTGAGAGTGGACGGAGAGTGACAACGGTTGGTGCGGCAAGGGTCATTATCGCCCCGTCCTAAATCCCAAATCGGGATAATTCAGGGCCGATAAGTTTGATGTGTAAAATCTAAAATTCCTGCGACTCACAGAAACTCTCAGGGCCTATTCACCGCCATTGCCAATCCATTTTGGCTCGTTTTAATACAAACGCACTAACGCGTATTGTGTTGTGTGTTAACCACTTCAATGCCGGGCACTTTACCCCCCTTCCTGCCCAGGCCAATTTTCAGCTTTCAGCGCTGTCGCTTTTTAAATGACAATGGCGCGGTCATGCTACACTGTAACCAAACTACGTTTTTATCATTTTGTTCCCACAAATAGAGCTTTCTTTTGGTGGTATTTGATCACCTCTGCGGTTTTTATTTTTTTTTTATTTTAACGAATAAAAAAAAGACCGAAAATTTTGAAAAAAAAATTAAGTTTTTCTTTGTTGTTATAAAATTTTGTAAATAAGTACGTTTTCTCCTTCACTGATGGGCACGGAAAAGCTGCACTGATGGGCACTGATAAGGCGGCACCGATGAGGTGGCACTGATGGGCACTGACGATGGGCACTGATAGGCAGCACTGATGGGCAGCACTAATAGGTGGCACTGATATGCGGCACTGATAGGCATTGATAGGCAGCACTGTTGGGCACTGAAAATGCGGCACCGATGAGGTGGCACCAATGAGATGGCACCAATGGGCACTGACGATGGGCACTGATAGGCAGCACTGATGGTCAGCACTAATAGGTGGCACTGATATGCAGCACTGATGGGCATTGATAGGCAGCACTGATGGGCACTGATAAGGCGGCACCGATGAGGTGGCACCAATGAGATGGCACTGGTGGGCAATGATGGGCACTGATAGGCGACAATGATGGGCACTGTAAGGCTGTGCTGATGGGTACTTATGGGTGGCACTGATAGACGGCACTGCTGGGCACTGATGGGTACTCATGGTGGCACTGGTGGGCAATGATGGGCACTGATAGGTGACAGTGATGGGCACTGTAAGGCTGTGCTGATGGGTACTTATGGGTGGCACTGATAGACGGCACTGCTGGGCACTGATGGGCACTGATAGGCAGCACTGAAAGGTGGCACTGATGGGCATTGATGGACACTGATGGCTGGCACTGGATTTCACTGATAGGCATCACTGGCACTGGCAGGCATTTTACAATGGCACTGATTGGCAGCTGCCTGGGCACAAATTGGCATTTCCCTGGTGGTCTAGGGTGGCATACCTGGTGGTCCAGTGTGGTCACCATCCCTGGTGGTCCAGGCGGCATCCTGGTGGTCCTGGGTGGGCATCCGAGGTGGGGGGGGCTGCGCTAATAATCAATCAGCACAGACCCCCCCTGTCGGAAGAGCAGCCGATTGGCTCTCCTCTACTTGTGACTGTCAGGAAAAGCCGATCAACGGCTCTTCCTGTTTACATCATGATCAGCCGTGATTGGACACGGCTGATCACGTGGTACAGAGGCTCTTCACCTAAATCGGAGTTGCGGTGTGTCAGACTGACACCCCGCAACAACGATCGCCGCGGCTTGATATCCTGGTGACGTCCAGTCAGGATATCGCAAGCACTTTGCCGGCGTCGTATTGCTGTATGGCGGGGGGCAAGCGGTTACATTTTCATCAGAGTTTCCGTCAGCGGCAATTTTTAAAGTGATGAAAACGCTACGAAAAGGACTCTGAATTTTCAGAAATGAACGAAAACTTTGATGAAAATCCATTCCAATTTTTGTCAACGAACGAATGTGGAACGGAAATGCTAGGGAGGGACGTTTTACTTATAAAGACGTTATAAAAACGGCTAAATCTGCGTCTGTGTAGTTTGTTCAAACCTTAAAGCGGAGTTCCACCCAAAAGTGGAACTTCCGCTTATTTGCTCCCCTCCAGTGCCACATTTGGCACCTTTCAGGGGGGGGGAGGGGGGAACGGGGGATCTGTTTTTGACCAATTAGAAAGTGCAGCGCGCTTAGCGCATGCGCAGTAGGGAAGCCGAAAGGCGTCACTACCGGGTTCCCTTACCAGGAATGGCGGCGGCAGCACCAGAGAGTCGATCTGAAGATAGGCCGGGGTGCAGACAGGTAAGTGTCCTCATTTTAAAAGACAGCAGCTGCAGTATATGAAGCTGCTGACTTTTATTTTTTATTTTTTTCACCTCATCTTTAAAATGTTACTAAACCCAGCAGCCCGCAGTCATTATATCTGGTCTCCCACAGCACACAGAACACGGAAATGTCATTATTTTAATAAATATAAACTGCTAAATACTTTTTCTCATCAGCAGTATACAGCAGTCTTGTGACTTCTATCAGCGTCTGGTTAAATCTTGTAGGAGGAGTTTTCATTCTACACTGACTGTCCTATGAGGCTGCAGGACCCCTGACCCTCTGTCTGGACAGTGCTGATTGGTCCTGTGCCGATCACATGCACCCCCCCCCCCCCAAGAAAAAAAAAGCAATACACACCAAACCGAGCATGTGCAGAGTGACTCTAAAGGCTCTGTCTTATCAGGAGATGGATTGGGGACAGTGGAAGAAAGGAAGTATCAGAGAAGACAGGTCCTTTTTGCACTGGTTCAAATCATTTGGTGGAGGGGGGATTATGGTGTGGGGTTGTTTTTTGGGGGTTGGGCTCGGCCCCTTAGTTCCAGTGAAGGGAACTCTTAAGGCGTCAGCATACCAAGACATTTTGGACAATTTCATGCTCCCAACTTTGTGGGAACAGTTTGGGGATGGCCCCTTCCTGTTCCAACCTGACTGCGCACCAGAGCACAAAGCAAGGTCCATAAAGACATGGATGAGCAAGCTTGGGATGGAGGAACTTGACTGGCCCGCACAGAGTCCTGACCTCAACCCAGTAGAACACCTTTGGGATTAATTAGAGTTGAGACTGCAAGCCAGGCCTTCTCGTCCAACATCAGTGCCTGACCTCACAAATGCTCTTCTGGAAGAATGGTCAAACATTCCCATAGACACACTCCTAAACCTTGTGGACGGCCTTCCCAGAAGAGTTGAAGCTGTTATAGCTGCAAAGGGTGGGCCAACTCAATATT
Source organism: Aquarana catesbeiana (assembly GCF_042186555.1). NCBI lineage: Eukaryota > Metazoa > Chordata > Amphibia > Anura > Ranidae > Aquarana > Aquarana catesbeiana. The sequence continues at coordinate 270,802,356 of NC_133334.1, read as the reverse complement.
GAACCCTACGGACTAAGACTGGGATGTCATTAAAGTTCATGTGTGTGTAAAGGCGGGTGTCCCAATACTTTTGGTAATATAGTGTATGTGCACACAGAAAATACACTATTCTGTACTATGCTATACAGTAAAACCTTGGATTGCGAGCATAATTCCTTCTAGAAACATGCTTGTAATCCAAAGCACTTGTATATCAAAGCGAATTTCCCCATAAGAAATAATGGAAACTCAGATGATTCGTTCCACAACCATTTATTCATAAGTCCTAGAGTTTATAGTCCATATAATAATATTATAGGAATGTGATAGGCTGTGTAACCATAAAATGTCCTAATGGAAGCCTCCACAAGGGGATTAGAAGCAAAATCCAGCAGGAGCTACAAAGTGTAAAAGAGAAGTGGAGTTGAAGCTGTTATAGCTGCAAAGGGTGGGCCAACTCAATATTGAACACTACGGACTAAGACTGGGATACCGGTAAAGTTCATGTGTGTGTAAAGGCAGGCGTCCCAATACTTTTGGTAATATAGTGTATGGATCTCCCTCTATGTCAAGCTTCAAGTGGTCATAAAGGGTGAAGTTAAAAAAACCTTTAGACCCCATTCACACAGGGACGACTTGTCAGGCGACCTAGTCGCCTGACAAGTCGCCTCCCGTTCTGTACTATGGAGCCGTTCTAAGGGGAGCGACGCAAGTCGCTCCGACTTAGAAAAAGGTTCCTGTACGACTTCGGGGGCGACTTGGGGCGACTTGCATAGACTTCTATGCAGAAGTCGTTTTGCAAGTCGCCCGGCCATTCGTTTGCAGGTTGCCTCGCTGAGGCGACCGGCAAGTCGTGTTGCCCCTGTGTGAATGGGGTCTTAGCGTGTAGCCCCCCCCCCCCCCCAATACTTACCTGAGCCCCTTTTCAATCCAGAGATGTGCACAAGAGCGGCTGCTCTCCCGTGTCTCTGCCTCCTTGTTGGCTGTGACACAGCAGTGGATGTCATTGGCTCCCACTGTTGTCAATCACAGCCAGTGAGCTGTGTATGCTAAAGCTGGGGGGGGGGGCTGCTTGCTAAGAATTCATGAAGGGGGGGATTTCACATAGGATCCGGTCTGGAGAGTTCACTAAGGAAGTGTCTGTCTGATACTGGAAGGAGGAATCCAAGTATTCAGGGACCTTGTGAGTACAGCCCTGAGTGCAGGATCTGCGTGACTGTTGCTGCTGTTAGACCCTAATGCACTAATACTAAGCCTTGCCAGGCCTGGAACATTGCTTATCGTTACCCAGTGCTGTCCATTTCCTGGGATATTATTAAAGGGACAGTTCTAAGAAGTAACCCACTAATTATTGATTTTTTTGGAGTATCCCACAGCTGTCATAGTGTCCTATTCAAGTTTGTTCTTCAAAAACTATAAAAAAACGCAACCCCTAGACTGTTTATTTAGCCAGAAGAGTGAATGTTGCTGTGTGCCTGGTTGCCGCTTCACTGGTGGGGAAAGAAACCAGCGGTAAATCAGCGGGCCCTTTCGTGGGTGAGCACTTCATTAGCAAGGAAGACCTGTGCATATTCTCAGTTGCCCCTCCAGGGAGTGATCACTACATTAGCAAGCGAGACTTGCGCATATTCTCAGTTGCCCCTATGGGGGTGAACATTACATTAGAAAGAGAGACTTGTACAATTTCTCAGTTGCCCCTACGGGGGGGGGGGGGGGGGTGAACACTACATTAGAAAGAGAGACTTGTACAATTTCTCAGTTGCCCCTATGGGGGGGGGGGGGGGTGAACACTACATTAGAAAGAGAGACTTGTACAATTTCTCAGTTGCCCCTACGGGGGGGGGGGGGTGAACACTACATTAGAAAGAGAGACTTGTACAATTTCTCAGTTGCCCCTACGGGGGGGGGGGGGGTGAACACTACATTAGAAAGAGAGACTTGTACAATTTCTCAGTTGCCCTTCTGGGGGTGAGCACTACATTAGCAAGAGAGACTTTTTCATATTCCCAGTGGCCCCTGCGGGGGGTGAGCACTACATTAGCACATTAGCAAGGGGGACTTGTGCATGTTCTCAGTTGCCCCTCCAGGGGGTGAACACTACATTAGCAAGAGAGACTTGTGCAATTTCTCAGTTGCCCCTCTGGGGGTGAGCACTACATTAGCAAGAGAGACTTGTGCAATTTCTCAGTTGCCCCTCTGGGGGTGAGCACTACATTAGCAAGGGAGACTTTTGCATATTCCCAATGGCCCCTCTGGGGGTGAGCACTACATTAGCGGGGAGACCTGTGCATATTCTCAGTGGACCCTGCGGGGGTGAGCACTACATTAGCAAGGGAGACTTGTGCAATTTCTCAGTTGCCCCTCCAGGGGTGAGACTACATTAGCAAGGGACACTTGTGCATATTCTCAGTGGCTCCTCTGGGGGTGAGCAATACATTAGCGGGGAGACCTGTGCATATTCTCAGTGGCTCCTCCGGGGGTGAGCACTACATTAGCAAGCGAGACTTGTGCATATTCTCAGTTACCCCTATGGGGGGTGAACACTACATTAGCAAGAGAGACTTGTGCAATTTCTCAGTTGCCCCTCTGGGGGTGAGCACTACATTAGCGAGGGACATTTGTGCATATTCTTAGTGGCTTCTCTTGGGGTGAGCACTACATTAGCGGGGAGACCTGTGCATATTCTCAGTGGACCCTGCGGGGTTGAGCACTACATTAGCAAGGGAGACTTGTGCAATTTCTCAGTTGCCCCTCCATGGGTGAGACTACATTAGCAAGGGACACTTGTGCATATTCTCAGTTGCCCCTACGGGGGGTGAACAGTACATTAGCAAGAGAGACTTGTGCAATTACTCAGTTGCCCCTCTGGGGGTGAGCACTACATTAGCGTGGAGACTTGTGCATATTCTCAGTGGCTCCTCTGGGGGTGAGCACTACATTAGCGGGGAGACCTGTGCATATTCTCAATGACTCCTCTGGGGGTGAGCACTACATTAGCGGGGAGACCTGTGCATATTCTCAATGACTCCTCTGGGGGTGAGCACTACATTAGCGGGGAGACCTGTGCATATTCTCAGTGGCCCCTGAGAGGGGTGAGCACTACATTAGCGAGGGAGACTTGTGCATATTCTCAGTGGCCCCTGAGAGGGGTGAACACTACATTAGCGAGGGAGACTTATTCTCAGTGGCCCCCCCAGGGGGTGAGCACTACATGCTTCTTTAGTTATTATTCATAAGTTAACACTTCTTTTCTGCTTTTATAGAACTTTCAGAAACAGTTTGGCGCTGTCTGTCCTCGCTCTTCGGGATGCCGTCTCCCAGTGACAAGGCTAAACTCCTCAAATAGCAGAAATCTTTCGCTTGGCACTTCCTGCGTATTAATGCGAGCGGCATCCTCAGAATAACACTACTTACTGCTTGTCACTTGCCTCTTCACTCGATCCGGTCATGTCACCCACTGAGCCCCAGTGCACATCCCCTCTATGGGAATTGTTCTTCAAGACACCGTAATGTGCTTCGCCTGAGCAGGATCCCGTAGCTACTCCATCTTTAATGTCCTCCTGTGACAGAAGGCTCTGATAGAACAATTAGATTTCCAGGTGGTGTCAACACAAGTGGCATTGCGGGGAGGGACTCTGGAATTGTCAACTGCTAATAGAATAGAACGGTCCGCTCTCCCCGTTGATAAAGTAAACATATTTTACTGGCTAAATATTTATCGTGTTTGAAATTTTCCTGTGAGAATGAAATAGGATGGGCCTTTGTCCCTCTGATCGCACGGTAATGTTCTTCTGGATTAGTGAAATAATTTATTTCACAACCCAGAAAATATACACCGGCTGTGTTCATATGACCATATAGGATCTCATAACAGATTATAGGACCATAGGTATTTCATGTGGAATCCAACCCAAAAATGTACAATTTTTTTAAATAATCAATTTTGTAAAAAAAAAAAAAAAAAAATTTTTAAATAATCAATTTTGTAAAATAAATAAATAAATAAATAAAAAAGGCTGGACATTTTATATATATATATATATATATATATATATATATATATATATATATATATATATATATATATATATATATATATATATATATATAGGATCTCATAACAGATTATAGGACCATAGGTATTTCATGTAGAATCCAACCCAGCAATTTACAATTTTTTAAAATAATCATTTATGTAAAATAAATAAATAAATAAATAAATAAATTTTTAAATAATCAATTTTGTAAAAAAAAAAAAAAAAAAAAAAAAAAAACATTTTTAAATAATCAATTTTGTAAAAAAAATAAATAAATAAAAAAAAAAGGCTGGACATTTTATATATATATATATATATATATATATATATATATATATATATATATATATATATATATATATATATATATATATATATATATATATAGGATCTCATAACAGATTATAGGACCATAGGTATTTCATGTGGAATCCAACCCAACAATTTACAATTTTTTAAAATAATCAATTATGTAAAAAAAATAGATAAATAAATACATTTTTAAATAATCAATTTTGTAAAAAAAAAAAAAAAGTGGTTCTAAAGGCTGGCCATATTATATATATATATATATATATATATATATATATATATATTGGATCTCATAACAGATTATAGGACCATAGGTATTTCATGTGGTATCCAACCCAACAATTTACAATTTTTTTTAAATAATCAATTTTGTAAAAAAAAAAAAGTGGTTCTAAAGGCTGGACATTTTTTACTTTAACTACTTAAGGTCCTTAAGATATGCTGATACACAGATATGCTGCGGCAGGGCGGCCCTCTTGCAGGAAATCAAGTACAGGTACGTGAACTCGTGCAGTGGGCCTGAGGCGCATGCGCGCGCCTCCGGCGTCCCGCTCCCGCTGTGACTGGACAGAGCGGGAGCCAATCAGCCGGGCCTGGTGGCCGCAATGGCCGCCGGCATCCCGTGATCGTTCCCTGAAGAGGCAGAACGGCGTTCTGTCAGGGAGGAAGATGGAGATCTTGTGTTTCTGCCAGGCAGAAACACAGATCTCTGTGTTCCTCCAGTCACAGCATTCCCCCCCCCCCACAGTTAGAAAGCCCCCCCTAGGAGCACACTTAACCCTTTGATCGCCCCTGATGTTAACCCCATCCCTGCTGCCAGTGTTATTAGTACAGTGACACCGCCTATTATCTAGCACTGATATTAGTGTCACTGGTTCCCAAAAAGTGTCAGAAGTCTCAGTTAGGTGTCCAATTTGTCCACTGCAATGTCAAAGTCCTGCTAAAAATCGCTGATCGCTGCCATTACTAGTAAAAAATAAAATAAAAAATTCCATAAAAATATCCCATAGTTTGGAGACGCTATAACTTTTGTGCAAACCAATCGATATACACTTATTGGGATTTTCTTTTACCAAAAATATGTAGCAGAATATATATTGACCTAAATTTATGAAGAAATTAGATTTTTTCATTTTTTTTAATTGGATCTGTTTTATAGCAGAAAGTAAAAAATAATGGTCTTTTTTTTGTTTAATGCGCAAAAAATAAAAAGCGCAGAGGTGATCAAAAACCACCAAAAGAAAGCTCTGTTTGTGGGAAAAAAAATGGACATCAATTTTATTTGGGTACAGCATCGCACGACCGCGCAATTGTCAGTTAATATATCTTAGTGCCGTATCGCAAAAAAATGGTCTGGTCATGAAGGGGGGGTAAACCTTCCGGGGCTGAAGTGGTTAAGGAATTCCCTGCATTAAGGTAAAAATGTCCCATCACTTGTATCGCCCCCCCACACCCCCTTATTCACTTGACCTCCTGAAAATTTAGCCCCCCCCCCCCCCTTTATGACCGGCCATTTTTTGCTATACGTCCCTACATTGCTTTAACTGACAATTGCGTGGTCATGCATCACTGTACGCAAATACAGTTTATTATATTTTATTCCCACAAATAGAGCTTTATTTTTGGTGGTATTTTATCACCATTGCTTTTTTTATTTTTTGCTTTATAAACAAAAAAAAGACCGACAATTAAAAAAAAAAAAAATCCAATAAAGTTTGACAATAAAATCTTATTTCTTCATAAAATTAGGCCAATATATATTCTGCTACATATTTTTGGTAAAAAAATGTGGTTCTAAAGGCTGGATATTTTTTACCTTGATGCATTCCCTTTAAGGTAAAAAATGTCCCATTACTTGTATCGCCACCCCCCCACCCCCCCCACACCCAATCTCTATACCCCAGCCCCTAATCTCCATGTGGGGCGTGTGTGTTCTGTCGAAAACTCCAACTTGCCTAAATCTCCAACCACGTCACTTCCAGTGACTCTCCAGCTGCAATAATTGGAGATTTCCACGAGTTTCCTGTTTTCACAGAACACCGGCAGCGTATGCACTACGATACACCACGAGTTGGCTGTTTGGACAGAACACCGGGTAAGGAGGAAAAAAGTTGTGGCTGCCTTGGAGGCGGCCATGTTGTTGGTTACTAGCAGGCTGACTAACAATGTCCACTCATTATGGCTGAGATCTCAATCTTTTCCATCAATGTGAGGAGTATCAGGGATACATCTAGAAGGCAAGCGGTCCTGACCTTTCTTTCAAGTCAGCAGAGTGATGTCTACATGCTTCAGGAGTGCGCCCTTCCCCCCTTGAGGAGGTACACTCATCTGTCCTCCCAGTGGACCCTTGGTCCCTCCTACTGGTCCGGGGGTGGCGATTGCAAGTCTGCAGGAGTAGCCATTCTGGTCAGGGGTGGGCGTTTCACGGTTGACTCTATCCATGAGCTAGTCTGTGGCCGTCTTTTGGTCATAGACGGCTCGTGGGTGGAAGAGCCAGTTAGGCTCATCAACGTGTACGCCCCCCCAGACAAGAATGCGCGGCTGGAACTCTTCCAGACCCTGCGGACCCAACTCGTCACCACCAGAACAGTAGTGATCGGCGGTGATTTTAACTGTCCGATCGAGGAGGATGGGCGCAGCTCCAGCATATACGCAAAACTTGATGCTACTTCTAGGCTGCTCAGGGAGATGATCTCGGAGGCCTCCTTGCAGGACGCCGTGGGATCCATAGGGAAAGGGACCGTGAACTATTCGTGGTGCCGACCCGATGGATCAGTGCGTTCCAGGATCGACTTCGTGCTCACTTCAAGAACAGTCAAGCATCGTGAGTTCTCCATGGTCCCCTGCTTTTTCTCTGACCACAGGGCTATCCACTTTCGGGGTGACCTGGGCGAGGGCATCGCCCGCGGACCGGGTTCCTGGAAGCTGAATAGCACCCTGCTGGAAAATGAGGAATTGATGGGGGAACTCCGTGAGGCCTATGCCACCTGGACGGAGGAAAAGAGATTCTTCGGAAGGGTAAGTGACTGGTGGGAGTTTGTGAAGGTTAAGCTGCGTAGCTTCTTTCAGGCAAGGGGACGCCAGCGTGTGTGTGCCAGGAGGAGGGAACTCAGGAGACTGCAGCGTCAGTTGCAGTCCCTGCAGGACCTTCAGCACTGTGGCTGGGACGTTAGGCAGGACCTGGAGGACACCAAGAGGAGCCTGAAAGGACACTTCGAGGAAGAATCCAGGCACATTGTCTTCCGTGCCAAGGTGGAGAATCTTGAGAAAGGTGAGAAGTGTAATTCTTTCTTTTTCAGGAAACTCCACTCAGGACACACACCCTTGTCAGAGTTGCGCGACGAGACCGGAACACTCCAGAAGGGGAAGAAGGCTGTGATGAAAGTGGTCAGCGACTACTACACCAACCTCTACTCCCCGAAAGAAACGGACACACAGGCGGCCGACAGGTTCCTGTCAGGTATCACTAACCAAATTGATCCTGCAGGTTCATCAACCGTCAACGCCCCCTTGGTGCTGGGGGAGCTGCACTCTGCCGCTAAATCCTTTAGGCGAGGCAAGACCCCGGGCTGCGATGGTCTCCCAGTTGAGCTCTATGTAGCACTGTGGGATCTCGTGGGCCCGGACCTGCTCGAGCTGTACGAGGAGATGGTGGTAGAGGGCAGAATGCCTCCGTCACTGAGAGAGGGGATGATCACGATTTTGTATAAGCGGGAAGGGGGAGAGATCGGATCTTAAAAATTGGCGTCCGATCTCTCTGCTGAACGTGGACTACAAAATCCTCACCAAGGTCCTGGCCAACAGATTGAAGTCTGTCATCGGACAGATCATCCACCCGGATCAGACTTGCGGCATTCCTGGTCGCAGGATTGCGGACAGCCTTGCGCTTGTCCGGGACACGGTCCAGTACATTCATGGCCGCCGTGTGCACGCGGCCCTGGTCAGTCTTGACCAGGAGAAGGCCTTTGACCGTGTCTCCCACGAGTTTATGTGCAGAGCTCTGCGCAGGTTTGGTCTTGGGGAAATGTTTTGTTCATATGTGAATGTAATGTACACTGACATTTCTAGTTTGGTGCTGGTAAATGGCTGGAAAACTGACCCCTTTCCAATTCTGTCTGGGGTCAGACAAGGCTGCCCTCTCTCACCTCTGCTTTTTGTTTGTTGTATAGAGCTCTTCGCCCGAAGCATCAGACGGAACCCAGAGATCAGAGGGATCACCGCACCAGGACCGGACAGACGGGAGGTCAAGTGCTCACTCTACATGGACGACGTGACGGTGTTCTGTGCTGATCGGCGCTCCATCGACACACTTGCCCAGACCTGTGAGGACTTCGGCCAAGCTTCAGGGGCAAAGGTCAACTGCGGGAAGTCAGAGGTCATGCTCTTCGGAAAGTGGTTCCTGCCTTCTTCTGCACCAATTCCTTTCAGCGTCAAGACGGACTTCATCAAAATCCTTGGGGTCTGGTTTGGAGCTGAGGGCGCAGCCCTGAAGTCCTGGGAGGAAAGACTGTCAAAGATGCGACAGAAGTTTGGACTTTGGAGCCTCAGAGAACTCACCATCGAAGGCAAAACACTGGTACTCCGCAGCGAGATTCTCCCTGTGTTGCAGTACCTCGCCCAGGCCTGGCCCCCTCGGGTCAACACCTGTAAGGCCATCACCAGGGCGGTGTTTCACTTCATCTGGAGCTCCAAAATGGACAGAGTGAAGCGGGCGGTTATGTTCAAGGAACCCCTCAAGGGCGGTAAGGGCGTGCCCGACATCGCTACACTATTGAGGGTGTGCTTTGCTTGTAACTGCATCCGCAGGACATTGGTGGACAGAACTGTGGACTCTGGTGGTAACTCTATGTCCCGTTTTTTTCCTCCTGCCTCTTTGGAGGACCCTTGGATGGGACAAATGGGACAGCTCCATCCCCTACAACTGGGACACGCCTTGGTACTACTTGGACACCTTCAAGTTTATTAAGGAGCTGGGGCTACATGGAGTGAAGCCCGACTTGTGGAAGCCAAAAACTATCCACAAGTTGATCAGAGCATCGGACATTGTTGAGACTGTTCCAGGCCTCCCTTCAGCCACGTGTAAAGTGGTCTGGAGGAATGTTTCTTCAAAGAGACTCACCAACAGGCACAAAGATCTGGCATGGATGGCAATCCAAGGGGGGCTGCCACTCAGGACATTTATGCATGCCAGAAACCTGTGTAGATACAGGCACTGCCCCTTTTGCATCATCCAGGAGGAAACTGCTCTGCATGTTTTCTGGGAGTGCCCCTTTGCACAGGACCTGTTGAGGGCCCTGGAACCTGAACTCAAAGACTTTGTTCCACAGACTGCAATCACACACTTTGGTGTGTTGAACGGACTCTTCTGTGGAACTCATTCACAGGAGGACATTGACGGTGCCTGGCGGGTGCTGTGTTGCTTCAAGGACGCTTTATGGTGCGCCAGAAAGCGCCTCATCCACCAGCGGGAGAGGATGTCCATCGAGGACTGTCGCAGACTGGTTCACAGTCTGCTCAGAGACTATCACCTGATGGACTTCAAGGAGGAAGAGGAGGTCTGAAGATTTCCCCATTCCCCCCCCCCTCTCCCCCGTGTATCCTTTGGCAGTTCAAATAAAGCTTCGGGCCTGTGAACTCTTTACTCCCTCCCCTGCCCCACCTTCTCCACCCCCCCCCCATCACACCCGTTGCCCATTTGAATGTTATTTGACTGTATGACTGGACTTTTTGTGAAATGTTTTTTCAGGTACTGCTTTCAGGGTAATGCGGCGTCATGCATGATGTGATGTTTCGGGGTGTTACTACTCTGCACAACACATTAGGCATCATACCGCAGGATGAATGTAATTTATTGGTATGCTTGGTGATGTATTGTAATGTAGTGTATTTATGCGCTGCGTCGCAGTACAGATTGGATGTACCCTGTTTAAGTATTTGTTTTTTTGTATATTTTCTTGCAAAATAAAGTATACATTTTTCAATCAAAAAACAATGTCCACTCATTATATGGTGTACCGTAATGCAGTGGTTCTCAGCCCTGTCCTCAAGTACCCCCAACGGGTTCTCAGCCCTGTCCTCAAGTACCCCCAACGGGTTCTCAGCCCTGTCCTCAAGTACCCCCAACGGGTTCTCAGCCCTGTCCTCAAGTACCCCCAACGGGTTCTCAGCCCTGTCCTCAAGTACCCCCAACGGGTTCTCAGCCCTGTCCTCAAGTACCCCCAACGGGTTCTCAGCCCTGTCCTTAAGTACCCCCCCAACAGGCCATGTTTGCCGGTTATCTCGCACAGGTGCTTTAAATCAGCGTCAATGGCTTGGTATTTTGGACAGCTATTTTATCTAAGAGAAATTCCCAAAACATGGCCTTTTGGGGTTACTTGAGGACAGGGTTGAGAACCACTGCCGTAGTGTATACAGTGCCGGTGATCTATGAAAAGAGCCAACTCGTGGAAATCTCCAATTATTGCTGCTGGAGAGTGCGGTGGTTGGAGATTTTGACGAGCTGGAGTTTTCGGCAGAACACAGAACGCATAGATTTCTACGATTTTTTTTTTTAATTATTTTGAAGCATATGATTAGATCCTGAGGCTCTAATTGGCTTCAAAAAGGTTGGGCTCGGGGTGCTATTGTCTTCCTGCTTCTCCTTCCTGCCAATCAGGACAGGAAGTGGGTCTTAAGGCCCGGATTGGCCAAGAGGAGTAGCCGGGGAAGCTGCCTGGATGGGGTAAGTGTGGACCTGGCGGGGGGGGGTTGTGTGCTGCCCGGTTTGTGTCCCCCCCCCCCAAAAAAAAAATGGAGCACCAGCCACCACTGATCACGGCTCCGGCAGGTGATGGAACAGTTGGGGAGCTCAGAAAATGTGCGTATCAGTGGGTGGCCCCGAGAAGAAATTCTCTTTAAGCCTGAGAGTTATTCCATGCCTGTATTTTCCCTAATAAATATTAAAGATGGAACGTTTAGATTGGGTAGAAATATGTAAAATAAATACTAAAAGGATACTTTGTTTCATTCTGCTTCGCGTTTGAATCTAAAATCTACTCCAGCAGAAGACCTCTCCCGGCAGGGGAGTCCAGAGTTTTGTCTTGTGCGAACTTTTGTGTACGCAACTTCACACCAAAGCCTGTTTTATGTGGGCTTTTTTTTTTTTTTTTTTTTATCTTTTTTTACGGTTTAATTTTGCATAAACCTCGCACACGTCGGCTTTGTTGTAGGATGTAGACTCGGTCTAACAAAAAGAAGATTGTTCCTGTGACGGCATCAATAACTGAAGTCGGCTGCAAAGACAGACGTGCCTTTTCATCAGCTCAAATGCGTTCCACAGAGAGCCGGCTCCATGGGCAAGCGATGGGGTTGAACATCAAATCAAGACTTCCGCGATCGGAGCTGTGCCTTTAAACCCAGCGGGCGTGCAGGTCGCCTGCTTGCAGTGTCGCAGACGAGGCAGCTACACAAGAAGGTTGAGTGACAGGGCTCTGTATCTTGTAAGAATAGAGATAATGTGAACATGCTTGGAATAAAGAAACGGCTACAAAGCTGGAGATGGCTTTTCTGTGGATCGAAAAAACGCCTTTAAAGGAAACCTGTACTGAGGAAATGCAAAGGATGTTGTTTTTGACTGCTGTACCAGTTTCCTGGCCATCAGGCTGACCCCCTGGTTTCAATAGTCCTTGAGTCTGGAATGATATCTAGGTTAGGAGTTTTGACCTCACACTGACTTCACTGTTTGCATAACCACTTGCCGACCGCAATACATATACACTATATTGTCAAAAGTATAAGGACGCCTGCCTTTACACGCATGTGAACTTTAATGGCATCCCAGTCTTAGTCCGCAGGGTTCAATATTGAGTTGGCTCCGCCCTTTGCAGCTATAACAGCTTCAACTCTTCTGGGAAGGCCATCCACAAGGTTTAGGATTGTGTCTATGGGAATGTTTGACCATTCTTCCAGAAGCGCATTTGTGAGGTCAGGCACGGATGTTGGACTAGACGGCCTGGCTCGCAGTCATCCCAAAGGTGTTCTGTCAGGTAGAGGTCAGGACTCTGTGCAGGCCAGTCAAGTTCCTCCACCCCAGACTCGCTCGTCCATGTCTTAATGGACCTTGTTTTGTGCACTGGTACGCAGTCATGTTGGAACAAGGAGGGTCCATCCCCAAACTGTTCCCACAAAGTTGGGAGCAGGACATTGTCCAAAATGTCTTGGTATGCTGACACCGTAAGAGTTCACTTCACTGGAACCAAGGAGCCAAGCCCAACCCCTGAAAAAAAAAAAACACACCAAAATCTCCCCTCCACCACTAAATGATTTGGACCAGTGCACAAAGCAAGGTCCATAAAGTATAAGGTGGAGGAACTTGACTGGCCTCAACCCAATAGAACAACTTTGGGATGAATTAGAGCGGAGACTGTAAGCCAGGCCTTTTCGGCCATATCAGTGCCTGACCTCACAAATGTGCTTCTGGAAGAATGGTCAAACATTCCCATAGACACACTCCTAAACTTTGTGGACAGCCTTCCCAGAAGAGTTGAAGCTGTTATAGCTGCAAAGGGTGGGCCAACCCAATATTGAACCCTACGGACTAAGACTGGGATGCCTTTGAAGTTCATGTTCGTGTAAAGGCAGGTGTCCCAATACTTTTGACAACAATGTTTTCTGTATATATGCTGCGGTTTGCAAGTGGATATCAGCCATAACCCCGGTACCATTTTTTTTAGCTGGCTTATCGTTTCCGCTGGTTCGCCCAGGAAATGATCCAACTGTGCCGCCAGCTGCTCCCATAGGCAAGTAAAGGGTAGATACTCTTAGAATGATTCTATGGCATTGGACGACTTGAGCGATATCATGACCTCACTTCTGGTCCAGGCTGAAAGTAATTTTTTTTTTTTTTGCCCTTGATTACCAGATTTTAGGCTTTGTAGCATCTGGTGATCAACTCTTTGGATATCTGTTGTGGTTGTCAATTTTGAGCAGACTGATTTTCCCAAACCATGTTCCACTATTTTTAGCCAATCATATTTCAGCTTACTTAGATAAATCAAGAAAAGGTAATTGCTTATTGGTTGCTAAAAGTTACTGCTTTCTATCACATTGAAAGGAATGCTGTGATTCATCTGCTTCTCTTCTGTCTTGTTGGTTCCTATGGTGACTTTTACACCCTCTAATTGGTTTTCCATGATGTGTCTTAACAAAGATGTCTATAAATGTGGCCAGCCTGAAGGATCTGGAGCTCGGTGTTGATGCAGCTGCTATGCCCATGTAAAGTGCATCATTTAGGTGAGTTCCTCTCTATTATGATATGAGAGAATAAGCACATAAGCAGACTTTCTAAATCACGCTACAAGCTCCTCTCCATACATTATTGAAAAGACTCTTCTACGTTCTCCCTCTATAACTTCTCATTACCTTCTGTGTCATCCGTTATTGAAAAGTTTACACCATCGCCCAGCCGTGAGGGATAAAAAGGGACTTTAAGAAAGGAGAGAGTGAGAGGGAAAAGAAAGAAAGCAAGAAAGAAAGAAAGCAAAAAAGAGAGAAAGAAAGAAAGAAAGGGAGAACAGAGAGACAGATAAAGGAGAAAGAGAGAAAGAAATGGAGGGTAAGAAGAGCAAGAATGAGGAGATGCTGCACGCAAAACATAAAATTCAAACTTTAGCCCCTAATAAAAGCTTCTCCAACTTGAAATGTTGAAGAAAGAAAGAAAGTGGTGGAGGGTGGTGGACAGAGATGAGAAGACAGTTCCACCTAAAACCACCAGCAAATCTTTGACAGTGTTATCATCTCAATACCCCTCATGCCAATAAAGAATGGGATCCTGTTCCCTACCCAGACCAACACAAATGGGACTCCAGCCCAACAGAAATTTTCCATCTGGAATTCCGCAAGCACCTTCTCAGGATCCATCAGAGAACCTCCAACAATGCTTGCGGGGCTGAGGAATGCAGATTCCCTTTACTGTTTGCAGTAGAGAAGAGGGTACTATCGTACTGGGACCACCTACAAAACACAAGCCCCAACTCACCAACAAGGACCAAAGCAAACCAAGTGGTCTGAAACAACTCATCAGCACCTTGTCCATCCGAAGCTTACAAAAGCTCACTTAAAAGACATATTGAGCAATTCCAAATAAAACTATGTGAGAGAGAGGAGCAATGTAATAAAGTCCCAGAAATGACTTACTAGTCACTGCAGGGAGATTAAAAATTGGACCCATACCTGAAGATGCTACAAGACCCCAAAGAGAGACAGATCATAAGCCTGTACAGAATGAGAGAGCACAGCCTGGAAATCTAGGGCAGCCTAGACCAGGGTTTCTCAACCAGGGTTCTATGAAACCCAAAGGTTCCTTCAGAAGTTGCTAGAGGTTCCTTGAGCAATGAGCAATTTTTGTCTCTCAGATTAGTTCTCACTGACACCATTGATCTTTTTCGCTATCTTCCCAATGACCACAAGTGTAAGGAGCATTCTTCCCACTGACCATCTCACTAATGTATCATGAGTTGTAGATTTAGTAATTTTTAGCAGGGGTTCCCTGACACTGGAAAGTTATTTCAAGGGTTTGTCTGTGTTGAAAAGGTTGAGAAAGGCTGGCCTAGACAGACCTTTAAATCCAAATAAAGTAGACTGTGCCAGCAGTTCGACCAGAGGGCCCTGGAGGATGGGGTCCAGCTCCAGCTAAGGTGCTCCAAGTACTCAACAGTGAGAGACACTCACTTCAAGAGACTCGCTGCTCTCATCCCAGACTTTAGTTGCATAGAAGAGAAGAGGAATATCTACATTCTCCTGGGAGAAGAGGAACCAATGGTGAAAAAAGCTGCACAATATGCATACTATTGACTGAGAGGGGCATGAGAAATTGTGGACTTACAAGTCCCCTACTTGGATTCAACCTCTATCCTCATTCATTTTAATCCTTAACCTGATAACATTCCTAAACTCACCTCCTATTCTCTTTATATTATCCTATATTAATTTTCTAGGAGACATTCCTACCCCCCTTCCACTTCTCAAGCAAAACCCATAATAACTCCTCAATTGCTTTGGTGATGCTAAAATATACAGTAGATGGTCCTGCTGAGAAAGCCTATTTTAATTCGAGTTTGTGAGTGAGAGAGAGAGACGGGAAGAGGGTGGGAGGGAGAAAGAGTGAGAGAGAAAGGAAAAGAGAAAGAAAAGAACAGTGTGAGAGAGAAAGGATGGAAAGGTGAAAAGAGAAAGAAAGAAAGAAAGAAAGAAAGAAAGAAAGAAAGAAAGAAAGAAAGAAAGAAAGAAAGAAAGAAAGAAAAGAAGCAAAGAGACAAAGGAAAGAAAGAAAAGTAGGAAAGAAAAAGAGAAGGAAATTAGAAAATAAGGAAAGGAGGAAAGAAAGTAGGAAAAAAAAGAAAAGAAGGAAAGAAATAAGGAAAAAAACGAAGAGAAAGAAGGAAAGAAAGAAAGAAAGAAAAGAAAAGAAAAGAAAAGAAAAGAAAAGAAAAGAAAAGAAAAAAGGAAGGAAAGAAAGAAAGAAAGAAAGAAAGAAAGAAAGAAAGAAAGAAAGAAAGAAAAAAAAAAGAGAAGGAAAGAAAAGAAGGAAATTAGGAAAGAATGAAGGAAAAGACAGAAAGAAAGAAGGAAAGATAAGAAGGAAAGAAAGAAAAAAGAAGGAAAGAAAAAGAAATTAGAAAATAAGGAAAGGAGGAAAAAAGAAAGGAGGAAAGATAGTAGGAAAGAAATAAAAGAGGGAAAGAATGAAGGAAAAAATGGAAGGAAAGAAGCAAAAGCCGAAAGGAAAGAAAGAAAAGAAGGAAAGGTGGAAAGAAAGATGGAAAAGAAGCAAAGGAGAAAAGAAAGAAAGAAAGGAAAAGGGAAAAGGTGGAAAGAAAGAAGAAAAAGAAGGAAAGAAAAGAAAAAAGAAGGAAAATAAGGAAGGAAAGAAAGAAAGAGAAAGAAAGAAAGAAAGAAAGAAAGAAAGAAAGAAAGAAAGAAAGAAAGAAAGAAAGAAAGAAAGAAAGGAAGAAAGAAAGAAAAAGAAAAGACGTAAAGAAAGAGGGAAAGGATGGAATGAAAAGAAGGAAAGAAAGAAAGATAAGAAGGAAAGAAAGAAGAGAAGGAAAGAAAGAAGCAAAAGAAGGAAATTAGAAAATAAGGAAAGGAGGAAAGAAAGAAAAGAAGGAAGGAAAAGACGGAACGAAAGAAGAAAAAGACAGAACAAAAGATTAGGAAGGAAAGGAGGAAAGAAAGAAGGAAAAGAAGGAAAGAAAGGGAAGAAAGAAATAAAAGAAGGAAAGAAAAAAGGAAAAGATGAGAAGAAAGAAGCAAAAAAAAAGAAGGAAAAGAAGGAAAGAAAGAAGAAAAAAAAAAAGGATAGAAACAAAAAGTGGAGACAGAGATAGGAATAGAGCTAGAGAGCGGAGATAAAAGATCATAGAGGAGACAGCGAGTGTGAAAGAAAAAGATTGAGGGCTACAGAGAGGAATAGGAGAGGAATAATAGAGAGACAGCTAAAGAAGGAAGGAGAAAAAATGGAGGGTAAGAAGAGGAAGAGAAGCCCGGAGCAAAATAATAAAATAAAATAAGCGCAGGGCTGACATGACAAGGAAAACAGGGTACATGGAATAAGAGGGCTATTGATTGGAAGAACATGGGGGAGGAGGGGACAGAGACAAATAAAAGCAGCTGGCCCCTCCCCAGCATCACCATAGAGTGTAGGAGAAAGCTTGGAGAGCATGGCAGATGTGGAACAGCTTCTGGCCCAGCTGTGGGCTGAGGCGGCGACAAGGGGAGCAGGATGGCTGTAGGCACGGCTAGCGCCGGTGCTGGACGAGCAGGCCGCGGGTGCCAGTACTGGGGGGCAGGAGTCCGCACGAGCTAGGAGGTGCAGGCCTCCGGGACGCTTCTCCCCGGACCCCTCCCCCAGAGCTCAGCGTCAAACAGGGAGTCCTGCTCGGGCCCCTCCGTGAAGTGTTCCGCTGTGCTCGCTGGCGAGGGTCCCGGGAGGAATCCCCCACAGAGACGGAGCTATGCAGTCGGGCGCTCCGGCTACAGGAGCAGAAGAGTGCGGGCTCCGCCCCTGGCGGTGAGTCAGCGGGGGCGGAGTTTCGGCAAGGGAGTCGTGCAGCTGCGGCCGCAGGGCCTTCCTCTGACTCGGCAGGCCACCAACCGAGGGCCAGGAGGGAGGCACGGAGTGTCACAACAGGGGTGGAGATGGGCAGGAGGACCTCTGCGAGCCCCCTGGACCGGGCAAGGCAGCGCAGAAATCCGTGGGCGGATCCAGCGTGTGGAGGCGAGGCCAGAAGCCGCATGGACCCTCGGCATCCAGGAATGCTCCCCTTGGAGGGCTGTCACCAGAGGATGATGTGATGTCCATTCAGAGGTCAGAGGGCGAACTGTCGGAGGAGGAGGATGAGCCCCAGAGATGGTCAGCAGCGGTGGAGGCGGGATGCTATGGAGTAGGATGGCACCAGAGGTGCATCGCTTTGCATGACTGGACCGGCCACCGGATGTTTTAGTTCTGCACGTAGGCGGTAATGATTTAGGAGTTAGGTCCATGTTGGAAATAACGCAGGATATTAATTTTGATTTCTTGAGGCTTCGCATGGCCTTCCCGGAGATGCTGATTGTATGGTGCGACATCATTGCTCGGACGACATGGCGTCTGGCCAGATCAGTAGAGGGGATCAATAAGGCTCGGAAGAAAATTATTAGAGATGTTAGTAGATTTGTAGTTCGGAATGAGGGGCTGGTTATAAGGCACTTGGAGCTGGAGGTAGATACTTGGAGATACCTTCGGGGGGGCAGGGTACACCTTAATGCGGTGGGGATTGACAGGCTCTGGGGTTTCAGGATGGCATCCAAAGAGCGTTGAGGGTGTGGAGAGGCACCCAAGGGTAGGGTTTTTCCCTTGGGCACTGTGGTGGGTGTTGGTCTTTGCGGGTGAATGAAGATACCTCGGAAGGAAGAGTTTGGGACCCATCAGTGGTATAGGTCCCGATGGTGGTATTCCAGCTAACGTTGGTTTAGCTGGAAGTTTGGGTAAAGGGTGCACTGCAGTCAGTAGTTATCTCCGAGCAAGCATGTCGGCTGGAGGCCTATTATTATATTTGAAAGGTACCGCAGTGCAGTATTACACAGATGGTATTTTGGGGTTCCTGCAAAGACCAACGCTAGTATTGACTGATGGGTTTGATAGAAGATGTTTTGTTACGGTTATGTTAACTTAAAATGAATTTTGTTAATAAAAGAGGCCGCTACGGCCAATATTTTACTCCAATTTTGGTGTGGTCTCGTTTAATGGGTAATGGTAAAGGTTGGAGTGAGGGGTCTGGTCAAGCAGTAATGGTACATCTGTTATACAAGGGTCAAGGATGAGGAGGCGCTGCTCACAAAACATACAATTCAAACTTTAGCCCGCAATAAAAGTTTCTCCAACTTGGAATGTTGATAATAGCGAGCGCCATAAAAATAAAGCCATTTTTCAGCTAAATAGAACCAAAGCAAGTGCCCTTGAATTTTTCAAAGAAAATACAGCTTCACCGCCTAGCCTTAGGACAACATTGCGTTCGTGGGAAAGAATACTTAGCGGTTCGCTACAAATCTCTCCGCGATGAGACGTGAATGATTGTCATACATTCAGTCGCCTTTGTCTAGGCTGATAATATCTCCCTGCTATTGAGAGATATAGAATGTTAGTCTGTCATTGTACTTGTCTGCCAGTAACAAAACCCTCCAGCGCTTACACTCCACTTTATAGAATTTTATTAATATAATGAATGGCGCGCCTGTAGCATACCCCGTACCACTCGGAAACTTCAGAATTTAAAAGCTATCATTTTTTACCGTGATAAATCACCGAACAAAGGATTTATGGAGCTGCTGGAGAAAAAAAAAAAAGGTACATATCTTTTTTTTTTTTTTTTTCTGAATACTTATAACTGTAAAGTCAACTGTCTCGGGTATCAAGGCCTCGTTCCGGCAAATAACGGTTGAAAGACGGCAAAAATGCAGTTACTTTTTTATGCTCAGGACCGCTGTTATCGTCACGTAACTTAATCTCAGTTAATTAGGTCCTCTAATGCCTGGCGTTCTATCTACGAGTGTTGTCTTTGAGTTGACGTTCTTCAGCAGACCACTAGAAAGCCAACCAATAGAACAATGGAGACGAGTGTGTGTTTTTGCTAATTATCATAATTATGTCTTTACTTGATCGTACATTTGTGTCTTTTATTTTACCACCATGGCCTTTTCTTTATACCCCCCTCTTTCTTCATCAATGTATGGAATATGTGGCTTCCTTAAAGGTCTTCGGGGTCTCACAAACAAAAGTCGCTCAGGGTGGGTTGTTGCCGTGCAAAATGACAGCGGTGTCGGTGAAAGAGTCGGTGAGGCCAACGCGCGATACTCGGGTAAGTGCTTTTAATTGCAAGACAAACCGTGTGGAGATGTGGACGCCCACACAATAGAGCAGAAGATGGGGATGAAGGTGTTCTTCAACCTATCAACCTTGGAAGGTCTCTTCTTTGATGTGTTTCATCGCTGTCAAAAAATCCTGAAGATTATTTTAAATGGATGAATTATGGTATGACCCGTCTTCTGTCTTGGTCTAAAAGTTCATGCTTCAGTGTTTAAAGAGAACCAAAGATGGGCATTTGTAAGAATCAGAATACGCACTTTTAAGCCTTTTTTAAAGTGGTTCTAAAGGCTCGGGCCAGGTTCAAATATGTCCGGCTGCGGTTTGCAGCCCAGGCCCCGGTGCGTTCCTGTTCACCGGTTCTGGTGCAAATTAGGTCCGAATTTTTGCCTGATTTCGAACCTGAACCGGGCCCAAACACGCACAGGACCCTTTTGGAATCTGGACCGCGGCTGCCCCGGACATGTGTGAACCGGCTCCACTGAGAGCCGGTCACACTCGCACACAGGGGCGGACTGATAACTCATGGGGCCCCCGGGCAATAGGAGATTATGGGGCCACACAGTATACACACACACAGTATACAATCACACAGTATACACACACACAGTATACAATCACACAGTATACACACACACAGTATACAATCACACAGTATACACACACACAGTATACAATCACACAGTATACACATACATGTACACACAGTATACACAGACAGATGTAAAAAAAAACACAGATTTATACATACTGTCCCTGGTTTTACTGAGGCTGGCAACCCTGATGGGGCCCCCTAGTGGCCCAGGGCCCTCGGGCAATGCCCGAGTGGCTCAAAGGTCAATCCACCCCTGCTCGCACGTCATGCGAATTAGATGCGGTGAAAACTCGCACAAGTCGCACATATGTGAACCCAGCCACAAGGTTTTTTTACCTTAAAAGCATGAACCTGGCCTGAGCCTTTAGAACAACTTTAAAAAAGGCTTAAAGAACCTTCTCTGTGCAGCAGCCCCCCCCCCTAATACTTACCTGAGACCCAGGTAAGTATTAGGCTCTTGTGCACATACAGAGATAAACACGAGAGCCTTGGCTATCTGGGGACTCTCCTTCCACATTGGCTGAGACAGCAGCAGGAGCCATTGACTCCTGCTGCTGTCAAACACAGCCAGTGAGCCAATGAGAAGAGAGAGGGGGGCGGGACCAAGCCGTGGCTCTGGGTGTGAATGGACATGCAGAGCAGCGGCTCAGGAGCAAGCCTACTCGGGTGCCCCCCCCCCCCCCCGTAGCAAGTTGTTTGCTTTGGGGGCACTTGGCATGAGGAAAGGGCCAGGAGCACCGGCGAGGGGCCCGAGAAGAGGAGGATCGGTGCTGCTTGGTGCAAAACCATTACACGGAGCAGGTAAGTATAACATGTTTTTTTGTTTTTTTAAAACAAGCCTTTAATTTTACTTTAACTGCTTGCCGACCGCACTATAGCCGAATGATGGCTACAGGGGGGCCGGCTACTTCTCCCGTGCTGGGGCACAGGCGGCGCACTCTGTGATCACAGTGTGCGGAGGACACTGCTGATCACAGTTTGATGTAAAGGGCCAATCAGCAGCTCTTTACCACATGATCAGCTGTGTCCAATCACAGCTAATCACGAATGTACAGAGAAGCCGATTATTCGGCACTCCTTTCCTCATGCTGACAGCATGAGGAGAGGAGAAGAGAGCCGATAACCGGCTTCTGCAAAAGGGACATGTACACTGATAGTTAGGGCACTGATTATCAGTGCAGTCCCAATAGTGCCCACCAGTGCTGCCAATCTGTGCTCACCAGTGCTGCCATTACATGCTCACCAGTGCTGCCAAGAAGTGTTCATCAGTGTCTCCTCATGAGTGTCACGTATCAGTGCCACCTACCAATGCCCATCAGTGCTGCCTATCAGTGCACATCAGTGCCACCTATCAGTGCCGCCTATCAGTGCCCATCAGTGCCACCTATCAGTGCCGCCTATCAGTGCCCATCAGTCCCACCTATCAGTGCCCATCAGTGTCTCCTCATGAGTGTCACGTATCAGTGCCACCTACCAATACCCATCAGTGCCGCCTATCAGTGCACATCAGTTCCACCTATCAGTGCCACCTATCAGTGCCCATCAGTGCTGCCTATCAGTGCCCATCGGTGCTGCCTATCAGTACCCTTTGGTGCTGTTTATCAGTGCACATCAGTGCCCATCAGTGCTGCCTATCAGTACCCATCGGTGCTGTCTATCAGTGCACATCAGTGGAGGAGAAAAATTACTCGTTTGCAAAATTTTATAAACGAAAAACTATGAAAAAGGTTTTTTTTTTGTTTTTTTTCGATCTTTATTCGTTTATTTTTTTCAAACCGTGCTGCACCTAAACGCATGGTACTTTGTTGCGCAAAAACATAGGCATTAGCAAAGTGCATTGGGGCTCCATTAATTAATGAAAACGCCGCGCACCTACTAAAGGGATGTGTGTTTTTTGTGCGTTGAATGCACACGACTTTGCGCGTGTTCCCACAAAACATGCATGTGACCCTAACCTTATGGAGAATTTTCAGATTTCCCGGCGTTGGGCTTGACTAAGGCATAACAGAGGTAGTGCCAAATGTGCTCCCCTAGACCTCTACAGCCCAGAGAACCCCGCTTCCCACTAAACACTAAAATGATATGACCGACACACATTTGGAGTATAAAATGGGCTGTAGCAGCCATTTCTTAGCAGTAAACAATATATCAACATTCCTTAGAACAGAAATATAGAACAATAACAATAATGACCCCCCAGGTTACCGATTCTTGGAGTTAATACCAAACCAACACAAAATTTGTATCTGCGGAACCACTTGAAGGTCCTCAGCCACAGAACACCAGCTTAAGGACAATATCAAATTTCAGGCTGACACCTTCATTTCCACCAATTCCCGTTAACAAGGATTAACAATAGGACGTGATACCATAGACGGGTCCTTACTCTGATATTACACAGCAAAAATTTGGACGCCTCCAAGGACCCCAACCGCCAAACAACAAAAACCACCCAACAAGTCCAACATCCACAGGGTGGGAGATTGGGAAGCTTCTTCGTCGTCCTTTTGCCTCAAAGTGCCCTTCAGACTTCGTGACCCCCACCTCCACACCGTCTTTGCCCCTCCCTAGAATAACCTCCACCAATAAATGCCTCAGCCCTTTAAACTAACTACTGACCATCAGTGACGGCCCGTCCATTAGGGCCGCACAGGCGCCGCCCCCCCTCATCCATGCGTCCGGCCCCCTAATCTACATGCAGGGACGCCGGAAAATTAATTCCAATGGGGGAAGTGTTTTTTTTTTAAAGCAAGTGATTAGAGCCAGAGGCTCTAATATGCTTCAAAAAAGGGTGGGCTCAGGGTGCAGACTACTGAGCTCCGAGCCCACCCAGTTGTGTGAGAACAGCGAATGAATATTCACTATTCTCACACTAATCCTCCTCTTAGCCTATCAGGAAGCGGGTCGTGAGACCCGTCACCCGGTTGGCTCACAGGATAGGCGATCCTATTGGATGCCTAGCACCTAGGAGGAGGAAAGAGGAGATGCACGGTGGAAGCCGCCGTGATGGAGAAGAGGACACACAGGAGCTGCTGCCCGTCGCCCGCCGGAGCCAGAGCGCTGCCTGCCCGCAACCTATGGGGTAAGTGCTGATCACCGATATAGAGCGGCGGGCCGGGGGGGGGGGGCGTGGTTGTTTACCGCCCACCCCTCAAAAAAAATCTACTACTGACCATACAGTGGAACCTTGGTTAATGAGTAACGTGGCTAACGAGCATTTTGAAAGACGAGCAACTTTTTTTTTTAAATTCTGAGTCTTGCAAAATGAGCAGAATTCAAGGTAATAGGTCTTGCAGTACTGCATTTGGCCAGGGGTGCGGGGGCGCCGGTGACACTCGGAATGGTTCGAAGCCGTTCGGAGCCTTTCAGAAATACTCGGAATGACTCGGAAATACTCGGAGCCACTCGGAAATACTCGGAACCACTCGGAAATACTCGGAAACCCTCGGAAATACTCCGTTGCCGAGTGTTTCCGAGCCTTTCCGAGTTCAGCCGAGCTGTCCCTGAGTATTTCCGAGGCTCTCCGGCACCCCCCCTCCACCTCTGGCCACATGCGGTATTGCATGCAATAGAAATCAATGCGGAACGAATAATCTTCGTTTCCATTGACTTCAATAGGGAAACTCGCTTTGATATGCGAGTGCTTTGGATTACAAGCATTCCCAGGGAACGGATTATGCTCGTAATCCAAGGTTCCACTGTACTACCGTTAACCTACTGACTCTTGTACTACCCTGCTAGCCTAGTCATGCATGCCCTTTGCCTATTTTCTTTTTTTTTTGTTTGCTTCGGGCCTCTCTTTACAGAAATCGGAGTCCTACTTTAGCGATACGCAGTCCATAAAATGGACTAATTAAAACCCAGACCGCGCTGGAAATGATTTGATGGCGGCGGACAGCGGAGTATTTGATATCAGATGATGCTTCATGTGTCATCCCAACGCCCGGGTAATAAGAATTCTGGCATCGAAAATGAAAACGTTGTTTGATCTGCGGATTTCAATTGCCAATTAAATAAAACAAAGAAGCCGCTAATGACACACAACACGTTTACTCCAATTTGAATGGATTTCCCGAGAATTAATAATGACAGTGATTAAAACACAAAGCGCGCGGGATATTTTCTCCGGCGCGCCGCTGATCTTCTCCGCTTGACTCGTCACATGTCACTTTGATTGACAGTGATTCCGGTTGTCACTTGGGTAGGCCGTTTTTCATGGAGATGGATACATGTATTCATCAGACACGCGGGATCGCTGAGAGACATCAATTTATAAAACCTCCGCGTCTGAAGCCGCAGTGTTCAACATTCATACGTTTTATTTTATTTCATTTTTTTTTTTCTTTTTCTTTTTTTTATCTTTTGCTCGCTTACCAAAAGCTCAGATCAGTTAGTCTTCGAAGAAAGGCTGGCTTTGATAAATACAAAATACTCCGAGTAGAATTTCAAATTTCGGCTTGTTGTGGTCGGGATTTATTGATTGCGTCTGTCCTGCTGGTTGCAGGTCTTTGCGGTTCAGCGTGAGGCTTATTTGATCTGCATCCTTTGACAGTCTGTGTAAAAATCCAAAAATAATGATAATATCGCTGACGGCCTTAGACCCCCTTTCACACTGGGGCCGCTCCTTTTAGTGCTGTTTAAGCGGCGCTTTTTCGGCCGCTAGCGAGGCGCTTTTTAACCCCAAAGAAAGGGGTCAAAAGCGCCCGTGTTGCGGCGCTTCTAAAACGCTTTTCAGGCGCTTTGGAAGCATTTCCCATCTGCCCATCTACAGTGCCCAGCACTCCTAAACCGCCCCAAAGATGATGCTTGCGGGACTTTTCCTAACGTCCCGTAAAGAGCACCGCCCCAGTAAGAAAATTTACACCAAATCGAATGGGAAGCGGTTTTCAGGTGGTGTACAGGCGCTATTTCTAGCGCTAAAATGCCTGAAAAACGCCTCAGTGTGAAAGGGGTCTTACAGATCTTGTTTTGTTCTGCTGGAAAGTCTCAAAAATGTCTTGGAGGGATGGGGTACCGTCGGGTCTTTTTTTCAGCGGGAGCGCAGGGGGTGGGGGGAGGGGGGGCACAGGCAGTCCTGGATGTATGAAATTGCATGGGGTGCTGGGGTGTGCTGGAGGGTCCATTGATGCTGGCTTCTGGGGGTGGAATCTATTGTTGCTGATGGTGGAATCTATTACTAAGGGAGGGGGTCTTTTGCTGCTGGGTGGAAGTCTTATGTTGCTGGTGGGTCAGTGGTTGCTGGGAAGGATCTGCTGTTGAAGAAGAGGTCTATTTTTGCTGGCTGCTGGGAGACCTACTAATGCTGGCTGCTGGGAGATCTATTGTTGCTGATGGGATCTAGTGTTCCTGGAATGGATTTGTTGTTGCTAGGGAGTATTTTGTTGCAGGGGTCTATTGTTTTTGTTGTTAGGGGATCTGTTGTTACTGGGGGGGTATTTTGTTTCCGGGGGGGGGGGTCTTTTATTGCTGGTGTGGAATCTATTGTTGCTGATGGTGGACTCTATTGTTGAGGGAGGGAGTCTTTTGCTGCTGGGTGGAAGTCTTATGTTGCTGGTGGGTCAGTTGTTGCTGGGAAGGATCTGCTGTTGAAGAAGAGGTCTATTTTTGCTGGCTGCTGGGAGATCTACTAATGCTGGCTGCTGGGAGATCTTTTGTTGCTGATGGGATCTAGTGTTCCTGGAATAGATTTGTTATTGCTAGGGGGTATTTTGTTGCAGGGGTCTATTGTTTTTGTTGCTGGGGGATCTGTTGTTACTGGGGGGGGGGGTATTTTGTTGCAGGGGTCTATTGTTTTTGTTGCTGGGGGATCTGTTGTTACTGGGGGGGGTATTTTGTTGCGGGGGGGGGGTATTTTATTGCTGGGGTGGAATCTATTGTTGCTGATGGTGGAATCTATTGGTAAGGGAGGGGTCAGCTATGAGTAAGCATCTCTAGATGTGAAACGCGTTAGCTTTTGCTACACTCTGTTCCTATGAAATGGCTATCCTTGGATTTTAATCGATTATGCAATAAAGATGTCTGTCTTCAGTGTGCGGCAGTCCAGGATCTTCTCGTTTCTATAGACTTGTGCAAAGTCTGCACCTGATATCAATCACAGAGGGTGGAGGCACTCAGATGTGGTTCTAAGGCTTGGTGAGCGGCATATCCTCTACGTTTATTGGTAAGGGAGGGGGTCTTTTGCTGCTGGGTGGAAGTCTTATGTTGTTGGTGGGTCAGTTGTTGCTGGGAAGGATCTGCTGTTGAAGAAGAGGTCTATTTTTGCTGGCTGCTGGGAGATCTACTAATGCTGGCTGCTGGGAGATCTGTTGTTGCTGATGGGATCTGGTGTTCTTGGAATGGATTTGTTGTTGCTAGGGGGTATTTTGTTGCAGGGGTCTATTGTTTTTGTTGCTGGGGCATATGTTGTTACTGGGGGGGGGGGGTTATTTTGTTGCCGGGGGGGTCTTTTATTGCTGGAGGGGTCTATTGTTGCTGGCTGCTGAACATGTCGGTAGACAATCCTTGGACACTTCCGATACGCCCAGATCTCCTTTTTTTTTTTTTTTTTTTTTTCAAATTTTTTATTTAAAGAATGGACACAAGACACACGAAATACATCATCTCAAAATCATACATGGACAGGATATCATACAGTAAGATGAGCGTAGCCCAATATCAAGACCTAACTAAAAAGTACAACAATAAAGAGAATACAATGATCTTTGATATTAGGACTGCTTCCGGCCATGACCCCAACTGAAACAAATGGGCAACCTACTTCTAGGCTGCACTTGGACTGTCGAGAGGTTCCGTGAGTCCTGCTCCTATTTTTCAGGTTAGTGTAAGAGTAGGGCCATGTAGGTTCATGGGGCACCAGTAATTACCCCATACATCCACATAGATCTCCTTTTTTGAAAAGTCAGACTTCCATCTTTCTTTTACAGTTGTATGCGTTGACGGCATGGCTATCGAAAGAATCTTGAAGGACCATTGGGTTGTCTAATGTTGTAATTCCCACGCTTTTGAGAGCCTGAAAGGCTAATTTTAGAAAGATTTATGAAAAGACCTGGAAATCCTGTGTGGCCTGGTGAGAACCCAGGATGGTTCATCCTCGCAAAGTATGTTGTGAGCCATATTTTGAGAAGTCAGGTGTTGGGATGTGACTGGCCTTGAGTACAATAAAGGGGCAGATTTCAGCCTTGGCAGTTCTCTTCTCATTCCTTGGTGACTTTGTTCGGGGTGTCACGCATATTGCACTCTGGTCAGGTCACCTTTGACCCCGTGGGATCTCAATTTGATGCAATTATTCACCACTGAAAATGACTTTGCCTGCCCACTGCCACAGTCAATAGGCTTCCAGGTTGTAGAACCTAAAGAATGCGTTCTTTAGGTTCTACAACCTAGAAGCCTATTGACTTTTTTTTTTTTTTTTGTTACGAGTTCTCTACAATAAGAAAAAAACATTCTAAATGCTGATCTCTCCAATCGATGGTAAGGACGAGCTTTGGGCCTCGTTACCATGGGGTGTATGAATCCGTGCCCCGTGTGAAGGCCAGGAATACCCGTACAGGGATGCACAGGTGTTTTAGTACCATAGCTGTCAATTGGGATGCAACGGCTGCATGGACACAACCGCTGACCCCCAATGCGAAAGCGGGTGCACGCCCCCCCCCCATTGGTGTGTGGTGTGTCGGACCTCTGCAAAGAGACCGCTGCTTCCACACAAAGGGCAAAGGTACTTCTCTGCAGCATCCTGGCATGGCACAGGCTTTTCTACTCTACTGGCTCCTTTACAAAGACTGAACTGTAAAGTAAACATGTTCTTTTGATGCATCTGAGATACTGTATTTATTGGCGTATAACACGCACTTTTTCACCCTGAAAATCGGGGTGCAAATACCATGTGCGTGTTATACGCCAATACTTCAATTTTAGCTGCCTTGGAGAGGACAGGGAGGGGGGCGGGACGAGCGCCGTCAGATTACATACAGTGAGAATCTTCTGTTTACTTGGTGGCCTCTGTAATAGGAAGTCCCGTCTTCTGGGCCACCATTGGACCACTGTTCTGTCTATCATAGGAGATTCTCACTGTGTGTAATCTGTCTGCGCTCGTCCCGCCCCCCTCCCTGTCCCCTCTAGGCTGCAGATGGGCATCGATCAGGCTGCATTGATGGCAATGGGGAGGCTTCTGCATTGATGGCAATGGTGAGGCTGCTGCATTGATGGCAATGGTGAGGCTGCTGCATTGATGGCAATGGTGAGGCTGCAGCATTGATGGCAATGGTGAGACTGCAGCATTGATGGCAATGGTGAGGCTGCAGCATTGATGGCAATGGTGAGGCTGCAGCATTGATGGCAATGGTGAGGCTGCAGCATTGATGGCACTTTTGAGGCTGCATTGATGTGGACTGATAAGGCTGCATTGATGGCACTTGTGAGGCTGCAGATGGACATTGATCAGGCTGCATTGATGGCAATGGTGAGGCTGCTGCATTAATGGCAATGGTGAGGCTTCTGCATTGATGGCACTTGTGAGGCTGCAGATGGACATTGATCAGGCTGCATTGATGGCAATGGTGAGGCTGCTGCATTAATGGCAATGGTGAGGCTTCTGCATTGATGGCACTTGTGAGGCTGCATTGATGTGAACTGATGAGGCTGCATTGATGGCACTTGTGAGGCTGCATTGATGTGAACTGATGAGGCTGCATTGATCGCCCTTGTGAGGCTGCAGATGGACATTGATCAGGCTGCATTGTTGGCACTTGTGAGGCTGCAGATGGGCATTGACCGTTATTTTGCTTCAAAGTTCCTTATTTAAAATTTAAGTTTTTTTCCTGAAACTTTCCTCTTAAAATAAATATGCGTGTTATACGCCGATAAATACGGTATGTTTAGCTGACTTCAAAATGAAAGTTCAGTTGGGTTTTTTCGGAACATTTCTGAAGGTGGTACCTGGCGCTTTTAACATGCACAGAAGTTGGAAGCTGATGCAAAAACTCCAAATACAGGAGTGTAAATTCAGCGTTTAAAAAGGAAGTGAAGAAAATAATATATGGACGCGAGGATGCAATAAAACAAGCATGGGAAACACGCCCTTAGGTACACTCAAAGCTTAAATAATAGGGCTCCTGGTGGAGGTGGTGAAGATTGAAGGTATTCACACTTCAGTTTAAAATTAGTTATCTGCTCAGTGGAGCTGTAAAAAGAATTGTGTGGCTTGTATTTAAAGCACAAATAAATTCCAAATGAATTCAAAGATATGTAAAAGAACAAACAAACTATTGATGTTTCTGTTGGCTTTCATTTTTTTTTTTACTATTCATTATTTAGAAATGAGCATTTGAGACGGACAAGTTCTTGGAAATTTGATCTGCCCCCTATAGTCTGTTTAATAATTGAATTTTAGTATTATGAGGTTATTTTTTTTTTAAGATTTCAAAAACGTACCTCCCGACGTGCATCACACAGTTGACTTCCACACCCTCCCTTCAGGGAGAACCAAGGCTGGCTTGGAGCTATGGAGCCTTGACCCACTAGGCCAGCACAAGAAATATATCTTGGGCTGGTGGCCCAGATTGGAGACTTCCGAGGCAGGAAGTGATGGGGAAATCTCTCCGATGGGGAAGCAGGCCTGAATTCAAATGGTTCTAACCCTGCCCCACCTCTGTCTTTAAATTGTAGACAGGTCCTCTTTGCTATCTGGTAAGGCAAGCACTGGTTATTTTTTTTCATTTCTTGGGAACCAGTTTGCACAGTGAATTTCCGAGTTTATATTGTCAGTGTAGAGGGACGGTGGAACCCCATTCGCCAGAAGCAAAAAGGCTGCAGTGGGTTATAAGGGGAGGATCCCTACTCCCTTGTGACATCATTGGCCTAGTAGGGAAGTATATATGTTAAGTGGTAAAGGTATGGAGCTTACATATAACTGAAATCCTAAGTGAGTACAAAGTGAAAATTATACAACATTTTAAAATGAAATTGAAAATAGCACAGCTGCCCTTTTAAATGGGATGAGCCCCTATTGTGAATCAAAAAACAGGAACAAAGGTACGGCGCTTGCAAATACATACAGTATCTCACAAAAGTCAGTACACCTCTCACATTTTTGTGAATATTTTCTTCTATCTTTTCATGTGACAACACTGAAGAAATGACACTTTTCTACAATGTAAAGTAGTGAGTGTACAGCTTGTATAACAGTGTAAATTTGCTGTCCCCTCAAAATAACTCAACACACAGCCATTAATGTCTAAACCGCTGGCAACAAAAGTGAGTACACCCCTACGTGAAGATGTCCAAATTGGGCCCAAAGTGTCAATATTTTGTGTGACCACCATTATTTTCCAGCACTGCCTTAACCCTATTGGGCATGGAGTTCAGCAGAGATTCACAGGTTGTCACTGGAGTCCTCTTCCCCTCCTCCATAATGACATCACGAAGCTGGTGGATGTTAGAGACCTTGCGCTCCTCCACTTTCCGTTTGAGGATGTCCCACAGATGCTCAATAGGGTTTAGCTCTGGAGACATGCTTGGCCAGTCCATCACCTTTACCCTCAGCTTCTTTAGCAAGGCAGTGGTCATCTTGGAGGTGTGTTTGGGGTGGTTATCATGTTGGAATACTGCCCTGCGGCCCAGTCTCTGAAGGGAGGGGATCATGCTCGGCTTCAGTATGTCACAGTACATGTTGGCATTCATGGTTCCCTCAATGAACTGTAGCTCCCCAGTGCCGGCAGCACTCATGCAGCCCCAGACCATGACACTCCCACCACCATGCTTGGCTGTAGGCAAGACACACTTGTCTTTGTCCTCCTCACCTGGTTGCCGCCACACACGCTTGTCACCATCTGAACCAAATAAGTTTATCTTGGTCTCATCAGACCACAGGACATGGTTCCAGTAATCCATGTTCTTAGTCTGCTTGTCTTCAGCAAACTGTTTGCGGTCTTTCTTGTGCATCATTTTTAGAAGAGGCTTCCTTCTGGGACGACAGCCATGCAGCCCAATTTGATGCAGTGTGCGGTGTATGGTCTGAGCACTGACAGGCTGACCCCCCCCACCCCTTCAACCTCTGCAGCAATGCTGGCAGCACTCATACATCTATTTCCCAAAGACAACCTCTGGATATGACACTGAATACGTGCACTCAACTTCTTTGGTTAACCATGGCGAGGCCTGTTCTGAGTGGAACCTGTCCTGGTAAACCGCTGTATGGTGCAGCTTTTCAGGGTCTTGGTAATCTTCTTATAGCCTAGGCCATCTTTATGTAGAGCAACAATTCTTTTTTTCAGATCCTCAGGGAGTTCTTTGCCATGAGGTGCCATGTTGAACTTCCAGTGACCAGTATGAGAGAGTGAGAGTGATAACACCAAATTTAACACACCTGCTCCCCATTCACACCTGAGACCTTGTAACACTAACGAGTCACATGACACTGGGGAGGGAAAATGTCTAATTGGGCCCAATTTGGACATTTTCACTTAGGGGTGTACTCACTTTTGTTGCCAGTGGTTTAGACATTAATGGCTGTGTGTTGAGTTATTTTGAGGTGAAAGCAAATTTACACTGTTATACAAGCTGTACACTCACTACTTTACATTGTAGCAAAGTGTCATTTCTTCAGTGTTGTCACATGAAAAGATAGAAGAAAATATTTACAAAAATGTGAGGGGTGTACTCACTTTTGGGAGATACTGTATATCAAAGTCCCATAATGCAACCGTATAATGAACTGTGCTAAACAAGATAGAGAAATAGGGTGTGCAGACCCCCAGCACCACTAGAAATTATTAGGGATAACAAGTACTTGATATTATATCCACACATCTTCACCACTTGTGCTCTGTAATGTTAGAATGCACACTCACCAGACCCAAATGACCCCTCCTTACAGAGGGTCAATCTGCGTTTTTGGCTTATCCAGGTGAGGTTCAGGAGTGCTGGGTCAGAATTTTGGTAGGTATTTAGATCTGTTAATGTTTTCATTAAGAGTCTTCCCTCTAAGCTTTTCTGAACCTTTTTACTGCAGAGGAGCCCTTAAAAAAAAAAATTTAAGGTCATAAGGAACCCCTGCTAAAACAAATTCATTGGGGGCCAGTTGACAAATGCACCATACATTGGTGGCCAGTGGGAAGAATACCCCTTGAAGTGGTGGTCAGTGGTCAGAATGCCACCCTTACAAACATCTAAAAAGATCATTGGTGCCATGAAGCTGGTTCTTCCAAGAAGCACTGGTCCACTGGTCCCGGAACTATGCAGGCGTCATCAAATGCAAGGGTCAGTTAGCCACAGTTCAAGGAACCCCTAGCAACCTCTGAAGGAGTTCCACAGACCCCTGGCTGAGAGTGAATGAACATATGAAGGTTATGAAGAAGAAGTCATCTGATTGCTGGTGGAAAGGCTGCTTACCAGAGGAGGTCTCTAATCCATGCTAGAGACCCTGATGAAGAGTAGCCTGTTAAGCCCCTGAAAAATGTAGGATATCCTTTTTACTCTTATGACCAATAAACATGGAACTGTGCTTTCAACCATATGTCTTCACCTCACCTAACATATTATTAGGTCAATTACATGCAGTAACAAGTGACATCCCTTGTGATGTCCCTACTGGATTGTCAAGTGACTGGAGGTCTCCCTGGCCAAAACAGCTTTGGTCCACTTTTTTCTTTTTTACCAATTCACTATTACGTAGGGTAAACTGAATATTTGTCCTGTGTAATGAGTAATGGACTCCTCCGAACCTGATGGAGAACATTTTCTATTAATTGAACTTAACTACGAGAAATACACCTTAATCCACATGTGTCAAACACAAGGCCCGCAGGCAATTTCATGTGGTCCTAACACCTCTCCTGCTGCTGCAGCCCCTCAACCCTGCCCCCACCTTGTCTCAGTCAGTCTGCAGCAGAGAGGAGGACAGGACTCTTCTTCCAGATCCTGTGCTTTTCCGTGCAGCCACAGAGAGGCTTATCTCTGCCCCTCCACGTCTTTGCAGTTGGCAGCAGAGAGGAGGACAGAACTCCTCCTACAGAACCCGTGCCTTTCTGTGCACCCCCTCGTCTCTGCCACCCTTGGTCTCAGAATTCAGCAAACTCTGACAGCTGACGCCAACCCTTTTCTGGTCCACCTCCAGACCCTGCACTTTCTGCTTCCCAGCTCCGCCCCCAGTCTATTCCCGGCAGCAGCACAAGGTATGGGGGATTGTGATGTAAAGGAGGGTGGGGGACTTCTGATAGTGGAGGGGGTTCTTGACATGTGAAGTAAGGGAGGGTGGGGTGCTCTTGACATCTGCTTATAAATTATTATGAGAATAATACAAATCTATGCCAGTTGAAAAGGAGGGTCACACATGGCTGGTATCATCCACAAGAAACTTTGGAGACTTCTCAGACAGAACACCATGGCAGAACCACGAGCGATCTCCAATAAAGTTCCTTGTGGATGATACCAGCGGTGTGCGACCCTCCTTTCCAGACTTGCATCATCCGCTACAGGAATGTGGGTGAGCTCCGTGCCGATCAGCACCTGCTCTTCACAGCTTAGTCAAGTCTTTATTTATTACTAAAACCAGAAATAATCAAATGCAGAGGCAATTATTTAACCACTTCACTACCGGGCAATTAGACACCTTCCTGCCCAGGACAATTTTCTAATTTCAGCGCTGTCGCAGTTTGAATGACAATTGCGCGGTCATACAACGCTGTACCCAAACTAGATTTTTATTATTTTGTTCCCACAAACAGAGCTTTCTTTTGGTGGAATTTGATCACCTCTGGGATTTTTATTTTCTGCAAAAAAAATAAAAAAAGACTGAAAATTTTGAAAAAAAAAAGTTTTTTGTTTCTGTTACAAAACTTTGTAAATAAGTAAGTTTTCCCTTCACTGATGGGCACTGATGGGGCTGCACTGACAGACGCTGATAAGGCGGCACTGATGGGCACCAATGAGGTGGCACTGATGAGGTGGCACTGATGGGCACTGATGATGGGCACTAATATGCGGCACTGATGGGGCACTGATAGGTGGCACTGATATGCAGCACTGATGGGTACAGATAGGTGGCACTGATGGACACTGAAAGGCGGCACTGATGGGCACTGATAGGTGGCCCTGATATGCAGCATTGATGGGTACACATAGGTGGCACTGATGGGCACTGATGGGCACTGATAGGCGGCACGGATGGGCACTGAAAGGCAGCACTGATGGTCACTGATAGGTGGCACTGATGTACACTAATGGATAGTACTGATGGATGCCAATCAGTGCAAAACAATAACATCTGCCAATCAGTGATGCCCATTGTGGGCACTGATTGGCATCCATTGTGGGCACTGATTGGCATCCCTGGTGGCCATGGGTGGCATACCTGGTGGTGACTAGTGGTGGGCATCCCTGGTGGTCCAGTGTGGGCATCTTTGGGGGGGTGCGCTGATAATCAATCAGCACAGACCACCCCTGTCAGAAGAGCAGCCGATCGGCTCTCCTCTGTGAAACGCGAGTGAGGAAAAGCCGATCAACAGATCTTCCTATTTACATCGTGATCAGCTGTGATTGGACACGGCTGATCACGTGGTACAGAGTCTCCGTCAGAGATTCTTTACCTAGATCGGAGTTGCGGCGTGTCAGAATGACACGCCGCAACAACGATCGCCGCAATGCGCGCCCCTGCTTGATATCCTGGCGACGTCATATGACGTCCGGTCAGGATATCCCAACCACTTTGCCGACGTCATATTGCTATACGGCGGGCGCCAAGTGGTTAATATTATAAGGAGTAAATACATTTATATAGTCTTACAGACACAACCGGCCCTTTGAGGGCAGCCATAATGCCGATGCGGCCCGCAGTTAACATGAGTTTGACGCCCCCTGCCTTAATCTGTTGGAAATTTGCTTGATAATTCTCCTTCTGGGTTTCTTTTTTGACATACTCATAAAACAATTGCAACATGCCAACGGAGGTACCGGGACCTAGTCAGGGCACAGGAACACCAAAAAGTTTCCTGCAACAGAACCTCAAAAAAAAAATTAGGCAAAAAACGTCTTTACGGATATTCCCGAAGACGAAATTGAGACTTAATTAGTGTTGACGAGCTCCAATCAAATGTTCCATATTTGTAAAAACAAGAACCCACAAAGAATACCACCCCAATGCTTATGATTAAAGAGCGTTCCTGTAAAAAAAAAAAAAAAAAACTGTGTCGCCACTACATACTGTGCCCTTAAGAAAATGACTACGCTGTCATCGCCATAGACACGGAAATAAATTCAGCTCGCAGATAAGGAAAGTACATGATAAATTAAGCTCTGCATATAAATTCTTAAGAGCCTCCATTTTAATGCCGGTCATTATTCAACAAATTTTTCCAAGAAAATGCCAAATAGGCAAGAACGGGTAATTAGGATAGAAAAGTGAAGGTGTCACTTTTAATGGCTTGTAGTGTCTGGACACCTTATCATTCACAAAAGCAGTCTTGGGTGGGGGGGGGGGGGCGAACGTAGAGTAAGGTTCATCGACAAGGCAGGGCAAGCTGTCACTTGACAACAGGGTGTGGGCAAAGATTCACGTCACGTAAAAAAAAATAAATAAAAAAAAATAAAAAAATTGGGTGCCCTGTAAAAAAATAAAAAAAAGTGGGGAGTCGCAGGAGCATAACTCACATCGACGGCGGAGCGCGGTGCCATCCAGCATAATGTCAAAGCTCCGAAACATTACCACCCCTCTCTCGGCACGCCAAGGCCTCAATAAATCTGAAATCACTTGGGATATTGTTAGTGTTCAGCAAGTATTATTAAAATGGAGAGAAATTTATGGATGACACTTTGTAACAATTAATCAGGAACTGTTGATTAATAAAGTTTAGTTCGTTATTCTCCTGAAACCTAGGCGGCTACATGAATTGTCAAGCGGATCATTTTATTCATTATTTTTGATTAATGCTCTTGGATTCTGTGACTCCGGAAAGAAGAAGGGAGAAAAAAAAAAAAAATAATAATAAAAAAAAAAAAAAAAAGGAAAAAAAAAAAAAATTCTCCGTATGCAAAAGGAAAAAAATAAAATAATAAAAAAAAAGTCATAAATAGGGAATGAGGCTGTATACGGTTAACCTTGGCCAAAACTGAGAAAATTTCCAGGGAGGAAAATGTGCTCCGTCAGCAAATAAATTGCTGCGGGGATTAAAAAACAAATCGAGGGGCTTGATGAACATCACCCGGCCAGACCTGTCCGTCTTTTACGAATCCCTGTGATTAATTAGTTTGTTTAGATATTCAATTAGTCCAGTGGAGCAGGGAAGGAAAAGAGGCTGGAGTCAAGGAATGAGATAAGAACCAAGGGGGGGGGGGGGGTTGGGTTGTGAATAAACGCTTTGGTACCGTGTAGGTTTATGAGCGCATTTTTTATTTTATTTTTTTTTTTTATTTTTTTTTATTCGTGAGTCTTTCCTTTTAAACCAGCTTTGTTTCAGGCGCACAGCGGGAAGGGAGATTTGTCATGGCGGTGCAGGATCGCCATTTATAAACACTAATTGAAGAGATGAAAGCGAATCTACATCAGTGATCGGTGGTTTGTGGCGTTCGCACATATTTTACAACGCCTTAGAACTATATTTAAGGGACTCTGATGCCGGAGAGGCTTTGTTGTTCAGGATCGACTGCAGAAAAAGAAAGGGTTGATGTTAATGAGATGGTTAATGATGACTAAAGAGAATCGGTCGTGACTAACTGAAAAACGTAAAGCTGCACTTCGGACAGATATTGGGGAAAAAAA
The DNA here is from genome assembly GCF_042186555.1 of Aquarana catesbeiana. Lineage (NCBI taxonomy): Eukaryota > Metazoa > Chordata > Amphibia > Anura > Ranidae > Aquarana > Aquarana catesbeiana. Next base: position 270,765,304 of record NC_133334.1, on the reverse strand, counting down.
ATAAGAAATTGTTTATTTCAGTTATGCGTCCATAAAAGATTAAAAAATCCTTAAAGGGCAATTCCACCTTTCGAAGAAAAATGAAAAATTGTTTTAAATACTTCCTTTAATTTTCCTTTCCTGGCGCCAATTAATGGCAGAATACTACCACATGTATGATGCTATGTTGGCACCGGGAAAATTAAAAATGTCTCAATTGCTTACCATCATTTTTCTTTAGTGGTGCCAATCCATGCCAGTATACTGCAACATGTATAATGCCGTGTTGGTGCAAGAGAAATTGAAAATTTTATCAAACGCTTACTGTAATTTTCCTACCACATGTATGATGCAATGTTGGCACCAGGAAAATGGAAAATTGTGACAAATGCTTACCGTAATTTTCCTTTGCTGGCACCAATCCATTGCAGAATACTATGTGTGATGTTATGTTGGAACCAGGAGAATGGAAAATTGTATGAAATGTTTACCGTAATTTTTCTTTCCTGGCACAAATTCATGGCGGCATACTACCACATGTATGATGCAATGTTGGCACCAGGAAAATTGGAAATTGTGACAAATGCTTACCGTAATTTTCTTTTGCTGGCACCAATCCATTGCAGAATACTATGTGTGATGTTATGTTGGCACCAGGAGAATGGAAAATTGTATCAAATGCTTACCGTAATTTTTCTGTCCTGGTGCAAATTCATGGCGGCATACTATCACATGTATGATGCTATGTTGGCACCAGGGGAAAAAAAAATATGAAATGCTTACCATAATTTTCCTTTGCTGGTGCCACTCCATTGCAGCATACTACCACATGTATGATGCAATGTTGGCACCAGGAAAATGGAAAATTTTATCAAATGCTTACCATAATTTTCCTTTCCTGGCGCAAATTCATGGCAGCATACTACCATATGCATGAGGCTACGTTGGCATCAGGGAAATCAAAATTGTATCAAATGCTTACCGTAATTTTCCTTTCCTGGCACCAATCCCGGGCAGCATACTACCACGTGTATGATGCTATGTTGGTGCCAGGAAAATTGTATCAAATGCTTACCGTAATTTTTCTTTCCTGTCACCAATCCAAGAGCAGCAACTACCACGTTTATGATTCTATGTTGGCGCTAGAAAAATAAAAAATTGTATCAAATGCTTACGGTAATTTTCCTTTCTTAGCACCAATCCATGACAGGATACTACCACATGTGCGATGCTATGTTGGCGCTAGGAAAATAGAAAAAAGTATCAAATGCTTACCTTAAATTTTCTGGAACAAATTCATTGCAGCATACAACCACATGTATGGTACTCTGTTGGCGCTAGTAAAATAAAAAATTGGATCAAATGCTTACGGTAATTTTCCTTTCTTGGCGCCAATCCATGACAGGATACTACCACATGTATGATGCTATGTTGGCACCAAGAAAATAAAAAATTGGATCAAATGCTTACCGTAATGTTTATTTCCTGGCATCAATCTGTGGTAGCATACTACCACATGTATCCTGCTACGTTGGCACAAAGAAAATTATATAAAATGCATTGCTTACCGTAATTTTCCATTTCTGGCGACAATCCATGGCAACATAAAATGCGGTCGCATGCTGCTATGTTAGTGCCAGCAAAAATTATTTTGAAAGGCAAACATATTTTTTTTTGCCTTTGGAGTTTGCAAAGCATTGCAACCATGATTAGTAGATCGCCGGTGCAATGCTCTGGTTCCTGCAGACTATTCTTACTTACGCAGGACCCTTCCAAGGTTATGGGGTTGTAGGAAATATCAATGAACTACAAGTGTGGTGAGGTCACTGCACTTGGGCTCCATTGAGAACTACATTCCCACTGCCATGGTGGCAGATAGGACTTGCAACTCCTGTAAATTAATGATGTGGCGGGAAGGGTGGAGCCATGCACAGATGTGTGCGCTGTAATCTTCTGTTCTGTTTGTCTGGTCTTATAACTGCACCATCTTTAATGTAATGCATTTTTAGGGTGTCTCCCCCCCGAGTCTTTGTTTGTCTATTGTATGGGTCCTGACCAGATCCCTTGGGCTGGAGCACCCCATCCCCCCGCCATTACCCCTAATTAGTGTCCTCCTGTGTTATAGGAGGAGTCCTCTTAGTTCTCCCATATAGAGGAATGTATTTCTCCCATGGTTGAGAAGCAGGATCTTTCATTCTATGAATAGTGTAGGACCCACTGATAATGGGGTAGTTTGACGCAGTAGTGGGCTTAACCACTTCAGCCCCGGAAGATTTGGCTGCTGAATGACCGGGCCATTTTTTGCGATTCGACACTGCGTCGGTTTAACTGACAATTGCGCAGTCGTGCGGCGTTGCACCCAAACAAAATTGCTGTCCTTTTTTTCCCACAAATAGAGCTTTCTTTTGGTGGTATTTGATCGCCTCTGCGTTTTTTATTTTTTGCGCTATACCCAAAAAAAGAGCGATGATAACAACCCCAAACACACCTCCAAGACGACCACTGCCTTGCTAAAGAAGCTGAGGGTAAAGGTGATGGACTGGCCAAGCATGTCTCCAGACCTAAACCCTATTGATCATCTGTGGGACATCCTCTAACGGAAGGTGGAGGAGCGCAAGGTCTCTAACATCCACCAGCTCTGTGATGTCATCATGGAGGAGGGGAAGAGGACTCCAGTGACAACCTGTGAAGCTCTGGTGACCTCCATGCCCAAGAGGGTTAAGGCAGTGCTGGAAAATAATGGTGGCCACACAAAATATTGACACTGTGGGCTGAATTTGGACATTTTCACTTAGGGGTGTACTCACTTTTGTTGCCAGCGGTTTAGACATTAATGGCTGTGTGTTGAGTTATTTTGAGGGGACAGCAAATTTACACTGTTATACAAGCTGTACACTCACTACTTTACATTGTAGACAAGTGTCATTTCTTCAGTGTTGTCACATGAAAAGATAGAATAAAATATTTACAAAAATGAGAGGGGTGTACTTTTGTGAGATACTGTATATGAACGAGTTTGGGGTGGAGGAACTTGACTGTCCTGCAGAGAGTCCTGACCTCAACCCGATAGAACACCTTTGGGATGAATTAGAGTGGAGACAGCGAGCCGGGCCTTCTTGTCCAACATCAGTGCCTGACCTCACAAATGCTCTTCTGGAAGAATGGTCAAACATTCACATAGACACACTCCTAAACCTTGTGGACGGCCTTCCCAGAAGAGTTGAAGCTGTTATAGCTGCAAAGGGTGGAGCCAACTCAATATTGAACCCTACGGACTAAGACTGGGATGCTATTAAAGTTCATGTGCCTGTAAAGGCGTCCCAATACTTTTGACAATATAGTGTAGATGCAAGGTCTTCTGTAGTTTAAAGAGGGGAACTATAATATTGAGCAAACATTGAATTTCTGGCAAGTTTAAGGTTTTTTCTTTGCTCTAAACAGATATAACAAAATGCTTCCAATGGTATGTTTACTAGCCCAAAATGTATCAGAAGTTCACTGTTAAGCCTCGTGCACACGATCAGATTGTTGGCCAACAAAGCGTCAGACTTTTGTCTGAAGGGTGTGTGCCAGGAACTTATCTTGCATACAAACAGTACACAATTGTCGGCCAACAAACACGAACGTAGTGATGTACTACGAGGAATTTCAGCTCTTGAGCGCCACCCTTTGGGCACCTTCTGCTAATTTCGTGTTTGGTGAGCATTGATTCTGAGCATGCGTGTTTGTACTTTCAACTTTTGTGTGACGGACTTGTGTACACACGATAGGAAAATCTGACCGCCGAAAATTTACTAGCCTGCCATCCAACATTTGTTGGCGGAAAGTTGGACAACAATTGTCTGATGGAGTGTACTAACGGTCGGATTTTAGGCAATCAGTCTATCATCACACAATTCTCTGCCGAAAATCCGATCGTGTGTACGAGGCTTTAAGGTCTTACATACACATCAACTCCTGGATTAAAAAAATGTCATTTAGATACAGTATATTCATCATGTGTATTTTTCTTGAATCTTGGTGAGCTTCGTGTATTTCTTCCAGATCTGTGCAGTAATCCAGTATGAGACTTCCTGTAATAAAGACCAATCACTGCTGATCTCTCTCCTTGTGTAGGGGGACTGGTCTGGTCTCCGCCCACTCCTGTAGTTTTCTGCAGGCAGCTTGTAGTGGGTGGGGCTTGCTGGATCCCTCCCACAGCTCTGCTCTCAGGCTATGTACAGCACTGTGATGATGTGGATGCTAATTGTGCAAAGTAATATCTGGGCTTCCAAAGGCATGTGGCGCAAACAAAGTGGATTTACAGTGCCTTGAAAAAGTATTCACACCCTTTGAAATTTTCCACATTTTGTCATGTTACAACCAAAAAAGTAAATGTATTTTATTGGGATTTTATGTGATAGACCAACACAAAGTGGCACATAATTGTGAAGTGGATGGAAAATAATAAATAGTTTTCAAAGTTTTTTTACAAATAAATCTGTGAAAAGTGTGGGGTACATTTGTATGGAGCCCCCCGGAGTCAATACTTTGTAGAACCTCCTTTCTCTGCAATTATAGCTGCAAGTCTTTTTGGGGATGTCTCTACCAGCTTTGCACATCTAGAGAGGGACATTTTTGCCCATTCTTCTTTGCAAAATATCTCAAGCTCTGTCAGATTGGATGGAGAATGTCTGTGAACAGCAATTTTCAAGTCTTGCCACAGATTCTCAATTGGATTTAGGTCTGGACTTTGACTGGACCATTCTAACACATGAATATGCTTTAAACTAAACCATTCCATTGTAGCTCTGGCTGTATGTTTAGGGTTGTTGTCCTGCTGGAAGATGAACCTCCGCCCCAGTCTCAAGTCTATTGCAGACTCTAACAGGTTTTCTTCTAAGATTGCCCTGTATTTGGCTCCATCCATCTTCCCATCAACTCTGACCAGCTTCCCTGTCCCTGCTGAAGAAAAGCATCCCCACCACATGATGCTGCCACCACCATGTTTCACGGTGAGGATGGTGTGTTCAGGGTAATGTGCAGTGTTCGTTTTTTGCCACACATAGCGTTTTGCTTTTAGGCCAAAAGTTACATTTTGGTCTTATCTGACCAGAGCACCTTCTTCCACATGTTTGTTGTGTCCCCCACATGGCTTCTCACAAACTGCAAACAGGACTTCTTATGGCTTTCCTTCAACAATGGTTTTCTTCTTGCCACTCTTCTATAAAGGGGAAAACAGAAAAGAGAGGGCGCGCCAGCATTGTGCATTATCCTTTGGTACATTTATTAAGAAGAAACATTATTAAAAACTACTCACAAAGGTAGAAAGAAAATCACGCTTGTAACAATCTTTGAATTGTGACAGTCCGTCCACCGATCGCAGTCTCCAGGTCCTGAAGAGAGGACGTGCGGACCGCTGCTGGCTGACGCGTTTCGAAGGTTTACCTTCTTCCTCAGAGCCTCACTGCCAATCCCTCCATTGGCTGCCACTCGCCCAACGAATTAAATTCAAAATACTAACAATAAGTTACAAAGCCATCCACAACTCTGCCCCCAGCTACATCACTAGCCTAGTCTCAAAATACCAACCTAATCACCCTCTTCATTCCTCCCAAGACCTCCTGCTCTCTAGCTCCCTCATCACCTCCTCCCATATCCGCCTCCAGGACTTCTCCCGAGCCTCGCCCATCCTCTGGAATTCGCTACCCCAATCTGTCAGACTGTCCCCACATTTATCGACTTTTAGGCGATCCCTGAAAACTTTCCTCTTCAGAGAAGCCTATCCTGCCTCCATCTAACAACTTCACTATTTTCTCCATTAGCTCATCCCCCACAGCTATTACCCTTTTGTATCACTTGACCCTCCAACCTAGATTGTAAGCTCTAACGAGCAGGGCCCTCTGATTCCTCCTGTATTGAATTGTATTGTAATTGTACTGTCTGCCCTAATGTTGTAAAGCGCTGCGTAAACTGTCCGCGCTATATAAATCCTGTATAATAATAATAAAGATATGGGCCAAGAGAACTTTCTTTTTCTGTCTTTTCATTACTAGTCTAAAGTCATATGTTTAGATTTTCCCTTTTGTCTTTAGGGTTGGTGACCAGACATTGTGTCTCCAACTGGTTATAGGGCTTTGGTATGCAAATTTGTGGACTGTTTATCCTAAAGTCAAGGGCAGGGGTCTCCAATGTTTTTAAACAAAGGGCCAGTTGACTGACCATTAGACGATTTTTGGGGGCCCGACTATGGCCATTGGGAGTAGAAAAGGTCCCAATGTCAGTAGGAGCTTTTGCTCAATGGAAGATGTACCTAAAGTACCAAATACAAAAATCCAGCAAGCAATCATGAACTGGCAAGATATCTAGCCTGCAAGCACCGCCAACATTACCACACTCTTCATAGTCACCCTCCAGTCAAGCTCCTCCTGTCCTCTCTGGCCTTTAGCCATTATTGGTGTCATTGGGAGGAATTTAGCCCCATTATTGGTATCATTGGGAGGAATTGTGCTCCTTCTTTGGGGTCAGTGTGGGGGAATTATGCCCCATTGTTGGTACCAGTCAATGAAATAGTGCTACAAGGGCCAGATAAAAGCAAGCAAAGGGACGCATCTGGCCCCCCAGGCTGCAGTTTGGAGACCGCTGGTCTAGGGTGATGGCAGACTTAATTAACGTATACCTGTACACGCTATAGACATCAGGTCCCCAGAGATCTTAATTATTTTGGGATAAACATCATAGCAGAGAAAACTTTCATTTGAATGCTTTCTTGAGGAAGATATGTTTGTGAGATGTGGACCAAGCAGAGATTCCTCAATGATAGCGAATGGAGTAAACTAGTATAAGAATAGCCAAAGATTGGACTTTCGGGGGGGGAGCTTGACTGAGGAGTAGCTGGTGAGACCCTGGCTAAAGGCCAGGGAGGACAGGAGGAGCTTGACTGGAGACTTGATGGGGAGAGCTGGACTGGGGGACCTTAAATGGAGGCTGACTATGGAGAGTGTGGTAATGTTGGAGGTGCTTACTAGCTAGATATCTTGCCAGTTTATGATTGCCTGCTTTGGTATTTTAGGTAGATCTTCCATGGGGAAAAGGTTGTATTGCTTGATTGTATTAGGTCCTATTGCTGCTAATCTTTTCCTGGGATTTATATGCTACTTGAAAATTGGTTATTGTTTCTATGTAATTTGAGTCATATTTCCTTGTCTGTAGCAAAGCTGTTCATGTTTCATTCTGGGTACAATATAATCTCTTTTTCACCTACAGTCTGTGTTGCGTATTTCATTGCTGACCTACCCTTAAAAGAATGGTGAGAAGTGGGAGTGGATTAATAATATTGATATTATTAATTAATGTCCGTATTATTATTTGTATAGTCACCCATCATTTTCTTACACTTAGAGCATTAGGCTTCACCAGAGACCCTTGCAATAAAAGATGACATTTGTGGGACCATTGGGAAGAGCTGATACAGGCAGCAGAGGGTAATAAGCAAGTACAGAGGGCAAGTCAATACCAGAAGACAAAGAGTAGTGAGTAGAGTAGAGAGGTCAATTGCCAGGTCAATGGCCAGGTCAAACACATTAGGACCAGATACAGGTCACAAGTGAAAATGATCAGGCAGGTATAATGAGGATCAACCAGCTGAAATAGCCGATGTACTGTATATGACCATGCACCTGTGGTCATTGGGAAGTGTGTACCTGACTACACAACCGCAGCTTACAGATGGGTTTCTGCATGTAAATGTTGTCAACTAACTTCCAAACACTCATGCTATCCCAGCCTTTGCTTCCTTAAAGTAGATATAAAACCAATTACTTAAACCTCATATAAGCTTAACCATCCTATTCTATTCATGTAACTTTAAAAGTGATTTTCAATCCTCTTAAATCTGCAGCTTTCATAAAAATAATCCACTGTGACCCTACCTTGAAGGTCCATGTTCAGGCACTTCCTGTTATAGGATGACAATGCACTGCCCCTGTATCCTAGTTGGGCACCTACATTGTGGCCTTTTCTGTACACATTATACAGGCATGGTCTGCTGTTATCATCAGGAAAACTGCCATGCAACCATTGTTGGAGTTCATGTAGATAGGAAGTGTCTACATGAACTCCAGCGATGTGGCCACCTATTATCTCATTCAGAAGCTCAAGTGATAGGGTGACAATGCAGGCGCCCAACTAGGATACATGGACAGTGCTTTGTCATTTTATAACAGGAAGTACCTGAACAAAGACATTCATGGTAGGATCACAGGGGATGTCACACTACATAGGCAGTGGGATTTTTATTTATTTATTTATTTCAGGTACTTATATAGCGCTGTCAATTTACGCAGCGCTTTGCATATACATTGTACATTCACATCAGCCCCTACCCTTACAATCTAAGGTCCCTAACTCACATTCATACATACTAGGGGCAATTTAGACAGGATCCAATTAACCTACCAGCATGTCTTTGGAGGAGTGTGGGAGGAAACCGGAGTACCCAGAGGAAACCCACGCAGGCACAGGGAGAACATGCAAACTCCAGGCAGGTAGTGTCGTGGGTGGGATTCAAACCAGTGACCATTCTTACTGCTAGGCAAAAGTGCTACCCACTACACCACTGTGCCACCCCTACCCACTACACCACTACACCACAGATCTGTTTGCTCCCTGGATGGGGGAAAAAACATCATTATTCTTCTTTGCCTTTGAATGTGCTTTTTTTTTTCTTCCTATAGACTTGTAGCCCTACCTCGCTGGGGGTGTCATTAAGCCTCAACCCAATTTTCAATGATAGATGGTCCAAGACGCTAGCAACCAATCCTCCTGTTCACCATTTCTCCAAGTTCTTATTCAACTCGGTCCTAGGCGACATCAGGAAACACTCATTCATACACCTGCTAGAGGCCTCTCTGTTTCGATTGGTTCCAGACCTAGTCCACAGGAGGCCCGGCTGGACATCCAAGGTGCATGGGACTGGGTGACCAGGTTGCTGGGCGTGCGCTCCCAGAGGAACCTACCCTATCACCACCAACCCCTTCATTTGCCCACCATTCGTTCCTGACCAGAACTAGTTTTAATGTCTAGACTCCCCCAGGTGTTGACTGCACCGCTTGTCAGTGGGTTCAGCGTGGTGGGACAGCAGAAAAACACTAACTCCGCGTACACACGAGCAGACTTTACGGCAGACTTTGCCCGGCAGACTTTTCAACGTACTTTACGACGGACTTTCTGAATGAACGGACTTGCCTACACACAATCCACCAAAGTCCATCGAATTCGTACGTGATGACGTACGACCGGACTAAAACAAGGAAGTTCATAGCCAGTAGCCAATAGCTGCCCTAGCGTGGCTTTTTGTCCGTCGAACTAGCATACAGACGGCGGACTTTTCGACCGGACTCGATTTCAACTGATTAATTTAAAACATGTTTCAAATCTAAGTCCGTCCAACTTTTGAGAAAACAAAGTCTGCTGGAGCCCACACACGATCGAATTGTCCGACCAAATCCCATCCGCCGGGCAAAGTCTGCCATAAAGTCCGCTCGTGTGTACGCGGCATCAGAGTCCCAGTGCCGAGAAACTGAAATATATTCTAACTGAAGATCAGTGATACAGAACAGGCCCGGTGGGAGGGCAAACTGATCGGGAGCACTCACAGCATGAAACAGCAATGTATCAATAGATATAGGCCTTAGGTTTGCAGACAGCGTGGAATGCTGCCTGGCTGGTCTGTACCCAAGTGAAGAGCCTTCCAGATAGGGTGGCGTGTCCCTGCACTTTCCCTACCTATCACCCAGGAAACCATAGAGGAGCTAAGTCCCTCTTGATTTCCTCCTCCTCTGTAATGCCACTGCAGTTGGATGCCAGTGGAGCAGACAGCACCTGCCTACATGCTATCTTCTCAGAAGGAAGAGGAAACTAATTCAGTTCTCAGAGCAGCAGCACAGACATTTCTATTGCAACTTCATGTAGATACTCACAAAGCTGAACTTAGCTTGCTCGAGTTGAATGTTTCCACCAAACACATCACAAAGACACAGTCTGTTCAAAACTTTTACTAACTTCTTTACATTATTTGACATATTAAGCAAACGTGCAATTGTATCCATAGATTTCTTCCAAAAATATGTTAAAGAGCTCAATATATACGATGACAAGAACATAGTTCAACCCAGTATTGAGTCTTATACTGTAGGTGGGGTGCATAAAACATAAAACATAAAAATAAAGTGTCTCTATCCCAACTTCTTCTCTATCTAGGGGACCAGCTGTGTTTCATGTATCCACCAAAGGCGAAAGTGAGTGTACACTGTCCATACCCCCCTACATCTTTTGATCGTGAGGCCCCATCTTGCCATCCCCACTCCAGCTCTTCCCTTACAAACCCTGCAGACAAAATGACTTGAGTGGCATGGGCCATCATTCCTAAGGATGGGAAATTCTAGCCAACAGGGTACACCACCATGCTACAGGCTGTCTAAACATCTATCCTCCAGCTTCCAAGGCCTGAAAATAGACTGACAGCACAAACTGCTGAAAAAAAGAGACTGATTGGCTTGAAAGAGAAGGTCATTGTCCTGCTGGAAGGTGAACCTCCGCCCCAGTCTCAAGTCTTTTGCTGACTCTTAACAGGTTTTCTTCTAAGATTGTCCTGTATTTGGCTCCATCCATCTTCCCATCAACTCTGACCAGCTTCCCTGTCCCTGCTGAAGAGAAGCATCCCCACCACATGATGCTGCCACCACCATGTTTCACGGTGGGGATGGTGTGTTCAGGGTGATAGGCAGTGTTCATTTTCCACCACGCATAGTGCTTTGCTTTTAGGCCAAAAAGTAAAATTTTGGTCTGATCTGACCAGAGCACCTTCTTCCACATGTTTGCTGTGTCCTCCACATGGCTTTTCGCAAACTGCAAATGGGACTTCTTATGTATTTCTTTCAACAATGTCTTTCTTCTTGCCACTCTTCCATAAAGGGCAGATTTGTGGAGAACACGACTAATAGTTGTCCTGTGGACAGATTCTCCCACCTGAGCTGTGGATCTCTGCAGCTCCTCCAGAGTTACCATGGACTGAACAGAGCTTCGTGAGATGTTCCAAGCTTGGGATATTTTTTTAGAACCTAACCCTGCTTTAAACTTCTCCACGACTTTATCCCTGACCTGTCTGGTGTGTTCCTTGTCCTTCATGATGCTGTTTGTTCACTAAGGTTCTCTAACAAACCTCTGAGGGCTGCACAGAACAGCTGTGTATATATATATATATATATACTGAGATTAAATTACACACAGGTGGCCTTTATTTACTAATTAGGTGATTTCTGAAGGCAATTGGTTCCACTAGATTTTAGTTAGGGGTATCCGAGTAAAGGGCCCTGAATACAAATGCACGCCACACTTTTCAGATATTTATTTGTAAAAAAAATAGAACACCATTTATCATTTTCCTTCCACTTCACAATTATGTGCCACTTTGTGTTGGTCTATCACATAAAATCGCAATAAAATACATTTACGTTTTTGGTTGTAACATGACAAAATGGGGAAAATTTCAAGGGGTGTGAATACTTTTTCAAGGTACTGTATGTGAAATTCAGCTTCTAAAGGGGGTAATGAGCTTTAAATGTTGGCGCTATATAAAACCTGTATAATAATAAGAATAAAAAATGGCTCCTGAGAGTTGAGGAAGCCTAACTGTAACCCTAACCCTAGTGCTACCGCCAACATTTATGAACAAAACCATGCCACACAGCGCCCGATCGCAACAGTTTATTGTAATTTTTGGGTAGCAGTGCCGTATGGTAGAATTAGAAACGAATGTCAACAACGTTTTTGGCGAAGACGAACTAGCTGTTTTCCTGGAAGAGTAAAGTTCTCTTGTACCTAGTAAAGAGATTTTTTTTTTTTTTCTAGACTTTATATTATTTGCATAGAAGATCCACATAATAAGCTACACTTTCAAAAAACACAAAAGTTGTTAAAAGGATTACATTTAGTTTTTATGCTCATCTAAAGAAAAAAAACAAACAATAATAATCGATCCCACTTCACAAAACGCCATCAAAAACAGTCTTCCTCACTGCTCCAAACCCCAAAGCGATGCCATTACCTCATAATTCCGCACTTATTAAAACAAATGTATTTTCTCCTCATCTGATTTGATTGTTTTTTTTTTTTTTTTCAAGATGAAATCTGTAATGTCTTCCATCGCTAACTGCATCTTTTATTCATGACGGCTGTGTTTTTTTTTGTCATGGGGGGATGGCGCTCGGAGCATTAAGAAATATTTCTTCATAAGCTTGATTGCTCCCCACAAATAAACTGTTATCATCAACCAGATGAAAATCATAAAGAATTCTTCCTTTTTAAAAAATCATTTGAAAGGTGGTTTGAAGCTTGGACGTAGGTCCTTCTCCTTGATGGTCTCCTTTAAGACAATAAGAGAAAATGGCCAACCTATTGCACAGTCAAAGATGTACAAAATATTGATTCTCTTTGCTGGCTTTTGAAAATAGAGCATGTTATTACGGCCCGGTGATGTTTGTAAGTATGTTATTGCAGTGTCTACTTGGAATAAATACATAAATAAGACCATTGAGTACTTTCCTCTATCGAGGAATGATATGAGCCTTTTCTCGTTAAATGGATGCAGTGTGGCTCTGCCCTCTTCAAGGTGATTTTTAACAAAATATGACCTTTAGATTCCATTAGAAGTCCGGTAGAGGTGCGTTGAATTACAACTGTTTGAAGACACATAAAAAAGACATTTGTGTAGGATTAGCCATTCCTTCATAAATACAATGATTCTTGCCTGCCTTGGCCAGTTTTGGCTTGAGTGTGATGATGAGAGAGGGAAGCTTCGGGTCTTGTCAGTAGGCCTAAGTCTTGAGGGAAAACCCTTTAGATATCCATTGCATACCCATGTCCTCCTGGTCAAAGGCAAAAACATAAACAAAAGAGGGTGCACCGGCCTAGCACATTATCCCATATGACAGTCATTAATTTTGTAATATTTCTTCCTTCCCGGTCACCCCCCCATGACTTTACCATTAAGATCAACAGCACAACCATTGGTCCCTCCACACATGCCAGGGTGCTGGGTATAATCCTTGACTCTGACCTCTCCTTCAGCCCCCACATCCAATCACTGGCTAAATCCTGCCGCCTTAACCTCCGCAACATCTCCAGAATTCGACCCTTCCTGACTAATGACACCACAAAGCAACTTATTCACTCCTTGATTATTTCCCACCTTGACTACTGTAACTCTCTCCTTAATGGCCTACCCTTACACAGGCTATCCCCACTTCGGTCTATTATGAATGTTGCTGCTAGACTAATACACCTCACTAACTGATCCGTGACAGCTGCCTCTCTCTGCCAATACCTTCACTGGCTTTCCCTACCCCACCGTATAAAATTCAAAAAGCTAACCACAACATACAAGGCCATCCACATCATCGCCCCCAGCTACATCACCAACCTCATCTGCAGATATCGCCCAAATCGTCCCCTCCGCTCCTCCCAGGACCTCCTGCTCTCTAGCTCCCTTGTTACCTCCTCTTATGCTCGTCTTCAGGACTTCTCTGGAGCCTCTCTCATCCTCTGGAACTCCCTGCCCCCGGTATATCCGATATCCGATCAGCCCCTAACCTGTCCACCTTTAGGAGATCCCTGAAAACTCACTTATTCAGGGAAGCCTATCCCACACCCACCTAACAACCCCATCAAATCATTCCCCGCATCTATTACCTTTTGTACCACCACCCCCTCCCTTTAGAATGTAAGCTCTATGAACCGGGCCCTCCTGTCCCTTCTGTATTGAACTGTACTGTAATTGTGCTGCCCCCCTTTTACATTGTAAAGCGCTGCGTAAACTGTTGGCGCTATATAAATCGTGAGTAATAATAATAATAATTTTAATCCTCATCAGACTCCCAAACAATGTAGAAATAACAGCATAATAAGCTACTGATCCATAGTACCATGGTTGTCAGACTCAGCGTGTACCCAAGCCAAGGAGACCTACGACCAGGATCCTAGTTGGATAATGTGTTTCGAGGGCCACCCGTCTTCTTCAGGACCCTCACATGACAACAATATACACTCACTGCCCACTTTATTAGGTACACCTTGCTAGTACTGGGTTGACCCCCCTTTTGCCTTCAGAACTGTCTTCATTCTTCATGGCATAGATTCAACAAGGTGTTGGAAACATTCCTCAGAGATTTTGGTCCATATTGACGTGATAGCATCACACAGTTGCTGCAGATTTTTTCAGCTGCACATCCATGAAAGCACGAAACACGAAAGCATGGAACCATCCTGCGTGGGCATGTGAAGCCCACAAGCACTATCTTCCGGGCTCTGGTGCAGCTCAACGACCAGCATGCACTGCCTGTTGTCGCGCATGCGCTATATATACGGCGCAGCACCGTATATACGGCGCAGCACCGTACACTTCAGACGTTGCCATCACAACGGGCGTCAGCGTTGGAAGTGCCCGCCCCCGGTTGTGATGGCAACGAAGCCCTCGGCGCTGCCTAGTGACTCCTGGGAAATGATGACAGCCATCTCCCAGGAGCACTAGCGAGAAAATGATGTCAGGCACCTTGGAGAGGAAGAGGCAGATTACGAGGGACCCCCTAGCAACAGACCTGAAAAGGTGAGTAAAAAAAAAAATTTTTTCCAAAGATTGTTATTTAGATTTAATGCAGCAGAATAATGTAAAAAAAAAATATGACTGGAACTCCTCTTTAAACTCCTCTGTAGGCTTCGGTCCACTGCAGCCAACGTCCTTGGGAATAAATAAACGTTTCTGCCACATACTCAAATTCCAGGACCCTGTTAAGAAATTAGCCTATGTATTATTTTGATACAATTGTAATGATAATGTAAAACCTATGTAAGCATGTTTATAAAAAAAATCCCTAAAATGCACGAACTAAACTTAACAGTTATTTTGAAAGATTCTGGATCAATTTTTTTGTATCTATTTCCTACTTCAGTAGTTATTATTAATTTGGAACCACTGATTAATATTAGGATAGGAGTTTCTTATCTATAACATTTCCAAGACAAAGGGTTCTTCACTTGGGTGTCCTGGATTGAGAGGAGTATATACAGAACTGGTGGTGTTCTTGGGGCTAGAAGCCACCACCTGTGAGAAAGATCAGTTACTTCTCTGAGTTGGGACCCTCCACAAGTGACGTTGTAGGTCCAGGACTTTCCTAGTGGGCACCCTCCTTCAGGGGAAGCACCAGGATGACTCCCTGCTGGAAGGTAAGGCTGCATGCTGCTTCCTCTATAAGGAATTCAGGTATCTCTCACCACGTCTCTCCCGATAAAGAACGTTTGCCACTGGTTTCCAGCTTGTGCCACCATACTGATATATAAGTGTTACCTCATCTGTACAAATAGGGGACAATTCTTGGCAAAGCATCTGTGCTGGGGGACTTTGCAAGGACACTATAATGAGACAGAGAAGCCTAGGAGTTGGTACTGTATTCCAGTCATGCCGGGCCGGGCTTTCCCTCCAGGTTCCGTTAGGGGTAATGTCATTGTGTTCCACCCCATCTACGGTGGAAACCCCAAGTGCCCCATGCTAGTGAATACAGGTTGTGAGTTTGGTGAGGTTGTGGAAGACAAGGCTAAGTGACTCAACAATGCATGAAAACATAAGAACTGGGGAACAGAAAAATAGCAGAAGGTGCTCTGGACTGATGAGTCACAATCTGAAATATTGTGCTGTAGCAGGAGGCAGTTTGTTGGCGAAGGGCTGGAGAACGGTACAATAATGAGTGCTGTAGGCAACAGTGAAGCATTGTGGAGGTTCCTTGCAAGTTTGGGGCTGCATTTCTGCAATAGGGGTTAGAGATTTGGTCAGGAACAGTGGTGTCCTCAGTGTTGAGAAATACAGGCAGATACTTATCCATCATGTCATACCATCAGGGAAGCCTGTGATTAGGCCCAAATTTATTCTGCAGCAGGACAACGACCCCAAACATACAGCCAATGTCATGTCATATTCAGTGTAAAGAAGAACAAGGAGTCCTAGAAGTGATGGTTTGGCTACCACAGAGCCCTGATCTCAACATCATGGAGTCTGTCTGGAATGACATGAAAAGACAGAAGGATTTGATGCAGCCGACATCCACAGAAGATCTGTGCTTAGTTCTCCAAGATGTTTGGAACAACCTACCTATCGAGTTTCTTTAAAAACTGTGTGCAAGTCTATCTAGAAGAATTAATTCTGGTTTGAAGGCAAAGTGTGGTCACACCAAATATTGATTTGATTAGGATTTCTCTTTTGTTTATTTACATTCAATTTTGTTAATTGATAAAAATAAAATATTAACACTTCTATTACTAAAAGCATTCTTCTTTTACAGCATTTTTTTTCACACCTGCCTAAAACTTTTGTTTTGGGCCACCCCTCCAAATCATTTGGTGGAGGGGGGATTATGGTGTGAGGTTTTTTTTTTTTTCAGGGGTTGGGCTTAGCCCCTTAGTTCCAGTGAAGGGAACTCTTAAGGCGTCAGCATACCAAGACATTTTGGACAATTTCATGCTCCCAACTTGGTGATGGCCCCTTCCTGTTCCAACATAACTGCCCACCAGCGCATAAAGCAAAGTCCATAAAGACATGGATGAGCAATTTTGGGGTGGAGGAACTTGACTGGCCTGCACAGAGTCTTGACCTCAACCCGACAGAACAACTTTGGGATGAATTAGAGTGGAGACTGCGAGTCAGACCTTCTCGTCTAACATCAGTGCCTGACGTCACAAATGCGCTTCTGGAAGAATAGTCGAACATTCCCATAGAAACACTCCTAAACCTTGTGGACAGCCTTCCCAGAAGAGTTGAAGCTTTTACAGCTCCAAAGGGTGGGCCAATTCAATATTGAACCCTACAGATTAAGACTGGGATGCCACTAAAGTTCATGTGCGTGTAAAGGCAGGTGTCCCAATACCTTTGAATATATATATATATATATATATATATATATATATATATATATATATATATATATATATATATATATAGTATCTTACAAAAGTGAGTACACCCCTCACATTTTAGTAAATATTTTATTCTATCTTTTCATGTGACAACAGTGAAGAAATTACATTAGTGTTACAAGGTCTCAGGTGTGAATGGGGAGCAGGTGTGTTAAATTTGGTGTTTTCGCTCTCACTCTCTCATACTGGTCACTGGAAGTTCAACATGGCACCTCATGGCAAAGAACTCTCTGAGAATCTGAAAAAAAGAATTGTTGCTCTACATAAAGATGGCCTAGGCTATAAGAATATTGCCAAGAAGACCTTGAAACTGAGCTGCAGCATGGTGGCCAAGACCATACAGTAGTTTAACAGGACAGGTTCCACTCAGAACAGGCCTCGCCGTGGTCGACCAAGGCAGTTGAGTGCATGTGCTCAGCGTCATATCCAGAGGTTGTCTTTGGGAAATAGACGTATGAGTGCTGCCAGCATTGCTGCAGAGGTTGAAGGGGTGGGGGATCAGCCTGTCAGTGCTCAGACCATACTGCTTCAAATTGGTCTGCTTGGCTGTCTTCCCAGAAGGAAGCCTCTTCTAAAGATGATGCACAAGAAAACCTGCAAACAGTTTGCTGAAGACAAGAAGACTAAGGACATGGACTGGAATCATGTCCTGTGGTCTGATGAGACCAAGATAAACTTATTTGGTTCAGATGGTGTCAAGCGTGTGTGGCGGCAACCAGGTAAGGAGTACAAAGACAAGTGTGTCTTGCCTACAGTCAAGCATGGTGGTGGGAGTGTCATGGTCTGGGGCTGTACGAATGCTGCCGGCACTGGGGAGCTACAGTTCATTGAGGGATCCATGAATGCCAACATGTACTGTGACATACTGAAGCAGAGCATGATCCCCTCCCTTCAGAGACTGGGCCGCAGGGCAGTATTCCAACATGATAACGACCCCAAACACACCTCCAAGATGACCACTGTCTTGCTAAACAAGCTGAGGGTAGAGGTGATGGATTGGCCAAGCATGTCTCCAGACCTAAACCCTATTGATCATCTGTGGGGCATCCTCAAACGGAAGGTGGAGGAGCGCAAGGTCTGTAACATCCACCCGCCATCATGGAGGAGTGGAAGTGGACTCCAGTGGCAACCTGTGAAGCTCTGGTGAACTCCATGCCCAAGAGGGTTAAGGCAGTGCTGGAAAATAATGGTGGTCACACAAAATATTGACACTTTGGGGCCAACTTGGACATTTTCACTTAGGGGTGTACTCACTTTTGTTGCCAGCGGTTTAGACATTAATGGCTGTGTGTTGAGTTATTTTGAGGAGACAGCAAATTTACACTGTTATACAAGCTGTACACTCACTACTTTACATTGTAGACAAGTGTCATTTCTTCAGTGTTGTCACATGAAAAGATACAATAAAATATTTACAAAAATGTTGGGGGGTGTACTCACTTTTGTATATGTATATATCATTTTTTAAACATTTAAATTAGGAAATAAATATATAACATGGGCCCCAAAAAGTTTCCCTCTAAAGTCTTTCGATGGCAGCAATAAAGCACTACTTTACATCAAATGGCACAAATTTTTATGCCTTTATGTCCAGAGCATGTATTATATCTGAACGCAAAATGGCAAAATGGATATTTTTCCTTAATATTAAAGACGTACAAATTACTTCATGTTGGCTGCAATTCTGACAAAGTGCAAACTAGCTGAATGAGAAGTCCATTCTCCCGTCTCCATCATTTCTCCCCGCGTTGCGTCCATGCCATGCTCACAGGTGACTGCATTTGTCACTGCAAGCTTTAAGTGTTCCTTTTACAACTTTCCTGCCCGTCTCCTTAGAATGGAAATTACCGACAAAAGGAATTAAGGGCAGGGACCCCCTGATTAGCCTAATGCATTGATCAAGTCAATTCTTCTCTCTTTCAATGCCAACGCGCTGCATATAAAAGCGTCATTAAGGCAACTCCGCTGTCTTCCCCACTAATGGTCCATAGTTTGAGAAGGCAGAGATGATTGGCAGGTTGGGGCTTTGCCGCTTGTGTTTGTCTGAGACAAGCCACATCAGATCAGCAGAAGCTTAAAGCACGACATAAATTATAGATATATGTCTGTTCCTTTGATGATGAGAAACAAGTAGGTGCACTGCACTTCCATCATAGGAAGAAACCTGCTTGCAGGAGGACTCCCCCCCCCCCCCCATCCTTTTTGTCACATCACATCTGACAAAACACCAGTGAAAACACAAATGTTCTCTCTGTTTTAACAAACTGTCTGCTCAAAGGCTTAGTGCTTCGCTTAGCGCTCTCGAAACTGGGAAAATGCCAAATGTTTGTTAAAGTTTTAAGGTTTGCATTCGGCTCTTGAGTGACTGGCTACCACCGCTTGGTAAGTTGTAGGCTTATGGTGCTTAAAATAGAAACAACGGGCCTAAGTGGAAAATTGAATGTCCATCCAAAACCTTTTTTTGTTTGTAGGGCTAGAGCAGGAAATAGGAAGCAACCCTGTTGTGTTTAGTTGCCATACGAGTCCCCAATGGAGAAATTTTCTCCCACACGTCTGGTCCCAGTGACACAACAGGAAATAAGATATCTCTTTAAATCAAGGGAAAACCCATCTTTGTCAATTGCCCATTGAGATGGCATCCATATTGAGAAGTTTTATCCTTTATTCTTTCTCCAATGACAATGGCCAAAATTTGGATTCCCCTTCATTTTTTTCTCATTCAAAAATTATATTGAAGGAAATTACAAATGAAGGGCAAATACTGGGTATAAATATATACAAACAGATTTACAATAAGGGAAAGCCCATCTTTGATAGTCGTCACTGGAGATGGCCTCCACATTGAGACTTTTTCTCCTCTGTTTCTCACCCAGTGACAACTGTAAAATTTTGAATTTCCCCTCATTTTTATATCATTTCAAATTTTTACAGACAGAACAAAAAAATAAATAAAGGACAAATTGTCTGTAAATATATGAAATAGTTTTACAATAAGGGAAAGCCCATCATGACATTGGTCACTGGAGATGGCATCCCCATTGAGAAGTTTTCTCCTCTGTTCCTCGTCCAGTGACAACTGTCAGTGTTTGGATTTCCCTTCATTTTTTTTCTCATTTTAAATTTTTATAGACAGAAATAACAACTAAGGGAAAAACTTTCCGTAAATGTATAAAATAGTTTTACAATAAGGGAAATCCCAAATTTGATAGTTGTCACTGGAGATGGCATCTCCATTGAGATGTTTTTTCTCCTGTTTCCCGTTCAGTGACAACGATCAAAGTTTGGGTTTTCCCTCCTTTCTTTAGAATTCCAAAATATTATAGTAGGAAATAACAAATAAAAGACCAATTGTATATATGTATATAAAACAGATTTACAATAAGGGAAAGCCCATCTTTGTTAGTTGTCACTGCAGATGGCATCTTCATTGAGACAATTTCTCCTCTGTTCCTTATCCAGGGACAACTGTCCCCTCATTTTTTCTTATTCTAATTTTTTATAGACAGAAATAACAAATAAAGAAGAAACTGTCTTCAAATATATAAAATAGCTTTACAGTATGGGAAAGTCCAACATGACATTGGTCACTGGAGCTGGCCATTGAGAAGTCTGTTCCTTGTACAGTGAAAGTTTAGATTTTCCATCATTTTTTTTTTTTTTGTTATCATTCAACATTTTTATTGAAGGAAATAACAAATAAAGAACAAACTGTAGATATATAAAACACCTTGACAGTAAGGGAAAGCCCAGCTTTTACAATTGTCACTGGAGATGGCATCCACATTGAGATGTATTGTTCTCTGTTCCTCATCGAGTGACACATTCCAAAGTTTGGATTTCTTCTCATTTTTTGTTTTTTTTATCATTCAAAATTTTTGGTGAAGGAACTAACAAATAAAGGACAAACTGTCTGTATATATATAAAACAGTTTAACAATAAGGGAAAGAACATCATGACATTGGTCAATGGAGATGGCCTCCACATTGAGAGGTTTTCTCCTCTGTTCCTCATCCAGTGACAACTTCCAAAGTTTGGATTTCTTCTACTTTATTTGTTATCATTCAAAATTTTTATTGAAGAAAATAACAAATAATGGACAAAACTGTCTGTAAATACTGTATATATATATAAACCAGAGGGAAAGGCTATCTTTGACAGTTGTCACTGGAAATAGCATCCACATTGAAACATTTTCTTCTCTGTTCCTCGTCCAGTGACAACCTTCAAGGTTTGGATTTCTTCTCATTTTTATTATTACTATTTTTTTTAATCATTTTATTGAAGGACATAACAAGTAAAAGACAAACCGTCTCTAAATACTGTATATAAAAAACAGTTTTACAGTAAGGGAAAGCCTTATCATTGACAATTATCATTGAAGATGGCATCCACATTGAGAAGTTTTCTCATATGTTCCTCTTCCACTAACGACTTCCAAAGTTTGAATTGCCCCTAATTTTAACATTCAAAATTTGTATTGATGGAAATAACAAATAAATTACAGACTGTTAATAAATATTTGAAACAGATTACAGTCTCTCTGCCTATACTATCAGTTACCGTTACAATACTAGCAGGATCCCTGCCAGGTGTTCCAGGATTCCTGATGGGTCTTCCAGGTTTCCTTGCAGGATACCTATCATGATTTCCTAGATTCCTAAGAAAGTCTACTACCTCCAGGACTTCTAGAGTTTCCAGTAATGGTGCTGGTGTGTCCCCTCACCAGAAAGAAAATTGAGCATCAGTCTTTGAAGTAGCTTGTACTGTGTCTTTAAGCCTGCTACCTGAGAGCTAAAAGTACTGTAATACTTACCTACCAGTTGCCCTTTTGTTGCCAATCTGGAATGAGTTGAATACTCTCTTGCCTCCCGCTTGCCTAGACCCTTGCCTGGACCTGACTATTTTCTTGCCTGCTGCCTTCCTTGACTCCTACCTGGACCTTACTACTCTCTTTCCTGATGCCTGCTTTGACCACTGCCTAGACCTGGCAACTCTCTCTCCTGCTACCTGCCTTGACCCCTACCTGGGCCTGACTACTCTCCCTCCTGATGCCTGCCTTGACCACTGCCTGGACCTGATTACTTTATCACCTGCTGCCTTGACCCCTGCCTCCAGCTGACTTCTCTCTCGCCTGCTGCCTGCCCATACCTCTGTTTCACCTGACCAATCTCTTGCCCTGTGAACAGTCTCCACACCATAGCCTTTACATTCCAGCCATCACACCTCCACCCCAGGGGGACGATCCTGGGGGCCATGACCTCTGTGCCACTTGCAGCAAACAAAATCAGGACCACTAGGGTTCACAGTTATGTTCACCATGAAAAGTTATAGTGAAGACCAACTACCACTTAGACTTGAAACCCTATATGAGCCTGCATCACCTTCCAGAGGGCACCTTGACAGTTACACTGTTCCCAGGTCTCTCTGTGGACTACAGATTCTTTCCTGTGTTATAGAGATGAGGTAAAGAGAAGTTGTTCTATGGTTCTAACACACTCCCTGACCTATGCTCCACCATAGATACAGTGAAGTGAGTGAGCATTATCCCCCTACGACAGGATTTCTCAACCAGGCTTACATGGAACCCTAGGGTTCATCCAGAGGTTCCTAGGGTTTCCTTGAGTAATGAGCAATGTGTCACTCTCAGATAATTTCCTACTGGCGCCATTAATCTTTTTAGCTATCTGTAACGGGGGGGGGGTAATTCTTCCCAATGTCCACAAGTGTAAAGAACACTCTTCCCATTGGTCCTATCGCACAAATGTATCATGTGTTGTAAATATGGTAGTTTTTAGCAGGGGTTCTGTGAGACAGGAAAGTTATTTCATGGGTTCCTGTGTATTGGGAAATGTGAGAAAGGCTGCCCTAGGACATAAAATGTGTTACTGGCAAGATCATGGGGGAATATAAGGTAGAAATGCCTAACAAAAAGAAAATGAATGCAGTCACCACATCTAAGGACTGGCAAGCTGCAAAATAATGCACCTTAAGCAGACAGTCCATAGCCACTCAAATACCCCTACCCCTTCTATAAATCATGTGGTAAATTCAAGCTGATTACATTCTCAAGCTTTATATATATCCACAAATATTCATATAGATTATAAATTCACAGTTAATATCTTGACATCCAGAGTCATCGTGAAGTCACAACAGTCCTAAGAAAAAGGGGGGGGAAAAAAGTCAAGGCCAACTTTGACTGTCAATCTATCCATAATGGATGTAATTTATCGGACTAAAAGCTTTTCTATGCTAATACTCGTCTTGTATCAGTTCTCTTCCAGAGCAGACGCTCGTCTTTCCCCAAGGTCCGGGATTCTGCGCGGTGACATAATTCGGTACAAATCAGTCGCTGAGTGTAACTAAGACTGTCCGAATTCCCCTCGGAACGTGACCAGAGTTCCACTTCCATCACTTAACTTAACTTCAACTTATCTTTAAATAAACGTTAACCAGAGGGGACTTGTTCTGCTCAGCACCTCTTGAGTGATGTGAATTATTGATATGGATTTCATGTGCGTCCATTCAGACAGTCAAAGTGGTGCTGTGTATTCGCAGCCTCCCCGGAGAACACTACTTTAATGTCATACTGCAAGGAGGAGTGTGAGGGGGAGCTGCCTGCTTTGAACTTTATGCATTTGGAGCTCATGGAAACAAAAGATTTATTGATTCCAGGTAGCTGGGATGGGTTAGTGCAGCCCCATATGGGCGACAACATACCTGCCCTTCATCTGCACATGAAGTGGCCAAGAAAACGATGGTATGTGATGGGGCCCCATAGCAAAACAAGCCCCCCCCCCCCCCGTTACTTAAAGCTCCAACTCAAAGACAGTTACAGTCCAATTGACCCTTCAGTCTGCTTAATGCATCAAAACAAAAAGTGTGCAAAGTCTTATGGTTAGTTTTCTTTGTAAAGCAGCCACAGCCTGAGTAGAAAAAGCCTGTCACCTGCCAATTAGAGATCTCCAGTGAACAGGAAGCAAGAACTTTGCTGATTGGAAAACTATAGCTTTGCCCCAGCAGGGGGGTATGTTGGATTTCTACAGAGACCACAAAAACCACAAAAAGAGGAAGGTTTCTTCTCTGCAGCATGCTGGTATAGGACAGGCTTTTCTACCAATCGATTTGGGTACAACTGGCCTTTCAGGTTTTTTTGACATGCGATTACTGCCAGTAGCTATAGCATTACCCAACATGTCCCAATGGCTGTCTTCTGTCGGACCGGCTGCCATACAGACGAGCCGAATGTCGGTCGGTTTTTATTGAACTGGACGATGTGGCCCGACATTCAGCCTGTGTGTACTAGGCATTAAACTGAAAGTTCGCTTGGGCTTTAATGACTCAATAGAAATTGCACAAAGGTTCCTCAACTATATATACATTCATTTTATCCAAATATGTGGGTCACCTACTATTACTAGCTGTATAAATGATTGTACGGGCAGGCAGCTCTGGGCCCCCATAGCAGTCATGTGGTCTGCTACAGGTATGCTTTTCCTCCAAAGTTATTTTAATGTAAATGTATAAATTATAATCATTACTTGCAATTTCATATTTCACAGTTTTTAAATCATTTCAGTATTTGGTTAGTGATTGAACACACACATTAAATTCAAGTGTTTTTTGTTTTACCCCTAACTATATATAGATTCTTTATAGCAGAACTCTAGGCAAAAGTTATTATTTTTGGTATTATTCTCTACATATACTACATGGCCATGAACACCTGACCATCACACCTATGAGAACACCTGACCATCACACCTATGAGAACACCCGACCATCACACCTATGAGAACACCTGACCATCACACCTATGAGAACACCCGACCATCACACCTATGAGAACACCTGACCATCACACCTATGAGAACACCTGACCATCACACCTATGAGAACACCTGACCATCACACCTATGAGAACACCCGACCATCACACCTATGAGAACACCCGACCATCACACCTATGAGAACACCCGACCATCACACCTATGAGAACACCCGACCATCACACCTATGAGAACACCTGACCATCACACCTATGAGAACACCCGACCATCACACCTATGAGAACACCTGACCATCACACCTATGAGAACACCTGACCATCACACCTATGAGAACACCCGACCATCACACCTATGAGAACACCTGACCATCACACCTATGAGAACACCCGACCATCACACCTATGAGAACACCCGACCATCACACCTATGAGAACACCCGACCATCACACCTATGAGAACACCCGACCATCACACCTATGAGAACACCCGACCATCACACCTATGAGAACACCCGACCATCACACCTATAAGAACACCCGACCATCACGCCTATGAGAACACCTGACCGTCACACCTATGAGAACACCTGACCATCACACCTATGAGAACACCCGACCATCACACCTATGAGAACACCCGACCATCACACCTATAAGAACACCCGACCATCACGCCTATGAGAACACCTGACCGTCACACCTATGAGAACACCTGACCATCACACCTATAAGAACACCCGACCATCACACCTATGAGAACACCTGACCATCACACCTATGAGAACACCCGACCATCACACCTATGAGAACACCAGACCATCACACCTATGAGAACAGCTGACCATCACACCCATGAGAACACCTGACCATCACACCCATGAGAACACCTGACCATCACACCCATGAGAACACCTGACCATCACACCTATGAGAACACCCGACCATCACACCTACGAGAACAGCTGACCATCACACCTATGAGAGATTCTTGAATTTCAAAATCATATCTTTCAATATGGAATAAATGATGGGGCACTATTCCTCCCAATGACATCAATCATGGGGGATGGTTTACTCCCACTGATTCTGGGACATTTTGTACTCCCGATGGCCACAATCTGCGCCCCCCAAGGTCTGAAGAACAGTACAGCCCTACCAGGGCTGGTGCAAGTATTTTTGACACCCTAGGCGAAACCTCATTTTGCCGCCCCTCCACCCGGCTCCAACCCTGACTCCACCAGATTTCCCCTGCCCATGTAAACCCCACCTTTTTAATGAAGCGCCCATCGAATGCAGCCTCACCAGCACCTATCGAATGCAGCCTCACCAGCGCCCATCAAATGCAGCCTCACCAGCGCCCATCAAATGCAGCCTCCCCAGCGCCCATCAAATGTAGCCTCACCAGCGCCCATCAAATGTAGCCTCACCAGCGCCCATCAAATACAGTCTACCAGCACCCATCAATGCAGCCTACCAGTACCCATCAATGAATGTTTGCTTGGTTCCATTCATTCGGGAGTCGGGACACAGACACCGCCGCCATTGTGCATCTGACACTATGTGCGAATGGAGCGGCAGTAGCCTGCTGATGCTGAGACTTAGTTGCTTGCTGCAGAGAGAAGAAAATAGGAACACCAGTGGCTGGGTGCCCAAGGCAGTAGGGCACCCTAGGCAGCTGCTTAGTTTGCCTAGTGGTGGCACAGGCCCTAAGCCCTACCAAGGTTCTCTGGACAATCTTTCTCTCCTGTAAGCATCTTCATAGTGTTAGACCAGTGGTCTCAAAACTAAGGCCCGGGAGCTGGCTGCGGCTATTTTCTTGCTTTTATCTGGCCCTTGGGGCACTATTTCATTCACCGACACCAATGAAGGGCACATTTCCTCCCAATGATACTAACGATGGGGCACAATTCTCCCAATGACACCAACAATGGGGCCCCATGACACCAATGATGGGGTACAATTCCTTCCAATGGCACCAATGATAGGGCACAATTCCGTTCCAATGACACCAATGACGGGGCACAATTCCTCCCAATGGCACCAATGATAGGGCACAATTCCCTTCCAATGACACCCATGACGGGGCACAATTCTCCCAATGACAGCAACAATGGGGCCCCATGACACCAATGATGGGGCACAATTCCTTCCAATGGCACCAATGATAGGGCACAATTCCGTTCCAATGACACCAATGACGGGGTACAATTCCTCCCAATGGCACCAATGATAGGGCACAATTCCCTTCCAATGACACCCATGACGGGGCACAATTTTCCCAATGACAGCAACAATGGGGCCCCATGACACCAATGATGGGGCACAATTCCTTCCAATGGCACCAATGATAGGGCACAATTCCGTTCCAATGACACCAATGACGGGCACAATTCCTCCCAATGGAACCAATGACGGGGTACAATTCCTCCCAATGGCACCAATGACGGGGTACAATTCCTCCCAATGGCACCAATGATAGGTCACAATTCCCTTCCAATGACACCCATGACGGGGCATTATTCCTCCCACTGACCCCAATGGCGGGGGACAATTCCTCCCAATGGCACCAATGACAGGGCACAATTCCGTTCCAATGACATCAATGACGGGGTACAATTCCTCCCAATGGCACCAATGATAGGGCACAATTCCCTTCCAATGACACCCATGACGGGGCACAATTTTCCCAATGACAGCAACAATGGGGCCCCATGACACCAATGATGGGGCACAATTCCTTCCAATGGCACCAATGATAGGGCACAATTCCGTTCCAATGACACCAATGACGGGGCACAATTCCTCCCAATGGAACCAATGACGGGGTACAATTCCTCCCAATGGCACCAATGACGGGGTACAATTCCTCCCAATGGCACCAATGATAGGTCACAATTCCCTTCCAATGACACCCATGACGGGGCATTATTCCTCCCACTGACCCCAATGGCGGGGGACAATTCCTCCCAATGGCACCAATGACAGGGCACAATTCCTCCCAATGGCACCAATGACAGGGCACAATTCCTCCCACTGACACCCATGACAGGGCACTATTCCTCCCACTCACACCAATGATGGGCACAACTCCTACCAATGTCACCAATGATGGGGGGCCCTTTGTTTAGAAAGTTTGGAGACCCCTGTGTTAGACTGACAGTACTGTGAAAACCAGTCACGATTGGCCCACAGTGCTGATTCACCTTCTCGCTGTCTCAGCCTGAATGTTGCTGTACAGTACAGGAGGCTATGGCTTTGCTAAAAAGTTTATATTACATATTCATAATACATATTCATATTACATTTATTTCTGAAAACCAACTCAGCGCTCCCTGCAGCCAATTCTAGGTAAACATCGGAGCATCCGAATTCCCCGAATATCTTTTAACATTCACAGATCATAGGCAAACCTAGTGTGAGAGTTGAGAAAATGAGAATATTGGATGTCACCAGAGGAGCCTCCCACCGAGAGCTTGAAAGAAAACAAAAAAAAAAAAAAATTCAGAACAAAATGAACAGATACATTTCCAACTTTCAGTGAATATTAATGGCTCATTATTTGGATTTTTTTTTTACATATAATTATCGCATATTTTGTCTTTTTTTTTTTTTAAGCCGTTATTGGTTTAAACTTTTTTTCCAAGAGTGACATCAATTTAGTGGCATTCATTAGGTGCCTGAAATGAATCTTTTACAATAACTTAAGCAATTTTGCCAAAGACATGTACAATTTTCTAAAAGTACTTGATAGAAATTCATTTTATTATTTTTTTTTTTTTTTAAAGAGTGAATAGGCTAGAAGTCATTAGTCTTAATACACTCGGTGCTGAAAGGTGTTATAACAAAATATGCAGCAATGCTGTAAGAGCAATTAAATTAGCTTGATGTGTTTCAATATTTTATCCGAAATCTGTTCTGGAATTCATATATTGCAGAGCTGCCTTCCATCTCCTTCCGTGAATTAATATCTACTGAAGATAATTGTGCAGAAAGTTACTACCGACGAATTTGAGGATATTTCAAATTGCATTAAAAAAAAAAAATAAAAAAAATTAAGTTCTAAATTTTGGGCCACTAAGGTCTTGCTCATTCTGCTGGCATTAGGAATATTTTTACATGAGCAGCTGGGGGAAGGTAAAAACAGGGTTTTAGGACCCATTCACATCCGGGTGGTTTGGAATGGCAGGCAGAATCGGCGCAAATCTGTCCGCTTTTCCAAATGGCGTTAATATCGCAACAAAACGCGCAGTGCGGGTTTGGCTGCTATTTATTTTTTAATGGCGCCTCAAACCTGGTGCGATTTTGCAAAATGTGCGAAAATTGCGGCAAAACGCGTGTGAAAAAACAAGCCTGGATCAGTGCCGAAATTTGGTGCATGAGCTTCTTTGGCATGACACACGTGCTTAAGCAGAAATAGGCATTCCTGCTCGCAATTTTTTGGCGCGATTTACACTCATTTCCATGTGTCCCACATAGGGCAGCCCATTCACTTGTGGGACGCATGGAAATGAGTGTAAATCGCGCCAAAAAATTGCGAGCAGGAATTCGTATTTCCGCTTAAAGGCAACAAACAAGAGCTGGAGGAGGCTGTTCACGTACCACAGCCATGATGCTTTGCTTTGGGGCCATGGCAAATTTATCATGACATGCCAAGTTACCAGGCAGCACCATGATTAAACCCTAAACCCTTAAACTATACATTGTGACACCTACATTTCTATATCAAAGCTGGTTTCACACTGGTGATGGCAGCCTGTTCATTTCTACTTGACAATCGGCTTACTAAGTCAAGTCCACAGGGCCATGCTGCAACCGCAGGCCAAGCATTTGGTTCGCAGTTGTGGCACGGCCCTTTTGACTTGACTTGGTGACCACATTAGTGTGCAGCCCATTCATTTCTACTTGACAGATTGCTTACCAAGTCAAGTCCATGGGACCATGCCGCAACCGTGAGCCAAGCGTTCGGCCTGCAGTTGTGGCATGGCCCCATTAACTTGACTTGATGACCACATCAGTGTCACTGCTTGACAGGTGGCACGTCAAAGCAACTTGAGTCAATTGGCTGTGCCATAACTGCGAGTCAAATGCTTTGTGTTGCGGCTGTGGCAAATTTAACGGAATACATGCCAATTTAACAGGCCGCACCATGGTTAAGCCCTTCATGGTGTGAAATACTTTGGAGAGGGAGGTAGACATGTAAAACAATATGTTGTAAATTCATTATATTAAAGCTGGTTTTACATTGGATGACATCAGGGTGCAGCCATTCATTTCTACTTGACAGGTGGCACACCAAGTCATATCAGTGGGGCCGCGCTGCAACTGGGAGCCAAGCATTTGGTTTGCCGTTGCAGTGCCGTTCTTATTGACTTGGGGACATCATCAATGTGCAGCACATTCATTTCTATTTGACAGGCGACATGCCAAGTCAAGTCAAGTCAATGGAGCTGCACTGCCAGTGGAGCCAAGCATTTGGCTTGTGCAGCCCCATTGACCTGACTTGACTCGGCGACATCATTAGTGTGCAGCCCATTTATTTCTACTTCACAAGTGGCACGCCAAGTCAAGTCAGGTCAACTGGGCCATGTGGCAACCACAAGCCAAGCATTTGGCTCACAGGTGCGCCATGGCCCCGTTGATTTGACTTAATCTCTACTTGAAAGGCAGCGTGCCAAGTCAAGTCAAGCCAATTGGTCTGCATGGCAACCACGAGCCAAGCATTTGACTTATGGTTGCGGCATAGCCCCACTGACTTGATTTGACTTAATGACGGCATCAGTGTGCAGCACATTCATTTCTACTAGACAGGTGACACGCCGCGTCAAGTCAATGGAACTGCTCCACCAGTGGAGCCAAGCATTTGGCTCCTGGTTACGGTGCATCCCCATTGACCTGACTTGACTTGGCGACATCATTAGCGTGCAGCCCATTGATTTCTACTTGACAAGCGGCACCCCAAGGGAAGTCAACAGGGCCATGTGGCAACCACCAGCCAAGCATTTGGACCACGGTTTATGCCATGGCCCCATTGAAAGGCCACGTGCCAAGTCAAGTCAAGCCAATTGGGCTGCACGGCAACCGCAAGCCAAGCATTTGACTTGTAGGTGCGGCATAGCCCCATTGACTTGATTGGACTTGGTGATGGCGTGAGTGTGTAGGTGTTTATTTCTACTTGACAGGCGGCACTCTAAGCCAAGTCAATGGGGCCACGCCACAACTATGAGCCAAATGCTTGGCTAGCAGTTGTGACGCATCAGCCCTTATTAGCTATCATTTGGCAGGAAAAAAAAAACTGTCATTCCGGAGACAGCAGGATCGCCGTCTGACTCTCTGAAAAGCTATCACTGTGGATTACTTTTCAAAGCATAGACTAGCGTGAACCCAGCCTTAAAAGTGAATGGCTGGGCAATAAACTGTTCCCCATGTTTTGTCTATAAAAAAGCAAAAAATACAGACAAAAATTCTCCCGTGTGAGTTGACATCTGCTGCACTGATATCCTTGTCAGCCGCCTCACGAAGAAAGGGGGGACTTTTTTCTCCCGAAATGCGTAGACTATACCCCCCCAAAAGGGGAAGCTTTGCTTGTCCCCCCCCCCTCCACTGACACATTTGGCACTTTATCGGGGGGGGGGGAGCAGGTACTTGGTTTTGACAGGTACCTACTACCACCTCCAGCTCCGATCGCTGCGGAATTTGAGCCGAATTTTCAGCCCCCCCCCCTCCTTCCCCCACAGTCTTCTGGGATCAGGGATGTGTCATTCACAAGGCACAGCATGCAATAGGAAACCAGCAGTGGAGCCACAGGGCTTCACGTTCTGTTCCCCTTACTTGCTATGCTTGCTTGCTACTTGCACCCAAAGCAGATTAAAGAATCGGTTCGACATGGACGTTGCTGGATCCCTGGACAGGTAAGTGTCCTTGTAATTAAAGTCATTAGATACAGTATTTGTAGCTGCTGACTTTAAATTTTTTTGGAGGGGAGCCTGGAGCTCCTCTTTAAATTTCTCAAAAAGTCAGGTGAGATGAACTTTTGCACCCGGCGCTCCTCCATACACATCCAAGAAGCTTCCGTCTACGTACCACACCGGTGTATTCGGCCCATTTTGTTGGAGTTCAGCTTTAAATTCATTAAAGTATATTTCTTTGCAAGTTTCCCCGTTTCTTTGATGCATTTCAATATTTTTCAGAACCGGGTGTTTATTTGTAAAAATGTAGATGTATATTCTGCACTTAATCAGAATAAAATGAAAGGCTGAAATCTGATTACCTATAATAATGAGATTAAACGGCTGTAATGAAGAATTTATGCAAATGTTATTTACATGATATATGGAAATTTCACCCCGCCACGCAGCCTGATAGAAGACTATTCCGAATATCTTTGAAATTACAGATATTTTATTTTTATTTTTTGTGTGTTGCCCTGGAAGCTTCGACTATCCACTACATATTCAGAGTTATAAAGTATTTCCTGAAGCTTGATGCAGTGTTCCATGGTAACGTTGGCTAAATGGCTTCTCGTTTTTTTTTTAACTTAACTATAATAATGTAAAAGTAACTACATAAGGAACATTTTGGAAGGCACTGAAAACGGGTTTAATTAGCCCTTAACCACTTCAGCCCCGGAAAGGATTTACTCCCTTCCTGACCTGAGCACTTTTTTGCGATACGGCGCTGCGTAGCCTTAACTGACAATTGCGCGGTCATGCGGCGCTGCACCCAAACAAAATTGACGTCTTTTTTTTCCCACAAATAGAGCTTTCTTTTGGTGGTATTTGATCACCCCTGCGGTTTTTATTTTTTGCGCTATAAACAAAAAAACAAAAAACAAACAAATAAACAAATAAACAAAAAAAAAGCAATATTTTTTACTTTTTGCTATAATTAATAATAATATAATATAATATAATATAATAAAAAAACCCAAAAATATATAAAAAAAACTTTCTTTCTCAGTTTAGGCCGATATGTATTCTTCGACATATTTTTGGTAAAAAAAAATCTCAATAAGCGTATATTGATTGGTTTGAGCAAAAGTTATAGCGTCTACAAAATAGGGGATAGATTTATGGCATTTTTATTATTTTTTTTTTTTTTATTACTAATGGCGGCGATCTGCGATTTTTTATCATGACTGCGACATTATAGCGGACACATCAGACACCTTTGACACTATTTTGGGACCATTGTCATTTGTACAGTGATCTGTGCTATAAAAATGCACTGATTACTGTATAAATGACACTGGCAGGGAAGGGGTTTAACAATAGCGGGCGATCAAGGGGTTAAGTGTGTCCTAGGGAGTGATTCTAACTGTTGGGGGGATGGGCTACCACTGACATGACAGCGATCACTGCTCCCGATGACAGGGAGGAGTGATCTCTGTCATTTCACTAGGCAGAACGGGGAAATGCCTTGTTTACATAGGCATCTCCCTGTTCTGCCGCTCCGTGACACGATCGCGGGCCCCCGACGGACATCGAGTCCGCGGGACCCGTGGGCAGGGAGTATGCGGCGCATCATGCGCTGGTCGGCGTGTGGTTAAAGGTAAAGCGTTTGAGGTACATCCTCAAACGCTTATATGATGTCTATTTATATTGAGATCAATCATTCTTAAGAGATATAATTTTGCCCCCCCTGTACAAATCATTAGTAAGACCTCATCTGGAATATGCAGTTCAGTTTTGGGCACCAGTTCATAAAAAGGATATCTGGGAACTGGAGAAAGTGCAGAGAAGGGGCAACCAAACTGATAAGAGGCATGGAGGAGCTCAGCTATGAGGAAAGATTAGAGGAACTGAATTTATTCACTCTTGAGAAGAGGAGATTAAGGGGGTATATGATCAACATGTACAAATACATAAGGGGGTCCATATAGTGAACTTGGTGTTGAGTTATTCACTTTAAGGTCATCACATGGGACAAGGGGGCACTCTTTATATCTAGAGGGAAAAAAAATTCATCTCCAGATACGGAAAGGTATCTCCACAGTAAGAGCTGTGAAAATGTGGAATAGACTCCCTCCAGAGGTGGTTCTGGCCAGCTCAGTAGATTGCTTTAAGAAAGGCCTGGATTCTTTCCTAAATGTACATAATATAACTGGGTACCGACATTTATAGGAAAAGTTGATCCAGAAAGAAAAATCCGATTGCCTCTTGGGGGATCAGGAAGGAATATTTTCTCATGCTGGAGCAAATTGGATCATGTTCTACTGGGGGTTTTCACCTCCCTCTGGATCAACTGTGGGTATTGGATTGTGTATATGGGATTGTATGGGGTTTTTTTTGGTTGTACTAGATGGACTTTTTTTCAACATGACTAACTATGTAACTATGTAAGGTGACAACACTCGGCCTCTTTCTCCCAGTTCTGCTTCTGATGGAGACTACAAGTGGCCATGATCGGCTGTCGTCACCATCGAGAAACGCGACTTGAGAAACACCATGCAGCCACCGCTGGGGTGCATGTAGATAGGAAGTGGTAGCCAATGAGCATCATTGAGATACAACAAAGGATGAAAAAAAGGTAAAAAATAGTATTTTATATTTAAATAAATGGAAATTCTTTTTTTTTTTTTTAATACAAAGTATTTTAGCAAATTTCATTAAGTTTTTTTAAGGTTTACATATACTTTAATACCCATCTAGAGTATAAAGTTCATGAATAATAACATATTATGTTAACCACTTGCCAACCAGGCTTTTTCTGGCACTTTTTGTTTAAATCAGTATTTTTAGGTAGAAAATTAGTTAGAACCCATATATATATATATATATATATATATATATATATATATATATATATATATATATATATATATATGTTAATATAAAATGCATCTGTAAGCTGTAACTTCCGTATCAGAAAGGAATCAACGGTAACACCTCCAAATCAATTAATATTTATATATATATATATATATATATATATATATATATATATATATATATATATATATATATTTTTTAGCAGAGACCCCAGGGAATAAAATGGCGACCGTTGTATTTTTTAATGTCACACAGTATTTGCGCATCGGTTTTTAAAACGCAATTTTTTTCCGGAAAAAATACATTTTAATTAATTAAAAAAAAACAATTTATACCCCAATTTTTTTGTAAACTGTGAAAGATGAGGTTACGCCGAGTAAGCAGATACCTAACATGTCACACTGCAAAATGCGCACGCTCGTGGAATGACGACAAACTACGGTACATAAAATCTCCACAGGCGACATTTTAAACGCCTTTACGGGTTACCAGTTTCGAGTTACAGAGGAGGTCTAACGCTAGAATTATTTCTCTCACTCTAACGATCGGTTGATACCTCACATGTGTGGTGCAAACATTGTTTACATATGCGTGCTCGGAGGGATAGGGGCGCTTTCAATTTTCTTTTTTTTACTTATTTATTGTACTTTTTTTTTTTTTTTTTACATTGTCTCTTAAATATTTTTTTTATCACTTTTTACCTTTTACAAGGAATGCATCCCTTGTAATAGAAATAAGCTCGACATGTCCTCTTTATGAAGAGATCTGGGGTAAAAAAAAAACCCAAATCTCTTCTTTACCTTTAAAAGCAAAAGATCAAAAAAAAATTTTTTGATCTTTCGCTTTAAAAAAAAAAAAAAAATACTTCCAGCCTGGACCGGAAGTGACGTCACTCTGGTCCTCCAAGGCCATAGAGGCAACCAAAGATCAAGGGGGGGGTCAAAGAGGGGGGGTCAAAGAGGGCGGGGTGGGCCCCCTCCCGCCACTTCGGAAAGCATTCCCCCTCCCGCCACTTCGGAAAGCATTCCCCCTCCCGCCACTTCGGAAAGCATTCCCCCTCCCGCCACTTCGGAAAGCATTCCCCCTCCCGCCACTTCGGAAAGCATTCCAGCGGTTTATGAGCCTCTCAGAATTCTTTCATGAAAAAGCCACCAGCTGGAAAAAATGATACCGGGGTCATGGCTGATATCTTCCGCCATAATTCCTGTAAACCACTTGAAAATCGCAATGTATGTATATACGTATTGTGGTTGGCAAGTGGTTAAAAGTTGCTGCTTTCCCTCTCTGAAGCACTACGAAAGGCTTGCTGAATCTAAAAGCACTGGATTATAGTAAAGTGAAATTTAAATAGATTGTAGCATGCTTGTAAATTTTTTTTCTTCATTTATAAATGAGATCAGAAAATTAGATCTGAACTCCTGAATCGTTTTGGAGCACAAAACTGACATCGGCGGCAATCACTAATGTCAGACTGACAACGTCGGTGTTTATTTCTACCGGGCCTGATTTAGGAGCCTCCCCGCGGCTGCTTATGGCTGCAGGGTTCTCAGCGGCGGGAAAATTATAGCAACAAATATATCTGCTCTTTTCTTTGTTCGTAAAAATTTACAAAGGAAAAATGTGCATAAAAAGCAAAAAGAGCGATCGATTCATCAATGTTTTATGTTAGGCGTTACGTGGTTGTTTTCCCATTATTTCCTGTGCCATGACGGCCGTATAACATAACCGTAAAGAATCAGACGCGAGGCGTTCTTCCTGATTGTATCTCTTTTTTATAAGTTATGGAAGTTGTGGAGTTACATAGTAATCCGGCACAAAGTAGATTTATGGATATTGCAGGTGATTTGGAGATGTTACCGTTGATTCGTTTCTGATACGGAAGTTACAGCTTACAGATGCATTTTATATTCTCCCTGTCAATGTAGAGCCAGAGCTATAAGTTCTCTAAGGAACAAAAATAGGGATGACTTAAAGCAGACCACGCAAATCAAAGACAAAAAGTCCACCTATCCAAGACTCCCCACCCTAAACGCTGGATGAAAGTGAAGGGAAAGAATAAAAACCCATTGGAGGGAAAGTGGTAGATAATATACTTACCTTTACTAAATGTTATTTCCGACTTCCTGCCAAGCCTAGGCAAGGGTGGCATCATTCTACTTCTGGCCAGATCTCAGGGAGGGTTGAGTAGCCCAAAGCTTGCAAGAAGGTCCTGCATAGGGATGAGCTTCGTGTTCGAGTCGAACCCATGTTCGACTCGAACATCGGCTGTTCGATCGTTCGCCGAATTGCGAACGTTATGGGCCGTTCGCGCTAAATTCGTGTGGCGCGTCACGGCCCATAATTCACTGCGGCATCGCAGTGCATTGCTGGCTGATGATTGGCCAAGCATGCACTATGACCCGCATGCTTGGCCAATCACAGCGCCGTCAGTAGAGAGAGCTGTAATTGGCCAAAGCCAGGGTGGCTTTGGCCAATTATGGCTCAGGGGATTTAGTACACACCCCACACTATATAAGGCCGCCTGCACGGCAGCCCTGTGTAGTGTGTGTTCCGGTGTGCTGAGAGATAGAGAGAGAGAGAGACAGTGTCATTTGATTTGAGTTAGATAGATTAGGCAGAACAGTCAGTCAGTTAGCTGCACTTAAAGTGTATTGTGTATATATATATGCATCCCAGGTGTTGCATATATATATATACACTGTATTCAGTTTAGCTAGATCCGTTCCTGTTATCTTCTATCTAGACTATTTACATTTAATGCAGTGCGTCCTGCTCACAGTGTTCAGCTAGATCCGTTCCTGCTATTTACATTTAGTGCAGTGCGTCCTGCTCACAGTGTTCAGCTAGATCCGTTCCTGTTATCTTCTAGACTATTTACATTTAGTGCAGTGCGTCCTGCTCACAGTGTTCAGCTAGATCCGTTCCTGCAATTTACATTTAGTGCAGTGCGTCCTGCTCACAGTGTTCAGCTAGATCCGTTCCTGCTATTTACATTTAGTGCAGTGCGTCCTGCTCACAGTGTTCAGCTAGATCCGTTCCTGCTATTTACATTTAGTGCAGTGCGTCCTGCTCACAGTGTTCAGCTAGATCCGTTCCTGCTATTTACATTTAGTGCAGTGCGTCCTGCTCACAGTGTTCAGCTAGAGCCGTTCCTGCTATTTACATTTAGTGCAGTGCGTCCTGCTCACAGTGTTCAGCTAGATCCGTTCCTGTTATCTTCTAGACTATTTACATTTAGTGCAGTGCGTCCTGCTCACAGTGTTCAGCTAGATCCGTTCCTGCTATTTACATTTAGTGCAGTGCGTCCTGCTCACAGTGTTCAGCTAGAGCCGTTCCTGCTATTTACATTTAGTGCAGTGCGTCCTGCTCACAGTGTTCAGCTAGATCCGTTCCTGTTATCTTCTAGACTATTTACATTTAGTGCAGTGCGTCCTGCTCACAGTGTTCAGCTAGATCCGTTCCTGCAATTTACATTTAGTGCAGTGCCCCTAGTGTCTACCCCTAGGAAGGGAAATTCTCTCCTGTAAGAGTTAATATGGGAAAACAATTTCTCCTTTCCACTGATGCTTTCCAATCCTTGTTCCACAAAAAAACCCAAATTTTCAAAAACATTTTTCATTGGGACAAAAAAGTGAGGTGAAATCTTCTGAAGAGGAGGAAAGACAGCAAAACAAATGTCACAGGGGTGATAACCCTTCCCTATGTTTTCCAAAAAGCTTAGAAAAGATTTTTTGGCTGGAGCTAAACACGTTAAAAATGTTCAAAATTACAAACAGATTCTACTTAACAACAAACCTACAGTCCCTGTCTTGTTTGCACCGCCTGTATACTGCTGTTCAGAGTATATAGGGCCTGGTGGCCCCACACCTTTCCTTATTTTAATTTGGGTGCGGGGTTCCCCTTAATATCCATACAAGACCCAAAGGGCCTGGTAATGGACTGGGGGGTACCCATGCCGTTTGTCTCACTGATTTTCATCCATATTGCCATGACCCGACATGACATTAAACCCGCAAGCAGTTTTAAATGAGATTTTTTCCTTTAAAAATGACATTTGGTGCAGGGACTGTTCTAAACATGGGAAACACGCGTCACTTTACAGGCATACTATAGACACCCCCCAGGTACGATATTTAAAGGAATATTTCACTTTTTTTTTTTTTACTTTAAGCATCATTAAAATCACTGCTCCCGAAAAAACGGCCGTTTTTAAAAGTTTTTTTTGCATTGATACATGTCCCCTGGGGTAGGACCCGGGTCCCCAAACCCTTTTTAGGACAATACCATGCAAATTAGCCTTTAAAATGAGCACTTTTGATTTCGAACGTTCGAGTCCCATAGACGTCAATGGGGTTCTAACGTTCGTGCGAACTTTCGGTCCGTTCGCGGGTTCTGGTGCGAACCGAACCGGGGGGTGTTCGGCTCATCCCTAGTCCTGCACTGTTCTGCTGTGTCTTTGCTCAACTTCCTCCCACAATGTCTAGGTTAGAGTGACATCATCCTCCTTCCAGCTGGATCTCAAAGAACGTTGAGTAGCCCAAATCTCACAAGAAGAAGATCCTGGACTGTTCGGTAATGTCTTTGTCCAACTTCCTCCTGTAGCGCCTAGGTGAGGTTGACGTCATCCTCATTCCAGCCAGATCTCAGAGAGAATTTGTGTAGCCCAAATCCCACGTGAAGATGCGGCACTGTTCTGTAGTGTCTTTGCCCGGCTTCCTCCCACGATGCCTAGGCATCATTCTTCTTCTGACCAATTCTCAGAGAATGTTGAGGAGCCCAAATCCCATGAAAAGAACATCCTGCAGTGTTTGCCTTGTCTTTGCATAACTTCTTTCAATGAAGCCTAAGCAAGGGTGCCCTCCTCTTTCTTCTGACCAGATGTCAGAGAGTGTTGAGTAGACCGAATCTCTCGAGAAGATCCAGTGCTCTATTTGCCCGGCATCCTCTGACAACACATAGGCGATGTTCTGGTCAGATCTCAGAGAATGTTGAGCAACCCAAATTTTGCTAGAATAAGATCCTGCTCTGTTCTGCGGTGTTTTTTCCTGGCTTCATTCTTCGGCATCTAGGTGAGGGTGACGTCATCCTCCATCTGGCCAGATCATAGAGAATGTTGAGTAGCCCAAACCTTGTGAGAAGATCCTGCACTGTTCTGTAATGTTTCTGCTCAGCTTCTCTGCACAATGCCTAGACAAGGGTGGCTTCATCATCCTTCCGGACAAATCTTTTGATTTGTTGAGTAGCCCAAATCTCTCTAGAAGAAGATCCTGCTCTGTTCTGCAATGTCTTTACCCAGCTTCCTGCCACATCACCTAGATGAGGGGGGCCTCATCCTCCTTCTGGCCAGATTTTATAAGATGTTGAGAAACCCAAATGGTACAAGAAGAAGAACTTGCAATGTTCTACAGTGTTTTTGCCCAGCTTCCTTCTACGGCATCTAGGTGAGAGTGATGTCATCTTCCTTCTGGCCGTATCTCTGAGAATGTTGAGTAGCCTAAATCTTGCTAGAAGATATTGCAATGTTCTGCAGTGCCTTTGCTCAGCTTCCCCTCAGCAGTGTCTAGACAAGCGTAACATCATTCTTCTGGACAGATCTTAAAGAACATTGAGTAGCTTAAATCTTGCGAAATCCTGCACTTTTCTCCAATGTCTTTGCTCGGATTCCTCCAGCAGGACCCAAGTGAAGGTGGTGCCATTTTTCCTCCAGCCAGATCTTGAAGAGTGTCGAATAAACCCAATCTTTCAAGAAGATTACTCTGAGCTGTTCTGTGGCATCTTCTTGCAAGATTTAGGCTACTCAGCATTCCCGTGGATCTTGTCAACGTGAAGATGATGTCACCCCTTGCACTGATAGTTGGGGAGAGTTAATTATATTATCTAAAAATCCCCCCTCCTTCCCCAAAAAGTACATTTTGCACTTTTAGGTTGCTTCACACCATTACATTGGGCTAACTGTCAAGCTCCTGTGCATTAACTACCTTTTTTCCATGCACCACAATGCAACACAATTTATTTCATTGCCATGCTTTGTGAGACGCAAAAATGCACATCAGGAGGCAGGTGTGTTTGGGTGCCATAGACTTTGAATGGTAAAACAGCACGCCTAGTGTGCATTGCCAAAACGCGTGGGTTTGTTATTCTGCCCATCCAGTTCTATGAGTTACACAGCTCTGCCACTTAAAACAGCAGAAGAAGGAAATCCACCCTACCTCCCCCTTGTGACTGGACAGTAAGCATCAGACTAATGAGCTAATTTTTCTGTCACTCTTCTCTCTCCTCCTATCAGCATGCTTCTTATACTGCAGAACACCGGCTCTTTGTGCTGCCTCTCCCTCTTCCAGTCCATACCAAGTCAAAACCAGGTACTTACACTGCAATAATTAGTGATAGATAGATAGATAGATAGATAGATAGATAGATAGATAGATAGATAGATTTGAATAAATTATGTTATAAAATGTTCACATTTATAAATTGGATTGTCGCCGGTACTTATTCCTCTTTCTCTATTGACGTCCGTAAAAAATTTCCCCCCCTAACTATTTTTTTCCCCGACTTGTTGATTAGTAGAAAACCCATTGCGCTGGAAAAAGACTCCGTATTGTGGAGCGCATTGGGAATTAACCTTGATTAGCACAGTAATTTGCTAATCAAATCTGAAGACCTGCTAATCATGTTGAATTACAAGGCGCTGGATTTTTATAGCCGTGTAAGCAAATTTAGCCATTCAGCGGAGTGTTGTGCTGAGAAAGTTTGCAACTTTGTGCTGATCCACCGAGGGGAAGAGAAGAAGCTTTGGTGTGACTCCTTGACAATCCATTTCATAGCCACAATGCCAAGAAAACCTCAGGGCTAGAGTCAATGGTATCATATATCCCTTGGTTCTTATGGTTTTTTGAGTCTCTTTGTGTAGCAAACAAGATGAAAACACTTTTGTTCCAATATTTCGGCTTCCTTGTGTTCTCCACAATCAACTGACGGTCTACAGCAGATGGAGAACGTACAGAAGCAGGCAATGGAAGGGGTCACCAGCTTGCTCACCAATGGGGATTATACTTTTCCCTATTTGGATAGCTTTATGATCAAATCAATAGCTGTTTTGATAATGCTATTCAGGAAAAATTACAATGTTGCTAAAGGGAGGGAAGAGAAGAAGCTTTGGTGTGACACCTTGGCAATCCATTTTATAGCCACAATGCCAAGAAAATCTCAGGGCTAGAGTCAATGATATCATATATTACTTGGTTCTTATGTTTTTTTGAGTCTCTTTGTGAAGAAAACTAGATGAAAACACTTTTGTTGCTAAAGGGAGGGACGAGAAGAAGCTTTGGTGTGACACCCTGGCAATCCATTTTATAGCTGCAACACCATGCAAACCTCTGGGTTAGAGTTGCCAAAATCATATATGTCCTGGTTCTTATGGTTTTTGAGTCTCTTTATGTATCAAACTAGATGAAAACACTTTTGTTCCAATATTTCGGCTTCCTTGTGTTCTCCACAATCAGCTGATGGTCTGCAGCAGATGGAGAACGTACAGAAGCAGGCAATGGAAGGGGTCACCAGCTTGCTCACCAATGGGGATTATACTTTTCCCTATCTGGATAGCTTTTTGATCAAATCAATAGCTGTTTTGATAATGCTATTCAGGAAAAATTACAATGTTGCTAAAGGGAGGGAAGAGAAGAAGCTTTGGTGTGACACCTTGGCAATCCATTTTATAGCTGCAACACCATGCAAACCTCTGGGTTAGAGTTGCCAAAATCATATATGTCTTGGTTCTTATGGTTTTTGAGTCTCTTTTTGTAGCAAACTAGATCAAAACATTTTTGTTCCAATATTTTGGCTTCCTTGTGTTCTCCACAATCAGCTGATGGTCTACAGCAGATGGAGAAGGTACAGTAGCAGGCAAAGGAAGGGTTCACCAGTTTGCTCACCAATAGGGATTCAACTTCCCTAATCTGGATAGCTTTTTGGTCAAAGAACAGCTGTTTGACAATTGCTATTTCGGAAAAATGACAGTGCTGCTAAAGTCAGGACAGCCACCTTACTGTTGCATATGTGCGGTGGCACGTGCTGCACATATGCCTTCGTGGTGGCAAAAGTTTCTGTGCTGAGAGCGAGCTTACTGCATGCCCCCAGCACAGTGACCGCACCCATTCTCTGCTTGCCATCGGGAGCCAATGGGTCGGGATCATGTGACCACCAGGACAGCCAATCACAGTGATCATTTGATAGGGAAGCCCACCCCACCTTCCGGCATTAAGACCCATTTAAAGATCCAAAATGTTGTTTATATAATTGTCACATGATCCCTTGCAGCCATTTTAAGCAGAGCCTCCACCGCACCACTGTTCAGGACTGCAGCCTCTTGCAGAACATTCTTTGCTCCCTTTCTGACTACACATCTAAGCCTTCCTGCATACAGTGCTACTTTTGAGGTGTAACTGGGGTGCTAAGCTACTGTTAGATGTGAGATGAGGTGGATGGGCACATGAACCAAATCTCCCAACGATCTCTGATTTCAAGGGACTGTCCCTCGTTTATAACAAAGTCCCTCGAGCCCACCCACTTGTGTGACATTAGCAAATTAATATTCGCTAATGTCTTCCTGCTTCTCCTCCTTGCCAATCAGGAAGCGGGTCCTAAGACCCAATTGGCCAGGAGGAGAAGGGACCGCTGGGACTCGGGAGGAGATGCAGGGGGGAGGCCGCCGAAGCCGCGACCTGGATGGGGTAAGTGCGGGGCTAGAGGGCAGCCTAGTAGGTGAAGGGCGAGCGGGTGAGCGAAGCAGCGATCGATCGAGTGATGGGGTGGGGTGGGAGGGGTCAGTGAGGAGGTCAGGTTTGCTGCCCCCACAAAAAATGGCGCACCGGCCGCCACTGGCTAAACCTTTCATTCAGTTTCTAAATTGCTGCATTGGTAAATTTCAAAAGCCAATATAAAGGAATAGCAGTAGTAAAAAAAAGAAAAAAGCACGTGGGTTGAACTAATAATTTTTTTGTATAATTCTCCTTTTAAGGGGGCGTGGCAGGGGGGGTGTCCTATGTCCACATACTGTACTTTTGCCAATAGGTGTCCCTCGTTCCCATCTCAAAAAGTTGGGAGGTATGCATGATCTCATTTTCATAAGTTACATAGTTCGTAAGGTTGAATAAAGACACCAGTCCATCCAGTTCAACCTGAGTGTATGCGTTTATCTCACTGCCATTTCCCATATCTCTGTATATTGTGTTTGCTAAGATGCCCATCTAAAGGTTTTTTTTTTAACCGCTTCTGGACCAGCTGCCGCAGTTTTACTGCGGCAGGTTGGCCCCCCTGCACAAAACCACGTTATTGTACGTGGTCTTGCGGGGTCCGGATAGCAGGCGCGTCTGCTGCACAGCGGGGGTGCCAATGTTCGTGGCCGACGGTCGCAATGACCGCCGGCCACGATCGATAGTGACCAGGAGACACAGAACAGGGACGAGCGTGTGTAAAACCACACTTCCCTGTTCTGTTCTGACAGGAATTACAGATCGTGTGTTCCTATTAGCTAGGAACCACGATCCGTCACTTCCTCTAGTTAGTTCCCTCCCCCTAAAGTTAGAATCACCTCCCAGGGAACACAGTTAACCCCTTCACCACCCCCTAGTGTTAACCCCTTCACTGCCAGTGACATTTTTACAGTAATCAATGCATTTTTAAATCGCACTGATCGCTGTATTAATGCCAGTGGTTCCAAAAATGTGTCAAAATTGTCCGATGTGTCCGCCATAATGTCGCAGTCACGATAAAAAAATCGCAGATTGCCACCATTACTAGTAAAAAAAAATAATAATAATAAAAATGCCATAAATCTATCCTCTATTTTGTGGACGCTATAACTTTTGCGCAAACCAATCATTATACGCTTATTGCGTTTTTTTTTTTTTTACCAAAAATATATAGAAGAATACATATCGGCCTAAACTGAGGAAAAAAAATAGTTTTTTTATATATTTTGGGGG
Organism: Aquarana catesbeiana; assembly: GCF_042186555.1. NCBI lineage: Eukaryota > Metazoa > Chordata > Amphibia > Anura > Ranidae > Aquarana > Aquarana catesbeiana. The sequence goes on along the minus strand of NC_133334.1, from coordinate 270,720,784 downwards.
GATATTTATTATAGCAAAAAGTAAAAAATTATGTGTTTTTTTCAAAATTGACGCTCTTTTTTTTTATTTATAGCGCAAAAAATAAAAACCGCAGAGGCGATCAAGTACCACCAAAAGAAATCTCTATATGTGGGGAAAAAAGGACGTCAATTTTGTTTGGGTACAATGTCGCATGACAGCACAATTATCAGTTACAGGGACGCAGTGCCGAATCGCAAAAAAGTGCTCTGATCAGGAAGGGGGGTAAATTCTTCCGGGGCTGAAGTGGTTAAATATCAACACTTCTCGCCGGCAACACCAACTGTGGAAGGGAGTTCCACATCCTTACTGCTCTAACCATAAATAACCCCTTAAGCAGTTTACGGCTACATGTACACTGGCCACTCCTAAATATTACTCTCCTGGCAGTAGAAAAACGCTAAATGCAGCAAAAAAAGCGATAACCCATTTCTGCCGCGTTTAGTGCTTGGAGAGTACTTGACATTGAAATGAATAAACCCCTAAGCGTTAAGCTTAGGTGCGTTTACGCGCGTTTTTGCCACGTTTGCGTTTTTGGGCCAAAACATTCCTCTCTTGAACGCGGTTCTTCTGCGTTCAGGAGAGGGACGTCTAGCTGCCCCTAAACTCTGCTGCTCCTAAACTCTGGTAAAAGCCTATGTGTACATGGTGAGTTTAGGGGTTTTGCCAAAAAAAAGCCAAAAGCCCCTAAACTCCGCAGCAGTGTACATGAGGCCTAAGGTTAAACCTCTTCTCATCCAACTTCATTGAGTGGCCACGTGTCTTCCTAAGAGACCTGAGACTATCGCTATCATATCTCCTCTTAAGTGTCTCTTCTCCAAGCAGAATGAGTTTAACGTTTGTAGTGATTCCTCACAACTGAGGTCCCCCAGTCCCTTTATTGCCCTTCTCCAGACTCTCTCTAGCTCCAGCCCGTTCTTCTGTGTATTGGTGATTGGAACTGGATGGCATACCCAAGACGTGGCTGAACCAGAGTTTTGGAAAGTGGTAGATATTTAGTCTTATCTCTTGAGCATGAAGGGGGATTGTGTAGCCCCCAAAACGTGTTGGATGTCTTTTTCCCTTTATTCCCTTTATTATTCCCTTTTCCCTATTTTCACTATTTCCCTTTATTATTGGACTCCTAAGGAATATTCCTTTGGTGCAAAAGCAGGGGAAAAAAATCCTTCCAACTCATTTCGGGGGCTATACAATTCCTTTTCTTCAGGGCTGGTAAGATGGCGTAATGTAAATAGACTCGAAAAATACTCCTAAGCACACTGATCTGCAGGCAGAGGACGTTATAAATGGCAGTCAGTGCTAGGGTTCACAGTGTAGGTGGCCACTGCCATTTCACCCAGCCCTGAGGAGGGAGCAATCTTGTAATGAGCGCCACTAAGAGACAGTGCACCTCCACCACATAGAGTGCGTGCTTACCAGAAGGCAAGCTCTTATGAGCCTGCGGCTATAAACCCAGCCAGGGCCTCTGTCTGGAGGAGTGTTGATGATTTACAGATATTGAGTGGGAAGAATCTTGAATAAGCACCAGGCGACCGGGAGACTCGATCATCAACCACCTGGGAGGATAGGTCAAGCGTTACCCAAAAATGTAAACAGACTCACCATAGTGTAAAACATACCATATAAGGTTTATTATAGCTAAAAATTGCCCTTACAGAAATGCTGATTAAAATCATCAAGAAACAGCCGGCCAGCTTCTGAACACCCATCCACTGCGTTACATCGCGATGATGTCAGTACGTCAATCCTCGCGAAGCGCGTTTCGTCACAATCTGACGTCGTCTCGGGGAACCTTCTCATGTTTTTAGCAGCTGCTTTGTTTTTTTTTGTTTTTTTTGTTTGTTTATTTATTTTTTGGTATTTAGCGTGATATTTTCTACTTTTATAATTACTGATGGAGGGAGAATTGTGTGGCCCCTGAAACACGTTGATAGTCTTTTGTTTGTTGTAACCAGTTAAATAATGAAGGCTTTGGACTCCTAAGGATTTTTAATCTGATGCTTTTTTTTTACCTATTACACTTGGATTACACAATGTTTGTTGACATGGCTGCTTGTAGTCTCTCCCCAGGGCCACATGTGACAGAGTGACAACACAGGATGTCACGGTCAAGGGTCAGGCTCAGAGACCAGTAGCTATAGCGGTAGAGAGGCTGTCACTGACCAGCAGGAAAAGTGCAGCAGTAGGTCACGCTTGCGGAGGTGCAGAGTCTAAGCACTAACCGGTATTCACCAGAGCTCCTGATAGTGGAGATGGGTTTTTGCCACGTGTTAGTACCAGGTCGCGGTCCTCAGGATTGCCCCACCAGGAGGTGAGCAGGCCGGGGTCCAGTAGCGGATGTAGCAGGTAGGGATCAAGCAGAAGCACAGTCAGTAAACAAGCCAAAGGTTGGTGACAAGTGGTTGCAGGTTGGGATCAAGCAGAAGCGTACTCAAGGAACAAGCCACAGGTCGGTAACAAGTGGTTGTAGGTTGGGATCAAGCAGAAGCGTACTCAAGGAACAAGCCACAGGTCGGTAACAAGTGGTTGTAGGTTGGGATCAAGCAGAAGCGTTCTCAAGGAACAAGCCACAGGTTGGTAACAAGTGGTTGTAGGTTGGGATCAAGCAGAAGCGTACTCAAGGAACAAGCCACAGGTCAGTAACAAGTGGTTGTAGGTTGGGATCAAGCAGAAGCGTTCTCAAGGAACAAGCCACAGGTCGGTAACAAGTGGTTGTAGGTTGGGATCAAGCAGAAGCATACTCAAGGAACAAGCCACAGGTTGGTAACAAGTGGTTGTAGGTTGGGATCAAGCAGAAGCGTACTCAAGGAACAAGCCACAGGTCGGTAACAAGTGGTTGTAGGTTGGGATCAAGCAGAAGCGTTCTCAAGGAACAAGCCACAGGTCGGTAACAAGTGGTTGCAGGTTGGGATCAAGCAGAAGCGTACTCAAGGAGCAAGCCACAGGTCGGTAACAAGTGGTTGCAGGTTGGGATCAAGCAGAAGCGTTCTCAAGGAACAAGCCACAGGTCGGTAACAAGTGGTTGTAGGTTGGGATCAAGCAGAAGTGTTCTCAAGGAACAAGCCACAGGTCAGTAACAAGTGGTTGTAGGTTGGGATCAAGCAGAAGCGTTCTCAAGGAACAAGCCACAGGTCAGTAACAAGTGGTTGTAGGTTGGGATCAAGCAGAAGCGTACTCAAGGAACAAGCCACAGGTCGGTAACAAGTGGTTGTAGGTTGGGATCAAGCAGAAGCGTACTCAAGGAACAAGCCACAGGTCGGTAACATGTGGTTGTAGGTTGGGATCAAGCAGAAGCGTTCTCAAGGAACAAGCCACAGGTCGGTAACAAGTGGTTGCAGGTTGGGATCAAGCAGAAGCGTACTCAAGGAACAAGCCACAGGTCGGTAACAAGTGGTTGCAGGTTGGGATCAAGCAGAAGCGTAGTCAGTAAACAAGCCAAAGTTCAGTAACAAGTGGTAGCGAAGATACGGACGGCAGCAGAAGTTACAAGAGTGAGATATTGGCTGCAAAGAGCACATTTATCCGGCACACAGGAAGTGCAAAGGCATGGCTTAAATAGGAAGTTCATGGGAGGAGTAAAGGGTTCAAGGTTCAGAAGTTCATTCAAAGGATTGTCCAGGGAGCTATGAAGCATCCCAGGTTGGGTGAAGAGGAGTGGGGTGAAGAGACACCGCCAAACACAGCAGAGGTTGCAGGTTCAGACCCGGGTCCTGACACAGGAGCAAATTTTGAAGACATTTGTCACCCCAATAACAGGAAATGCCTAAACATGGACCTTCATAGCATAATCACCAGGTGTTATTAAAAAAGAAAATCGTAGCTTTAATATTATAGAAGACGACTTTTGGAATTCCATTATTATGTTGAAGTTTTGATAGACTTTCAAAGTCTGGGTTTAGATATTTAAAGATGATGCTTATGCTCTTTTTTTTAGTGAAAACTTTTTTGTGTGTTTTCTTTTGATAGTAGTGATATTGGATTGAGGAGGTGTTATTGTTGGGTGACCCTGTCTACGACAAGATGGTAAAGCGATAACAAATCTCATAAATCTATATCGTTACCTTTCCATGCGAGTCCTGTGCAGGTCTCAGTGGAATCTCGCAGAGTCTAAATCTCTCCTACAAAGGGAATCTATCCCAGGAAACATGAGAATGGGCGCATTTCGGGACCCAACGATGACTCCAAATAGGCAATTATGTTACTCTTCATAATTTGGGGAAAAAAAGGGCATAAAAGGTTGTGGTTGCTGTTTGGTGTGCCGGCAATCTGTCAACCCCCCAAATGGGCCACTCATTACTCACCTGAGCCTTCCTGAACCTCCGAGCCTTTGAAATGAATACTAAAATATTATAGTAATGGTCATTGTAATAGTCACTACTAGTAGTAGTATTTATATAGTACAAGTAGTAGTACTAATAATAGTACTAATAGTAATAGTAGTATTTAAAGCTGAACTCCAGGCAGGTACAAAAGACACCAATGAAGGAAGTTCTTTATTCACCAATACATCATTCAATGTATTTTTTTTTTTAAATGCGAGTGTAAGTACCTGAAATTGACCTGGCATCAGAATCTTGAAGTCTAGGTACAACAGAGCCAAGACTGGGAGATGGAAAATTATCATAAGGAGCAAGTCTGGTATGTTTTATCTGGCCCCTGGGGCACTATTTCATTCACTGACACCAATGAGGGGCACAATTCCTCCCAATGACACCAACAATGGGGCACAATTCTTACCAATGACATCAACGGTGGGGCACAGTTCCTCCCAATGACACCAGTAATGGGGCCCAATGACACCAATGATGGGGCACAATTCCTCCAAATGACTCAAGTGATGGGGCAATATACCTTCCACTGACACCAATAATGGGGCATAATTCCACCCAATGACAGCCATGATGGAGCATAATTCTTACCAATGACATCTATGATGGGGCACAGTTCCTCTTAATGACACTAACAGTGGGGCCCAATGACACCAACAATGAGGAATAAGTCTTACCAATGACATCAACGATGGGGCACAATTCCTCCCAATGACTCCAATGATGAGGCACAATTATTACCAATGACATCAACGATGGAGCACAGTTCCTCCCAATGACACCAACAATGGGGCCTAATGACACCAATGATGGGGCACAATTCCTCCCAATGATGGGGCACTATTTCTCCCACCGACACCAATACTAGGGCACAATTCCTCCTAATGACACTAACGATGGGGTACAAGTCTTACCAATAACATCAGTAATGGAGCACAGTTCCTCCCAATGACACCAACAACGGTGCCCACTGACACCAATGATGGGGCACTATATCTCCCACTGACACCAATAATGGGGCACAATTCCTCCCAACGATGGAGCTCAATTCTTACCAATGACATCAGTAATGGGGCACAGTTCCTCCTAATGACACTAACAGTGGGGCTCAATGATGCCAATGATGGGGCACTATTCCTCACAATGACTCCAATGATGGGGCACAATTCCTTCCAACGACACTAACAATTGGGCCTAATGACACCAATGATGGGGCACTATAACTCCCAATGACTCCAATGATGGGGCACAATTCCTCTCAATGGAGCACAATTCTTACCAATGACATCAATGATGGGGTACAATTCCCCCCAATGACACCAATGACGGGCAACAATTCTCATCAATGAAATCAATGATGGGGCACAGTTCCTGCCAATGACACTAACAATTGGGCCTAATGACACCAATGATGGGGCACTATAACTCCCAATGGCTCCAATGATGGGGCACAATTCCTCTCAATGACACCAAGTATGGGGCACAATTCTTACCAATGACACCAACAATGGGGCCCATTGACACCAATAATGGGGCACAATTCCTCCCAATGACTCCAGTGATGAGGCACTATACCTCCCACTGACAACAATAATGGGGCACAATTCCTCCCAATGACACCAACGATGGAGCACAATTCCTCCCAATGACTCCAATGATGGGGCACAATTTTTCCCAATGACACCAATGATGGTGCACAATTCTTATCAATGCCATCAATGATGGGGCACAGCTCCTCCTAATGACACCAACAATGGGGCCTAATGACACCAATGATGGGGCACAATTCCTCCCAATGATTCCAATGATGGGACACTATACCTCCCACTGACACCAATACTGGGGCACAATTCCTCCTAATGACACCAACTATGGGGCATAATTCCTACCAATGACATCAACGATGGAGCACACATTGTACTACATTGTACTGTAAAGAGAAAATATAAAAAAGCCAAAGAAAAAAATATATCTACATAAGATGATATGAAATGATTTGTTGAGGTGTTTGAGGGCCCTGATGAAGTGGACAATTACTGTGAAACGCGTAGACCAATATGCCAACCTCATTGCACCCCTGCGTGAGTACGTTGTATAATGTTTTAAGGATTGTTATTTGTATACGTGTCCTGTGGGCATTTTTTATTTTTTTTAGCCCATGAGTCCTCATGTGCTAACAAGGAGCATGCTGATAGGAGGAGAAAGCAGAGTGACAGAGAGATCAGCTCATCGGTCTGCTGCTTCTCTTTTCACTGTCCAGTCACAGGCTGGTGGGGGAGGGGGGAAAGACAAGACTAGCAAGAGTTACTTAACTGCAGCAGTGAAACATCAGGTCTCCTGCCTTTCCAGACCGGCCCGTGCTGCGTGACGGAGCTGTAAAAAAAAACTCAGAACTGGATAGACAGGAGTACATATCCTTTGGTAGGCAACAGTATGTATTTAGCTGTTGACTTCAGCTTTAATTATTGTTGATATTGTTCTGATAATAGTAACTAGAAAAGCTACAATTTCTGGGGAAATTGTGTGAAGTGTTCTTGCCTCCGCCTACAGTAGTCTACAACTGTAATGGGCGGAGTAACTGGGTGGAGTGGGCGGAGTAACTGGGTGGAGTGGGCGGAGTAACTGTTGTGTGGTTGGAGTGGCTGGAGTAACTGTGAAAGGTGTTAAAAAGATTAATATTTTAAAAAGTATAAATAGTAGTAAAAAAGTTGAAGAAGTCCCATCATTAGCTGAAAGAGCTGAACATTTTTTTCAAAAAATGATTTATTTTTTTTTTCAAAAATGATTTTTTTTTCAAAAATTATTATTTTTTTTTTAAATGTTTTTTTTTTCAAAAATGATTTTTTTTTTCACAAATGATTTTTTTTTTCAAAATTTTTTTTTTTCTTTTTTTTCAAAAATGATTTTTTTTTTTAGTTTTAAACATTTCGCCATTCATTCCTATGGGACCAATTTCAAGGCAAAAACGACGATATTTCGTGAACCATACAGCGAAACGTTCCACAAAGTAATAGCGCACCAATCGGGAACAATCCGCACGTTTCGGTATATTGCTTGTCTATGTAGTGTAAAAGCTGTGGGAGGAGTTAGGGTGGTAAATTTGGCTATAATAATAATAATAACTAGAAAAGCTACAATTTCTGGGGAAATTGTGAAAAGTGTGCTTGCCTCTACAACTGAAGTGGGCGGAGTAACTGGGTGGAGTGGCTTGAGTAACTGTGAAAAGTGTTAAAAAGATTAATATTTTAAAAAGTATAAATAGTAGTAAAAAAGTTGAAGAAGTCCCATCATTAGCTGAAAGAGCTGAACATTTTTTTCAAAAATGATTTTTTTTTTTTTTTTTTTTCAAAAATGACTTTTTTTTTCAAAAATTATTATTTACCGATATTTATTTTTTTAAATGCTATGCAAAAACACTTAATAATTGGAAGAAGACATATGATAGATTATTTATTTAATTGTTTCTTTATTTCTTTATATTGTTTATTTATTTATTTATTTATTTGTTTATTTATTTATTTATTTATTTATTTATAAAGAGCGAACATAAGAAAGACGTCAAACAAGCAAATGCAAGTCCAAAAGAAATTGCTTTGCATAGATCAATAAAATCAATGTGACAAAAGGTTATAAAAAGCGACTGTCGGCGTTAGTAGTGATCACAATAAATTATTTTTATTTACTTCATTAAAGGGGCCTTGCGTGATTTATTTATTCCCATCCATAGGAGCCAATAAACATACAGAACCCCAAGGGTAAGATAAAGAGACCCTAGCATTATGATCAAATTAGAAACAAAATGCTAACTGTATATAATATCTCATCTTGTCTGTCCTATAACTTGTGCCTCTGCCTAGTCCACACATTGATAGCCTCTCCTGTGTGAAGTGTATTCTGGAGACGTCATGTTTGTGTAGCCTGGAACCTGGGCTTATGTCCCATGTTTTTTACCTTACGCCCTTATAGGCTTTTATGAGATTCCAGCCAGGGCTGGAGTTTTTCTGATATCACACATCGAACGTTCAAGAGGAACCGGGCACTTAAACACGCCGAGTGGCAATTAAAGATTAGCAAATAAATGGAAACTTTGCTCCTCTGAATTATCAATATTCACTCTGCTGGGTGAATAGTTTGATTTGATTAGCCAAACGTGGGAAGTGTAACAGGTCAATGAGAGCGCCAAATAAAAAATATCTTTAGGAGTCCAAAGTCTTTATTGTGTAACTGGTTACAGCAAGCAAGGCAAAAGATATCCAACGCCTTCCGGGAGGGGGGGGGGGGGTGGATGAAGTGCATTGGGTGCCTTTTGCCCGACTTGTTGTAACCAGTTGAACAATAAAGACTTTGGACTCCTAAGGATTTTTCATTTGGCGCTCTCTTTTACCTGTTAGACTTAGATTTCTCACCTGGGTGTAATGTAGGGTTGCCACCTCATCCCTTTAAACACGAACACATACTAATTACTCGGGTTCTGTGGATGATTAAGGTGGTAATTGATCTGCATTAAATGAGCCTCAGAACCTGTGTAATTCACATGTGTTTGGCAGTGGCGGCTGGTGCTCAAAATGTTTGGGGGGGCACAAACAAACTGAAAAAAAAACCCATCAAATGCAGCCACTGTGCCCATCAAACGCAGCCACTGTGCCCATCAAACACAGCCACTGTGCCCATCAAATGCAGCCACTGTGCCCATCAAAGGCAGCCACTGTGCGCATCAAGCGCAGCCACTGTGCCATCAAACGCAGCTACTGTACCCATCAATTGCTGCCAGTGTGCCCATCAATTGCCGCTACTGTTCCCCATCAATTGCTGCCAATGTGCCCATCAATTACCCCTACTGTGCCCCATCAAATGCTGCCAGTGTGCCGATCAATTTCCGCTACTGTGCCCCATCAAATGCTGCCAGTGTGCCCATCAATTTCCACTGCTGTGCCCCATCGATTGCTGCCAGCGTGCCCATCAATTGCCGATACTGTGCCCCATCAAATGCTGCCAGTGTGCCCATCAATTGCCGCTACTGTGCCCCATCAAATGCTGCCAGTGTGCCCATCAATTGCCACTACTGTGCCCCATCAAATGCTGCCAGTGTGCATCGCCTGGCACTTACCTGTCTCGCAGCGGGTCAGCGGCCGTGTTCTGCACGCTCCTCGATGTCTTCTTCCGTCCTCTCTATCAGGCATCCAATCACAGCGCCTGACGTTTCAGCCAATCAGGCGACAGGTAACACACCCCAGCACCTGATTGGCTGAGAGGCAGTTCAGTGTTAACAAAGCAAATTCCTTCACCTTGCTAACACACAGCTGAGTGAACAGCGAACGCACAGCATTGTGCCCACTGTTCACCTTTTTGGGCGCCTTTTAGAGCCTACGGCTTTCAAAAAACACCCCCGCCGCTGTAATTCAGGTGCCCGGCGCCCTAAAAGGGGCCAGGCACCTGAATAGGGGGTATCAGTGACGACCATAGATAGATGCATGCAATGCATCTATCTATGGTGATAGAGAGATGCCAGGAGAGAGGGGTGGCACTCCTGCGCCCTTTATGGCCACACCACCGCTGGTGTTTGGGTTTAAAAGAATGAGGTGGCAACCCTAGTTGAATGTCCTCTCCTGGAAGAGGGGGTCAATTAGGCTCACTCAAGTAATGACTTTGTCTGAATTTTGATAACCTGTGAAAATCCATGTGCAGGGCCCCTCCACCACTACCTCTTCAACCTGTAAAGTGGCAGAGGTACCCCCTTTTGACAGAACGGCTTTCATTCTTTGTGGTGAAGATTCAGCAAGATGTTGGAAACTTTCCTCAGAGATTTTGCTCCATAGTGACATGATGGCATCACACAGTTGCTGCAGATTTGTCAGCTGCACATCCATGATGCCAATCTCCTGTTCCATCACATCACAAAGGTGTTCTATTGGATGAGATGTGGTGAGTGTGGAGACCATTGGAGTACAGGGACCTCATTGTCCAGTGGTGAGATGATTGGAGCTTTGTGATATGGTGCATTATCCTGCTGGAAGGAGCCATCAGAAGATGGGGACACTGTAGTCATAAAAGGATGGACATGGTCAGCAACAATACTCAGTGTTACTACCTACCGTGGTGTTTAAACGATGCTCAATTGGTACTAAGGGGCCCAAAGTGTGCCAAGAAAATATCCCCCCCACCATTACAACCCCCACCACCAGCTTGAACCGGTGATACAAGGCAGGATGGATCCATGCTTTTATGTTGTTTATGCCAAATTCTGACCCCACCATCTGAATGTCGCAGCTGAAATGGAGACTCATCAGACCAGGCAATGTTTTTCCAATCTTCTATTGTCCAATTTTGGTGATCCTGTGCCAATTGTAGCCTCAGTTTCCTGTTCTTATCTGACAGGAGTGGCACCCGGTGTGGTCTTCTGCTGCTGTAGACCATCTGCTTTAAGATTGGATGTGTTGTGCGTTCAGAGATTGTATTCTGCACACCTTGGATGTAACGAGTGGTTATTTGAGTTACTGTTGCCTTTCTTTCATCTGGAACCAGTCTGTCCATTCTCCTCTGACATCCATTCTCTGTAAACCCGAGAGATAGTTGTGTGTGAAAATCCCAGTAGATCAGCAGTTTTTTAAATACTCAGACCAGCTCGTCTGCCACCAACAACCATGCCACGTTCAAAGTCACTTAAATCCCCCCTTTTCCCCATTCTGATGCTCCGTTTGAACTTCAGCAAGTCGGCTTCACCACGTCTAGATGCCTAAATACATTGAGTTGCTGCCATGTGATTAGCAGATTAGCAATTTGTGTTACCAAGCAATTAAACAGGCGTACCTAATATAGTGGCCAGTGAGTGTATATACAGTATATATATACATACACATGAACATTTGCTATACCAAAAATACATTTAGGAGATGGAGGAGGCATGGTGGGTGGTTTTAATGGAGATGCGCATACCTATAAGAAGTATACATTTCATACATAGTTGTATGTGGATTTTGGCCTATAGACTGAGGTAAGACAATGGCTCAGAGTCTTTTGAACTGGCTTAGAAAGTCGCTATCACCTCTAAATTTCTGCAGTCATGGGTGGACCGAGCATGTTCATTCCTTTACAGATCCTTTGGCAAGTCAAGCAGCTCCTATGTCTGAGTTTCAACTGCATTTATTACTTGGAGGTGGTTGCCTTCTACATCTTATGGGAGCGCTGATGGTGATAAAATGATTAACATTTGTTTTAATAAAAGTGTGAAAGGTGATCTGCAAACACGGTGTCTGCATACATCCATCATCCCAACTTTTCCATGGAAGACATCCAGATTGCTGTCAAATTTCCATCCACTCAAACCCAGAAGCTCTATTTCTGTAACGAAGGAGGAGAGAGCCAAAACATGCTTTAGTCCAGGTGCGTATACAGACCTGGCAGGCATTTTTTTTTTTCAGGGAATGGTTACAATATATATTTGGAATGAGAAGATGTACAAAGTATAACCCAACATCCTCGTCAAACCTGGGTACACAAAGATGGACCCTAAAAAGAGACATTAGGTGAAATCCTAGCTGAAGACAAACTTTAGAAAAGACTTTGATGAAGTGATTTTCCTTGTGAACAATAACAGGTCAGTATAGGCCAATGGTATGGGAAGTTGAACTGTGGTGAAGCTTTTTAACTGCATTTTCGATATCTGCAAAAGGAAGGAGATACATGTGTATAAAAGAGTAGACTCCGTAGACTCCGATCGTTTAGAACGCAATGACGTACGACGGGACTAGAAAAAGGAAGTTCGATGGCCAGTAGCCAATAGCTGCCCTTGCATAATTTTTGGCCCATAGGACTAGCATACAGATGAACGGTTCTCCTGATAGGAACTGATTTCGTCAGAAAGATTTGAAACATGTTCTATTTCTAGGTCCGTCAGAATTTTAGAAAGAAAAAGTCAGATGAAGCCCACACACGAACGTAATGTCCGACGGAATGATTCCGTCGGACCTTTGCTGCCGGACAGTCCAGTCGTGTGCATGCGGCATAACCTTATCCAAACTCTTTGGGGCTGTTCCCAACATTATCTGCTATTGCTATGTAAAAGGTTGGGCATTAGACATGTATTTAATCTTTAAACCAAGGAAGAATAGCAGAATGACATACATGGTCCAGAAAGATAACACTGACACTTGATATCTTGACATCTATGACATTTATACAGTATGATTCACTGTACACTGAACAATGATATACTGACACTCAGAGACCCTAGAACAATGTCACACTGACCTTTGGGTGTCCTAGAACAATATCACACTGACCTTTGGGTGTCCTAGAACAATGGCACACTGACCTTTGGGTGTCCTAGAACAATGGCACACTGACCTTTGGGTGTCCTAGAACAATGGCACACGGACCTTTGGGTGTCCTAGAACAATGGCATACTGACCTTTGGGTGTCCTAGAACAATGGCACACTGACCTTTGGGTGTCCTAGAACAATGGCACACTGACCTTTGGGTGTCCTAGAACAATGGCACACGGACCTTTGGGTGTCCTAGAACAATGGCATACTGACCTTTGGGTGTCCTAGAACAATGGCACACCGACCTTTGGGTGTCCTAGAACAATGGCGCACTGACCTTTGGGTGTCCTAGAACAATGACACACAGACCCTTGAGAGCCCTAGAACATTGACTCTTGGGAGATGTAGAAGAATGACGCACTGACACTTCTCTCATTGGACGAGGTGGGGAGCGTGACAGATCTGAAAGCAAGTGGAGATCGCTGGAGTAGCTGTGTTTACATCAGTGATTTCCAGTTTCATGGGGCATTGACTAGGTATAGTATATACATAGTTAAATTAGTACAAGCTGGGTCAATGGAAAAGAAAAGGGGAAAAGGGAAAAGGGAAAGGGAAAGGGGAAAAGGAAAGAGAAAGGGAAAAGGGAAAAAGCAAAATGGAAAAGGGAAAGGAAAAAGAAAGGGAAATGAAAGGAACAGAAAAGGAAAGGAAAGGAAAGGAAAGGAAAGGAAAGGAAAGGAAAGGAAAGGAAAGGAAAGGAAAGGAAAGGAAAGGAAAGGAAAGGAGAAAGGGAAAAAATGGAATAGAAAAGCAAAGGAAAGGAAAGGAAAGGAAAGGAAAGGAAAGGAAAGGAAAGGAAAGGAAAGGAAAGGGAAAAAAAAGGGAAAGGGAAGGGGAAAAGAAAGGGAAAGAGAAAGTAAAGGAAAGGAAAGGGAAAGGGAAGGGAAAGGAAAGGAAAGGAAAGGAAAGGAAAAGGAAAGGAAAGGAAAAGGAAAGGGAAGGGAAAGGAAAAGGAAAGGGAAAGGAAAGGGAAAAGGAAAAGGAAAGGGAAAGGAAAGGGAAAAGGAAAAGGAAAAGGAAAAGGAAAAGGAAAAGGAAAAGGAAAGGGAAAGTAAAGGAAAAGGAAAGGAAAGGAAAGGAAAGGAACGGAACGGAAAGGGAAAAAGAAAGGGAAAGGGAAAGAGAAAGGAACGGAAAGGAAAGGGAAGGGGAAAAGAAAGGGAAAGGGAAAGAGAAAGGAAAGGAACGGAAAGGAAAGGGAAAAAGAAAGGGAAAGAGAAAGGAACGGAAAGGAAAGGGTAAGGGAAGGGGAAAAGAAAGGGAAAGGGAAAGAGAAAGGAACGGAAAGGAAAGGGAAAGGGAAGGGGAAAAGAAAGGGAAAGGGAAAGAGAAATGAACGGAAAGGGAAGGGGAAAAGAAAGGGAAAGGGAAAGAGAAAGGAACGGAAAGGAAAGGGAAAGGGAAGGGGAAAAGAAAGGGAAAGGGAAAAGGAAAGAGAAAGGAACGGAAAGGAAAGGGAAAGGGAAGGGGAAAAGAAAGGGAAAGGGAAAGAGAAAGGAACGGAAAGGAAAGGGAAAGGGAAGGGGAAAAGAAAGGGAAAGGGAAAGGGAAAGAGAAAGGAAAGGGAAAGGGAAGGGGAAAAGAAAGGGAAAGGGAAAGAGAAAGGGAAAGAGAAAGGAATGGAAAGGAAAGGGAAAGGGAAGGGGAAAAGAAAGGGAAAGGGAAAGGGAAAGAGAAAGGAACGGAAAGGAAAGGGAAAGGGAAGGGGAAAAGAAAGGGAAAGAGAAAGGAACGGAAAGGAAAGGGAAAGGGAAGGGGAAAAGAAAGGGAAAGGGAAAGAGAAAGGAACGGAAAGGAAAGGGAAAGGGAAGGGGAAAAGAAAGGGAAAGGGAAAGAGAAAGGAATGGAAAGGAAAAGATAAGGGAAGGGGAAAAGAAAGGGAAAGGAAAGGGAAAGGGAAGGGGAAAAGAAAGGGAAAGAGAAAGGAACGGAAAGGAAAGGGAAAGGGAAGGGGAAAAGAAAGGGAAAGAGAAAGGAACGGAAAGGAAAGGGAAAGGGAAGGGGAAAAGAAAGGGAAAGAGAAAGGAACGGAAAGGAAAGGGAAGGGGAAAGAAAAGGCTTACTTGGAATTCTTGTTTAAAGCAGAAACAGAAGAACAAAAATAGTATTGTAGCCCACCGGTCCTTAGATGTGGGGGCTGCATTCATTATCTTTTTTTTACACATTTTTTCCCTTTATTTTGACCTAGTAATCAGTGGGTGATATGCCCACCAAAAGCGTGGTAGGGTGTAATTCCTGGCGCAGCCCCGAAGCAAAGCACCATTGGGACCATGGCATGTGAAAAATGAAAAAGGATTCGGAATTAGCTGCACTTCTTCAACCTTTATTTCATGTTCCATAAAATCATCACAGACAGTGTTGGGTACAGCTGAAAGTTAACCAGTTTCACGCTACAGCTAGCGCTTACTCATAACCTCTTATCTCCATGGCAAATATAATCAAATCTATACTGTATCTGTATAACTATGGAACAGATTTCACCTGATGAGAAGACTCCTCCCATCCCAAGCAAACGAGGAGCGTGAGGAACATCCAATCAAAAAGGGTGGAGAAGTTCTATAGCAACATACATTGTACAATCTTGTTCTCCTGTGTCAGTTTGAAAAGAAAAACCCTCCTAACACACTACCACATAAAATAATATATACACCAATGTGTACAATAAATTGTATCTATCAACAGTACCATTATTTCCAGTGAGCCAAACCGCAAGGTAGATGTAGAGAGATAGCGGACATCTTATTCAAGTCACAGCCAAAACGAACGTTTACATAAAGCTCAATATACATACTACATCACAGAAATAGTGAGAAATATAAAAACATGATAGAAAAATGGAAAAGGTTTCCCTATGGGGGTTTTGTATTGCAGCAAAAAATTCAAAGTAAATTGTAAAAATATATTTATTACAAAAGTTGAAAATACAGAGGCATAAATATCTGTTGTGATTGATAGTATCAATCTAAAAAGATACTCATTAACCCTGACCATGGCATGTGTACACACCTCTGCAACTAAAGGGGGGGGGGTGGTTAAAGGGCAGTAAAAGTATGACTCCACCTTGAGGTTTTACCGCCCTCCCACCCCTCCCCAACCTCACATGGGAATTAGCCCTTACAGATATAATACAACATGGTATAGTTAAGAGAAAATTATTATTAGAGTCTACATTTTGGTTACTAATGTGCAACCTAAAAGGTTGAAGTCCTTTGTGTTACACAATCAACTTGTCTAAAAACAACAATACCCACAAAAAAAAAAAAAAAATGGCCGACTGGTCATTAATAAGCATGCTACTGTTCAAAAAACATTTGAAAAATAAAAAAACAGACTACATCTTAAAAACTAAATCAAAATCCCAAGTACACGCAGCTCGGGTCTACAATAGTCATCCAGGAATAGCGGGAGCAGCCGATGCTCTGCGGCTCTGGAAGTAAAAACACTTTTACTATCGGCATAAAATACTCAGCCTCTATAGCCGGGATATATTTATTGATTGATTTACAGCCCGACGCGGAAAGTTCCGAGTTTACAAATCGTGCTGTAGCTGTGCCTGCCCGCGCCCTCCTGAGACGAGGCGATTTGCTCTCTCTGCGCTTCGCGGTGATATACTTTTACTATTATTGTGCGCACAAACAACCAGAAGGACTGTGCAGATGCATGGCCGTGTCGGAGGGTGTATTTTGCTGCGGCATGTATATCCTTATTAGTATAACCTCCTGTCTGTCTGACTCCGCAGTGTCCGTCCATATAGTACATTCAAGAGTACAATATGAGAGACATAAACCCAAAATACTCCACCAGCTGAATAAATCACATCAACGCGCTGTAAACATCTAGCAAGGGAAGCGGGAGGTTGTTTTCCCAAACTTAGGCATGGTAGGCCCCTACCTAGGGCAGCATATTGTCCGGGAAGCAGCCCCTTTGGTGTGTAGAGAAAAGTCCAATGTCCAGCTACATTCTTGTGGCTACTGATCCCAGCACCACCTCTTCA
Organism: Aquarana catesbeiana; assembly: GCF_042186555.1. Classification (NCBI taxonomy): domain Eukaryota; kingdom Metazoa; phylum Chordata; class Amphibia; order Anura; family Ranidae; genus Aquarana; species Aquarana catesbeiana. The sequence goes on along the minus strand of NC_133334.1, from coordinate 270,704,122 downwards.
GGCACTGCAAGCCCCCCTAGCTGCCCACCTGGCTACTTCTCCACAGTCCTCTCTGCACCAGCCACCTGGCTGTCTTCTAATGGAGATCTCCTGGACGTACTGACTCTCTCCTGCTGTCCTCGCTCCTGCTCTCGTGCACCCAGGACAGGACTCCTCCATGTGTCTTGAGAGGATCCTTCCAGCACCCGAGCCCCAGGCCCGAAGTTACCCCCCCCCCCAAGACTAGGATGCTCCCTCAAGGGTCTCCGACAGCCTCCTCAGCACTCCAACTCCAGCTTACACCATGCCTGCCCCCTGCTGGCATGACTCAGAGTATTTAAGAGGTGCCCACCCCCTGCCAGTCCACTTGCTGTGGATCGGCTGGGGCCCTCCTCAATACTCCAGGTAGCTCCTCCTAACCTCCCTCCCATTTTTCTGGAAGCTTCTCCAAGGTTCCAGCAAGTAGGTGGAGGTACCAGAGGTGCTGCCTGATGAGTCATCCAGCCTCCCTTAGTCACTCACCCTAACCCAGAGTCAACCTAACCTGGCTCTCAGCCAGGCTAAATGTTCCTACACTACAAACAACCTATGTACATCTAGCACTCTACACTAAAGGGTGCTACAGGAAGAAACAATTTCTTAGCTCACTTAAGGTTTACAGCATGTGGTCACTCAAACTGGTCTAGGCCAACTCCCATTGCAGGCCATTCAACCGACTTATTGTATAAGGAAATTCTCACTTTATATACTTATTTTTTAAACTGTTTGTTTCCTTGGAATTCTCCATAAGTGGAAATGTTTCTTATATTTTTATTAAATCTGAAATTTTTCAATCAGACCGCTTTACAGTTTCCCATGCCTGACTGAGCTCATTAAACAACAGGCCTTTTAACCTCTTGGCGCCAAATTCAAATATGGGGCTTCTCAGGAGGCGGACCTTGGCGTAGAGCAGCTGCATATTTGCGCGCAAATAGTTCAAATAGAGCTGTGCTGAGAGCGCGCTCCCGGGACAGTTATCGGCGGCTAACGGAAAGCTCTGGTTCACTGCTTACGATTGGGAGCTTTCCAATCATGTGACCGGCCTGACAGCCAATCACGGCAGTCACATGACCATGAGCCCCCAAATCCCAGCATGTCTTACAAAAAAAGAGAAGGTCCATTTCCATTTTTTTTTAATTTATGTATTCATTTTTTATTCCTGACCATATTAAATGCAAAAAATATGGACAGGTGACTAAAGCTGGCAAAAACAACTAAATTTATAATATTTTTACAATTTTACCTAAAAAAAAAAAAAAAAATAAAATTATATATATATATATATATATATATATATATATATATATATATATATATACTATTATTATTATTTATATTATTATTATTATACAGGATTTATAAAGTGCCAACAGTTTGTGCTTTACAACATGAGGGCAGGCTGTACACTTACAATACAAATCAATACAGGAGGGAAGGGAATATATATATATATATATAAATAAATATACTATATATTTAAATAAATAAATAAATATACTATATATATATATATATATATATATATATATATATATATATATATATTGTTTTTTAATCTCTTACAAAATCAGAGAAGGTTACCTTTCAATAATTGTTTTTAATCATACCCAGAAGAATTAGATAATTATTTAGATAATATGAATATATATATATATATATATATATATATATATATATATATATATATATATATATATATATATATATATACAAAACGTAATAATTGTTTTAATTCACGCCCAGAAGAATTATTTAGATAATATGAATATATATAAATATATATATATATATATATATATATATATATATATATATATATATATATATATATATACTGTTTTTTAATCCCTTACAAAAATCAGAGGAGGTTACCTTTCAATAATTATTTTTAATCATGCCCAGAAGAATTAGATAATATGTACAAAACCTCTACATGTTGTTTTTAAATCTTTTAGAAATGAGATAAGGTCCTTTTCTGATTTTATTTTATCTTATTTTACTTTCCTTTTTTAATCTTATTCTTCCCACAATAAATAAGTATGTACATGTACAAAACCACTACACTGTTTTTTTTAACAATTGGAGAAGGCCCTATTCCTTTTCAATTTCTTTTTCAATTTTTTTTTTTTTGACCATAATACACAAATTTAAAAAAATTGGAAGAATAATCTTACAAAATCCAACATTTACAAATTTAGAGAAATTTACAATTCAATGGAGAGAAACTTACAATTTTTTTTAGAGAATATACAAATTGCAAATTTACACATTTAGAGAAATTTGATTACCTTTTTTTTATGTATTGTTTTTTATTGCTGACCATAAAATACACTACATACAGTATTGTTCTTTTCTTTCTTAGAGAAGGTCCACTTCCATAATGAAATCCAATAACCAAAGTCAGCTTTAGTAGAGACAGTTTTGTTGTTCCAAACTCTGCTTTTCAATGGCTTTGGGTGGGTTGTTGGCTGATGGACCATCAGTCAACCCACCCAAGCCATTGATGCAGAACATATGTTACGGTCTCGGTAAACAGATGTATGAGTGCTGCAATAAGTGGCATAGTTATGTACATACGTAGGACTGGGGCCCCAGGGGGCCCAACACATAAGTCCTCCATAAACATCTATTGCTCAGTATGTTTTATGGATGACTCCTGCAACAACCAGTCACGGTGTGCTTTTATTAACATTATGGATGTTGCTCCGGGTTTGTTGTTTGCATCCAGTCAACGTTGGACGTAAGGAAGGCTCTCGGTGATGTATACACGTGTTTTGATGAATGGGGCTGTAATTACAGGAACAATATCTCATGTAAATTAAGGATGTGCGAGTTGAGCTAAAAGAATTGATACGTCTTCCATTTCCAGATTCTGTCCTCTCTTGGATTTCTCTTACGGAGGTATATTTCCTAATGATCGTGCATAAAATAAATTATTGTCAGTTTAGTTCTGCTGTTGCTCTGGTGGAAGGAAGAAGAAGTGAATGAGACTGCCAGGTGTAATAGGCTGGATCTGTGTTTCATCAATCCATAAACAGGGCAATGCAAGAGAAATAAACAAGGTTGCAATGTATACATTTAAGGATAATGGACCAAAAATGTACATGACTAGGGTATAAAAGATGATTTGTCCCTCCAACTGCTTGACCAACTCTCCCATCTTAGCTTACCTAAGTAACACACGTGACACAAAACTGGAGCTTAATGGCCACAGCAACTCTTTTATTAACGAAATTGTATAAATAACATATACACTATATTGCCAAAAGTATTGGGACGCCTGCCGTCTCGGGTTCGGCTCCCGGTAGTTTGGGTTGTATCTGCTAGTAATGGTTGCCTTTGAGTCGGTGCTTTGCATCTGGAGCCCAAATTTTTCGCTTAAGCAGGTACTTTGAGCAGTGATGCCTACAGGGGCCTTGGAGCTCCAATTTTGCATACTGTACTGACTATTTTTGTGTGTTATGTACACTGTATTCTCAAAAGTATTGGGACGCCTGTCTTTACACGCACATGAACTGTAATGGCATCCCAGTCTTAGTCCGTAGGGTTCAATATTGAGTTGGCCCACCCTTTACAGCTATAACAGCTTCAACTCTTCTGGGAAGGCCGTCCACAAGGTTTAGGAGTGTGTCTATGGGAATGTTTGACCATTCTTCCAGAAGAGCATTTGTGAGGTCAGACACTGATCTGGAAGAGAAGGCATGGCTCGCAGTCTCCGCTCAAATTCATCCCAAAGGTGTTCTATCGGGTTGAGGTCAGGCCAGTCCTCCACCCAAACTCGCTTATTCATGTCTTTATGGATCTTGCTCTGTGCACTGGGAGCGACTGAGAGCTTTCCGATAATGTGACAACCAATCACGGTGGTCACAGGACCATAACCCCCCCCCCCCCAGCATTCTAAACCCCTTAAAGGTCAAACATGGGTGCCAGCTCTAAAGGGGTTAAATTCCCAACTCCAAGAAATAGAAAAAATCTATGCTTGCAGTGGGACCCCTACCTCTGTACTCCAAGGTTTAAATGCCTTCTATGTCTACAGGAACAGGCATTGTTACTTCCCCTATTCACTGCACCATACGTCTCCATCGCTGTCCTCTCTCCGCCAAAACTTAGGTTTGTGGTGAGTCCCTTGGTGCCATTACACACAATGCAGAGCTATTAAGCCTGTGCTGTATGTAGAGGGGGGGAGCATGTCGTTGTGGCAGGGAGCCCCTTAGAGAGGAGGCGGTGGAGGACCAGTCATGCCATAGCATGGGTAGTAGCGCTTCTGGAAGAATGGTCAAACATCCCCATAGACACACTCCTAAACCTTATTTACAGAAGAGTTGAAGCTGTTATAGCTGCAAAGGGTGGGCCAACTCAATATTGAACCCTACGGACTAAGACTGGGATGCCATTAGAGTTCACGTGTGTGTAAAGGCAGGTGTCCCAATACTTTTGGTAATATAGTGTATATTTACACAGCACAATCTCTGCTGGCACCTGCTGATCATTCTGTACACTGACAGAATGCCAGCCTATGTAAACAAGGCAGACTGCTGTTCTGTCAGTACAGAAGACATGGATTAAACAAAAACAAATAGAGATCCAGCCACTCTGGAATACCTTCTGGAATTTTTTTAAATATGGTTCAATAAAAGCAAACGGCCAACATGATTCGGCAACTCTCATCAGAGAAGACATGGATCCTGTGCTTTTGTAAAGCAGAAACACCGATCCATGTCTTCCAGTAGTAAAAGCACCTCCTCCACTATACTGAAACACTGGCTAGACACACAGTTAACCCTTTGATCGCCCCCCCCCTTGTTAACCCCTTCCCTGCCAGCATCATTAGAGCACAGTGACAGTGCATATTTTTAGCACTGACCACTGTATTATTGTCGCTGGTCCCCCAAAAAGTGTCAAAAGTGTCAGTTAGTTGTCTGACTTGTCCGCCGCAATATCGCAGTCCCTCTGTATGTGGCTGATCGCCGCCATTACTGGTATTAAAAAATTAATAAAAAAATTAAATATCTCATAGTTTGTAGACGCTATAACTTTTGCGCAAACCAATCAATATACGCTTATTGGGATTTTTTTTTTGCAAAAAATATGTAGCAGAATACATATTGGCCTAAATTAATTGACGGCATTAGATTTTTTTTAAAAAAAATGTATTGGATATGTTTTATAGCAGAAAGTAAAAAATATTGTGTTTTTTTTTTCAAAATTGTCGTTCGTTCTTTAGCGGAAAAAAAAAACCACAGAGGCGGTGAAATACCACCAAAGGAAAGCTCTACAGGCATACCCTGCTTTACATACACTCGCGCGTACGGACACATTGTCGTCTATGGGAACTCTTGGTCAGCTTGACATGGCACTGCTCCCGGTTTTTAACATTGGCATCTATGGGAAATCTTGGTCAGCTTGACACGGCACTGCTCCCGGTTTTTAACATTGGCATCTATGGGAAATCTTGGTCAGCTTGACATGGCACCGCTCTCGAACCATAAGTGTCAGGGACACCAAACTTGGGGAGCACTGAGAGGGGACCCAGAACTACAACATATCCAATTTTGAGGTTGGCCAGCTTGCCTAGGTAAGTTATGTCTGTAAATGATTATTGCAATACAGTACATGCATTGAGAAGTGAAAAAAAGGGTATTGCTTCACTTTAAGTACATTTTTGTTTTACATACATGCTCTGGTCCCATTGTGTAGTTAAAAAATGGGGTATGCTTGTATTTGTGGGGAAAAAAGGACAAAAATTGTACTTGGATACAGTGTCGCATTACCGCGCAAGTGTATATCATGCTCCCCTGCAGTGAGGAGATGATGTGGCTGTAACCTCTAGCAACCAATCAGTGAGCAGTATTGATGTACAGTAATCTCTAGCAACCAATTAACAAGCAGAAATCATTTTTTGTAACCTCTAGCAACTAATCAGTGAGCTGTAATGTGTGCTGTAACCTCTAGCAACCAGTCAGTAAGCGGTAATGATACACTGTACCCGCTGGCAACCAATTGCAATTGCTGCCTGATCTGATACAGTAAACAGATTTTAAGTCTAGCTGCTATTTATTGTATGTGTAAGAGCAGGTGGAGAGTGAAATTGCATGGTGGGGAGGTGTCCAAGAAAATTTTTGCCCAGGGTCCAATCAATATTAAAGCGGAAATCCCGCAACATTTTTTTTTTTAAAAGTCAGCAGCTACAAATATTGCAGCTGCTGACTTTTAAAATAAGGACACTTACCTGTCCAGGGCGCCCGCAATGGGCTCCCCTTACCGAAGATGGCGGCGCCTCCACCTGAGAGCCGAGGGACGGATTGGCTTCGGGTGCCGACATTGCGGGCGCCCTGGACAGGTGAGTGTCTATATTTTAAAAGTCAGCAGCTGCAGTATTTGTAGCTGCTGACTTAAAAAAAAAAAAAATTGGTGGAACTCCGCTTTCAGCACTCTGTTTTTAGCCATGTGAAAGAAATTTTCATATTCCATGGGATGCAACTGAAAATAACTGTCACTTTTTAAAAAAAAATAATGATGCTTATCCTTGTGTTTTAACTGTGTTCAACTTAAAATAACAGTCACTTTAAAAAAAAAAAAAGTAATAATGATGTTTATCCTGATGTGTTACCTTTGTGATTAAAGTTTATTACGTCTTAAATTCAAAATTAAAGAGGAAAACTCTTAAAAAATTAATTCTACCACTGAGTTCCCTACACATCATAAATCGCCTTTTCTGACGCCGTTCAATTATACGGACTGTACAGAAGTAAACTATGGAAAATTCAGGATTTTCAGCCTACCTACTGAGCAAGTCAAAGGAAATCTGCTTGATGGAAAAGTAGGCTCTTTAAGAAGGTCCAACTGTCATGAACACGGACAGCTTGTAGCGTCTGAGCGATACGAAATATATATATATATTTTTTTTTTTTCAAGAAATAACAATTGAAATGAGATTCTCATTGAGTCACAGGCGGCAAAGTCCCAGAGGCCGGGTTTCCAGAAAGGCTCTGTTGGTCTCCTCTGTTCTCTTCTGCCTTTATTGTAAATATTTTATAGCGCGTCCTGCGTTCGCGTGTTGGACGAGCTGTCATTAACATTACATTCCACTCGGAAAAAAAAAAAAAAAAAGGGGGAAGCGCGGAGCTGGAAGCCCGCGTTGTACTTTGCTGCGACGGAGGAGCCATCGATGATGGATGCTAAATGCAGCTTTGGTGTACTCGTATTTTCGCTGTCATGTATTTTGCCCCAGAACTGATTTGTAATGTTATAGTTTTTGTGACATGATGATGAGGTGCGGGCTGAGAGTAGCTCCTTCCATTTTCTGAGGACGTTGATGTGTTCTCAAATTGAACTGCTCTTTGGATTGCTGAATTGTGACCCCGGGCTTTGCTGTTTAACGGCGAAAACATGCATCATCGTGACGCGCACTGTCTATCCTCCTCGTACGCGAAGCACCGCAACTTTTTTTTTTAGAGACGTAATGATGTAGGACCTGTTGTTGTGTCTGTTAAAGAGGAGGAAACGTCTCCTATGAAAACCAGACCTCGTTTCTTTAAAGTAAAGCTAAATCCGATCACCAAAATCTCACATAAAATTTTTTACATGTTAATGTCATTGTAATACTTTGTTTCAAGTTTTTTTAAACCTGCAACTTTCATGGAAATACGAGGATCTATAAGAGTTTCTGAGCAAAGATCTTCATCATTTACAATTGCCTGGTTTTACAAGGGCTCTACCGAATGTGACGCAAAATGGGCTTATCTTTTTTAACTTACATAGGTCATTCAGATCTCACATGTTGGTACAGTAATGCCGCGTACACACAAGCGGACTTTTCGACCGGACTGGTCCGACGGACTTTCGGCGGACTTCCAACGGACTTTCCCAACTAATGGACTTGCCTGCACACGATCACACCAAAGTCCGACGGATGCGTACGTGATGACGTACGACCGGACTAAAATAAGAACATTCATAGCCAGTAGCCAATAGCTGCCCTAGCGTCGGTTTTCGTCCATCGGACTAGCATGCAGACGAGCGGACTTTTCGATAGGAACTGGGTCCGGCGGAGTTCCGACGTAAAGATTTGAAACACGTTCCAAATCTAAAGTCCGTCAGATTTTCCACTGAAAAAGTCCACTGCAGGTCCGATGAAGCCCACACACGGTCGAATTGTCCGCTAAACTCGGTCTGTCGGACCAGTCCGGTCGAAAAGTCCGCTTGTGTGTACGCGGCATAAGTCTTCCTCTATAGCAGTGGTCTACAAAGTGTGGCCTGGGGGCCAGATGTGGCCCTTTACTTGCCTTTATCCAGCCCTTGGGGCACTATTCCTTCTACCGACACCATCAAAAGGGCATAATTCCTTCCACTGGCTCCAACAATGGGGCACAGTTTCAGCCCCTGACACCAATGATGGGGCACAATTCCTTCCATTGACACCAATGATGGGGCACAATACCTTCCACTGGCTCCAACAGTGGGGCACAGTTCCTTCCATTGACACCAATGATGGGGCACTATACCTTCCATTAGCACCAACGACGGGGCACAATTCCTTCCATTGACACCAATGATGGGGCACAATACCTTCCATTCGCACCAACGATGGGGCACAATTCCTTCCATTGATCCAACGATGGGGCACAATTCCTTCCATTGACACCAGTGATGGGGCACAATACCTTCCATTGACACCAACGATGGGCCACTATTCCTCCCACTGACATCAATGATGAGGGATTGTTTACTCCCACTGATGCTGGAACATTTTGTACTCCCAAAGGCCACAGTCTGGCCCCCCTAAAATCTGAAGGATAGTAATCAGGCCCTTTGTTTAGAAAGTTTGGAGACCCTTGTTTCGGACTGACAGTACTGTGAAAAACAGTCATGATTGGCCCACAGTGCTGACTCATCTTCTCTCTATCTCAGCCTGAATGTTTCTGATGATGGGGAAAAATATGTTCCATTGACACCAACGATGGGGCACAATTCCTTCCATTGACACCAATGATGGGGCACAATACCTTCTATTGACACCAACGATGAGGCACAATTCTTTCCATTGACACCAATGATGGGGCAAAATATCTTCCATTGACACCAACGATGGGGCACAATTCTTTCCATTGACACCAATGATGGGGCACAATATCTTCCATTGGCACCAACAATGGGGCACAATTCCTTCCATTGACACCAATGATGGGACACAACACCTTTCATTGACACCAACGATGGGCCACTATTCCTCCCACTGACATCAGTGATGAGGGATTATTACTCTCACTGATGCTGGAACATTTTGTACTCTCAAAGGCCACAGTCTGGCCCCCCTAAAGTCTGAAGGATAGTAAGCAGGCCCTTTGTTTAGAAAGTTTGGTGACCCCTGTTTTGGACTGACATTACTGTGAAAAACAGTCATGATTGGCCCACAGTGCTGACTCACCTTCTATCTGTCTCAGCCTGAATGTTTCTGATGATGGGGCACAATATCTTCCATTGACACCAACGATGGGGCACAATTCCTTCCATTGACACCAATGATGGGGCACAATACCTTCCATTGGCACCAACGATGGGGCACAATTCCTTCCATTGACGCCAATGATGGGGCACAATTCCTTCCATTGATGCCAACGATGGGGCACAATTCCTTCCATTGACGCCAACGATGGGGCACAATTCCTTCCATTGACACCAATGATGGGGCACTATTCCTCCCACTGACATCAATGATGAGGGATTGTTTACTCCCACTGATGCTGGAACATTTTGTACTCCCAAAGGCCACAGTCCGGCCCCCCTAAAGTCTGAAGGATAGTAAACGGCCCTTTGTTTAGAAAGTTTGGAGACCCTTGTTTTGGACTGCCAGTACTGTGAAAACCAGTCACGATTGGCCCACAGTGCTGACTCACCTTCTCTCTGTGTTAGCCTGAATGTTGCTGATGATAGGGCACAATTCCTTCCTTTGACACCAATGATGGGGCACAATTCCTCTCACTGACACCAGCAAAAGGGCACAATTCCTCCCATTGACATCAATGTTAGGGCATTGTTTACTCCCACTGGGCTCCAGAACGTTTTCTACTCCCATTGGCTCTAGTCTGGCCCTCCTAAAGCCTGAAGGACAGTAAACTCAACCTCTGTTTAGAAAGTTTGGAGACCCCTGCTCTATAGTAACTATTCTTCTTTTTCTTTGCAAGTAAATAATGGATTCCAAGCAGAAGCAACATGCTGTCATTGATTTCTTCTCGAAGAAGGGGTGCAGGCTTGTCCATGGTTTCATCTCCGTAAACATTCTGTAGCCTGTGGATGTCGGGCAGCCTGCACCCCCTCCTTTGTCAAGAACCTAATGATGGCACATTGCTTCTTCTTGGAATCCATTATTTACCTCAAATGAAAAAGTAGAAGAAAAAATGTGGATAATTCCAAGCAGAAGTAACGTTCCATCATTGAGTTTTTGATGAAGCAGCTATGCAGGCTGTCCAACATCCACAGAAAGGCTACAGAATGTTTATGGCGATGAAACCATTGATTAAAAATGTCTGGTCATTGGTGACTTTTATCCATGGTGTCATCTCCGTAAACATTCTGAAGCCTTCTGTGGATGTCGGACAGCCTTCACCCCTCCTTCATCAGGACCTCAAGGATGTCACATTGGTTCTCCTTGGAATCCATTATTTACCTACAATGAAAAAGAAGAAGAAGAAGAGTTACTATAGAGCAGCGGTCTCCAAACTTTTCAAGCAAAGGGCCAGTTTACTGTCCTTCAGACTTCAGGGGGGACCGGATTCTGACCAGTGAGGGTAGAAAATGCCCCGGGGCCAGGCATCAGTGAGAATAAACACGGCCTCAGTTTGGTGGTCAGTAGGAAGAGGGATAAGGCTCCATCATTGGTATTAGTGGAAGAAATAGTGCCCCATTGTTGGTGTCATTGGGAGTGCCTCATATCATTGGGAGCAATAGTGCCCCAAGGGCCGGATGAAGGCTAGCAAAGAGCCACATCTGGCCCTCGGGCTGCAGTTTGGAGACCCCTGCTATAGAGGAAGGGTTACCCTACCAACATGTGCCATTTGAATGACCTATGTAAGTTAAATAGTTATGCCCACTTTTGCATTACTTTCGGTACATCCCTCGTAATATCAGGCAGTTCTGAATGATGAAGATCTTTGTTCAGGAACTGTCATGGGGTAACAACTGCCTCCCAATTACTCTCCCCTGTTGTCACCCTCTCACATGTGCCACTTGTTGAAATTACCGAAGAGTTAAGGCTTGGGTTAAAGCCAGGGGAGTAAGTACGGGGGTTGCAGGTGTCACAATTGCGACCCGGTTCCAGCATTCAGAGGACCCATGTGGCTCCTTTGTACACTTGAATAAGAGGGGCGGCATATAGAGGAACTGATCCCCTCCATGGTAGAGAAGTTTTTATGAGTACAAACCCCACAGTTTATTTCTAGCACCACATCCCAGAATAGAATAGTAGCAGGCAAAGAAATTGGGACTTTTTAGGTGCAAATCAATTGGAGAATATCAAATATAATATATAAAAAATTATTTTATTTTGAGCAGCAAAGTAAGAATTTACACATTAAAAAATCAGAGAAAGGGGTAGATGCATAATGGCAACTACAGTTGATTACAGTCACAGTAACACAGCAATAGAAGGTGGACTTCCCAACGTGTTTCGCCCATGTGTCGGACTTCCTCAGGGGATGCTGGTCACATACAGAGTACAGTGCCTACTAAATCTCCTAAAAAGGGGGGAATATTAAAACTGCCGGGATGACTAGATGTTTTCACTGTGCCAAAGAAAACACGCGCTGAAGGTGACCATAGATGGTACAAAAGACCAAAAAGGCAGGTTCAGCAACTGGCTTAATGCCAGGGGCCACAATTGATTTGCACCTAAAAAGTCCCAATTTCTTTGCCTGCTACTGATCCCCTCCATGTTTTTCCTGCAGCCGCTGAATGCCCGCTTCTCCTCCTCTCCCATCTGGAGGCATTTAGCTGCAGGAGAAACATGGAGGGGATCAGTTCCTCTATATCCAGCTTCCTTCTTCTGCCCCCGGGCACCTGTGCTCTCTCCCGGACCCGCCTCGTCTCCAGCAGCTCCACAGGAGCTTTCCAATCATGTGACTGCTGTGACAGCCAATCACAGCAGTCAAATGATCATAAACCCTGCCCCGCCTCCCGTCATCTGAAACCCCTTAAAGGGCCGGGAGGCGCTGGAGCCAAGGAGTTAAAGTATACTACTCGGAATGTATAAAGCAGAACTCCATGCAGGTAATGCAGCCCTGCATCTATAAAACATGATGAAATGTATTTGTAAAGCGAGCAGTGTAAGTACCGGAATTTGACTTGATATCAGCCTGCCGCAGAGCAGAGATCAGAGCGGGGAGAGAGAAGCAGCACCAGGAACCAATCAGGTGTGCTGCAGTGCAAATAGCTTGCTAGTAGGACGATAGAGCAGAGTGACAGAGAGAGGAGACTGTCATTGTACTGCTTTGCCTTTCAAAGTCAAAGTCTTGGGGTGGGAAGTGAAGGTAAAGCTGCGGCAGAAATATCCCCTGCCCTGTGCTCTGCGGCAGAGCTGTGTAAACCTCAAGAAAGCATGGACAGGAATACAAATAGTTTGGCAGGTGAAATGCATTTCATCTATGTATTAAGCTGTTTACCTGATCTTCTGCTTTAAGGTATAGTGTGCTTTTCTGCCAGGACATACATTATATAACCAAAAGTATTGGGACGCCTGCCTTTACACACACATGAACTTTAATGGCATCCCAATCTTGGTCCGTAGTTTTCAATATTGAGTTGGCCCACCCTTTGCAGCTATAACAGCTTCAACTCTTCTGGGGAGGCTGTCCACAAGGTCTAGGAGTGTGTCTATGGGAATGTTTGACCATTCTTCCAGAAGCGCATTTGTGAGGTCAGGCACTGATGTTGGACAAGAAGGCCTGGCTTGCAGTCTCCGCTCAAATTCATCCCAAAGGTGTTCTATCGTATTGAGGTCAGGACTCTGTGCAGGCCAGTTAAGTTCCTCCACCCCAAACTCGCTCATCCATGTCTTTATGGACCTTGCTTTGTGCACTGGTGCGCAGTCATGTTGGAACAGAAAGGGGCCATCCCCAAACTGTTCCCACAAAGTTGGGAGCATAAAATTGTCGAAAATGTCTTGGTATGGTGACACCTTCCCTTCACTGGAACTAAGGGGCCAAGACCAACCCCTGAAAAACAACCCCACACCATAATCCCCCCTCCACCATATGATTTGGACCATTCCCCAAGCAAGGTCCATTAAGACATAAATGAGCGAGTTTGAGGTGGAGGAACTTGACCTTGTGGACAGCCTTCCCAGAAGAGTTGAAGCTGTTATAGCTACAGACTGGGATGACATTAAAGTTCATTTGTGCATAAAGGCAGGCGTCCCAATACTTTTGGCAATATAGTGTGTGTTGGGTTTTCCTGGGGTTCAGCTTTAAATATACCAGATAAAAGCCACAAATAGGCTCCTTGAGGTGCCTTCTCCTGTATTAGAGGACCATGCATCCACTCTAATCTGCCACAAACAGATAGAACTTGGGGAGATTTTTCTTCACTTCCTGTACCTTCTGACATTGATAAAACAGGAAGTGAGGAGGGAATTCCAAATAGGGACACAGCAAGAAATAAAGCTGATCTGAATGATATCCTTATTCTCAAAAAATAATCCATACACATCCACTACTTACTGGCCCTGTAATCTATTTTTCATGAAATCGTTTCCTACTGTGGTTTTCTCTCACCCTGTAATGTCCTCCATGAGCTCCTAAACCTCTCCTTTCCCTCTCACTTCTGTCTGTTTTAAATGACCAGTGAATGTTAGTTGCAGTCATATGCACTGCTACAGAACCCATAATCCAAAGACCATCTTGGGAGGAAGCAAGACAGGGTGGCTACGTTCCTACATACAGTGGGACCAAGACAGGGTGTCTACGTCCCTACATATAGTGGGACCAAGACAGGGTGTCTACGTCCCTACATACAGTGGGACCAAGACAGGGTGGCCATGTTCCTACATATAGTGGGACCAAGACAGGGTATCTACGTTCCTACATACAGTGGGGCCAAGACAGGGTGGCCATGTTCCTACATACAGTAGGACTAAGACAGGGTGTCTACGTTCCTACATACAGTGGGACCAAGACACAGTGGCTGCATTCCTACATATAGTGGGACCAAGACAGGGTGGCCATGTTCCTACATACAGTGGGACCAAGATAGGGTGTCTACGTTCCTACATACAGTGGGACCAAGACAGGGTGGCCATGTTCCTACATACAGTGGGACCAAGACAGCGAAGCTACGCTCCTAAATACAGTGGGGCCAAGACAGGATGGCTACTTTCTTACATACAGTGGGACCAAGACTGGGTGGCTATGTTCCTACATACAGTGGGACCAAGACAAGGAGGCTACATTCCTACATACAGTGGAACCAGGACAGGGTGGCCACAGTCCTACATACTGCATGACCAAGACAGGGTTACTACGTTCCTACATACAGTGTGACCTAGTCAGGGTATCTACGTTCCTACATACAGTGAGACCAAGTCAGGGTGGCTATGTTCCTACATAAAGTGGGACCAAGACAGGGTGGCCACATTCCTACATATAGCATGACCAAGACTGGGTAACTACGTTCCTACATACAGTGGGACCAAGACAGGGTAGCTAAGTTCCTTCATACAGTGGGATCAAGACAGGAAAGCTATGTTCCTTCATATAGTGGGACCAAGACAGGGTGGCTGCATTCCTACATAGAGCGAAACCATGACTGGGTGGCTACATTCCTACATACAGTGGAACCAGGACAGGGTGGCTGCGTTCCTACATACAGTGGGACCAAGACAGGGTGGCCATGTTCCTACATACAGTGGGACCAACGCAGGGTGGCTATGTTCCTTTATACAGTGAGACCAAGACAGGATGGGTGCATTCCTACACACAGTGAGACCAAGAAAGGGTGGCTTTGTACCTACATACAGTGGGACCAAGACAGGGTGGTTACATTCCTTTATACAGTGGGACCATAGAGAAGGAACATAGCCACCCTCTAACAGGAAGTCAGATCACAGCAGCAACAAAAAAAAAAGGAATTTGGAGATTTGGAGGATGCTGAGAACAATAGAAGGGACTTGGTTAAATTAAAAATACATACTTGAATAGAATTTTTTCAGTAGTGTGTAGACCATGGCGTTGAGTCCATAAATTATCCTTCAAGAAGATTCTATCAGGTGAGCCTGGATGAATATGTCTAAAAGGAAGTGGTCTGCCATGGGAATAAGGTTTTTTTTAAGAGTAAAGGGCAAGAATACAATGTAGCAAATCAAAAGCCGTCATTTGCAACCGCTAAAAATGATGGAAACCCTTGAAAGAGGCCAGGAAACATTCTGGGCTGTAGCACCAGTGGAGAGAAGGAGCGTTCCTTCGGAGAGAACACACAGATTGCTTTCAACTAAGTTTTCCCCCGTTTTATTTACATATATTGTTTTAATTTTTAATCTTAAGAACTAAAGTTTTAAAACTAAAATTGCAGTTTAGAAATCACATTAGAAGTCAGGTTAAGTCATCGATTCTTTAATCCTCTATGATATTATGAAATTCGCCAGCGAAGATAATTATTTTAATAAGGGTGTTTTGTGTTTAAACGCGAGTCTGCCCTTGCTGAAGAGTCTTTGAGGAATTATTCATGTCTTAACGGTCCCTGAAGGTTGTAAATAATAACATTAAAGTACAGTGAATGGGGAAGACAATTAGTTCCTTGTAGAACGAGAATTGTACAATACAACAGCACAGACATACCCCAAAGGTCAATTGTCTTGGAGAATTTTCTGACTACGGATGAAGCTGGCCCTCATTAAAGATTCATGGAATTCTTGGAAAGAACACTTCATTGTGTAGCCACCAAAAGCATTAAAGAAGAACTTCACCCAAAAGGGGAAGTCCTGCTATTCCTCACCTCTCCTCCCCTCCTATTTTTTTTTTTTACGGGTGGGGAGGAGAGGGTACCTAGTTTTTGTAGGTACCCGATTCTATTTCCACTCAGATCACCTAGCAGAAGTTCAGCCCCCTCCCTACCTTCTTGGACACGTCACAGGTCCTGGTAAGCTACTGGACTATTCACAGGGCGCAGCGTGGCTCTCGCAGGCGCAGTGGGAACCCGACTGTGAAACCCCGAGGAGTCACATTGGGCTTCCCACAGTAAACTGCCAGCACTGGGGACCCAAAGACCGGCGAAAAACTGGCTCAGGTGAGTGTCATGCTGGATCCCTAGACAGGCGAGTGTCTATTAAAAGTCAGCAGGTATAGTTTTTTTAGCTGATGACTTAAAATTTTTGGAAACCTGGCTGAAGCTCCTTTTTAATGACTAAATTCTCCCAAAACAGATATTTTAAAGTTAAACTCTAGCTAAGGTGGTGAAAAATTACAGCTTCCGCCAGGTTATCTGTTCTTTGGATCTCTACATCTAAGCCCATAAGGGTGAAACACGTTGATTGGGACAGTCTGTAGGCAGGGATCTGTAGCATGGTTACCTCAGCTAAATAAAGTTAACTGATGTCCTTGGTGTCCGACCCTGGGCTTTCCTTGAGCTTGTAGTAAACAGTGGTCATGTGACCATTTTGTTTACTACCGGAAATCATTGGGGAAGTGTTTTAGCAATCATCGTGACACATACCTGGTGGAGATCAAGCTGGAGAGGGGGTTCTCTTGCACCTCTTGTCCAACACCTCTGGTAATGATGACAGGTGGTGTGAGGACACAGAGTGTCTGCTAGTGTTTTCAGATGACCCTAGATCACCAAGCCGGAACCAGGAACTGGAACACGGTGACACTTGATTGGCAGACAGGAGCGAAGCCAGGACAGAAGCCAAAAGGTCATCAACATCCGAGCAACAAGGTAAAGGAACATCAGGCAGAGCCAGAGGCAGGGTACACGCTGGGATCAGTACACAGCCGGGCAGCCAGGTACAGGAGCGCAAGACAGGAGGTCACAGCAGGCAGGCAGAAATCCTAAGACAGGTCAGGAGCAAGCCGAGTCCTACACAGGTAGGCAGGTATGGCAGGTCAAGGCTCACGCAAAGCAGGAACTAGCTGAAGACCAGTCACCAATTCATTCATGTCATAGTCCAGCTTAAATAGGCTGTTTGGAGCCAGTGCCTGTATAGGACGTGAATGTACACGTGCGACTTTGCATGTGTTTTTGTGCTAATACATCTGCACGTGCATGCTGATGCCTATTGTGCAGTGAGCCTTTGCTCAGAGTTTTGGTTCCAACACGTACTGAACTTCTCTTACACATCGGCTCACAATCTCATTCCTCTGCACCACCCCACCCTACGAACCAAGCAGTGCTCTACAAACACAGGGGAAAGACACCCAGCCACTTGCCCTACCTTTCTACAAACTTATATTTCTGTTTTTGGAACAGTAGGGACAGTTTGGGAACAAGCCAAGTTGAGCAGGAGCCCTCAAAAGCTCCAGGTGGACAGGAACAAAACCAGAACCTATGGCTTACAAAGGGGCATTGAGAATCAAGGCATATGTCAGGGGGTGAGGTCATCAGAGAGGTTTTTTCAGCTCAGGTTCTGATGTCACTCGCTTCAATGCCTAAGTGGATATATAGCATGGATGACCCCAACAGTACAAAGAACTGACTGTCCAGTGAAAATAATATTTTGCAAGTTGGCAGGGGTCATTACCATCACTTGAGAAGACTTTTTTTAGTTAATTAATCTGAGTTCTTCACAACCTTGTCTGGACACGTCTTCTACTTCTTTAATTTTGCTCCTACAGTGTTTTGCATCAAGGGGGAAGAACCTTTTATCATACCGCTTTCTCTAAGTTACATTAAAGCTCCTTCAAGCTAATGTGGGCACTTAAAAACAACATGGTAGAGCCACGTCTAAAGAACATGCACTAAGACTTGTTTTTGAACCTTCTTCCTTTTGCGTTATTGATTAGAATTTGAGACAAGGGTTTATTTGGAGTATTTCTTTTGATTAATAATCTAATTACACCAGAGCTGAAGTGAAATCTAAAAAAAAAAAAAGGTCTCGTGGTCTACAAAATAACATTTCCCCGAGGTCTTCATTATCTGTAATTATGAACTTGGGATGTTTAGACAGCAAGATGACAGAGAAGCAAGGCTGGACAGAGACCTCAAACATACCTCTTCTTCAGTCTGGTTTTCTGTTCTTCAGATTGAAATAGTGGCTAGCCATGTAAAAATGGTTTTCTTAAAAGTGAAACTTCGGTTTTCTTGAGGAAAACGGAATCCTCCCGCCAGCGTTTCAGCAAACTTTATTGTTACCTGCTTCTGTTCTCTAGCTATTGAAGTAAGCCATTCCAAACTTTGTTGCAATGAGAAGCCCCACTCTAAAGATGTTCCTTTAGCTTAGGGGTCTCCAAACTCTCTAAGCAAAGGGCCAGTTTATTGTCCTTACAGACTTTAGCAGAAAAAGGTCCCACCGCTCAGGTAGGCACAAACCAGTGGAGATGAAAGCCAGTGTAGTTTTATCTTTCAAAGGGAAGAGTCCCAGGTGCTGGCTGATGCAGGATGAAGCAGGAAAACCAAGGAAAGCTGGAAGCCGCACACCGGTGTAATGATGAATGCTTTTATTGGTAAAAAGCTAAATCATAAGGGAACACAAAACACTACAGCAGAAGCGTACAGAAAGCAGCTGACGCGTTTCACACTCACGAGTGCTTACTCATGAGTAAGCACTCGTTGTGAGTGTGAAACGCGTCAGTTGCTTTCTGTACGCTTCTGCTGTAGTGTTTTGTGTTCCTTTATGATTTAGCTTTTTACCAATAAAAGTATTCATCATTATACCGGTGTGCGGCTTCCAGCTTTCCTTGGTTTTCCTTACAGACTTTAGGTGGGCTGGACTATGGCTATCAGAGTACAAAATGTCCCATCAGTGGGAGTAAACAATCCCCCATCATTGTCAGTGGGGGGAATTGTGCCCCATCATTGGTGTCATTGGGAGGAATTGCACCCCATCATTGGTGTCATTGGGAGGAATTGTGCCCCATCATTGGAGTAATTGGAAATAATTGTGCCCCATCATTGGTGTCATTGGGAAGAACTGTATTTGAGCACAGTTATATCTTGTTTCTGTTGCATTGCAGGTTAATGACCAGACCTGAACCTAGTAGCTCTCCTTCACTTTGTGTCTGTTTGCCCCATGTTAGCATTGTGTCCACAGTAGCATTTGCATTGGCAGAGCAGAGTAGGACTGGCCATAAGGTATAAGGAATTACTTTGATGCAGTTGGACAACTTAAACATGTATTGCAATATGTGTGAACCCAAAATCCCTGTTTTTCATTGCAAAGTTTGCTGGAAAGGGTATATAGCAGTATGCAGAGGGTTTATCCAGAATTTCTAGTGTTAATGTGGTCACACCCCTTTAGCACCTGATAGATAATATACATGTACAAGCTATTGGGATTTGAGCACAGGTAAATCTTGTTTCTATTGGGAGGAACTGTGCCCCATCATCTGTGTCATTGGGAGGAACTGTGCCCCATCATCAATGTCATTAGGAGGAACTGTGTCCCATCATCTGTGTCTTTGGGAGGAACTGTGCCCCATCATCGGTGTCATTGGGAGGAACTGTGCCCCATCATCTGTGTTATTGGGAGGAACTGTGCCCCATCATCGGTGTCATTGGGAGGAACTGTGCCCCATCATCTGTGTCATTGGGAGGAACTGTGCCCCATCACTGGTTCATTGGGGGGAACTGTGCCCCATCACAGTTTGGAGCCAACTGCTTAGTGGTCTGCCTAACCAGAGTTAGAACGTCACGTGCACCAAAATTATGAACATTGCAAGGGATGCCCCATTCGATGCATTACTGGTCATGTACATAATGGGCTGGATATACTAAAGGCAAATAGGCTTTTGACTTTGCAAGGGAAGTTTCACTTTTTAAGGTGAATTTTCCCAAAGCTCGGTGAATGAAAAAAAAAAAAAACTCTGTTCACTTCCATCATCCAATCATGCTCAAAATGCCCAAAAACATTATTTTTTTTCCTTGCGTGTAATTTATTATTCTTTGCAAAGTGAAACTTCAGCACATTCACTAAGCTCTGGGGCAAATTCCCTTGCAAAGTGCAACTACTGTACCTTTGGAAAGTCAACAGCCTATTTGTCTTTTGTAAATTGTCCCCGATAGCACCAAAGTCTTTGGCGTTGATTCCCTAAAAGACAGTTCACACTAGAAAGCACGTGCTCCAACACATGCTATCCCGTGTGGTCCTGTGCATTCCAGTTTTGACAGCCCATTCATTTCAATGAGCTGCCAAGCAGACCAGATCATAGAACAAGTAGTGCAAGCACTTCAGATAGTACTGCACCAAACTGTATGGTGCTGTGTTTGCAAGATGGTTTTTGGGTGCCCTTTACAATTAACTTTTACTCGCAAGGGTAACGTGTTCACGTGCAGTGTGGGAAAAATGCATTGAACATGTCTTTCCTGCACCGCATTTTGGTGTGAACGGGCCCTAAAGGCAGTGCTGGGACAAGGTCATATAGAGCAGTGGTTCTCAACCTTGTCCTCAATTACCCCCAACATGCCATGTTTTGGGAATTCCTCTTAGATAAAATAGCTGTCCAAAATACCAAGCCATTGACTCCGATTTAAAGCACCTGTGCAAGATAAAGGAAAACCTGCAAACATGGCCTGTTGGGGGTACTTGAGGACAGAGTTGAGAACCACTGATCTAGAGCCCAGGGCGAACGTGCAAAACTGCGCCCCCACCCCAAGATATATGAGCGTTATGTGTCAGCAAAAATCCCCCCAAAAAACGGAGCACTAATCTGCGTGATTACCCCCTAAGCATAAATTCTCCTCCTCCCAGTATTAATCCACCCCCTGCTGAAATGCCTCCTCCCCCCAGTACAAATCCCCCCCCCCCCCCCATTCTCCAAATTCCCCCAGCACAAATGCTCCCCCTTCCCAAAAAAAGTAATTCCCCCTCCTAGCACAAGGGGTATCCACAGGGGTATCCTCTACCCCTAAAATTTCACCCCCCAGTACACATCCTCTCCCCCCCACTTCAAATCCTCCCCTCCCAGCACAAATCCCCCCCAATCCCCCCCATCCTAGAACAAATCCTCCCTCTAAAATAAATGTCCCCACCTAGCACAACCCCCCCCCCTCTTTTTCTACCATATTATCTCTTCTAGCACAAAACCCCCCAACCCCCCTTCCTAGCACAAATCCTCTTCCCCCTTCCCAACACAGATCCTCCTAAATCACCACTTCTAGCAACCCCCCCCCCCCTAATTCCCCCCTCCTAGAACAATTGCTACCCCTTGCTGCCCCTCAGATTTCAAATACAAATCCCCTACCCTCCAATCTCCTCAAGATGCCCTTCCACCTCACATGATACCACAGTGCCCAGGACAGCCGCCTCTTCCGCCCACCCCTTAGCAACTAATTAGGTTAATTGGCACCAGGTCAGTAACATGAATGGATATAAAAAGGGCATCTTGGAGAGTCAATGGGGGGAATTTACTAAAACTGGAGAGTGGAAAATCTGGTGCTGCTCTCCATAGAAACCAATCAGCTTCCAGGTTTTATTGTCAAACCTCAACAAGCTGAAGTTAGAAGCTGATTGGCTACCATGCCCAGCTGCACCAGATTCTGAGTGCTCCAGTTTTAGTAAATGTCACTCAGAGTGTCTAAGAAATAAAGATGGGCAGAGGTTCACCAATCTATGGCTTAAAAATTGCCAAACTATTTCAGAACAACTTTCCTCAACATAAAATTGCAAAGACTTTAAATATATCATCATCTGGATAATGTCATCAAAAGATTCTGAGAATCTGGAAAAATCTCTGTGCGCAAGGGATAAGGCCTAAACACAACATTGGATTCCCGTTTGGGCCCTCAGACAGGACTGCATTAAAAACAGGCTTGATTCTGTGATGGACATCACTTCATGGGCTCAGGAATGCTTCCAACAATCACTGTCTGTGAGTTTGCCATGCCATCCAAAAATGCAAGATAAAGCTCTATCATGCAAAGAAGAAGCCATATCTGAACATGATGCAGAAACATTGCCGTCAATGCCGTCTCGGCCAAAGCTCATTTTAAATGGTCTGTTGCTAAGTGAAAAACTATTCTGTAGTCAGATGAATCAAAATTTTAAATTCTTCTTGGCAACCGTGGGTGCCGCTCAAGGTTATGTGGAATGTCTTTACTTTGTTCTCCTGAAGTTTTTTTCTGTTATCATATCTGGTATGTGTAATTCCGATTATGAAAAAACTCCAAGTAAAACCTGTTCATTCTTAAAAATGTAATTAGTTTATCAATAAAACTGATTTTTTTTTTCGGCCTGCAAATATTTTGTAAAATATTCTATGTGACCCTCGTACTGTAAAGTTTGGAGACACCTGATTGAGAGTGTAAGTACTCCCCAACCCAATCCCAAGTTAA
The DNA here is from genome assembly GCF_042186555.1 of Aquarana catesbeiana. NCBI lineage: Eukaryota > Metazoa > Chordata > Amphibia > Anura > Ranidae > Aquarana > Aquarana catesbeiana. The sequence goes on along the minus strand of NC_133334.1, from coordinate 270,681,634 downwards.
GATACTTAAAAATACAAAATGGATTCCAAAATACAAGGGTTTTTTTGGGTGGAGGGGCAACTAATGTATAACCATGACTAACCCGATACAAAGATACAGTTTGGTAATTTACGATAGCTGGTACCCCTGAAGTATTTCCCATCATTGTGTTGAACATATAATGCGGATGCTCTCCTTAGGTGTCAATCAAAGATCTCTCCACCAACATGTGTTTTTGCACTGGGCAAAGCTGGTCTACAAGGTGTCAATATATCCAATAAATATTATTTTATATATCCCTTACCTCCCTGCTTCCTCTCAGATACACTGCTGTGACCAATTTTCCCACTTCTTGTATCCTAACACCAAGCATGAGTCACAGATTCATGGAAACCATACTGACAGCTGCTGCCAATTAACTGCGGCCGTGTAATATGGAGATTTCACACAGCTCTGACTCCTAATAGAGTATGTGACATCGTCATTTTGGAAACAGCGGAGCTTGTGTTTATGTACATATAGACAGCTTTTCTGGACTTCTACGTCTCCAGTGTATTCAGGGATCATTCCTCCCAAAAGTGATATCTTAGTTATCAGTGATGCCTAGCGGGCTCGGTCCTTGGTTTCTTATATGTATTGGATACAGCAACAGCAAGATGGTCCAGACAAAATGTCCAAGATTTTTATATGTCCACCTTGAAGTTTTGGGTGCACCATGATGTGTTCCACAGTAAAACTTCCTGTACAGCACAATATATGCAGTATTAAAATATATTGGATATGCCAACCACGAGATATTCCTGCCAAAATTCCCAACCTTTTTCCTGTCCACCTTGGAGTTTTGGGTACACCCATCCACCTTGGTGTGTTCCACAGTAAAACTAATGGGCAGTTTCTTGTTTATACAGTATTAAAATGTATTGGGTATTCCAACAGCGAGACATTCCTGCCAAAATTCCCAACCGTTTTCCTGTCCACCGTGGAGATTTGGGTGCACCCATCCACCTTGGTGTGTTCCAGCCAAAATTGCCAGCCTTTTCCCTGTCTATGTTGGAGTTTTGGGTGCATCTTGGTGTGTTCTACAGTAAAACCATTCAAATAGTTTCTTGTACAATACTGTATATGCAGTATTAAAATGTATTGGATAATCCAACAACGAGCTGTTCCCCAATCTTTTTCCTGTCCACCTTAGAGGTTTAGGTGCACTTATTCACCTTGGCGTGTTCCAAAGTAAAACTTATGGGCAGTTTCTTGCATATAAAGTATTAAAATTTATTGGATAACAGCAAGACATTCCTGCCAAAATTCCCAACCTTTTTCCTGTCCACCTTGGAGATTTGGGTGCACCCATCCACCTTGGTGTGTTCCACAGTAAAACTAGATGACAGTTTCTTGTATATACAGTATTAAACTGTGTTGGATATTCCAAAAGCGAGACGTTCCTGCCAAAATTCCCCTCCTTTTTCCTGTCCATCTTGCAGTTTTGGGTGCACCTTGATGTGTTACACAGTAAAACTACCCAACAGTTTCTTGAAAAAAAATATATGCAGTATTAAAATGCATTGAATATCCCAACAGCAAGACATTCCTGCCAAAATTCACAACCTTTTTCCTGTCCACCTTGGAGATTTGGGAGCACTCATCCACCTTGGTGTGTTCCACAGTAAAACAAATGGACAGTTTCTTGCAGGGCCGCCATCGGGGGGGGGACAGCCCCTACACATGTAGGGGTCTGAGTGTTCCAAGGGGCTCGGACATCCAGGCCCCAACCAACATGACCGCGTTGTTGCTGCTGTAGTAAATAGCAATTGCTAAAGCAGGGTGGCCGCAGAGTATGCCGATGCAGCTAAAGGGATGTCTCTTTGCTGGATTGGGATGTCTCTTTGCTGAATATAGCTGGGTGTCTCTTTGCTGGATTGAGATGTCTCTTTGCTGAATATATGAGGATGTCTCTTTCCTGGATTGGGCTGTTTCTTTGCTAAATATATGGGGCTGTCTCTTTGCTGGATTGGGCGGTATCTTTGCTGAATATATGGGGCTGTCTCTTTGTTGAATATATAGGGGTGCCTGTTTGCTGGCTTGGGATGTCTCTTTGCTGAATATATGAGGATGTCTCTTTCCTGAATTGGGCTGTTTCTTTGCTAAATATATGGGGCTGGCTCTTTGCTGGATTGGGATGTGTCTTTGCAGAATATATGGTAATATCTCTTTGCTGGATTGAGCTGTCCCTTTTCTGAATATATGGGGCCATATCTTTGCTGGATTGGAATGTCTCTTTGCTGAATATACTGTACGGGGATATCTCTTTGCTGAATTTAATTCATTTTCATATATTAAGTTGTAAGAGTGTTAAAATAAAAGTGGGTGCACTGAAGGACTTGGTGGGAGGGACAGTGGGTGGGCCCTGGGGAATGTTGGTGGTCAGGCCTGGAGGGGCTCAGGCCTAAAGCTCTGTAAGGGGCCCTAAGTTTTCTGAGGATGCTCTGGTTTCTTGTATACACAGTATTAAAATGTATTGGATGTCCCAACAGCGAGTCATTCCTGACAAAATTTCTAACCTTTTCCCTGTCCACCTTGGAGATTTAGGTGCACCCGTCCACCTTGGTGTGTTCCAAAGTAAAACGAAATGACAGTTTCTTGTGTGATATATGCAGTATTAAAAGGTATTGTGTATTGTATAGAAAGTTTGAAAAAAGATGGGTTCAAAACTTGTAATGACTGCTTGCAACAAGCACCGTGATGCTGCAAAATGACGTAACCAGTCAATGGCCTAACCACCACCATGTGGCTTAACAGAATACTGGATCATCTGACATTACCTAGAATGTGGTTGGTGTATACACTTCCAGGCCAAGGAATTGTATGTGGCCATTACAGGTATGGCTGCATCCTTTAGCTACATAATTTACAAGACATAAACAAGCCAACACAGGTGTCCATCAAGTGTGGTCTCCTCAGAAGGAAAAAAAAAAATACCCGATTGCAGTTGGACCTCAATCAATTCGATTGAGAAGTTTTCAAAGTACAATGGAAATTAAAAAAAAACTCAAAACGGCCAAGTAATGTTTGATCTTTATTAAAGCAATAAAAAACACAGATAAAACATTGTAGCACATAAACAAAACCTCCAACTCAACTTATAAAAGAGGGGAAAAAGACAAACACAACACCCCCATCACATGTGTGCCAGCATGAATGCAATTGCTAACATCAAAATTCTTAGCTCCGCCGACGCGTTTCATCATCAAAGGTTTGGCTGGAATTGAGTTCTCTATACCTCGTGGTTATGTTTGCTTATTTATTACAGGTACTTATATAGCACTGACACTTTATGCAATTTTTCATATATATATATTGTACATTCACATCATTCCCTGCCCTCAAGGAGCTTACAATCTAAGGGCCCCTAACTCACATGCTTACATACAACATAATAGGGACAGTTTAGACAGGAGGCATTTATCTTACCAGGATATGTTAAAGCATAAGGTCCGATAAAACATTTTTCTTTGCCTTCCCACTAACAAGAGAAAAGGGTTTTTTTATTGCCGTATCTCCATTGGATAGTTTTCCCTTTTCTTTCTCACCCACTGAAACAAATACAGGATATTAGAGGAAATGTTTTAACCACTTGCCAACCAGCCGCCGCAGTTGTACTCTGGCAGAATGGCACAGCTGGGCGAACCGACGTTATGTTACGTCGATTCGCCCTTTGGCCACTAGGGGCTCGCATGCGCGCCCGCTGCTCGCCCCCGGAGCCGATGCGAGTGCCTGGTGGTCACGATCACCCCCAGGCTCCCGCGATCGCTGCTGACACACGGAGAACCGGGATCTGTGTGTGTAAATTGTCGCAATTGTCAGTCGGTGGGGCTTGTTGAAGGGAAGGGGTTTGGGTTTTAAATTTTTTTTTTTCTGGGGGGGGGTTTTGGTTTGGTGTGATTTCTATGTTTGTGGTTTTGTCTGTATTGTGTCAATGTCGTTTTCATATAAAATAATAAAAAGGATTTGATTAATAAACACACAGTTTCCGGTTCTCTGAGGGGGGAAGAGACAGATTGTCTATTCATACAGAGTATGAACAGCAATCTGTCACCTCCCCTACACAGTCCCCTCCCCCCTTCAGTTAGAACACACACCAGGGAACACAATTAACCCCTTCACTGCCCCCTAGTGTTAACCCCTTCCCTGCCAGTGACATTTTTACAGTAATCAGTGCATTTTTATAGCACTGATCGCTGTATAAATGACAATGGTCCCAAAAATGTGTCAAAATTGTCCGATGTGTCTGCCATAATGTCGCAGTCCCGATAAAAAACGCAGATCGCCGCCATTACTAGTAAAAAAAAAAAAAATAATAATAAAAATGCCATAAATCTATCCCCTATTTTGTAGACGCTATAACTTTTGCGCAAACCAATCAATATACGCTTTTTGCAATTTTTTTTTACCAAAAATATGTAGAAGAATACATATCGGCCTAAACTGAGGAAAAAAATTGTTTTTTTATATATTTTTGGGAGATATTTATTATAGCAAAAATAAAAAACATTGCGTTTTTTTTTTTTTCAAAATTGCCGTTGTTTTTTTGTTTATAGCACAAAAATAAAAACCGCAGAAGTGATCAAATACCACCAAAAGAAAGCTCTATATGTGGGGGGAAAAAAAAAGACATACATTTTTTTGGGGTGCAACGCCGCACAACCGCGCAATTGTCAGTTAAAGCGACGGAGTGCCGAATCACAAAAAGAGCTCTGGTCAGGAAGGGGGTAAAATCTTCCGGGGCTGAAGCGGTTAAATGAGGACACAGACGGCAATAAAATTTGTAGCAAAGAGTATAAACTAAAGATTAATGGAATGATTTCTGCAAAAGTGATTTTAGTGTATGATTACCGATTTTACCATTGACAAAATGGTGCCAAAGTAGAAACAATATATTTTTACTCGACTGTGAAATTTTCTTAACCGCTTCCCGCAAAATCACGTTCTTGTACGTCATTCCGCTTCAATTGGTTGCACCGGGGTTATTTGCAGCTGCAGGCACCCCCCCAGTACTGTTTTTTTTTAGAGCTGACGGTCGGCTTCCTCCTAATTACAACTGATGCGGCTAAGCAGCCGCACGATTGTTATTACAAGCAGCGGGAGGGGACGGCTCTCCCGTCCCACCGGCCAGCCAGCACGTCCGCCAGCTGGCCGGAGACCCGAACAAAGCCGGAATCGGCTTCGATCGAGTCTCCTATCTAGTAACCCCCGAGCGACGTCATGACATCACTTCCGGTTAACTGGTGCCTTAAAAGCGCCAGATTTTAAAAAATATTACAGCATTCAAAACAGCCAAACTTGGCGTTTTTTTTTTAATGCTTTTTAAGTGCCGAGCCCTCCAAAATAATACCTGACACATGACTATTACTGTCGCAAGGGATGTTAACATTCCTTGTGACAGCAAAAAAAGTGATAACAATTTTTTTTAAAGGGACAGTGTAAGAATAAATAAAATAAAATAAATAATAATTAAAAAAAGTGAAAGTTCCCCCTACCTCCGCAGAAGCGAACGCATACGTACGTCACGCCCGCAAATGTAAACGGTGTTCAAACCACACATGTGAGGTATCGCCGCGAACGTCAGAGCGAGAGCAATAATTCTAGCACTAGACCTCCTCTGTAACTCTAAACTGATAACAAAAATTTGAAAGCGTCGCTTATGGAGATTTTTAAGTACCGCAGTTTGTCGCCATTCCACAAGCATGCAACAATTTTAAAGGATGACATGTTAGGTATCTATGTACTCGGCATAACATCATCTTACACATTGTAGAAAAAAAAAATGGGCTAACTTCACTGTTTTTTTTTTTTAATTCATGAAAGTGTTTTTTTTTTCCAAAAAAAAATTGCATTTGAAAGACCGCTGCGCATATACAGTATACAGTGTGACATAATATATTACAACCATCACCATTTTATTCTGAAGGTCTATGCTAAGAAAAAAAAAAAAAAAAATATATATATATATATATATATATATATATATATATATATATATATATATATATATATATATCATGTTTGGGGGTTCTAAGTAATTTTCTAGCAAAAAATACTGATTTTAACTTGTAACCAACAAGTATCAGAAAAAGGCCTGGGCTTCAAATGGTTAATCACCTCCCACCCGGTCTTTTGTACTAATAGGGCCGGGCAGGAACACTGCTATCCCCAGGGGACATCACTGTCAGGGTTGGGCTCAGCCCTTCCTTCTCTGAGCTGGCCGCTCAGCTGTCGGCTAATCACCAGCTCCTATCTCTTCACAGTTACTCGGCTGTTGATGATATCCTGCTCGTCAGTTCTGCCTACCTAAGCCGTCCAGCCTAGATGATCTCTGCCTTCGCCTTGGTCAAAGACTTGCTTGGCTGACATTCCTTCTGGCTCCATATCCTGCTTGCTGTTCCACTACGCTGATCCTTGGCTCCCGGACTTTCTGGCTTGTCTGACTATCCGTTCCGGTTACCGAACTTTGGCTATGTTCTATTTAGTTTTATTATTAAAAAGTGTGATTTAACTGTACTTCTGTCTCGATCTGATTCATGGTTTCTGACAGTCATGTGACGTCTTTCCAGTCGCACATGTGTGCCCTAGGGGCCATGCGCTGGCACGATCTGTAATGCAATCCTGATCACCTCCCCAAAGCAGTATAGTATCACTTTGGTGGCAGCAAACTGCTTTGGTGACAGTATCAGGGGTATTGCTAGGTCTACAAAAGATCTGGGGCTAGAGCCCATAGCAGCGTAGTAAAGAAAGTCATACGCTTGGGCGGGCATACACATGTACATAATATGTGGGTGTATGTGTATATATATATATATATATATATATATATATATCCCCAGAGAGCCTCCCACTTACATCAGGGTCCCCAGAGAGCCCCCTCCCCTTTGAGACCCCTGCAGACACTCGGGGCTATGGGCCCCAGATTCGGGGCTATAGCCCCAAAAGCCACCCCCTAGCAACGCCACTGGACAGTATGTAAAAAAAAAAAATTGTAAAAAAGAAAAAAACGTTTTTCAATAATATAAAAAAATAAGTAAAACATTTTTTATTTTACTATAATTATAAATATTACTTACTTAAAGTAATTTTAATATTACTATAAATATAACTGTTTTTTTTTTTTTTTGCATACTGTCACCAATCATATGGTGATGCTGTACTGCTCTAAAGAAAAAAAAAAAATTGTGACCAAAAAAAAAAAAAAAAGAAAGAAGAAAGAAAAAAGGAAGAAAAGAAAAACTTCAAAAATCTGACCATGCCTCTACCTTGGGGTAACTACTTTCCAAAAAGGGGTTCTTTCGATCAATTTTCTAATATATATACAGTGGGTAAAAAAGTATTGAATATGTCACCATTTTTCTAGTGAAAAATATTTCTAAAGGTGCTATTGACATAAAATTTTCACCACATGTCGGTAACAACCCATGCAATCCATACATACAAAGACACCAAAATAAATAAGTTCGGAAATTAAGTTATGTGTAAAAAAATGGAATGACACAGGAAAAAGTATTGAACATGCTAACTAAAATATAGATAGATAGATAGATAGATAGATAGATAGATAGATAGATAGATAGATAGATAGATAGATAGATAGATAGATAGATAGATAGATAGATAGATAGATCTATATATATATATATCTATATATATATATAGATATATATATATATAGAGATAGAGATCTATATATCTATATATATATCTATATATATATATATAGATATATATATACTGTATATACCATAGATTGTGGAATTGACACTGATTTGGGTTGTTTTTGCCAAAGAAATTTAGCAGAACACATTTTGGCCTAAATTTATGAAGAAACATTATTTATATGCAAAATTTTATAATACAAACTAGGAAAAACTTGATTTTTTTTCCGGTATTTTTATTATTCATTTAAATAGCAAAAAAAAAAAAACAAAAGTGGTGATTAAATACCACCAAAAAAAGCTCTATCTGTTTCAAAAGAATTGATACAAATTTCATTTGGGTACAGTGTTGCATGATTAATTTGCATTCAAAATGTGACAGCGCTGAAATCCAAAAATTGGCCAGGCAGAAAAGGAATGAAATTGTCTGGTATTCAAGTGGTTAAAATAATTTCAAAAAAAGAACACTATTTTGTATTTCTTTATTTAGATGGTGTGTGTTTCTGAATTTCTGAATTCTGTTTAGAGTTATTTTTTTTCCCTTTCTTTGTGTATTTTCACTTTCCTTTTTTTTTCTGTGAAAATGAAGAACTATTTTGGCCACAGGAACAGGTTTAGGATAGTTGAGAAGACCTTTCCTAACTCACACACATTGCTTTTTTTTTGGCGTTCTGTCTATGACAACGAGGAACCATTTTTGCCACAAGAACAGGGTTAGAAAAGTTGAGAGGAGACGTTTTTGCATCCTAAAAAAAAACACCCAAAAAACATTTTTTAATTCATTGACTTCAATGCATTCACCCAAAATGGAGAAATTTTGCTGAAAATTTCAACTTTGGTCAAAATGTATGGGAAATAAATACTTCAATGCTTTTCCTTCGTTTTAACCCTTTCTGAATGCTAAACTAATATAAAAAGGAATAAACTTTTGGCTAGAGTTGAATTCTAAGTATCATAGAAAATAAAAATTTGGTGGATAAATAAATACATTCAGTAAATGAGCTTCACCTCCATCTGCCTGTTAGGTGTTCTGCGTCTCTTGAAAGTTCTAGAACACCATTTTTCTCTTCCCCATCTCCAAGATACTGCTCTCCTTCTCTTAGTGTTCCTCTCCTTTCCGTATTTTAAAAAGCTCTGGGATATGGGGATGTATAGATGCTATATAAATCCAAATCCCTTTGCTTATGGGAATCAATGCTGCCTATCCGTAGAATATATTACCATCACAAAAGTGTCTCCAGTGCGGTGTCTGCAGTATCTATAACACACCGAGGTCCCTGAATGATGCTCAGAGAAAAATAGCTTTCTAAAACCAGCCTACGTGTGCGCTGAAACAATATTTGAAAGCTAACGTGGCTTTAGTCATATTGAAGAGTTGCAGTGGTACGGAGGGCCCTTGTTAGTAACAATGTTTTATCCAGACAATTTGTTTTATACAAAATCTGAAGGTCTTCCAATTTTTTGGATTTTGCTACGTCTGGAAATTTGTGAAGAGCAGACTGTTAGACCAGTTGGGGCATGGCACGTTTTGTGCTTAGCCTTATTAAAAGCAAGGAGATTTGACCACATTGTGGACAGTCATTCAGCTCATGAAATGGATGTGGCTTGGGTTCTCCACCACCATAGGTTCCATGGAGAATACCCGGGATTCATGAAGTTTGCTAAATGTGAACTTTTGGCTGCAATTTTTGCAAGTCCGCCTTTGTTCGGGGGGTCAGCTGAGCTACAAGCAGGGCCGGGACAAGGGGTGGGCAGAAGGGTGGACAGTCATACAACTCATGAAATGGATGTGGCTTGGGTTCTCCACCACCATGGGTTCCATGGAGAATACCCGGGATTCATAAAGTTTGCTAAATGTGAACTTTTGGCTGCAATTTTTGCAAGTTCGCCTTTGTCCCGGGTCAGCTGAGCTACAAGCAGGGCAGGGACAAGGGGTGGGCAGAAGGGTGGACAGTCATACAACTTATGAAATGGATGTGGCTTGGGTTCTCCACTACCATGGGTTCCATGGAGAATACCCGGGATTCATGAAGTTTGCTAAATGTGAACTTTTGGCTGCAATTTTTGCAAGTTCGCCTTTGTCCCAGTTCAGCTGAGCTACAAGCAGGGCCGCCGGGACAAGGGGTGGGCAGAAGGGTGGACAGACATACAACTCATGAAATGGGTGGGGTTTTTGTTCTCCACTACCCTGGGTCCATGGTGAATAACTGGGATTCATGAAGTTTGCTAATCGTAAACTTTTTGCAAGTTTGCCTTTGTCCCTGGTTAGCTGAGCCTATGGCTCTATCAGGTGCTTCAAAAAAACACCCCCGTCACTGTAATTCAAGCGTCCTGAAAGTGGCCAGCCACCTGAATAGGCGGTGGCCGCAGCGGCCGCGGATAGATTCCTGCAACGCATGAATCTATCCATTAACCATTAGGGAAGCGGCCACCCCTGATGGAACCCCCTATCCCAATCTGTCCCACTATCTCCTACTCTGTCCTCTTTCAGAGGATCCCTGAAAACCTTTCAATTCAAAGAGGCCTATCCTGTCCCCCGCCTAACAACTGTACTTTTATTTTCTCTATCAGCGTATCCCCCCACAGTTATTAACTTTTGTGTCTCTTGACCCCTTCTTAGATTACCCCTCTTAGCAGGGCCTCTGAGCAGACCTGTCTAGATTACCCCAGATTACTTAGATTGTCTCTTGACCCCTTCTTGAAACAGGACAGAGGTTACAAGCGAGGATGAATTCGCACAGATATACCATCAAGGAACATATAGAAGACAGTTTCCGCACACCTGTGGGACATCACTTCTCACAACCGGACCACACTATAGAAGACCTCAATGTTTTAGTTCTTAAAGGGAATTTCAGAACTATCCAGGAAAGAAAAACAAACTAAGAATGATCATTCTTTTTGATACAAAAAATAATGGGCTAAATTTAGATATTGGTTTCCTTACCCATTACACTAAAGTTTTACGACCCCCTCTGTGACTAGCATCTCCCCCCTCCAGTCTATAGCTCTCACTCTGTCTTATCTCACTACCTCTGCTGCTATCTTTATTACCATTGATTAGTATGTGCTTGTTTTTCTTTCCTTTTCTTTTTTTTTTTTTTAACATTCTGCTAAAAAAATGTGTGAATCAGTACTGCTTGGACCTTGAAGAAGGGGACACACCCTGAAAGCTTGTCCTGAAAAATTGTATGTTAGTGCAAATAAAAAAAGTATCACGGACAGTACTCAATTTTCCCTTTTTAGATTGTAAGCTCTAATGTGCAGGGCCCTCTGATTCCTCCTGTATTGAATTGTTTTGTAACTGTACAATCTGCCCTCATGATGTAAAGCGCTGTGCAAACTGCTGACGCTATATAAATCCTGTATGATTATAAATATAATAGTTTATAGACTTGTGCACAATGGAAAATTTTGTTTAGTTTCGGTTCGTTGTCATGCATAAAATACATCATTTTGTTCTGTTATATTCGTTATGTTACGTTAATACGTTTTCGGATAATTAGTTATTTCTGTAGAGTGTCGATATTTGTTATACTGAATCTCGAATCATGTCGAATTCATTCGCTATATGCCCTATAATTTCATTCGTATTAGTTGAAATTTGATATTTATGCATGTATATATATTCGTGATAATGATTCGTAGTTTGGAAAGTCGTTTGTTTATTGAATCTATTTACACACAGAATGACTATATCTCTTCTCCTCTGCTCAAATACAATACAACACACACAATGACTATATCTCTTCTCCTCTGCTCAAATACAATACAACACCCTTCTCACTCAGTTCTCAGGAATGCACTTTGCCAGTAATCCAACCTCCAGCACAAAATTAATCAGCTGATTGGACTGTAAGATTTACTTTGAGTTGACCTTTTGTTTTATTAGATATTTATTGAATCACCGAATCATGTCGAATTCATTAGTTATATCTGCTATAATTTCTTTCGTATTAGTTGAAATTCGTTATTTTTTTATTCGAACATTTGGATGCATCCGAATGTCCGAAAGATGCAAAATTTGTCCGAATTTCGATTCGTTACGAAACTAATTGCACAAGTCTAATAGTTCAACAAACAGCCAGCATTGAATAAAAAGAACCCCCCCACCCCTATGGAATTCACTGGGGTTTTTCGAACTAAAGTGCAGGGCAATCCAAAAATTCAGATTTGTCGTCGGAGCAAAATCCCGCAATGGGGACAAATGTTCAAATGTTCCAATGGACATCCATTCAACTTTGAGAGATTTCCATCTCACTTCCTGCTGCATTTCCAGGACAGGACGTGGTGGGAAATCTTCCCAGTGGGACACATGCAGCAAATAATAAACTGATTGGAATCGAATCTTTTCTCTACTGTTGGGGCTGTACATACACTTTCATTTTTCTTAAAATATTTAAATATTGTTTCAAAAATGATAAGTTTTATTTGAAAAGACAGGGTAAAAAAAAAAAGGGTAAACAGGGTAAAAAGAAAAAAAAAGATATATTATCTATATATTATTATTTATTATATATTTTGAGATTGGGGGTGTTTAGCTCAGTCGTAGATGCATTTTTCCAGTGTGTCCACGGCAGTCAATTGTCAGTTTTAAGGGCGTGGCAGCCCATTTTTATTAAAAGGAACAAAAAATAAATAAATAAAAGGTTTATACACAGGATTTCCCACACAGTGGTTCTTCTCCAGCAAATGCAACAATGAAAAAAAAAATGCCAAGCCACCTGGCTCTTAGGCTTAAGCCGTGCACACACGACCGGACTTTTCGACCGGACTGGTCCGACGGAACGAATCCGTCGGACAATCCGACCGTGTGTGGGCTTCATCGGACCTTCAGCGGACTTTTTCTGTCGAAAATCTGACGGACTTTAGATTTGGAACATGTTTCAAATCTTTCCGACGGACTCGAGTCCGGTCGAAAAATCCGTTCGTCTGTATGCTAGTCCGACGGACAAAAAAGGACGCAAGGGCAGCTATTGGCTACTGGCTATGAACTTCTTTATTCAAGACCCTTCGTACGTCATCACGTTCAAACCAACGGACTTTACTCCGTTCGTGCGTGGGCAAGTCCGGTCGTTCGAAAGTCCGTCGTAACTCCGTCGAAAGTCCGTCGGAAAGACCGTCGGACCTTTGATGCTGAAAAGTCCGCCCGTGTGTACATGGCATTACTCTGCCTCGGTTTGCAGCTCCCTGCTGCCCAGGCCTACTCCTGGACTTAACAGGATTCACCATCCCCCTGGGTTTGCTCACTGTCCCCAAGACTTCAGGACTTCCTTCAGCCCCCTTGGACTCGCTAGCCGCCTCGGCTCTCCCAGTCTCCCAGACCCTCCTCTGGTCTCCTAGGCCCTTGTAGACGTCCCGGCCTTCCCAGCCCTTCAGACAAGATGTCCCCCCCCCCCACCAGGGATGTAGTCTCACACAGGGCAGACAGTTTTCCTGACAGGGGTATGTCTTTACACAGCAGCAACAAGCTGCTCACACTCCACCTTCCACCTCCTACTGCTCTCACTAGCCCCTCGTTATATGGGCTGTGTGCACCTGGACACACACCCTTCCGGATGTCCACAACACCCCGACACAAGGTTGGAAATCTCGTCCCACCCAAGACTCTTAGGATCTCCAAACTACAGAGCCCCATCCGGAGATAGCAAAACCTGGAGAAAACTGCCAGAGCAGATTTCTCCTCTCAAAATAACTGCTCTGTAGCCCTGCAGTCAGGAGACATGCAAACTCTGTGTCCTTTTTCAATCCCTTTTCATAGGGACAGAGCCTCTTTCTGTCACAATATACAATGCTGTGAAAAAGTATTTGCCCCCTTTCTGATTTTTTTTTTTTTTCTGCATATTTGTCACACTCAAATGACTCGGATCATCAAACAAACTTTATTATTACACAAAGATAACCCGAGTAAATACAAAATGCAGTTTTCAAATGATGGTTTTGTTTATTAGGGCAAAAATGCTGCCCAAACCTGCCTGGCTTTATGTGAAAAAGTAATTGCTCCCTAAACCCAATAACTGGTTGTGCCACTCTTGACGGCAACAACTGCAAACAAGCATTTGCAATAACTGGCAATGAGTCTTTTACATCGCTGTGCAGCAATTTTGTCCCACACTTTGCAGAATTGTTTTAATTCAGCCACATTGGGGGGTTTTCCAGCATAAACGGCCTGTGTAAGGTCATGATACAGCATCCCAATTGGATTTAAGTCCAGGCTTTGACTAGGCTACTACAAAATCTAAATTTTGCTTTGTTTGAACTATTTGGAGGTGGACCTGCTGTTGTGTTTTGGTTTATTGTTCTGCTGCATAACCCAAGTACACTTGAGCTTGAGGTCACGAACTGATGGCCGGACATTCTCCTTTAGGATTTTCTGATAGAGCTCAGAATTCATGGTTCCATCAACAGGGGCGTACCAAGCAGTTGGCGAGACCGTCGCCCGCCAGGGGTGCAGGCCGAGGGGGGGGGGTGCCAATTGGCAGTGTTCTTCACTTCAGCACAGGCACTGCAGCGGTGGGCTGGCGGCGCCAAGCACTGCTGCTTGCTTCTGGGTTAGTGGGCTGGCCCAGTGGCGTACTAATTGGGGGGCGGGCCGCCCCGGGTACCACACACTAGGGCGGTGTCAGGCCAGCGCCCCCCCTTCCGCGACTGAAGCAGAGACAGCGGGCGGGTTTGAGTAGCGGCACGGAGCATGGGTGTGGTGACAGGCAGCGGCAGCTAACACACGGAGAGCATGGCTTTGCAAGGGGGGGTTGCGAGCCGCACCCGAATGACACCCGTCGGCACACCCAGGACCCGGCCGCAACGATCCCCTTCTCTCGTGGCTCTGATAAGTCTTGGGTGTCACACACAGCCGAGAAAGAGTGCAGCCTCCTCCCCCACCTCCGTTATGTCTACACGTGCTGACTGTGCATGTCCCGCGCTGATTATCTGAGCCGAGGTACATTATGGGTCTGAAGGGGGGTCTGCACTGTAGGGGGGGTCTGTCTTGTAGGAGGAGGGGGGGTCTGCGCTGTAGGGGGGTCTGCACTGTAGGGGGATCTGTATTGTAGGGGGAGTCTGAACTGTAGGGGGGTCTGTATTGTTGGGGGGTCTGCACTGTAGGGAGGGTTTGCACTGTAGGGGGGGGGTCTGTACTGTAGGGGGGGTCTGCACTGTCTGTACTGAATGAGGGGGGGTGCCGGGGGGGGCGATACAGATTCACACCAAGGGCGCTGGAGACCCTAGGTACGACTCTGTCCATCAATTATGGTAAGTCATCCAGGTCCTGAAGCTGAAAAGCAGCCCCAGACCACCACACTACCATGTCTGGCTGTTGGTATGATGTTCTTGTTATGAAATGCTGTATTAGTTTTATGCCAGATGTAACGGGACGCACACCTTCCAAAAAGTAACATTTTTGTCTCATCAGTCCACAGAATATTTGCCTAAAAGTCTTGGGGATAATCAAGATGTTTTTTGGTAAATTTGAGATGAGCCTTTGTGTTCTTTGTGGTCAGCAGTGGCTTTGGCCTTGGAACTCTCCCATGGATGCCATTTTTGCCCAGTCTCTTATTTAGTGTTGAATCACGAACACTGATCTTACCTGAGGCGAATGAGGCCTACAGTTCTTTAGATGTTGTTCTGGGTTCTTTTTATGATCTCCTGGATGAGTCGCCGTCATGTTCGCGGAGTAATTTTTGGGAAGGTTCACCACTGTTCCAAGTGGCCTCTCCCCGTGGTTCACTGGAGTTCCAAAGCCTTGAAAATGGCCTTAAAACCCTTCCTAGACCGATACATGTACATTACTTTGTTTCTAATCTGTTCTTGTTTTTTTTTTAGATTGTGGCATGATGTGTGATCTATTAGCGTGCTTCACTTTGTCAGACAGCTTCTATTAATGGGATTTCTTGATTCAACGGGTCTGGCAGTAATCAGGCCTGGGTGTGTCAAGTGAAATTTAACTCAGCTTTCCAAAAAAAATTGTGGTTAATCACAGTTTATTCATGATTCAGCATAGGAAGGGGGGTACTTACTTTTTTTTTACATAGGGCCAGGCAGGTTTGAACAGCTTTTAATAAATGAAAAAATAATTTAAAGACCGCTTCTTGGATTTACTCGGGTTATCTTTGTGTAATATTAAAATCTGTTTGATGATCTGAATCATTTAAGTGTGAGAAATATGCAAAAAAGAAATACATTTAGGAAGGGGGCAAATACGTTTTCACAGCACTGTATATATATATATATATATATATATATATATATATATATATATATATATTTTTTTTTTTTTTTAATTTTAGGAAGGGGGCAAATACGTTTTCACAGCACTGTATATATATATATATATATATATATATATATATATATATATATATATATATATATATATTTTTTTTTTTTTTTTTTTTATTTTAGGAAGGGGGCAAATACTTTTTCACAGCACTGTATATATATGTATATATATATATATATATATATATATATATATATATATATATATATATATATATATATATATATATATATATATATATATATATATGTATATATATATATATATATATATTTTTTTTTTTTTATTATTTTATTTTATATATATATATTTTATTTATTTTTTATTATTATTATTAATGATAATAATAATCATAACAGAATTATTAATAATAATAATAATGTCTATCCAAACATAAGCTTTAGAGATTAGGCTCAATGTGCAGATTCTCAGATACCTAGCCTGTACAAGATCTCATTAATTAGCTTGTACATTTTGCACCATGTTGCCATACAACGATGTGTGGATGAAAAACAGATGCCCTTTCCATGTAGAGTGTGACCCCCCCCCCCCCCTGTACACGCCAAGGCTTTGTTTTCAGGCTGAGTGTACCTTGAATCCCATAGCCCGGTTTAAGAGACTTCCCCAGCCCTTGGCATCTCCCATATTGCCTTTGATGCGATGGAACGGCAGAAAACAGCTTTGTTTTTCCTCCTCTGAATGAAAACAGTCTGCAGCCAACCTCTCTGCCTACAGATTTCTGCTGGCGGAAATTTGCCTGAAATTATTTTGAAACAATAAAACAGTCTGTCGGCACACAAACAGATTTTTCTATTCACATCTCCAGCCGCCACACGTGTAGAAGAAGCCGCGTTGTCGTCATTTTTACAACGAGGAAGATTTTGTACTCCGGGATCTAAGAAAATCATCTCAAAGTGGTAATTATATGCAAGTTGCAGGGAATAATTTTACAGACTTTGCTGAGTTGGTTCAAGGCGACGTTTGCAGATCGGTAACTTTACAGGGATGTGTCGTAAGATAGCAAAAAATATACTTTCTCAGGAAAAGTGTATGATCGTTCTCATGGTGCACAGAATCGCAGGCTAATAACAAGGATATCTGAATGATATGAATGAATGAAGAATCAGCTCTTCAGCTCAATTGACTTTATTGAGACATATAGAAAGAAAATCTCATCAGCACAATGGGATTGTCCTTTACCACCAACCAACGGCTCTCAAGAAATGGACCCTGCAAGGTCCCAGAACATTGGTTGGTGATTTCATCTTTCTGATGATGTTAAGAAGGCTTATTGGTGAGGATTTCTTTCTATGTCAGTCCTCTGGAGCAGGTCTCCAAACTTTTCAGTACCACATTGGCCACAAGGGCCACATTGTAGATTTCATAAATATTAGCAGGCTGAAAAAAAAAAAATAGTTTTATGAAGAGTTCTCCCATACATCCAGGAGAGCCCATCACAACCCCCCATCCTTTACATATGGGAGGTCCCATCAGAGTATCCCCTTACATCCAAGGAGAACCCGTCACAACCCTTCTTCCTTTATTTCACAACTACTTTAATATCCACAACTTCCTGATGATGGCCCATTTGATAGGCTGAAACGCGTCGAGCTTGATTCACATCATCGCGACATACTTCCGCCCCAACATTCATTTCCGGAAATCGAATACTAGCCGTGGCAGCGGTCTACCATTGCCTATGGCCAGATTTCCTGGATAAACTTACTATGCTATTAACACAGGGTGCCAGGCTTTAGGCACCCTTACATGTGAGTTGACTATTATGTTTTTATATTTGGAATAAAATTAAAACGTTATTGCGCATTGAGGTTGAGGTTTCTTTGTCACATCTATCCACATGAGGAACATTTATCCCAGGCAACGCCAGTCTAAAGAAGATCCACAGGGGCTGCCCCACACGTGCGTTTGACCATACTAGCAATAGTTGGTCCACTTTGAGGGGTGAGTTTACATCTATGTGGGGGCACCTTGTCTGAGCACTTACCAAGTACGGAATCCCGCATCTATCTCTGAGCATGAGCACTCGATTTGGGACTTGGCATTTTTATTGTTTAGGTCATTTGAGTTTAAGCACGAGCACTTTTTTTGGGACTTTGAAGTTTCAACGACCCCATTTGTAGGTCGCCATAACACAATGCGGTCAATGTTTCTTATATACCTTTAGCATAGAGCGCGTTTTTTGTATTTTTTCATTCCTCATCCTTTATTTCCAGAAGTGCCCATCAGAGTTCCCCCTTACATCCAGAAGAGCCTATCACAGTCCTCCCCTTGCATCCAGGAGAGTCAACCAGAACCCCCTTAGATCCAGTGTGTCCATCAGAGTCCCCCTTTACTGTACACTCAGGAGTTCCCATCAGGGGGACTGGGTGAGGATCATGACTGGCCGGCAATGGATGTGCCAGTCTTGATAATGCTACACACAGGCCACTGCCAGCCAGCCAGGGCATGTTCACGTTTTCACAGACAGTTGCTGCAGGCCGGATAAGATCTTGTAGCGGGCCAGATGTGGTCCATGGGCCATAGTTTGTAGACCCCTGCTCTGGAGGATGCTATCCCCGCAGGGATCATTGCTAGGGATGAGCTAAACGCACCTTGGTTTCTCTTCCTAGGACCTTCGCCGAACTGCTCATGTCGATCTGAACCTTTGTGAAATCGGTGGAAGCTGAACCTTAAAAGTCAGTACTGGCTATAAGCCTGGGGATTGTCAAACAAAAGGCACAGGAGCCGGACACTTCCATGGGGGTCATGTACCATTGCAAATATTTAAAAGAAAAAAAAATCTAATTTTGCAGGGGCGACAATTAACGTGAAACATTAAAAATTCAAAGTACCACTAAATACCAAGCTGGGGGATGCCCTAAACCTGCCTGTGAAGTGGCACATCTGTACAACGTATACAACCTACTAGAGCAAAACTAACATTTACTACGAAAAACAAAATGCCATTTCATTTGCTGGAAAATACCAGATCCCAGTTGCTACATTTTTGAAAGCCGGTAAAATGACAGCTCCCAGCTGCTTTGTTCTTTTTGTAAACAAAGTGACCGAAGATTCACTAAATCTATAACAGATCTTTATCCTACCCTAAAGCCGCGTACACACGAGCGGAATGTCCGACAGAAAAAGTCCGACGGAAGCTTTTCATCGTATATTCCGATCGTGTGTGGGCCTCATCAGACTTTTTTTTTTGTTTCGAAATTCTGACGGACCTAGAAATAGAACATGTTCTAAATATTTCTGACGAAACCAATTCCTAAGGGGAAAAACGATCGTCTGTAGGCTGTTCCGACGGAGCAAAAACGACGCATGCTCTGAAGCAAGTACGAGACTGAAGCTATTGGCTACCGGCTATTGAACTTCCTTTTTCTAGTCCCGTCATACGTGTTGTACGTCACCGCGTTCTGGACGGTCGGACTTTGTTCAGACTTTGGTTTGACCATATGTAGGCAAGACCACTTGAATGGAATTCCATCTGAGTTCCGTCAGAGAAACCTTCGGAGTTTATTCCGACAGCAAAACTGGTCGTGTGTATGCAGCATTAGGGTCTGATATATACGTTAATGGGATCTCCTACACAAAA
This sequence comes from Aquarana catesbeiana, assembly GCF_042186555.1. Lineage (NCBI taxonomy): Eukaryota > Metazoa > Chordata > Amphibia > Anura > Ranidae > Aquarana > Aquarana catesbeiana. Next base: position 270,662,076 of record NC_133334.1, on the reverse strand, counting down.
AAATAGGAAAGAATTCCTCTCCAATTAATGCCAGTCCCTTTAGGTCTGGCATGAATTTTTAGGGAAAATCCAATGCAAAAATCAGGAAAATTAAGTATGAAGTCTGCCCAAAAATCCATATGCTTGGATAAGGAGGTCTTCAGCATGGAAGGCCAGGAAAGGTAGGAGACTAGCGTGCACAATCCTCCCCCCCCCCCCCCCCCACCTCCTGAATCTCACCAGGCCACATGCCCCCATGCTTATTTTTTAAATTCCACTAAAACTTTTCTAAGAACCAACTTCTGCTCAGGTCTTAGCTCGACCAAGTTTTCTTCACATATATTTATCCAGGTTAAAAAATATACTGTCTGGTCCTCCACAAAAAAAAAAAAATCTGAAGTTAGATCCAGAAGAAGGTAATCCCTCTGTAAAATGTCTTCCAATTTGCTCCAACAGGCACAAATTCCATCCTCATTCTAAAGGCAATTGGATAACTGCCTGGGTCAATGTTATGTAGCCATGCCCCCCTTAGAGGTTGCTGAAGGTTGTGGTTCACCTGCCACCCTGCCCAGCCCGACATCCATTTCTCAGTATTTCAAAGACACAGACCAGTTCATAGCTTTGTTTTTGTTTTTTAATTTGAGGGGATTAAACTTGGATGGGGATTTGGGAATTATGGGATGCCCAGGAATTTTCAGTGCAAACTTGCTTGGGACTCCTATATACACTCTAGTATATACACCTCAATCTTCTCTCCAGCACAAACACTTGCTGCTCCCCGTTCCTCCTCCAGCACGTCCCTTGCTGCAGACTGTTACTCCTCCAGGCTAGCTAGCACCACATGGGTAGGCCTGACACTGCTTCCGCTAGGCCCCAATGAACTGCCTTTTACGGGCAGGGACCCCGGGCCCTTGTGGTGTAGAAATAGTTCAGGTGCTAGCTATCCTCTTTTCAGCTACCACTCCCAGATAGCTCTCTTTAGGTCCTGCCAGCCAGCCTGGCTACAACGACCTCTGTCCACTGCCTTTTCCACAGTCCTCCCTTTTGGTTCTGCACCCATCTCAGACTGCAATCTTCCAGTTCTCTCAGGCGTGCCTCCCCAGTCCTCCCGACTGTGCTCACTCACCAGCTCTCCGACTGTGACCTGTCCTCCCCGGAGACTCTTAGACATGTTCTCTCCCACTGTCCTCTGCTTGCTCTCTCATGTGCCTCTCCTTCCAGGATCTAGTCACTCTTCCTGGATGGACCTGAGCCCCAGCCCAGGGTCACCCCCCCCCCCCCCTTAGACTGGGGAGCTCCCCGACAGCCTCCATACTCTCTCACTCCAGCTCTTCCATCCCGACAACTCTTCCCCAGTTGGGCTGACCCCAGGTATTTAAGGAGGCCTGTCCCCTGCCAATCCAAGTTTGGAATTGGTGGAGGCTCATTAAGATTCCCCAGGCAGCCCCACCTCTCTTCCGCTCTTCATCTTCTTCTGGCACTTTCTAGAAGGAAGAGGGAGGTGACAGTGAAGTGATGCAGCCTGTAAGTCACCAACCTCTACTCTGAGCCACTCCCAGCCCAGAATGAAAACAAACCGGCCTAGCAACCAGCTAGGCCTGCCTAAATTTACCCACTCTGCAAAGAGAAATCCTCACTCTAGCACCTACCTTACTAGAGGGTGCTACAGCTAATATTCAATATTTCCTAGAAATAATATTGTCATGTGTTTGGAGCTTAACTGATACCGGGGGTACATGATCATATAGTATGGTCATTTTTCTCTCCATAGATGGCACCCTTTTGTTACGCTATATGGTCAAAAGTATGATGACACCGCACAAAATTTTTGAGTTCAAGTGTTTTCAGTGAAGGGTACTTTTAATGCTACAGATTACAAACACATTTTGGACAACTGTGCTCTTCCAACCTCGTGGGAACAGTTTGGTGAAGACCACTTTCTCTTCTACCATAGCTGCATCTCTGTGCACAAAGCTATCTTCATAAAGACATGGTATAATTAATCTAATGTGTAGGAACTCAAGTGACCTGCACAGAGCCCTGACCTCAACCCTACTGAACACCTTTGTTGATATTGGAATGCCAGTTGCAAGCCACATCTTCTTGTCCAACATCAGTATCTAACCTCCCAAACGCTCCTTTGGCTGAATGGGCACAGATTCCCCCAGACACATTGCAATATCTTGTGGAAAGCCTTTGATGTAGAGCAGTGGTCATCAACCCTGTCCGCAGGGCCCACTAACAGACCAGGTTTTATGTATTACCTTGGGGAGATGCAGACTAGAATAGTGCAATCACTGAGCAGCAAATGATATCACCTGTGATGTATTTAAGTTATCTTGCAAACCTGGCCCTGAGGACAGGGTTGGTGACCACTGGTGTAGAGGATCTCAAGTGACCTGACCTTAACCCTACTGAACATCTTTGGGATGAATTGGAATGCTGACTGCATGCCAGTTCTTCTCATCCAACATTAGCACATGACCTCAAAAATTCTCTTTTGGCTGAGTCAGCACAAATTCCCACAAACATACTACAAAATCTTGTGGAAAGCCTTTGATGTGGAGGATCTCAAATGACCTGCACAGATCCCTGACTTCAACACTACTGAACACTTTGTGGATGAAAATGAACGTAGATTGTAAGCCAGGTCTTCTCATTCAACATCAGTACCGGCAGGCCCGGATCTAGGGGGTGCTGGGGTGGGCTGTGCCCCCCAGATTTTAGTTGTGCCCCTCCAGGTCTCTAAGAGTGCCCTCACTGATCCTTCAGGCACTTAGATGAAGACAATTGATGTAAGGGATTCTTATGGAGACAGTTGTTGTAAGGGGACACTATGATGGGGACACTCTAATGGGAACATCTGAGGCAACTTCACACTCTAATGGGGCATCTGATGTAAGGGGACACTCTGATCAGGACATCTGATGTAAGGGGACACTCTGCTGGGGACATCTGATGTAAGGGGACACTCTAATGGGGACATCTGATGTAAGGGGACACTCTGCTGGGGACATTTGATGTAAGGAGTCTCCTAATGTAAATAGGGACTCTGATTAGGACCTCTCATGTAAGGGTGGACTCTGATTGGGACACTCGATATAAGAAGGCTGTCAGGGCTGGGCTCAGCCCTTCCTTCTCTGAGCTGGCTGCTCAGCTGTCGGCTAATTGCCAGCTCCTATCTCTCCACAGTTACTCAGCTGTTGATGATATCCTGCTCGTCAGTCCTGCCTACTTAAGCCGTCCAGTCCAGAGGAGCTCTGCCTTCGCCTTGGTCAACATCACAGAAATGATCTCCTGCAATCCTGTTTAAAACTTGCTTTGCTGACATCCCTTCTGGCTCCAGATCCTGCTTGCTGTTCCACTACATTGATCCCTGGCATTTGGTTTGTCTGACTATCCATTCCAGTTACTGAACTTTGGCTATGTTTTGACCACGTTTGTTCTTTTTTACTTTTATTATTAAAAGGGTGTGATTTAACTGTACTTCTGTCTCAGCCAGATTTCATGGTTTCTGACAGAGGCATAATCGTTTAGTCATTAATGATTGTATAATCATTCTAATCTAACGGCATTGGCAGCCTAATACATACTAGTGTTTCCTGTTCACTCCTGTACTACCAGCCATATGGTATTTCTGTGTTGTGACTCGTGGAGTGAACAAGGAATACTGCTTCCCTGTAATACACTAGTATGTATTATTTATGGACATAAGTTGCCACAGATACACTTCAAAATCTTGTGGAAAGTCTTTGGTGTGGTGGATCTTGAGTGTCCCACACAGATCCCTGAACTCCACCCTACTGAACACCTTTGGGATAATTTGGAATGCAATTATGAGCAAGATCTTCTTAACCAACATTAATACCCAACTCCACAAAAGACCTCAACCCTACTGAACACGTTTGGGATGAATTGGAACGTCAGTTGTAAGCAAAGTCTTCTCATCCAACATCAGTACCGGACCTTATAAATGACCTCAACCCTACTGAACACCTATGGAATTCATTGAAATGCTGATTACAAGCCAGGTATACTCATACAACACCTGACTTCACAAATTCTGTTTTGGTTGAATGGAAACAAATTCCCACAGATACACTCCAAAATCTTGTGGAAAATCTTTGGTGTGGAGGATCTTCTTGAGTGTCCTGCACAGATCTCTTATCTCCAACCCACTGACCAGCTTTGGATGAAATGAAAAGCCAGGTCTTCTTATCCAACATCAGCACCTGACCTCATAAAAGTTTTTTTGCGCCAAATAGGAACAAATTCCCACAGATACACTCCAAAATCTAGTGGAAAGTTTTTGGTGTGGAGGATCTTGAGTGTCCTGCACAGAACCCTGAGCTCCACCCCACTGACCACCTTTGGAATGAAATGAAAAGCCAGATCTTCTCAGTCAATATCAGCACCTGACCTCATAAAGGTTTTTTTTGGGCCAAATAGGAACAAATTCCCACAGATACACTCCAAAATCTTGTGGAAAGTCTTTGGTGTGGAGGATCTTCTTTAGTGTCCTGCACAGATCCCAGATCTCCACCCCACTGACCACCTTTGGGATGAAATGGAAAGCCAGGTCTTCTCATTCAACATCAGCACCTGACCTCATAAAGGGTTTTTTTTGGCCAAATAGGAACAAATTCCCACAGATATACTCCAAAATCTCGTGGAAAGTCTTTAGTGTGGAGGATCTTCTTGAGTGTCCTGCACAGATCCCTGATCTCCACCCCAATGACCACCTTTGGGATGAAATGGAAAGCCAGGTCTTCTCATTCAACATCAGCACCTGACCTCATGAAGGTTTTTTTTTTTTTTGGCCAAATAGGAACAAATTCCCACAGATACACTTCATGGTTTTGGAATTGGAAGCCCAATGGGCTCATTTAATCTTGATGGTCAGATGTCAACAGACCTTTGGCCTTAAAATGTATATTATTGCATTGCTTTTCTAATTTTACAAGTCCGCAAATTCTGAACATCAATTTTTTTTTTTTTTGACGTCCGTTTCCAGAAATACAGGATTTTCGTGTCATGGACGGGACAGGCACAGATGATAGAATCAACTCTAATAGATGATGATTCATTATACTCCTGAGATTATTTTCATTAATGCTTTGTTTCTTTTTTTTTTTTTTTTTTTTTTTGCCTCAATTTTTTTTTTCTGCAGAGTTCACAAAACATAAATCATAAAAACGGGGAGTGTCCACCTTATGTTTTCAGTACTTTGACCCTCTTCAACCCCTGCCAATTCCGATCTCATTTTGGTTTAACTTTTTACACAGGAGTTTAATTTTAAGACCCGTCCCGGAGACAGTGATGTATGGGTCATATCAGGCCGACTTTAAATGAGACTGTCCCCGGTGATTTGAAGATGAAGGGAAGATTGGAGGGACGTGGTGGGGGGGGGGGGGGGGGGGGGGGGGGGGGGGGGGGGGGGGGGGGCGTGGGACACAGTTGGCCTGTCCATGCTATTCAGATGCTTATCAACCATACATCAAGTGTTTTCCCTTATTCAGCAAGTTTTTTGGAAAAGCCCAGTTCATTCTCTCCTATTTTCTCCTCCTTTCTGTCATAGTGGGTGAGATGTTGCTTGATTTCATGTATTTTTTACTTTTGATCTCAAAGTAGATGCAAACCGTTACTGAATGACATTTCGCTTCTTAAAGCTCCGTGTATCATAAAACATTGACAATTTTTGATTAAAAAAATAAAAATGAAATACTTGATAAGGATGTTGGAAATAAAGCTGAACTCCAGGCAAAACAGCTACAGTTCACGAACAGATGAAATGTAGACCTTGGGGGCAGGGGCGGACTGACCATTGAGTCACTCGGGCAATTGCCCGAGGGCCCTGGCCACTAGGGGGCCCCATCAGGGTTGCCAGCCTCAGTAAAAACAGGGACAGTATGTATAAATCTGTGTTTTTTTTACATCTGTCTGTGTATACTGTGTGTACATTATGTGATACTGTGTGATGTATACTGTGTGTGTGTATACTGTTGATTGTTACTGGTGTGTGTATACTGTGTGATTGTATACTGTGTGTGTGTATTACTGTGTGTATACTGTGAGTGTGTATACTGTGTGATTGTATACTGTGTGTGTATCTGTGATTGTATACTGTGTGTGTGTAACTGTGTGATTGTATACTGTGTGATTGTATACTGTGTGTGTATACTGTGTGATTGTATACTGTGTGTGTGTATACTGTGGATGTATACTGTGTGATTGTATACTGTGTGATTGTTATACTGTGTGATTGTATACTGTGTGATTGTATACTGTGTGTGTGTATACTGTGTGATTGTATACTGTGTGATTGTATACTGTGTATGTGTATACTGTGTGATTGTATACTGTGTGTGTGTATACTGTGTGATTGTATACTGTGTGTGTATACGGTGTGATGGTATACTGTGTGATTGTATACTGTGTGTGTGTATACTGTGTGATTGTATACTGTGTGTGTGTATACTGTGTGATTGTATAACTGTGTGATTGTATACTGTGTATGTGTATACTGTGTGATTGTATACTGTGTGTGTGTATACTGTGTGATTGTATACTGTGTGATTGTATACTGTGTGATTGTATACTGTGTGATTGTATACTGTGTGATTGATACTGGTGTGTGTATACTGTGTGATTGTATACTGTGTGATTGTATACTGTGTATGTGTATACTGTGTGATTGTATACTGTGTGTGTGTATACTGTGTGATTGTATACTGTGTGTGTATACTGTGTGATTGTATACTGTGTGATTGTATACTGTGTATGTGTATACTGTGTGATGAATAGGGTATACTGTGTGTATGTGTATACTGTGTGATTGTATTCTTGGTGATTGTATACCTGTGTGTGT